>NC_137147.1:65988841-66702327 GCF_951394435.1 Stenella coeruleoalba | reverse complement strand
CCTGGTGGTCCAGTGGTTAAGAATCCGCCTCCCAACGCAGGGGACATGGGTTCGATCCCTGGTCAGGGAACTAAGATCCCACATGCCATGAGGCAACTAAGCCTGCGCGCTGCAAGAAGAGCCTGTGCACTGCAATGAAAGATCCCACGTGCCGCAACTAAGACCCGAGGCAGCCAAATAGATAAATTATTTTAAAAAAAAGGGAAAATATTGTCAACATTTATTAGACTAAGTAAATCAATCATTCTACATGTATACAAGAACTCTTAACTGAACTTAAACACATTGAAAAAAATAATCTATGTAAGAGGAAGAAGGGGACTTGGGTTGAAAAGACACTTTGGGTATAATGTGGTTTGAGATTTGACCATGGAACCATTTAAATGTTTTCTATAATTATAAAATGACTTTTAAAAGAGCAGTCATGAAAAATCAAACAAATGAAACTTAACGATAAAATTAAATGAACTTAACCATATATCCAATCGGCAGTATAAGCACAAAGAAATGAACTACTTCAAGTGACTTTTTAAAGCACAGTAATTAGACTGTCCGACACTAGTAGACTATACCCTATTATCAGTAATGATACTGTTGGTGGTGTTGCTATTATTATTCTGAGATGACTGTATCTGTACTGTGAGATAAATCAAACAAGAAATTATGATGATTTTGCTGAGAACCAAGAGTTTCAACATTGTTAAAATGAGATAAAGATACGAAATCAATGAGATAAAGATATGAAATCAATGAGATAAATCTGAATTAGAATTGGAAGTATTTGTATAAATTTATCAGTCTTTTTCTTTATTAAAAATGTATTTCTAGCTCTGTCCACTGAAAAAGTCTAAACCAATGACCAACTCAAGAGACATGAAAGCCATGGGGACTGACTCAATAGCACAGCACCTATCTTGTAGTCTCTAAATGCCATTTTCCACTAAAAGAAACCATGGCTCCTTAGAGAAATGGCTGATTTCAGATCTGGGGTGCAAAGTGAACAAGATGAACCTAGAACACCTTGTCATCTCAGAAGGCAAGAAAACCATCAACAACTAACAGGGTCATGTCAAAAGGAGGACTCAGAAGCCAAGCTGAATAAGCTCTCACTGGCCAAAGATGAAATAATCGGAGTAGCAATAAAGATAATACCTGCAACAGACTGAAATACATAAAATACATTTATATCCAAGAAAGATTATAATGATAATAAAACCAAACAATACCCAAAAGACTCACTGGTCACCTTTGGAGGATGCTAGGGAACTACCTCATCATTTTAAAGCAATCATTTATCTTGCTTTTCCTTTATAACTACTAACTCCAGGTAACCAAATTACTGATGAGAGGTGTTCCTTTTTATAGAAGCATTCTAGCTAATAATGGAGAAGAAATGACAAAATTAGAAAATAATTTTTCAGCAGTTAATGAATTAATGGACCCAAGCAATGAATGGAAACATAAGAAAAAGATACACCAGACAATATTTACTTCTGAAAAAAGTGCAGATTACTATGAAATAATCTTGCGAAAAACACTTATAAACTTTAAAATGAAGACAAATAAAAACATTGAACCTGAATTTGAATAAGCCTCTAGATCCACAAACAATTTACAGGAAATAAAGTGAATAGAGGAGCGCATTAAATGATACCACAAGGACGTAACTGGCAAAATCCAAACTATGGGAAACTATAGGACAAACTACCTAATTTCTTCAATTAAAAAATGCAAGGGAAATAAAAGAGATGGAGGGGGAACCTACAGATGAAAAGAGACCTGAGAGACT
Organism: Stenella coeruleoalba; assembly: GCF_951394435.1. Lineage (NCBI taxonomy): Eukaryota > Metazoa > Chordata > Mammalia > Artiodactyla > Delphinidae > Stenella > Stenella coeruleoalba. Next base: position 66,700,538 of record NC_137147.1, on the reverse strand, counting down.
TACCAACCAATCACAATGCATGGGCCTTATTTGGATCCCTATTTGAATAAACTGTAAAATACATACACATCCTATACTTACAACCTTGGCCATTTACACATAATTAATGGAGCTGGATGATGAGTTCATTTGGTTCATTATATTTTCTCTACTTTCACATGTATCTTCATTAAAAACTTAATTAATTCACTTGCTTTCTTTTACCTTTACATTGCTCTACTCACTTCTCTGTCCCCACATATTCACCCAAGCTTTTAAGCATAATTTGAGGAAACAGCAGAAATAATAAGTATACAGTGAAAGTAATTATTTTTCCATCCTAAATACAGTCAAAATATAAAAATTGAAAGGTTACCCAACTATTGTGAAATAATCCTTTTTAAGGTTCCAACCTTACCAGAAAACTTACCAGAATCTATCTGTGATGAAAGCATCACCAATGACTGTGATGTTTCTAAATCATAAATTACTGTACTACCAGTGTTGAAAGAAGTCACCATATGAGCTGGATCACAGCCTATAAAGTCAACCGATGTAGGTATTCCATGCTCTGAAGGGAGCACAAAGAGACACAGTGTAAACACAATAATTTAGAAATCTCTGATTTTCTACTAAGAAAAAGGAATTTGAATATTCTTGAAATAATGTTAATAATGAAAAAGAAAGCAATTATGTTAGGATGGTAAGATATAATGGGTAACTTTTCCTCAATTATTAGGAGTTTTTATAACATTATAAGAAAAATATAGCTAGAAGGCTCTTAAAGTAAGAGTAGATATATACAAAAATTATTGTTCTCCTATGCATTTTCTTCTGAGAGAGAAAAAAAACCCTAGGTTAGTTTACTGGCCCACTTGCAATTTTATTTCTTCCTGTAAAATGATAAAATAGCATTCTCACATCACTGTCTTGGGAGACTGTTCACCTGTCTGAGACTGGTAAGCCTTATCAAATAGCTAATACAAGTCAAATTTTTGGATCTGTGAAAATGAAGGTTTGGACTTTGGAATGCACTGATGCAGTACTATCCTAAAGTGTCCCAAGCAGCAGTTTTGCTCTTTAACATATTAAATTCAACTGTCCAGATCAATGCACAACTACGTGAAATCTGGAGTAAGCAATTAATTACCTGGATGAAGCAAGAAACAAATTATCTAAATGAATTTTCACCTCAAAAGCTTATTTAGGCAATTCAAAAATTAGTAGAATCACTAAGGTATCTAGAGACCCAACAAAATTAAGCGTAAGTGTTCATCTAAAATGTTTTAAAACAAAAAATTATTTTTAGTAAAAATAAAAGGTATGATTTTAAAAAATTACTTGTGTAACTCAGTTTGCACTTCCCAGTTAAGGGTGCTATTTCAATGATTATGGCTAGACTTCTCAACCAGTGTGCTCATATGTGGTTTATAGGTATGCTTGAGACTGTGATCCCTTCAATCTTTGTAAGCAGCCACTTGGATGGAGTTGGTGGAGGGCCTCCTGCTGTTCCTGTAAGTAGCCTCGTTTGTCTACTCTACTGTCACATACAAATAATTCTATTCTTCACATAGGACATGTCCTGAAAATGGTCAAAAAAAGCACTGAGCTACAGGATATACTTGCAAAGCACCTTTCTTATTTATAAAAAAAATGACTAGGAATAAAAAAGATTATCATAGCTTTATAAATTTTTTTCAATTATCTCTTTAAGCAGTCAGGAAATAGTAAATCAACTACTTTGTCTTTTTTATCTTCCAAATTTTTAAAAAATTAACTTTTTTCAAAGAGGCAAAATTTACTCACCCTTGTCTCCATTGTAAGTGCAAATACATGGCAATTTTTCTTGTGGATTCCATAATCTAACAGTGCCATCTGCTGAACATGACAGTAATTGATTTTTTATGCCACTATAAGCAAGACCCCAGACAGCATCTGTATGAGCAACTAAAGTGCCAGCTAGAACATTTGGCTCTGTAACAAAAGAAACAAATAAAAGTTAGCTGAAAGAAGTTTTAAAAAAATGCTTTTGTATATAAAGATAACTTACTACATAATTAAGTATAAAGACTACACATACGGTCATAATAAGATAAACCAAAGTGCACATAGCCATCTCTATGTTGTGGAGTTATGGGTTATTTTTATTTCCCTTTCCAATACTTGCCTATATTTTTGCAATTTTCTAAAAGGAACACACACTTAAAAAAACCAAACAAAAACAGCATTATGGAGATGTAACTCCCATGTCATAGAAACCACCAATTTAAAGTGTCAGTTAAATGGTTTTTAGTATATTCAACAAGTTGTGCAATCATCACATCAACATTAGGACACCTTCATTGCTTGTTAGCTATTTCCCCCCAATCTTCCTCTCTGCCTTTCTGCAGCCCTAGGCAACCATTATTCTACAGCCCTAGGCAACCATTATTCTACTTTGCTTCTATAAATTTGCCTATTCTGGACATTTTACACAAATAGCTTTTTGTGACTTCTTTCACTTAGTGTAATGTTTTCAAGGTCCATCCACGTTGTAGCATGTATCAGTGCATTTCCTTTTATTGCCAAATAATGTTCCAGTGTATGGATATACTACATTTTACTTATCCACATCTGATAGACAATGGGGGCTAATAACATTGAACATCATTTGTCCTACAATCCTGTTTCTCTACTAAATTCCCACTTTCCACAGATATTTCTCATCATCTCTGCAATACTCACAGTTCGTAACCTCCCTTACTCATGAATGATTCTCTCTCATACTTCACTGGGGAAATACAGAGTTGAAATAGAAACTTTTCCCCTACCTTTCTGTCACCCAACCTATAAATCTACTTGTATCTAAAACCATCTTCTCCGTGTTTCCAGATACAACTAAGGAATTATCCTCCTTCCCTCAAAAGGCTAATTCCACCAGGTATTCTGGATTCCATTCAACACACTAACTTGCTTTCATGTTTAGTTTTTCTACTACACAGATTATCCTCCTCCCTGGGATCATTACCACAGCAAACGAATATGCTCCAAAATCTCTCAACCTAATAAACAAACCTTACACCACCCTTCCACCAAATAATAGAAAACCATATTGAGTAAATGTGCTTTCTTACCTCCCATTTACTCTCTAAATCACTCCAATACCATCACCACACCAAAACAACCCTTGCTAAAATCACCAATGTCAAAGTCTATTCTATCAAATTTAGTAACATTTCCCTTCCTTCCTTCCTCCTTTCCCTTCTTCTCATCACAGTGCCTTTTCATCCATAGAGTGTACCTTGAAAGGTCATCCAGAGGTCCCTTTACCTTTTGGTCTTAGCCCCAACATCCAACCTCTGTCTGGCCCAAACCTGGACATCTATTTGTTACTTATAAAAAAGAACCTTCCTATCTTTATATTATTAGACCTCTAAGCAACATTTGAAAGTGCATACCATTTCTTCTCAAAATGGTATGCTTGCATGATTCCACATTTTCCTGGACACCCTCCTACCTCACAGGCCATGCCTTCTTAGTTTTTTTGGTTGGCTCTCTTGCTCTAGCCACCCCACCTGCCATGTCAGAGCTCCTCAGGATTTTGCCTTCTCTTCCTACCCTATACAACACATTCTCCCTATGTAATGCCACCCATTCTCATCTTGACACTGATGGTACCTACTTGATATTGCCATCTCTTAACATGCATAAAACCCCAAACTCAGCATCCTTTATCTTCTCACACCTGTTCTGTTCCCATTCAATATGCTACCATCGTACACTCAGTTGCTAATGTCAAAAATGCAGGTGTGGTAATGAAAAAGTTCTGAATTAGATAGTGGTAATGACTGCACAACCCTGTGAATATGGTAAAAACTACTGAACTGTGCACTTCAAAAGGGTGAATCTTATCATATGTGAATTATACTTCAATAAAGCTGTTAAAAAATAAACAAGAGTCACTCATCCATCACTATATCCACTCAACCCAATTTATCAATAGATTCTGTCTGTTCTACCCTATCTCCCCAGTATGTCTTAAATCTATTTCTCTCCAACTGCTCTACTACCCACTCTAATCTTGGCAACATCATCTCTCACCTAGTCTATCAGATCACTATGTTACAACTTTACAACTTCACATTGGTATTCCTTTCTCCACTCTTCCCACCCCCAATCTATTCTCCTTGCAACAGGCAGAGTTATCTTTTTAAACCCTACATTTCCAACTTGCTTCCTGGCTTAAAACTCTTTACTAAAAGTTAACTTTGTTCTTCAGATTTTGGCTTGAATGTGATTATTTTAGACTATATCTAAAGAAGACTTTGGCTGTTACTCTCTCTCATAGTACTGTATCTTCATACCACTTACCACAATTTGTAACTATCCATCCCCTTGTTTGTGTTTAAAGTCTAATTTTTTCTATCAGACTAATTCTTATTTGCTGTATGCTTGACATCTGGCAAATTTAGGCACCAAGTGTGTGTTAAATAAAAAGACCAAAGAGCTCTTAAATTCTTTTTTGAAAAAATATTAACATTTATTTGGCTGTGCTGGTTGTGGCACACAGGATCTTTGTTGCAGCGAGTGGGATCTTTAGTTGTGGCATGTGAACTCTTAGTTGTGGCACGTGGGATCTAGTTCCCTGACCAGGGATCAAACCCAGGCCCCCAGCATTGGGAGTGCAGAGTCTTCAACACTGGACCACCAGGGAAGTCCTTTAAATTCTTTTTAAATGAACCAACCATTAAGTAGACAACTATTTAACCATTCTCATACTAATAAACGTTCATTTTGTTTTAATTTTTTATAATTACAAACAATGCCTTTGTAAATATATTTGAATACATGTGCAGGTATTTGTTAGCCAGATTCTAAAAGTGGCACTTGGGAATAGAAGTTTTTTTTTTTAATTAAGGAATTTTTTGTCCCTCAAGTTGACAGATTTATATTCCCTTATGTCCCTAATTTGTTTCTGTCGTCTCCCACTAAATATTTTTTGAACTACATAAAGTATTTAAGTTTTAAAAATTATTCCCTATATTAAATTTTATTCTCCTTTCTGTAACTAGTACTGAAATTAATGTTTGAATTAATACTGTTTTTAATTTTTGAACACCATAGAGGAAGTACCAACTTGCAGGCTAAAATATTCATGGCATGATATTTCTTAATTTTTCTCTTTAATAAAAGCACATTACTAGTAAATGGAAGGACTAAATGAAGAGACTAATACATATTTAAATAATCTTATAATATTTGAGGTGATTATTTTTGTCAGCCCCATTCACTTTAAAAAAGACATCTTGAAGCCTTCCCTGGTGGCGCAGTGGTTGAGAGTCCGCCTGCCGATGCAGGGGACACGGGTTCGTGCCCCGGTCCGGGAAGATCCCACATGCCGCAGAGCGGCTGGGCCCGTGAGCCATGGCCAGAGTCTGCGCGTCCGGAGCCTGTGCTCCGCAATGGGAGAGGCCACAACAGTGAAAGGCCCGCATACCACAAAAAAAAAAAAAGAAAAAAAAGAAAGAAAAAAAAAAGACATCTTGAGACTTTTACTTACCATATGTATCATATGGATCCACATTAGGACTAGGCATATTCCACCACTGGATAGTTGCATCAATACCACCACTAAAACACTGTTCTCCATTAGAACTAATAGCTAATGATAGAACAGGACCACTATTATAGGAAAAGAGGAAAGAAATTACTTATAAAGTCTAAGAAGAAACTCACATCTGCATCCCCCCAACCTCTCTCTAAATTTATGTGGTATCTAAAACTGTTTAGGTAAACATGTACATTTGAACAGTACTGATTATATTCTCACTAATACAATTATTAATCAAATGAAATATTGTTCAGTATGTCTTTCCTAACATAAAACAAACATTATGAGAAAATTATAAGGTTTTACAATTGATAAATAATAATTAACAATAACTGTGGTTGTTAATTAAGTCCTAATTCAATAAAACTTACATGTGGGCCCTAAATGTGTAGATAGGCTCTACATCTAAAGAGGCACTCCTAAAAGAAGGGGAAAAAAAGGGTGGGGGGGGGAGAAGATAAATAATGGTAAATCATTGGTTGATATACAAGGGTCATTAGGAAAGATCAAATGAGTACATAAAAGATATGGGACCATAAAGAATAATAATTATTTATAATTAGCAAATTTGGAAGGAAAAAGAATAGGCTAACATTAAAATACTTGCTTTTTGGCAGGAACTGTTTTTTGCAAGTTCCATAGTTTCAGAGTATGGTCCTCAGAGGCAGTAACCAGCACAGGTTCTACAGGATGAAAAGCTAATGCCCGTACTCCATCAAAATGGCTACGTAGTGTATACTTGGGATTCCATGTCTTTCGAAAGGCATCTTTATTGGCAGGCAACTAAAAAGAAAGAGTGCAATATTTAGTGGTAAAAGTAGTTAACTGATAGGCATGTGGAATTTTTGTTTGTTTTGGAGTGTTTAAAATATATATTCAAAACTGCTTTGCTAAAATAAAATGTCCAGCGGAAATTTAGTATACCTTAAAAACTTTATAACAAATCTTTATCATTTAATAAGAACTAAGAAGAATAATTTCATTAGCTTTCAAATACTTAGATCAAATGAGTCCCTTAATCTGTTTTACCTAATCATCAGGGTAAACCCAAAGTCCTATTAAACATCAAATGAGAACAAAAACAAAACAACTACCATGCTGCAATACTTTACATGAAAACAATAAAAATTATATAAATTACTACTAAAAATCCAAGGGTGCAACATTAACAATACAGCTGTCATTTAGAAAATCAGCATGTGATATTTTTCAAGGCATCAAGTTAAAGTACTTTCCAAAAGTCTGAACTAAAGACACTTTATTGATATTGATAAGAGGTTAATCTTTTTACCTTCATTTCTCCATCTGTAAAGACAGGCTGTGAAACCACTTCTAAAGTAGTCAAAAGTTTATTGGAATTTAGTTGCTTATATACTTTAAAAGTATTAATGAGAATAATCCAGCCCACCAAGGCTGATGTCTCTAAAAAAAGCATGCTAACGTAAGTATAAAATGTAGAAAAAAGGACTTTGTTATGAAAGGAAAAAAATTAATTTGCTGAAAAACTGCAAATACACTAATACAAAATCTAAGCAAGTATAGTTAACTCTCGATTGAGTGTTTATTGTCTATAAAAAATTTAACCCAAGACTAGTTTCACCTCTAACACTGTCCTTCCCACGTCCTCTCCATCCTCTCCCCATCCCTCAAGTGAAGGACTAAATATTCAGGAAATGACAAACTAACTCTAACATTATCCTTTAAAAAAAAAGTTCAACAATAAAACGTGCTTTTTAAGAATTATCCTGAAGGCAAATAAGTGATTCAGGTTACCTATTTTTCTCTTAACAGCAAAATATGGCTTAATTTGAGTAGGTAATTGAGAGTTGACTACTCAGTTAGATATTTATCAACCAATATTTTAAGGTAATCAATCACCCCAAACTCCTAACTAATCCACCACAATACCTAAGAAAAAATTTAAACACCACAAAGAAAGTAGTTATAAGAAAAAAACTACATGTCACTTCAAATAAACACAATGTCACACTTAAACTTATCTTTTCCATGCACCTTGACATTAATTCTGTTTTATAAGTGTTTCCAAAAAATAAGGAGCCTTCTATTAAATCATTAAAAAATTAAAAATAAAACTGCACTTACATCATAACTATAGTCTGCATCATTTGTTACCGTCAAGTCTGCAAGGTCTCCAAGGCCCAGTACACTTAACAAAACATCATCAGAACCCATAATAAATGACTTGCCTCCTCCAGATGGAAACGTTATTGGTTCAGCTATAAAGAACAAAACCGCTTCTTAAATGCTGAAAAATCATACAGTACAAGACAATATTGTGGGGGAAATGTAAGCACTTAACAGTTACAATATTCAGTAATATAATTAATTTTTTTCCCACTTCCCTCATTTCTTCCACTCAAAAAATCCTATTACTGTGTAGTAATAAACAAGTGTTTATTTTGGAACTGAACATAATTTCCCACAAATCAAATGTGCACTAAGATATATTATTTCAGGGTGGGAGGTGGGGCACAAAAGCTTTGTCTATTTACATCACTTATCACTTTGGTACAACTGTAATTATAGTATTTTTAAAACATAATAGGTTGTTGCTAAGTCCTTTTGCTTTCTATCATATTTGCTTGAAAGTGCTAGGTATTCTAGTCCCTGGTAAAAATTAATGTAAGTATTCACATGTAAATAGTTTCCAGTCTGCAATACAGTGTATCAGCTTACTGAAGTGAAGCCTTAAATTGCTCAGATTTCTTCAGTAACAGCAATGGTCTAGGAAAAGGGCAGTTCTACCATCACTGTCCGTTTTCTTTCCCCAAAAGGTTAATGTATGTGATCTTCAGAATGGCTTCCAGCTTTCAAACTTTGACTATGTTTTTTTATTTTAACTTCCCTTTTATTTACCATTATACTTCTAAAGTAAAATAACTAATCTATACTGACTATGGATAGCACTTTAAACTTCTGATACTTGGACCAATTAAAATCAAACACTGCCATAATTAGAATAACTACACTACTATAAATTTTGCTATTACAGTTATAGTATAAGCAATAATTCTCCGTATCATTTCAAACATGCTTTGAAAGCAAAATTTTAATCTTAAAATACAAGGGGAAAGTACATAAATCATTGTAATACAAAACAACTCAACATATCAATACATATTTAAAATCCATGAGCAAATTTAAAAGGGAAACATAAAAATTCAAGCTATTTATCAATTTTGAAAAATTCCTATAAAAGATGATGATATAAATTTAATACACTATAGGAAACATAACAGATGTCATAAAACTTGTCAGTCATCACTAATACTACTGAAAATATTCTGAGAAGATACAAGTCAACTTCTCCTAGATATATACTATGGCAAAAGTAAAATTCATCCTTACTTAGAATATCTTATTATTTATTAAAGTAATCTGTAATATCAAAGTAAGCTATATAATTTGATTCAAATAGGGTCCTGAATGACATTCCTAAAATGAAGCTGTGTGTCAGCAACTGATATAGGGTAAATCAGAAAGAAAATACACATAGGGATAGTAGTATTTAATTAATTTTATAATGACTATACCTACTGAATCTAAATAATCTATAGCACTGATCCTTCCTATCACTATCTAGTATGCAGTTATTGGTAATACCAGAGCAGCTGAGAATTATAAAATCAATAGTTTAAAATTATGTTTAAGAACAATTATATAAAATTCATTAGGTATTACTTTCTCAAAGCATTTTTAGCCAGTACAAGGACATGTTTTTCTTTTAAGCTCAGAATTTGTTTCTAAGACAAGTTAGAACAAAATGCCACAATTCCTCCCACTCACAATTATACAAACACTCAATAACAGAACTTTTGATAAATGCCCAATAAAGTATTGGTAACTTTAACATGGTAACTAATTATTCTGCATTATTACATATTCTTTTTGCAGAGATATTTCTTATCAGTTACTGGACAATTTAAGAGCATGTGAAGGGAAGTGTCTAAGCAATATTAGCTAGTTTTATTAGAGTTTTAGATTAACTGTATTAAATGAAAAGTATACCAATTTCTAATTAATCACATAACTACAGTTCTCTATCTCTATACACATATATCCATTTATATATAGCAAGCTATCCTGCTCACTCAGCATTTACTACATATACATCTCGGTGAAACAAATCTTTTAAGCTGTATTTCTCCTTTCCACAATCACCCATTACTGTGGCATATAGCAATCATAATAAATACTCAATTTATCTGCCCTTGTCTGTTTGCAGAGGGAATTAATTTCTATTCTATAAATTCATTTTATTAATGTTAACATAATTACCTATAGCACATGATTACATAAGCATAAAAATGTTATTAGCAATTCAAAGAAAAATTATTAAAAGGAACAGTTTTTAATGATATAAATTATGATACCTTTTATTAGATAGCCTAAAAGATTTCATCAAGCAATTTAAGAAAACTATTATCATATTAGCATTTCCCTTTACGGAAATCTTAGGGTCTACAAAACGAGGTCTTACAACAAGGTCCTTTGTGTACTTTTTAAATTAATCCTCCTTTTTTATGGACACTAATGACCAAGGAAACCTGTAGCTCACATATCAAACTCTTCCTATCTCCTTCAATTTTATCAAATCTAAAGAACACAGCTCAGTAACTGATTCCATCCATGCCAGTGGCAACATGGTATACCTTAAGTCTTAACTAAAAATTGTCTGAAATGTTGTAATGTGTATAAGTTTCTCTCCTTGAAAACAGATATTTTTTCTTTATACAATGAGGTATGACACGGCCTTCAACAGGAATGCATAAAGTTGGAGATGGCCACAGAAAATAAGAGATTATGAACTCTAATGTTCCCTTCTTAGCTCTAAGTCAAAGCTGAACTTGAATCTTTTTTAGTAACAAATTCTAATAATATTTACCCTTTAAAAAGTGTAATAATGTTATGCTTATCTTCCCACCCCCTAGACCTTCCACTATTAATAGTCAGATCACTGAGTTACTTTTTTTTCTTTAAAAAGCACAATTAGACACAAACATACATACAAGTTCTAAATTGGTTTTTGTGTAGCATGAGTCTTGACTGTTTTTTTCTATAGGTCATTGGTTTGAAACATTTAAAAGGGTCCCTAATTCCTGCTAATACGGCCTTGCCTTAAGCTGTAAAATCTGCAGTTTATGTACAGTGTTAACTACAAAAATTTTAGCAAGTTTTCCTATGCACTGTTTGGTAAACCATTACTAAATGCATAAAATGAAGAATAATGGAGCTGGTATATGCATTTTAGAAAATACTTCCTAAAGTAAAACAGGAAAATAGCTTAACAGTGGGAAAGAGATCTAGGAAAAAATCAATAGACTTTTACTTTTCCTGTTGCTTTTCATGCTTTAATATGTTTTGTTTTGTTTTTATTATTTTAGTGATTTTCTTTATCCTTCCTCAAATATCCCTAGATTATGATGAGTGGTAAATGCATGCAGAGATGATTGACTGTAAAGGAAAATGCAAAATTATTTAATTTTAAGGAAAATGTACTAGTAGAGAACCCTTAGAAGAGCATAAGATGTATTCAAAATTTTTTGACTGGGCTATCAAATTACCTTACAGAGCAAAAGCAGAAATATCAGTGAAATTCAATCTATATGCCAAATTATTAGATAATGGACTATCCTTTATATATATGTATTATATATCACAATAAACCTTTGGTAAGAATTCAGTCTCATTACTTACAATTATAATGATCTAGACCTAGATTTATCAATTACTCAAGTACATCTACATACCTTCAGCTAAAATCAATTATGGAAAAAAATGCCTAAATAGTATTTTCATTTCCTGTACATTTCTAATTTAGGCAAATTTTAGAAAATTAATTACAAGTAGTATATACCCAGCACCAGGTTAAAGAATAATGATGTTGCCTTATTCTAAAATGATTATATCAGGCAACTGTTTTATATATAGAGAGAGAGAGAAATAATACATGTAAAGTTCCAAGCACAATCTCTGGCACTTAGTTGTCTCCTAATCAATGACAGTTATTATTAGTTACTAAATGTAAGCAATATGACAAAATGACTAAATAGTTCTTTTCCATATGTACTATTTCAAGTCTACTATTTCTCTGCTACTAGAACTGTAAGCTAAAGTCACAGTTCAGAAAGGTACTTTGAAATGATATATGAAACAACTCCACCTAACACCAAAAACAAACAAAAAAATTATAAAGACACAGAAGCCAAAAATTTCAAAATCCCTTAGGACAATTACACCAAGAGCTTGCCCAACACCTTCTCTGAAGATCATATAAACTGATCATTTTAAAACAGCAGCAAGGTTATAATATTAAGGAGATGTGATTTGGAATTAATGTCTTCTGCAATGTAAATAAACATGACAGCTAAATTTTGTACCTTCCTCTGCTCTTGCACCTTCATGATCAGTTCTAGTAGAGGCTGACCTAGACTGATTTATGAATCCTGAAGGGATGAGGGGCAGCTCATCATCTCCCAGATCAGCTATCATGTCGTAGAATTTTGTCCTGTTGACCCCTGTAAATTAATGTCAGCAGCAGAGGTTCATGTAACAGCTACCGCTTGACTTGCTAGCAGCCTTAAAAACCTACTTACTAACAAAATAGGCTATTTTTAAGAAGTTCCAGTTATAAAAATCTCCAATAATCAAAGATGTCTTCGATTTTCCATACCAACCCCCCCAAATAATTTAAATATTTAAGATATTCACTATTTCTGTGGAGATACATATATACATAAAATTGAGTCTTCTGTCACACAACCAAAGTTCTAAGCTCACAGACACAGAAGGTACCATTAAAACAAAAAATTTTGGTGTTTAAGTTACCATTTAACAGTGTAAAGAATAAAACATGAGTTTTTCCAACATAATCCATTATTTTAAAACATTAACAAAGAAATTAGTACAAATGATTTTTATGAGGGTGCAACAAACAATTAACTTTCCCTGTGTTTATGTGGATATTTTCCTGCCATATTCACACAAATATGTCATTAACAAATCAACTCCAATTTTCCTCAAAATGTTTTTTCACTTTTCCCAAATTTGAAAAACCTGATTTACCCATGAGCTCTCTTAGTTTCTCATCATAGTATAAAAAGTCAGCATTGTCATAGGCCATAAGTTTAAGGAGAGAATTTCAGCTGTTGCATGGATAATTCAGGCCCAAATATGCAAAACTCAGTAGCATCTACAGTACTGTGGGATCTCTTTAAAACTGAAATTCAGAAATGACAGGAGAATCATTTCTCTTATGTATTTTGAAAGAAAATAGTTTTAAGAATGTCATAAAAAATAATTTGAAAAGACAAAAGAAAATGCTTTATAGTCAATATAAAGTGAAAACAATTAAAATAGGCAAATCCAAGGCCACACTTTATGACCTTATTTACTAATGTCAACATTAATGGACTAATTAGACTACATAATTATTAAATTTCACTATGGCTATGAGAATATTAGTAATTCTATAGGAACTATCATTCATTTATGTATCCCTAACAGAATGCCAGATAGTGAGATTATAAGGCTTAATGGAAATAGGTGGAATCTTATACATTTATTAACTCTATTTCACAGTAATCCCTAGCTTCTTAGAAACGCTTGAGCAACTCTACTGTACGCAAAATGTCAAGTAGTCTGAATTTCCTAAAGTAATTATAATGGAGAAAACTCAGTTATTATCTGAGGATTTTCCCCGACAATGAAGTGACTGTAAACAAATTCTCTAATAAATGAAAAACTGCCAACTGGATATCTAACCATCAGTGAAATTCAACATGAAAGAAGATGAATGTTATCCTTTCTCACAAAATAGCTCTCCTTTATAACTTTCCCACTTATGAGTACCAACATCATTGACTTGATTTCTGTTCTTAAAATTCTGCAACCACATCTTTTTTCTTTCTTTCTTTCTTTTTAATTTATATTTTTGGCTGTGTTGGGTCTTCATTGCCGCTCGTGGGCTTTCTCTAGTTGCGGCGAGCAGGGGCTACTCTTTGTTGCAGTGTGCGAGCTTCTCATTGTGGTGGCTTCTCTTGATGCGGAGCATGGGCTCTAGGCAAGTGGGCTTCAGCAGTTGTGGCACGCGGGCTCAGTAATTGTGGCTCGCGGGCTCCATAGTGCAGGGAAGCCCTGCACCCACACATTAAGAATTCCTTTTCAACTTATAAATGAGGAGGGGGGAGATCTGTTTTTAAATAGAAGCCTCCTTTAAACTATTCTTCAGGGACTTCCCTGGTGGCACAGTGGTTAAGAATCCGCCTGCCGACGCAGGGGACACAGGTTCGATCCCTGGTCTAGGAAGATCCCACATGCTGCAGAGCAACTAAGCCTGCACGTCACAACTACTGAAGCCTGCGCACCCTAGAGCCCGCAAGCCACAACTACTGAGCCCACGCGTCGCAACTACTAAAGCCCGTGCACTTTAGGACCCGTGAGCCACAACTACTGAGCCTGTGTGCCTAGAGCCTGTGCTCCGCAGCAAGAGAAGCCACCGCAGCAAGAGAAGCCACCGCAACGAGAAGCCCGTGCACTGCAACAAAGAGTAGCCCCTGCTCGCCGCAACTAGAGAAAGCCCGCGCACAGCAACGAAGACCCAATGCAGCCAAAAGTAAATTTAAAAAATTAAAAATAAATAAAACATATTATAAAAAAATATTCTTCAGATTAATCTCTTTCTTGCTATTGACTTTATTCTAGTCAAAGCTTGCATTCTTATGAATTACTGCAGAAGGTTCCTAATTGGTTTTCCTCTCTTCCAGCTCCATTTGTCTTTAATCAAATTTGAATACTACAGCTAGATTAGTTTTCCAAAATTATCACATTTATCATATCATTCCTTACTCTGAAACCACAAACAGCACTTCAACACTCTTTGAATCAAAGCTAACTAAAATCTTGTACTTAACCCTATATGTGCTTCATATGCGCTGATCCTATTTTCCTAACCAATCTCATCTTTCAGTGCTCCACAATACAAATCTCCCTAATTTTCAAATCAGAGCAGTTTCCCTATAGTATCAATATTCACCAAGGTTCTTTCTACCATATTTTGTCATATCTGTCCTTACCTATCCCTTAGAAAGGTGAGAATACTTCCTGCACATACTTCCATCTCCTCTGTGAGCCTTTGTTGATCTTTCTCTGCTCACTCTTATCATACTTATGTATACCATAAATTTGACTTTATTAGATATTACTTATAAATAATTTCATCATATGATAGCTAAATATAATAAAGACAAGAAAAAGTTTTATCATTACAGGTAAGTCATATCTTCCTGAACACATGGACTGGGAAATATGGAAGAAAAGGAAAGCAGGAGACAACATGAAAGTTAATTAATGTTTAAACTGAGGATCCCAAATTATATAATTATTACTTTTTTTGGCTTGCATACTATAGCCAAACATTAGTTTCTGTTTGGCACAGTGGCAAGTTTAGGAAAGATAGGAATGTCCCTGCTTTAATTCTAGTTTCTCAAAAACTGCTAAAAGATGAAAGCAGATTTCTTAACCAGATGTAACAGTCCTATCTAGCACCTACTTTGTAGAACATCTTTCAACTAACTACATTTAATGCTCTTTCATTCTCTTTCTAAATCTATCCTGTATTCTAAATACAGTAATTGTAATGAAATGCAATTTCAAATAAAAAATTTGAAGTCTGATTAGCAATAATGAGAAAATTGTAATCATATTAGTGTAATAGAATGTTATACATAATATTATAAAAATATTCAACGGCATAATTGAAGACTCATTAGGTATTAATTAAACAAAAGTTGATTCTCAATTATTACTCTAATCTATAGAAGAAATACTCTTTCTAATTGTAACACCAAGAAAAACTGTCCTTTCATCACTATGAATAATAAAACAACCCATCTATCTCTTAACCACGACCATCAAGTCTATACAAATGCACAATCAAAAAAAAAAAAGCACAATCATCTAAACAGATTCTAGGAAAACGAAAAACAGTATGCCATGTGTAAGCCAAACTATGGACTGACAACTGCTGTTAGTGTTTTTGTTTTTATTTTTTTTGTGTGTTAGTGTTTTTAAATTCACTCACAAACATACACACTCATGACATGAAATCTATCTTTCCATGACTCTATTAAGTAAAACAGTAATTTTTTTTCTCTTAACTGAATCTACTGTTTTCCCTTTCTCAATCTACTGTTCTCCCTTTGTTAATCAGCCTTATATTCTGAAGTGAAACCAAATGTTTAGCAGGCAATCTGGAGAAGATAAGTTTATTTTAGAATAAGATTTAGTTATGTCATGTTTGCTTGATCTGTTGTATTTTCTATCATCTTAATTAAAAGAAAGCTTTGACATGACAAATGTCATCTTAAAAAAATGACATCATAATATTAAGGAAAAAATAGTTTAGCTGCAAAGTGATTCTGCAGTTGAAAAATGTGTCCTCACTGAAAGAGCATCAAAATACTTTCTCCCCCTTGTGAAAATACCTGAATTATTTTCTTGGGGGAGAAAAAAAAGAGAAAGAAACCTGAGTTGAAGAGTGGTCTGTTTTAGAAGTGTGAAATTGAAGCCAGAAATATAAAACAACTGCGTTTCTTAGCTGAAAATAATATCCCTTAACTATGAAACAACTGTTCGTCTTTGATTTGATGCAAGAGAATAGTGAACAGTTTTATGGACTCTCTCCAAAACAGAAGCAGGTTAATCATCACAGTCATTTTATAGTATGTGCCAAGGTGCTTTTATAGGCTTACTGAAAGTTATTGCTACAAAATAATAATTTCACCTTAAATGTTCTAAAATGCCTAATATATAGATGATTGGACTTAAGTCACAATTTACAAAAATATTATATTCCCTCTTGACAGTCTGTCATCCTGAATCTGGAATAGCAAATGACAAATACTAATATGAAACTTTTTTTAAAAAAGGAAAACTAGAAAATGATCCAGGGATGCTCATTTATATGTGAATCTTTGAAACACAAATCTTTTGAAGAAAGGACACGAAATAATCTAATCTTCTTTATAAGCCTCAATTTTATAAGTATAAAACAGCATAGGAATAACAATAAGCAAGAATAAGACTATCTATTAAAGGAAAACATATTACAATCCACAATTTAAACTTTCCATGTTGAAAAACCAAAACAAATACCAAAGTCTTAAAAGATTTTTACCCTCCTCCTTCATATTCTAAATAAAGGTTCTAAATTTCAGATGCTTTACCCTTACTTCAGTTGCTATACACAGTGTGATTTTTGTTATTGATTTACATGTTTTTACTGAGACATAAAATACTGCAAAAAAGGAGACCATAGAAAGCTAGAAAAATCCTATCAAACCAAGATTTTGACAAAAGATTAATTCCGAACCCCCCCTCACTCCCTTTCCCAATTACAGAAAGCTTAGAAATTATTTAAAGATTACAGAAAACAGAGTTTTAGATTAGATAACAGTATTATATCACTTAATTCCCTGATTTTCCTCATTGTACTGTGGTCATATAGGAGAATGTGTTTGTGCTCAAGTAACATGCGCTAAGGTATCTAAGGAGCAACATGTCTACTACTTACTCAGTTTTCTGAACTGTTCAAAATAATAAAGGTACATATTTAAAGAGAGAAGGGATAAAGCAAATGTAGTAAAATGTTAACATTTAAAGAAACTGTGAAAGTGCATGGAATTCTTTACCCTATTCTTGCAACTTTTCCTTAAGTCTGAAGTTATGTCAAAATAAAAAGTTACAAGGAAAAGGAAGCTTAACCCTTCTGAAGCTTAAGACCAAAATAACTGTATCAAGTCTCTTTAGTTTCACGGTGTTGACTCTTAGAAATACTAATCAAAAAAGTAAGAAAAAGAAAAAGAAAATTAATACTGAATTGTATCTACAGTCCAAGGCAAGGATGTCACTTGTATTTTCTTTTGCCTTAGGTGGGAAAAATGAAGGGTGAAATGGAGTGAACAAACTGGAAGATAGATAAACATTAGCTTCCTGCCTCTTGATTTTAGAAGTCTTTCCATTTTTAATAGTCAAATCATGGTTGAGTCTTTACAAAGTTTAACAGTTGGCATTCTCACCACTTTTTTTCCCATTAAAAAAAAAAAGGCATTTAGATTGGATTATATCTGATTTCATATGGTAAAGTTAGCAAATAATTTTCTTCCCTTTAAGAAGCTGGAAAAAACTCTGTAGAAACTTAGTGCTATGATCCAACAGGTGTGATTCATTCACATTTTGGAATAAAGAAAAAAGGCTAAAGTTTATGAATTATTCTAACTTATACAAAGCCACATCTGCAAAAATATCAGAAAACCCAACAAAAATAGATAATAAGAATGCTAAGGAAATTCATGAATTATCTTTTCATGTAAAATTGTATCTTAGCATTAACATGATGTTCTACCTGGATTAAGACCTAAGTTTATTATCCATCAATTAAAAAAAAAATTTATTTCCATGGCAGGGATTCAGAGCCAACATTTTCAAGGTGAACTCTATATTAAAGAGCAAAAAGTTTTTATTTAACTAATTCACAAAGGAAGTGTAAAGAGAAACATAATTTATTATTTCCTAATTATTCACTCCTGAGACAGTGTTGGAAACCTCATCTTTATATCTACATACATGGGTAAATTTAAAAGCACTGGTGTTTATAAAAACAGTAAAAATGAGAAACAATCTGAAGGATTAACTAATGGAGGCTAGGTTAAATTCACAAAATGCAATGCTATATAACCACTAAAATTATATTTTATTTAGATGACTATGAAAATTACGAAAAAATGAATTAAAAACAATATGATATTCTTGTTGGAAATTGTTAAAGGAGGTTTATGTATAAAGACATTTAGAAAAAGTTGGAAGAATATATGCCAAATATTAATATCTGAGTTGTAGGACTGAAGGTGATTTTTACTTTTTTGTGTCTCTACATACTACTTGTATTGTTTGAATCATAAGTATGTTCTATTTTTATGGCTATATAAAGTTAGTTTTTTTTTTTTTTTGAGAAAACAGATACAAAAGCAAAATTAAAGGGGACTGGTTGAATAACACAGTACACATTTTGGTAATAAAATCGTATTGAGACATGAGAGCCTCAGGGCATAGCTGTGAGGTCTCCAGATCCTGATTTAATCACAGTAGTTCCCTTTCACCCATTTCACATATTAGGTTCTGCAATATTCTGCTTGACAACAGGGTAGCTTGGTATAAAGAAATTGGAAAACGTTATACAGTGGAATATTTATTGACATGAAATGGTATTTTCTATGAACTGTTAGCTAAGTAGGCAAATAACAAAACTGCATATTATGATCCTACTAAAGAAAATTAATTAAATTACAATTTTATGGGGATTTTAGACTTTAGTTTCAGTTCATCTGTTTCTAATAGTTCTTAAACAGGTATTTTTTTCAATAAAAAACATTTTTTAGAAAAATGTAAAACCTACAACTAAAAAACCTTAAGTTGACTTATATCTTCTTTCTAAACCTCAAAAAGGTACAGGCATATCTTGGATATATTGAGGGTTCAGTTCCAGACCACTGCAATAAAGCAAATATCACAATAAAGCGAGTCACATGAATTTTCTGGTTTCCTGGTGCATATAAAAGTTATGTGTACACTACACTGTACTGTATTAAGTGTGCACAGAATTATGTCTCTAAAAAATGTACATACTTTAATTTAAAATACTCTATTGCTAAAAAACAATACAGGGTTGCCACAAATCTTCAATTTGTTAAAAAGAAAAAAAAATGTGTATAGATCTAAACACATTCTATCAGGAAAAAATGGAGTATCTATATTTTAAATTAAAAGCAATACTACCTAGCATTTTCTAAAGAAATCTTCAGCAGGTAAGTCAGTTTATGAATAACATACAGAAAATAAGTAATCTAATATTCAAATAAACTATTTCTTAAAAAAAAAGATCTAAACCCTAAAATTCTAATGTCATTGTGTCTATATTAAAATGGCCAATCATGCAAAAGTACTTTTATACTCAACATGCATTAATTATATAGGTAAGTGATGTTAGAGCTGAACACAGTCCCTGCCCAGCATTAAACATTTTTAAATATGGTAAGCAGTTCAACATAAAATATGAAACTTCTTAGAGAACAATTTATCTTTTTATTCACATGCAATAACATAAATAAGCATAAGGTTATAAAAGTGCACAACACGTAAAATCTCCCCAATTCCTTATTTACCTCCACAATAAATTAAACCATTCAAAAACTGCTTCACTGAAGAAAACTTACACCCTTTTCCACTGCAACTGCCATTTCATAAATTAATATATTTGTCACCAGAGAAAGGAATATGAAAGAATGCCTACATGGTTTTTGCCATTGAAGTCTACTGTTTTCTCCTACACACAGTCAAAAAATTTAGACTGGCAGGATTCAATGGCCAGTTCAAAATGAAGTTCCCCAAAACTAAACTTCAGTTTCTCCATTTAATACTCATAGGTCTGAAGATGATTTTCATGCGACTGTTCTTAAGCTTGATTCACAAAATGGAAATGAATTACTTCTTTGAGATGTGCTGTAGCTAAATTTATACTTTTACAATACATTCATTGGTCAGGATATTAACAGTGAAAAATACACTGAGGTACCCAAAGACACTCAGTGATTGACCAAACAAACCCTACTGCCACCACTACCCTCTCCTCTGGCCTTACTCCATCAGAGTAGCTAAGAAAATACTGCCTAGGAGAGCTTTTTTTTTTTGCTACTGTTGTTTGTGGTTGGATTAAGGCCAGAAAGCACAAACTATGGAAAGGGCTTTCCTATTCACTGTATTTTGGAATTCTGAAACTAAGAAATGTAACCTGGACATGAGCTGGTTATAGCAGTAATACCCTATGTATCAACAATACAGAAAGTTATACTTTCTTCCTTTTGAACAGATTTCTATTATTTTTCATCACAAGGCCAATATTCCTTACAGTTTGGTAAACTTTTTAAAGCTTAAAATACAGACAAAAACCCTGAAATTCTTCCTTCATCCTCATCCACATATTTAAAATTATTTCCCACTTGATCAATAACACAACCTAAATTACATTCAAATAAATTTCAATTATACAACAGACAAAGTTTAAAGTTAGTTGCCCCCTTTATAAAACAAAAAGAAGTAGACAAAAAAATCAGAACTGAAGAATTTTTTTTTCTCAAAGATTGGTATACAAAAATTATAATAGAATCTGCACTTACTCTTTACCCCTTTCTTCCCCTTTCGTTCCTTCTTGTACTGTTCCTTCAGTTTACTTATTAGTCCCTGGTCTACATCCCAAACCTCAGTAGTTGGGGAGAGGTCATCTTTATCTACATGCAGCATATTATTAAAAGAAAAAAAATCAGCAGTTGGCAATGCAAGCTGTTGGCAGTAAACTGTTATAGCTTTATATAATCATAATAAAAATGTACTAATAGCATATATTCAAAGTACTTTAAAGGTGCAGTCTCAGTTTTGGTATTCACAACTCAAACTCTAAAAGCTCATCTAGTAAGTTTCTAAACATTTAATACCACTAACAAAAGTTAAATGGTGCTTCATTTCTATGAATCACAAATTTGAAGGTTATTATTCTTTCAATAACTGATATTCTTACAATGGACTGACATTAGAAATCTAATGTTATACAAAAATAGATCACTGCATCTTTATAAAAATGTTAATAAAAAATTATTCAGCCAGCATCATAAAAGCAAATGAATGAATTACATGCGAACTACTCATAAAAGTGCAAGCTAGAAAGGTCAGTGCCATTTTATTGATGAAAATATTCATGCACCTTCTGTCACATTGATTCTGCATGCACAAAATAACTGTACTAATGGAGAGGCATTCTAGTCCAATATAATACATACATATATTCCAAACTACAATGTTTCGAATAATCCATACAAAGCATTCAGAGAATCCCACCTCTGCCCCCACCCCACCCAAACAGTTCAACATCTCATTACCTTCTTCCATTGGTCTACAACTAAGATTAGCAAAAAAAAAAAAACAAAAAAAACAAAACTCAAATTCCACTGAAGAACTTTTTAAGAGTTGATACTTTTAGGGTAAGATAAAAGCAGTGAAAAGTATGGAGAAGTGAAAACACACATTGCTGTAAATCTGCTAAGGATGATACTTTAGCTATTTTAGCTGAATAAACAAATCCGTATTTGTTTTAAGTAAATACTTGTGCCTAGAATAAATTTACCCTATAGTAAACTAAAGGAAAAACAGCATTAAAAAGAAGCAGAATAAAAATATGTCTATTCGAATTATTTTAGGCATTAAAGGCTTTTCCATCCTTTAAGTTTTAAACTTACTGTTTAAGTTGAAAGCTGTTATTAGGAAGTTTAACATTTTGTTAAAGAACTAAGAGTTTATTTAACCCTGTTATTAAATAAAAATTATACCAAAACACATAGGCTAAGTCAATCAAGAAGACTGACATAAGAGGAAGATTTCAGAGAAAACATACTTTAGAAATTTTTGTTAACTCATTATATTCTGGCTTACAAGCCTTATAAACTCCCTAGGACTCACTGATTGCATCTATACAGTGGACATACAAAAAGCCTTTTTTCCTTATAGATAGTTGTATGTAAGTAAACATAAAAAATTCTCATATTTAAATGGTACACAGGGAAATTCCCTGGCAGTCCATTGGTTAGGATTTGGTGCTTTCACTGCCGGGGCCCGGGTTCGATCCCTGGTTGAAGAACCACGATCCCGCAAGCCAAAGGTACACAGAAATTCAATTTACTGTACCTTGAGCTTTTCCTACTATAATTGTCATCACTTTCTCCCTTACGGTACTATGATCTTAGGTAGTCAGTATGTAAAAAGCTAAATCCAAAAATTTGCTAACTTGAATTACCTGAAACTAGGTTGTTCAAGCCTGAAATTTACACGATTATTTGTCAAATCTGCAAACTGTAATACTGTTTGTAATACAGCTGTAATAATGATTTAAATAGAAAATCCACTTTTCATGTACTCTAATCATGAAAACAATGCTATATCAGGAATCCGTTCTGTCACTTTATCAAATACTCTAAGAAAAAATGTGATCTAGAGAATCGCTTGTACTCATCTTAATAAAGCTTACAATTCTTATTTTTAAAAGAGACAAATGGACACATTTTGAGCAAACTTTGTTAAACCTCATAGAAACAACAACAAAAAATTTAAGTGGTATATACTTTACACTGGAAGTTAGATAAAACAGTAAAGTTTAATATGTTTTTTAAAAGACCTTTGTAGAAAAATAAATCTGTGAATAGCTCTAACTGGAGTAGCAAAGGGTAGTGAAGTGAAAAAGCAAAGGGAATAAAAAAGGATAAGCTTAAGAAAAATACAAATACTACTTGCAAGGTAAACTCAAATCTAGAAAACAAAGGTAAACTTAAGGCAGTGCAAAGAAAAGGTTGGTGAATGCATATGTGCACAAACATCCTGAAACTTGCCTGGTAGGTAACAGCTGATTTGATATTACTTATAAGAAATAGTTAAGAGCAAAAGGGAAGAAGCAGCATAATCTTCTACATATTAATTCTGTTTTTAAAAAATCTAGGGGGAAAAAAAAATACCAAGAAATGAGGTTGAATCAGTTGCGGGAACTTTCTTGTTTACAAGAAAACACAAATATGCACCAAAAAAATGACCCTTGACAACTCAAAACCACAAAGGCCTAAAATTTTGTTATGGTGATTCTAACTACCAAAGCAAAGGAATTATACAAATCTACTTAATATAGCATAAATTGGTAACTAACTTTATGCAAATATTCAGTACTTTATTCATTATATTTAAATACAAACATTTGGTATTTTGTAGTCCTATACATTCTACAGACCACAGTTTCAAAGTGTAGGAGACAATAACTAAACAACCTTAAAATGCCTAGTCTCCATGAGAGAAATACCGAAATTAGAAATGCTCACAATATTTCTGATTATGCCAAGAAGTAAAAACTACTAAAATTAAACCCAGAGTACCTAATGTAGATGACAGAAGAAGAAAAAGATTTAAAAGCTTTCTAAAAGCAGTGGTTTCATAGGATAAAAGGATTCAAAATTAGGTACCCGAGTAGACTGCTAGTATACAAAATAAAAAATAACATAGATTATCCGATGTGGGTGAATACTGGGATGTTTCATTATGACAGACTATTTACTTTTAAAAACAACAACAACAACAACAACTGTGTCCTTTACCAAGTAATTTATCTGAAAAGCATCACCTTCCCATTTGTAAGTAAATTCAAATTTTAAGTAAATGAATTAAATAAATATAAAGGGGTATTTGTATATCCAGCCTCTTTGTTTTGAAAAAAACTGAGTATGACACCTGTTGAGTAAAAATGATAAATTCAAAATCACTGCATAGATCCTTTGATAATTTTCCATTTCTTAAGGAAAGAAACTACTTGAACCATTTTGTTCTTAACAGAATCCTTTCCTTCTCAAGAACTTAAAATGCTTTAAAGGTGTTTTAGACTTGTCCGGAAGGAAGAGACTTTGTCGGTTACTTCCAATTACACAAGAAGATTCAGGTCACTCTCAAATATTAACAGTAAAAGTAAATAAAGTATCGACACTTGTCATTCACACTAATTAGGTCCTCACTTGAAACTCTGCTCTACAGCCAGAAGTCTCTGGACAGAAGGACAATCAACTGCACATAATATAGTACTTTGATTATAGAAATAATGCCATTTTATACAAATTACATTCCTGAAATTTTTATGTATTCTTCTGATGGACAGTTAAACTTCCAGCAATTTTAGGTGAAGAAAATAGGAATGGATATGTGCCAAGATTTAGCTATACAGATGTTTGAAAACTGCTTTTGATCGTTTTTTTCTTTAATAAAAATAATCTAAATGTACAACAGTACAGCAGAGTTAAAGAAATAGTGGAACATATTCCATCAAGAATACTATGCAGTTTTTGAAAATGATGTTGCGGAAGAATAATATATTAAGTGGAAACTGTGGTTTATATATCAGCACGCAGCAAAATCCTTGTTAAATAAAGATATAAATATTAACCATGATTCTCTCTATATAGCAGTGTTACAGGTGATTTTTAATTTTCTTCTTCACATGTATCTGTGCGTTCTAAACCTCCTAAAAAACACAGGAATTATAAAATAATTATGTATTTATACAATTTAAATATATTTATATAATTATTTTAAAATCCAGAAAAAAATAAACAGTATTTTAGAAACTTTCGGAAAAAAATAAGGTATTTCCAACTTTGAATGGGTTGCACAGAGAAGTTAGAAGAAAACATACTTTTACTTTTCTGGAGCAAGGTTAATTCTTGCTCTTGAGCAAAGCTAATTCTTAAGAAGGGAAAATTTCTATAACATAGCAATTTTCAAATAGTAAGTACAGAAGTGTATATTCGAAGTCTAGAAAGTAATTGTGGAATTTTTTAATACTTTCAATTAGTATGTCTCCTCTTTCCCCTTAGAAGACAAATAAAGATCTGAAAACAATGCTTGAGAATCATAAACAATGAGAAAGCTGATAACAAAATTCAGATCTTTTAAGTACTCAATTTGTATCAGGATAGTCAATAAACATTATCTCTTAGGTCTTGTCTCTCCTGCTGTTAGCAATATTCAGCTTCAATATATAAGTGAGGCATTTTTAAAAAATCCAAGTGTGTTTCCTTATTACCAAAGTAGTTTATAAAAATCTAGTGATAATTCCCCTTGCTAGTAACTAAGCAACTTTGGTGTTCATGTGAAATATGCATTAAGGTACTTAGTAACCTTCTCCAATAAAGCTCTGTAAACACAATTTGAGTTCTCCCTACCAGGTAACGTGTTGATATTAAATGATGATTAAATGAACATTTTTAATAGGAATAACATACTGGACCTCAGCTATTAACTTAAAATACTTTGTACACTTTTATTTTACTTTCTAATGGGGTTTTTAAACCCTGTATAAATAGAACTGTTTTATCCCTTTTAGTTATGGCTGGATTATTATTAGCAGTAGGTATCACTTCCAAAGGCTAGGCTCTAATGCATTTGTACACTGAATATTACATGTAATGAAGTTTAATACTTCAATAAATCTTGCTCAATATAGAGCTATAATTCAAGATTAGTAGCTTTATTACTTCCTAGCAATAAATCAGATAATACCATACAGCAATACTGAAAAGAGTTATCTTCTTGAAACCCAGGTTCATTACCAAATTAAATCATAGGAATGTTTAAAACTACATACATGCTTTAAAAAAAAATCTGCTAAGAAGAAAGGAATTGGATCTCTAAATTGACTAAATATTTCAACTTTAAATCAAGATAAATTTCAAAAAATCAAAATCCACCAAAAGCCATATATTAAAGTTTAGTCACCAAATCTAAATAAATTGGTGCAAAATACTCTGAAATTATTCAATACCACTCTTCTCCTTGCTCTCAGTTTAACTGCCACCATACGTTCAGATATACACATTCCACATATTATATTTAATAAAATACAACTTTAAGGGCTAGATGATTTCCCACCCCCATTTCTTTATCACCTTACCCCATTCTGTGCCATCCCCTGAACTCCGTGCTTCTCCAGCTCCTTCACCGTCTTCAGCAGACACTAAAAAATCAAATTCTTTCAGTGCTTCCTCAGTATCAGGATCATCGGTTAGGTCAGCAGCTAAACCTTCATTACCTATCTGTAAATGGAACATAAGCCAAGAATTACCTTTATGCTAAATTGTAAAGGAGTCCTTTATGTTTTCACACAATTATCTTTACATTTGCACTCTCATTTTTAGATTAGATACAAAATTTTAGATTTTCCACATAGTTCACCAATCCCAAATTATACCCTAGATAAATGGTTGTCAACAGTGCTGTGTGAACACTGTTATAAAATGTGATGCAAGCAATGTGGTAATAAGAATGGTTAAAATCTTAATCTTCAAGTATGATGATTCTTACAAAGAACTTCTCTAATTACAATAGATTCACAGGTACCAAAAGACCCATGCACTAACTTACATTCTAATATGTTGTGTTGAATTGACCTCATTCACTGAGAACTGCACAGGCAGTCCGTAACATATAAGGATATGGCATAGTTAATAAGGACATTAATGCAAGTCAACAGCTGTGGTATTTATAGTAGTGCTTCCCAGAACAAAAAAATAGGGAAGGATCAAAATCTCTATTCACCTATGCTCCACATATGAGTGTGTTACACACATGAAATTTGGCAGAAAGGTTGAAAACTGCTTTTATAGACTAGAAGCTTCTGCGAAACACTGGCATTTTCCCCATATTACTGTAAAATCCCAAAGAACCACAACAGAACCCATCCACTTTTTTTTTAAAAAAACATACTTGAAATACTGTACACTATTATGACAATTCACACATAGATCATTTAATCTACTTTTGCTCTTATAGCTAACCTGCATCAACACTAAAATACATAAACCTGTTTCTTAGGTTATGAGCAAAAGCAAATTTTTATTAATCCTTAACAAACAATGAGTGTTGACACGTACATTTACAATTCTTAGTTTACTCCCTCACCCAGGGTGGGAGTACCACCCCACTTCAGTTACAATTTACCACTTGTTTACTGTACAGGAAGAGAGAGACTTCAGCAGTGATTCTTAATTGTGACAGGAGTGGAAAGGATGTAACTTTTTAAAAAAAGTTTCAAATCACTGGACTAGTCCTATAAAAACAGACCCTTTCTTGCCATTTATAATACAGCAAATAATTTGTACTATGTGTAGGTAATTCAATAAGAACTGACTATATAAAACTTCCAAGTGACATAATAAATGATCAATCACTCCCAATGTAACGAAAGACATCTTGAAATTTTCTATTCCAAATACATGACTACCTATATTTTAGCTAATGAGAATAGAAAATTGAATTCTTACTTTGTGTTTATTTATCCGATGTTTGTCTTTTCCTTCTGGGATGCCTTCAATCATGTCATTTTCCTCTTCTTCGTCGCTGTCATCAGCATTTTCTAAGAAATTGAATGTCTCAAGAACATCACCAGAAGGCCTGTAAGAGAGGAAAAATGATGAACCAAAATATTCCAATGATTAATTCTAATATTTCTTTCTGTCTCCTATTTTAAAATAGTACTTGAAGGTAGTAGAGAGATTCAAATGAAAATTTACTTATAATGTATTATCTAAATATTCTACACAAAAATGTTTGAAAGATCATTTATGTTCTACAGTTAAAGTATCTATCAATAAAAGCAGTTGTTAAGTTTCTACAATGAAAATACTTTAAGTAATTGCTGCATCAAAATAAAAACCCTATAGTATTAGGCACTCAAATGTGCTATTATTTCTCAAAATAAAGCCATCATGAGCAAGCAACTTAAACTCAGCATTTCTTATAGCTCTACAACCTCTTACAGCTTGGTGCAAATGTTTACGACTAAAACTGAACTTTATCGGGATGCTCAGATTTAAAGTTATGGTCAATCAGATATAGAACATTCCAATCCATTTTACAGATTTCCTTACCTAGAAAACAGGATTATTAATATACTAAAGAAATACTTTCAGGACTTAACCTGGTGGTCCAGCGGTTAAGACTCGGTGGTCCCAATGCAGGGGGCCCGGGTTCGATCCCTGGCCAGGAAACTATTAGATCCCGCATGCCACAACTAACAGCTTGCGTGCCACAAGTAAAAGATTCCACATGCCACAACTAAGACCCGGCGCAGCCAAATAAATAAATAAATAAATACTTAAGGGGGAAAAAGAAAAACTACTTAAAAAAAAACCCTTTGAAGTGTTTCAGAACCACTCATATAATAGGTAACAGTGATAATCTATTTTTATCTACTTACGAAGTCATTTTAAAACTATAATCTGAATTCCTCCTCTATGTACAAAAAAGGTTTTCAAATAGTTGTTTAAATGTCTAAAAACAGAGGCTGCAACAGAAAGGTGAAAGCTTCAGCTGAATGCAGACTCTCACAATGAAAGTCTCAACTCTTCCACTGACTTAGCTGCCTGAATTTGGCCAAGTCACTTAAACCTTTTGGCCTCAACTTCTTTACCTGTAAACTGGGGGGGTTAAACTAGATGACCTCAAATATCCTTACTAATACGAACAGTACATGGTAACAAAAAGAATAATAGTCTAAAAGTTAGGGTTTTTTCCCTCCCTGATTGGTTCTTAGTCCAAATTAAGGATATAATACAATTCAGACTATTTTTTTAACATCTTTATTGGAGTATAATTGCTTTACAATGGTGTGTTAGTTTCTGCTTTATAACAAAGTGAATCAGCTATACATATACATATATCCCCATATCTCCTCCCTCTTGCATCTCCCTCCCACCCTCCCTATCCCACCCCTCTAGGTGGTCACAAAGCACCGAGCTGATCTCCCTGTGCTATGCAGCTGCTTCCCACTAGCTATCTATTTTACATTTGGTAGTGTATATATATATGTCCATGCCACTCTCACTTCATCCCAGACATAGGGTTTTAATAGGTCTATTATACTCTGCCTAATCCAGCACATGGTTCAAGGACCTGTATCAACACTGAATGTAGAAAGAGATGTGTTTTTCAAGTGCAAATTAGTAAGAACAAACAAAAAACTACCACAATAACAAAACACATACTTTTCAGTTCAACATTAGTAATACGTCTCGATATCTGGGGATTAAATGAAAGGCAAAGAAAATATTTGACAAAATTGGCACTTCAATGACAGAAAAATAAAAAATTTAAGACATGAGAGTTTTGTTTTGAACTTTAATAAAGTATTATTGTTCCTTGGATAGAAGTTCCTGTCTCTAAAGTGAGAACTCACGTTTCAGGTTTTAAAAACTGTATTTGATCACAACAATACACGTACAAGGTTTAAAAGTCAAACAGCACAATCAATAAAAGAAAGAACAGATGAATCAGACTGCCCAAAATTAAAAACTTTTGCTCTTTGAAAGACACTATAGAGAATTTAAAGAAAAGTCTACAGATTGGGACAAAATATTTGCAAGTCACACATTTAATGAACGACTATATAAAGAACACTTAAATCTCAACAATAACAAATAAAACAATGAAAAAATGGGGAAATTATTCAAACAGATCCTGTATCAAAAGATATGTGGATGGCATACACAGATGCTCAACGTCATTAGTCTTTAGCAAAACGGAAATTAAAGCAACCATGGACTGTGAAGGGTCTGAGACTTTGCCCTACTTGCAAGCTACCATGCTGTTTCTCTTGAGATGTTTTCTTTTTAGCATTCACAATGATGGCCTTTGTATGGATTTTTTTAAATTCACTTTATAGTGTAACTGGGAGAAATCCTTTCAATGTGGAAACAAACATCCTTGGAAACACATTCTATAAATATATTCCAGAATTTTTTTTAATTACTCTTTAAAAAATTTTTTCAACACCAGTTTACCTGTTCTCTCTTTTTGAAACTCCTATTCAGATGTTGTCCCTCTTGGACTGATCTTTAGATTTTCCTCTCTTTTCAGTCTTACTTTTTTTCCCCTTTTCTCTTTTCTGGGAGAGTCTTTTATCTCCCAAGTCTTACATGAAAATTATTTAAATCACACTTTTAAATTTCTATTAGCTCTTTTCTGATCTCTTACTGAACCTTATACAATAACATATTACTGTTTTATAGATGTATTATCTTCTCTCAGTCCTCTCAGAAGAGTAATTATAGTTTTGAAAGTCTTCTGCTCCCTCTTTTCTCTGAGTTCCTTTTTTATGTTTGGTTCCTTTGGTCTCCAATTTTCATATTAAAGTCTTTCCTTAACTGTTAATATTTAACAGTGAGGCACAGAAAAACTAATTGGATATATTGTGTACATGGGTGAGGCTTGTCAAAGTAGCTAGCTTCACACTTCTGTATAACAACAGGGCAGAGTCCCAGCCATTTCACTGGCAGATCCCAACTGTCGGATCATAAGGTCTTCTCTATTAATGTGATCATATTCCTGCCTGAAAGGGATTTAAGACCAGCTGCCAACATACCTGAAGCCAAGTAGAAGGAAACAGGGAATCTCACTGCTCAGCTAGAGATTTTCAGATAATCCTCCTGTTTTCAGTACAGTAGCCCACCCTACAGTTGCTTGTTTTCTTAAGAAATCAGAAATCACTGGAATTCACCAGAAAATATACCACCATTCTTTGGGATAGGGGAGGGGTGTTCAAGCGGCTATACAGGATTAAAGAGGGGGTTTAAGATTCTAACTGCCTCTTACATAAACTTGAAACTAATTCTCTATTAATAATCCCCTCTAAACGTGACTCCAAATGTACCTGATACCTCTAACTCCTTAGCTTTTGGAACTTTACTGGCATTTTGGGACTTGAATTGGCTTGTTCCTTTTCTTCTTTCCAGCTTCCAAAATTATTAAGTTCTCCCTATCTAATGGACAGTATATCCTCTCATTCTTTCTACATATTCAATTTTTTGTCCTTATGTGTCAATCAGTGTGTCTTAAAATGTCTTTAACTGATATTTTAACAGAGGTTCCAGAAGGCACACAAGTAAATCTGCCTTTAATCCACATGCTTAAGTGGACATCTACATCTATGGAATTTTATAATAATTTTTTTCTTTGCCAACTATTTACTATCCTTTCTCATTCAATGAAAAGCAATCAACAGAATTTTTAAAATTATATATCCAGATGAAGGGAAAACAGAATGAAGTCAAGAGTAAGGTTCGTAAGTAAAAGGGTAAAAAAGAGTCAGTGTTTTCTAGAGATAAGGGAAACCCACAAATATGGCAAGATTCCAAACAGAGTAAAAAGAAAGAGAGCAACTACTGGAGGTTCAAAGGTAAATCAGACCAATCACTAAGAAGCAGCACAGCTTTTCAGTTACAAGACCTATGAGAACTCTCTCCCCCAATGAATCCTTATAAGGTGGAGGCTGTGTGATATGATACACTACACACCCACAACATCCCCCTACAATAAACCAAAGAATAAACCAAGAAAGACAACAATGACATTTACTCAGTAGAATCTAGTAAATATTACTCTTGATTGGGTCACATTTCAACTGGATAAGCAATATTTCATCATAGCTATTATTATGCACCAAGCATTGTTCCAAATGCCTTACATTAATTCATTTCTTCTTCACATCAATCCTATCATTACCATTTTATAAATGAGGAAACTGAGGCACAGGAAGGTAAAGTACCCTGCCCAAAGTCACAGCTAGTAAGCAGCAAAGTCCAGATTCAAACCCAGTCTGTCTTCAGAGTTCCCATTCTAAACCATTAAGCATACTGTCTCTAATAATATGATCTACAATTTACCATTCTTCTACTGTTGAACATGTAGACTGCTTCAAATTTTTTATTGTTATAAATGAGAATACGATAAACATCTTTTTGTTGACACCTCTATCAACATGTTAGGTCATTTTCGTATTTCTTAGGAATTTTCAAAGGCCCTGATCATAGCTGAACCATACACACCTACATTAGTACAGACTCGCAATATACAGCTATATTCATTAAGAAGGAAATCACATTGATTAAAAACAATTATTACCTAAATGTCTGTGGACGGATAAATGGATAAAGAAAATGTGGTGAATACATTCAATAATTATTCAGCCATAAAAAAGAAGGAAATCTTGTCATATGCTATGACACTGATGAACCTTGGGACATTATGTTAAGTGAAATAAGCCAGTCACACAAGGACAAATACTGTATTAATTCCACTTATATAAAGTATTCATATATCATATAAATATATATAAAGTATTTAAAGTTGTCACTCGTAGAAACAGAAAGTCAAAGGGTGTTTGCCAGGGGCTGGGGGAAGGAGGAAATAGGGAGTTGCTATTCAATGGGTATGGCGTTTCAGTCATGAAAGATGAAAATGTTCTAGAGAAGTGCTCTACAATATTGTGCTTACAGTTAACAACACTGCACCGTACACTTAAAATTTATTAAGATAGATCTCATGTTATGTGTTTTTTACCACAACAGAAAAAAAAAACTATTGAACTCTAAATCTTGCAAGGGGAAGAAGCTTTACAAGGAGAAGATACAGTCTGTTGTGGATTTTTAATTCAGATTCAGGTGTGATATAGTAAACTGTGTTCCTCTAAAGTAGTTATAAATCCTAAGAACTACTTAGCCTGGTTAGCTGACAAGTTTAGTTTAAAATAACACAGTAATATCCTTGCTTTTTCTCTAGAGCTATGAAAGCTCTATGATTCCTGAAATCCAGAGTAAAGAAAACAAGGGCTCTGTTAGATGTCAAATTGTTTTTATTAAAGAGACCTTATTTCTCAGAAATAAAACCCGTAAACTAAAGGCTTATGTTAACTTGAAAGTCTTTAAATAACTGCATGATGTATCTTAGATAAAATGTATCTAAGGTATGAAACAATGCTAGTTTATAAACTGTACATATTATTAACTTCTTAAGCTCTAACCAAACTAATGAATTCATTTTGGTTTTTTCCACTCTTTTTTCTTTGTCGTTCCAACCTATGTAATTCAATGTAATATCTAATGGTAAAAAATGAAAAGAAAGTTCCATCTGCTTGACAACTTGCATTTATCAAATCTGTACTATAATCAAAAGTGTATTTGGTAGACAGAAAACAAGTGTTAATGAGGATGTAGAGAAATTAGAATTCTCATACATTTCTGATGGTAATGTAAAATAGTCCAGCCACTTTGGAAATGAGTTTGGAAATTCCTCAAAAAGGTAAACACAGAGTTACTGTATGACACAGCAATTCCACTCCTAGGTATAAACCCAAGAGACTTGAAAACATATGTCCACACCTGCGGACCAATGTTCAAAGTAGCATTATTCATTATTCCAAAATGTGGAACCAATCAATATGCCCATCAATTGGATAAGGAATAGATAAACAAAATGTGGTATATCCATAGAAAAGAATATTATTTGGCAGTAAGAAGAAATGAATTACTGACATATGCTATAACATGGATGAATCTTAAAAATATTACACTAAGTAAAAGAAGCTACTCACAAAATAACCATTTACATAAAATATCCAGAATAGGCACATCTATAGATACAGAAAGTATTGGTTGCCTAGGGTTGGTGAGTGGGAGGAATATGGGAAAGAATGGGGAGTGGTAGCTAATGAGTACGAGGTTTCTTTATGGAGTAATGAAAATTTTCAAAACTTAGATTGTGGTGACGGCTGAACAACTCTGTGACTATCTTAAGAACTATTAAACTCATATACTTCAAGTGGGTGCACTTTATGGTATGTGAACTCTATCAATAAAGACATTAAAATTTTAAAGTATACCTGGTAGCTTTCTGAGTCCAAACACAATGCAAAGCCTTGTTTCTTTAACACTAGTGTCTAAACAACCATTACTATTCTAATTATATAGTAGTATAATTTATTGAAAATACTCTAACAAAAATTTAAAAATCAAGACATTAAAATAACTCTGAACTACATGAAATCACTCTCTAATTTTAAACCCATTTCAGAACTACAGTCATTCTCTTCGCATCAAAACTTAAGATGAATAAATCTTTAAAAAATATTTATTTATTTATTTGGCTACACCGGGTCTTAGTTGCGGCACGCGGGATCTTTGTTGCCGCGTGCGAGATCTTCGTTGTGGCATGTGGGATCTACTTCCTTGACCAGGGATAGAACCCAGGCCCCTTGCATTGGGAGCATGAAGTCTTAACCACTGGACCACCAGGGAAGTCCCAAGATAAATAAATTTATTATATAATTTTAATAAATTTATTTTATTTTTGGCTGCATTGGGTCTTTGTTGCTGCATGCGGGCTTTCTCTAGTTGTGGCGAGCGGGGGCTACTCTTCGTTATGGTGCGTGGGCTTCTCATTGCGGTGCCTTCTCTTGTTGTGGAGCATGGGATCTAGGCATGTGGGCTTCAGTAGTTGTGGCACAGGGGCTCAGTAGTTGTGGCACACGGGCTTAGTTGCTCTGCGGCATGTGGGGTCTTCCCAGACCAGGGCTCGAACCCAGGTCCCCTGCACTGGGAGGCGGATTCTTAACCACCGTGCCACCAGGGAAGCCCCAAGATAAATAAATTTAAAAAGCACCTAAATAAAAAGTTTCTTTGTCCATGGTACCATTTGCAGGGTGGGAAGGAATCTTTAAATCTGAACTCTACATGCTTCAATAACTGTTAATAGCAATAACAAGAAGCTAAAGAAATTCACAATACCTGCTATATAAACAATGTTAACCTATAAGTATACGTCATACCTTTTGATTTCTTGTCCTTTTTGCTTAGGAGATTCACCTCCATTCAGGATCTGTTCTAAATTCTTTGTCTCTACTGATCCATTTGGTTCTGAATTAGATAGTCCAAGTAATGATCTTACCCGCTGAGACCGTACATCTAATATTGTATCTGTGTAACCTACTTCCTGAAGATATCTATAAGAGAAAATTAAAAATATTAAATCCCACATATTGCTAATACATGCAATCTTGTCAAATCAAAATCACATCAAAGTTTTTAGAAAAATCCATAATCCTATAAAATTTACTCTTCCTTTGTTTCAATAACTTTCTTCTCTCTAGACTAGTTCCAGTTCTACAAAAAAAAAAAGGCCGATTACAAACCATAGTTTAATTTAAAAAGCATATAGATGGCTAACACTAATTAAGGGCCAATTATCCTGAAGCCTAAAAAGACCTAGAGCGTTAAAAAACTTTTAGGAGTTGATGATATATATTACTTAAAAAAAAAAAAATTCCAGAAAGTGGTAAAGGATGAACAGAAATAAACCTCAGAACAATGACATGCTACGTTTAAACCCTGGCTCTTAGCCAGAGGTTGATGGATAGATTAGTTCTCCTTCTAGGATCTAAGGTCTTATAGCAGTCCTACAGTCCCGCGGTTTTCAAACTTTCCTTGTTATCTAAACCAGGGTACCTAACCGAGGATCTAGGATGAGACTCAAAAAGAAGAAAGGGACTGAATCATGACATAAGTATAGATAATGGGTCATGAACGGCTTTGTGTGACAAATTTTAAAATTTCTTCCTAAAGTATTTGACAGGCTAAGGGAAGATGTTAAAAAGAAGCCTTTTTTGTTTCTTTTTATATGTTGCTGACAAAATAATAGAGGATTTTTAAGTGAAAGCTAAAGACAGGGAGACTGGTTAGGACACTAACACAGCAAGAATTAAAACTTGAGAAGAGGAGAAATGTGAGAAAAATAAAATATCTTAGTGACTTGGTACACAAGTAAATATGGCAGTAGAATAAAAGAAGATATAAGAATTTTGGAAAATTTTCAGGTTTCTAGCTGGGATGGTTGCATGGTGGTTCTACTGAATAAAATAAAGAATAAAGGGTCAGAATATGGTTTAGAGGGTACCTATCAAATAATCAAGTAGTATCTATGAAAGTGGTACCATTTATTAGGCACAATGGTAAGAAGGTCAAAAGCTCAGAAGGGACTGGACTGGGTGTACAGATTTGGGAGTCATTAGTGTTTGGAGATATTTGAAGCCATGGATTTAAATGAAGTTACCCAGAGAAAAAGCATAAGTAAAAACAAAACCTGGGGACACAAACATCTAAAGGGCTGGAAGAATAAGAAACTCAAAGGAAAATTAAAAGAAAGAACTTGAGAAATGAGGGTAAAAAAAGCAGAGTAGTTTCATGAAAGTAAGAAAAACAGAGTTTCAAAAAGAAATGAAGAGTTAATGTCAAGTATTTCCAAAAGATCAATATGAACAAAAAGGTTCTCATAAACATGTTTGTGATAGAAGCTTCAGGGGAATATCAAAATGGAAAACAAACTAGACAGTTGAGAAATGAATAAGGAAGACTATGGAGATAAACTACTGTTACAGAAAAATGAGAAGAGACACAATATAAAGCCAGGCAATGGGATTAGGCATTTATGAGAGAAATACTGTGCAACTGATTTCTCTATAGCCGTCATACTCTTCTAAAAAACGCGATCCTCTTTTGAGGAAAAAAACTCCTACCACACTCTAGCCATGTGGTCTAAAAGAACTGTCAAGATCTTAAACAACCCAGGTAAAAATAACTGACTCGTGGGCAGTTATTTGATCAAGTTAAGACAAATCCAATCCTCAGAAATTATTCTGACTAAAATAAGGGATCCTCTGCCACCTGGAGAAAAGTGGTTTTCAGTAGAAAATAAAACTGATACACAGAGGAGTAGAACACCAGAGAGTAAGAACATATCCTGGGTGTTTCCAGTCCCTGAGAAATCTTCAGTGATACACTAGCTCTTAAGTTTCTAACACTCAGTTAATCAGCACTTCCCTCAACTCTGCTAGCTATCCCAGCATCCTTCCAGATAGTAATCTGTTTTTGAAGTTTGTGTGAGTTTTAGTCACTAACTGTCCAGATTGATAAACACTTCTTTGAATGGAACATTAGAAACCGAGATGATGAATATGAGGTTTAAATACATTTTCAGAAAGGAAAGCAAAAAGTGAAGACAGTTCTCACCTGATAGCCTTCATGATTTCAGTGAAGTAGAGCTTGAGGTGCTCTAATGAGAGTAAGGGAGAATGGGCTGAGATGTGGTAAAAGTTCAGAATATCCACTGAGGGCAATGGGAGCAGGAGATGACCAGGGATATGGAAAAAGGCTCTATGCAATGTTTGGACAGGAAACCGTGAATGTGTAATGGCATTCACACAATTCTGTGATTTTTCTCTAAGAATTAATTAGAAACAGAAGCAATAGACAGTAAGACTCATTAGGGCTGGGATACTGTAGGTAGGTATAGTAAAATGACTGGTGGTGGGGGTAAGGAGTGGGCAGCAGGAAAGTTAAGGGTACCAGCAAAAGGGTAAAGGATCATGGGGTCTAAGTGGAAGCTAGGGAAACAACAAAAAGAAACAACAAAAAAACCCCACCGCCAAAAAAAAAAAAATTAAACCAACAATAGGTAAAGGAGGTAAGGGAAATGAAACAGTCAAGGATCTAAAGATCAAAGTAAGGTCAGAGGACAAATAACCTGGGAACTGGAGTAAGAAAAGTGGAATATGATCAAGGAATATTCCAGAGGTAGGGCAGTTCTAGGTTATAACAAGATCAAGGGTGTGACCATACTTCACTGGGTTACTGAAGCGATGGTAAAGATGCCTAGAGTTGAGAAAGTTGAATTACCTAAGATTTCAGTAATACGCGAGTACCAAAGTTTTCAAAATACAAGGGAAAAGAACAAATAGATAAGACAATAATATTTGCCACGTAATACGGCAAAGAATTCAAACATCAAAAAGGTTCCTCGAAAAAAAAAAGCTTCCTTAAACATTCAAGTAGAAGCAGGATTTAGCAAGCCACTTCTGAAAAGTTTCTGATAACCAGTTAAATTGCTTCTCTAAGCCAGTCACAATCTCACTTAAAACGAAATATGTAAATTTTCCAGTGATGGAAATGAGAATGTCTATAAGTATGAACTCCCTATTTTTGTTCTGGTCTTCAAGACATCTAGTCTTTATGACATCCTACTCCATAAATAAGAAAAACACATCATTCTGAGAAATGTTTAGAGAAACATTCAGAGGAAACAAAACTTTAAAAAGATCCAAGCATCTAACAAAACAAAAAAGAAGCAATATGAAAACTATACACATTGTCCCATTATCATTAAATAATTTTCACTTGCAAAGTGACTGAATAGAAGCACTTTCATACCTAGATCCTTAAAGAAAGGTGAAAATGAACCATTACTCACTGTCTTAACAGCTGTCTGCCCTGCTTCCACGTTAACTGGCTATTCTGAGGTGCTGTGGGAGCCTCTGTGTCTTTGGTTTCTTCTAAAATTAACAGTAACAACAACAACAACAACAACAACAAAAACAAGACAAGTTTCATACACGTTACTTCAACTCCTGATAATACTGCCAAAGTTCTCTTAGGGATAAAGTCCCACAAGAATATACCAAAATATTTTATAAAGGATAGAAGAAAATTAACTTTTATTGAGTGTTTACTGTGGATCACTCATTTAAAGTGTGTTTATCCTGACAGTCCAAACACTTAGGCACCACCCTCCTTGTTTTATTACAAGTGATTTAAAAATCAAAAGCCCAGGCTTTGAAATGAAATTTTATTAAAATCAATTTTTTAATACCAGAATTCTGCTGTTGAATGCTTTTGAAATTAAAAAGTGATATTTACTATTTATATAAACTTTTCAAAATCAACATTGTTTAGAAATTAGATATATATTTATAAAACTAGTGAATAACTTAGAGTCTGTATCAGTAGACTCTAAGGCTACATACAAGACTCTAT
Source organism: Stenella coeruleoalba (assembly GCF_951394435.1). NCBI lineage: Eukaryota > Metazoa > Chordata > Mammalia > Artiodactyla > Delphinidae > Stenella > Stenella coeruleoalba. Next base: position 66,661,628 of record NC_137147.1, on the reverse strand, counting down.
ACAGTCGATTTCATTTTTAGAACTAAAAGTTAGACCAGAAAACAGTTTTTACTATATGTAAAAAGTCATATTTTATTCTCCGGTAACAAAGTGTATGCATTAAAAAAGAGTTTAATAAACAGTATAACTTCAGATGAGTTAAGCTCTCAACAAGTATATCCATAGTGATATTTAAAACTATTCATTGGCACTAATGATACAGAAATATTTTCCTGCAATTTCCCATTATAAAAATTATGATAAAGCAAAGAATATAGGGCCATAGAAGACAAGCCCTCACATTGAATGTTGAGAACTCTTACCATGGCTTACAGTCATTAGGCTCCTAGACTCCTCAGAGTCACATGAACAAACAGTTATTGGTAGCAATTCAAATATTCTCTGCAGGTATTACTTCTCTAACCTTAACAATCCGTTATTAATATCTTCTCATTCTTCCCCTGTGCACGTAGAAACATCTATAATTTCCAGAAATAATTATCTCATTCTAATAGCCCCCATTTTTTATTTATAACTTTTTCTATTTATACCATTTTGCCTATTTTTAAATCACATATAACACATAATTAACTGGCCAAAAAAATACATTTAAAAAAAAGAAATACAGATTGCCCCAAATCCTATCACCAACAGTGTTAGTACTTGAGATTTTATCATTCCATATTTTCCATCTGAAAATAACATCAGCTTCTCCCCTCCTTAAATTAAAAAAAAAAAAAAAGGTCAAAGTGTGTGTACTACACTACAAGCTGCTTTCAATACTTAATGTATCTTGAACATTCTATGGCAATAAATATAGATTAACATCATATAAAATAATTATATAATCTACAGAAAGTATATACCTATTTAATTTAACCAGTTCCCTAATGTTGAAATGTTTCCATTTTTCACTATTATAAATAATGTTGGTAAAAATATTCTTGAAGTACATCCTAAGCGTACAGCTCAATGAATTTTTTAACATACCTAGATGAAGAAATAAAATGTCATCAGCACCCCCAAAAACTTTCATCGTGCCCTTTCCCAAGTCTAACTAGATATTCCTAAAAGGATATTAACACTACCCTGATTTCTAAACACTAGGTTAATTTTTGAATTTGATATATATGAAATCATTTCTATCAATTTTCAATTTTATGTGATCCACATAAAATTTAGTTATAGTTTATTCACTTTTGGTTATAGCTTAGTCTGGTTATAGTTTATTCACTTTTTTTTTTGCTAAACAGCATTTCCTTACACTAAAATATCACAATATATTTGTCTATTCTATTGGTGAAGAACATGTGAATTGCTTCCAGTTTTTTGCTATTAAAAGTAATGATACTATGAACATTCTTATACAAGCCTTGTGATGAACATTTTAAGGAGTGGAATTACTGGGCCACGGGGCATGCTATGTTCCCTTTAGCAATACAGTTATCCCACGCTTTTCGAAAGCTCTCTTTAGGCCACCTCGCTTTTATGAAAGACCTACATTTAGTACCTGTTTTCGCTAGCCTAACTGAAAAAATTCAGAGAGAATTTTCACTCTTTATGAAAAAAGGCGAAAAGAAAAAACAGCCTTCAGCATTTGTTTTGCAGTGAACTGTTAACAGTGGCAGCACGCACCCCCAAGCAGCGAGAGAGGCACCACCAAGCTCCGTAACAAGCCCATATTTTTGAACTGTGTCTATTATCATCTGTGCTTTATCTTGATCTATTTTGCGCATCATTAGCAAGATGTGTCCAAAGGTAAATTGCGTCTTTGTTTTATGTCATTTTGGCTTATGAACAGGAATGCTCTACTTTGGGATACTGGGGGAAACTTGTACTGACAAATCATTTTCAGAGCAGTTTTATCAAACTAGAATTCCAACACCAGAAGGTGTGCAAATCCTGGTTGATCCACATCCTCAGCAACACATGACATTTTCTCTTTTTCATTTTCACATTGTGGTAGGTGTCTAATTGTACTGTGCTGTGGTTGTAAGTTGTATAAACCAATACATTTGAGCATGGTTTCGTATGTTTATTGGCCATTTGGATATCGTCTTTTATTGGTGGCTTTTCAAGTCTTTTACCCATATGTTTACTGTTGTAGATTTTTTCCCTTAAATGTAGGGAAATAGGAGCTGTTTACAGATTTGGATACACCCCCTTTTATAGAGTTAAGTTTAGGATATATATACTGGTATTACTAGGACAAGGGTATAAAAACACACATACCTTGTACTTCTTTCATAACAGTATTTCGTACGTTTTCTCTTTTTTACATTTTGATTTATTTTAAGTATATAAAAGGCAACACTGATTCATTTAATGTTTATTTCTTTCTATACTTTGATGTAAATAATTTTATCTCATTGTTTGCATGGTGTATTTTTGCCCATTCCTTTGTTTGTTTTCCACTAAACATCCTGAGTAGTTTTTCTACATCAGTAGAAATAATCTACTTTATTATTATTGTTTCCTATAAATAAAATACTTGGTTGTTATTTTATTCTTCAATTTAAGGAAGTTTTAATAGTTAAGTTTATATAGATAAAAACAGACTTGTTTTTCTCTCATTTCAGTTGGGGGCAGGAGAGATTACGTGCTAATGATTTTCCTTTATACCAACTTGTACCAAGACCAGTTAGCCAATTCCGACTCTAGTTCCAGGAACAGTGGGGCTGTTCCTCACATTTATACAGACCAAGTTAGGGGGACAGTCCTCAAGTTATACTAAGTGGGGAATTCCCTGGTGGTCCAGTGGTTAGGACTCAGCGCTTTCACTGCTGTAGCCCGGGTTCAATACCTGGTCTGGGAACTAAGATCCTGCAAGCCATGCGGAGCGGCCAAAAAAAAAAGTGATTATTTTCTGAATATTCTAGCCATATTAGAAAAAAAATGAGTTAAAGAAAAGCTATGAAGACATCAGGTTTTCTCTATGGTGAAACCACTGTACTCCCTCTAACTATAATGGGACTGCTGCAGTAAACATGGCCCTTTTTATCATTTATTATAGCTTTTCCAAGGAGGAGACCATAATATTGTCCCCTGGCATCTGAGTCTTCGTAACCACTTAAAAGCTAGATCAAAGGAAACCTATGCCACTCCTATCTTGGTCTCTTAATTTTATATATGACAACTAGGAAGATATGGTTGTGGTGCTAAAATTGGTAAGTGGAGAAGACCTAAGAATAAATCAACTGCAGGTTGTACATATAGGGTGTTTTCTGCCAAGTTTTAAGTACTTGATGTTAAACCAAAACCAATTAGCTAAATTTTAAAAATTTACTGTAACATTTAACTTAAAAAAAAAATCCCTATTTGTTTTATTTTCCCTACCATGTACACTTTGACTTTATTAGGAATGGAAACAACAATACAAGGAGAAGAAAAATTGTATATCAAAATAAAGACACATTTTTTTCCTTATCTTAGTAACCAGCAGCCAAGAACAGTATAGAATTCAATTTGCCTGCACCATCAAACTGTGTATATAAATGGGTTCTACATATACCTCAGAAATAGAAAATTGCAGTAATATTCCCAAATATTATATAACATAAATCAAAATATTCTTTCCTTATTAAACTTTTAGATTACTCAAATTGTAATCATATGGAACCCTAAATTAACACTAAACTGTTATAGCCTTTTCCTATATCCAGCCCTCTCTTCCTGCATAACTGTTCATCACATACTACTCTCACACTCACTACTTTAGTAAAGAGCAAGGCCAATTGGAGATAATGTTTTCCTTCTCTTATCCTTATCTGGCTGCCTCCGTAGTTTCCAAATTCAAATTTGCAAATTCTTTATGAGTTAATCACAGCTTCTCTAGAAAAAAAAATAACTTTTTAATAATACAAAATTAAGCTTATATAGACTTGGATAAGAATTGCCTACAGGTGGTACAAAGAGTTACTCATTACCTTCCACTTCTAATTACAACCAAAAATACACCCAGTTTTACACAGGTTTCAAAACAAGAAAGTATGTAGGAGATTATGTAGATGACACTATTGATACTTACTCTTATTCATTTATTATTTTTCCCCAAATTCTAGACAGTATTATAATAGGCAACCATCTAACTAACTGATGCTTTCAAAGCAAAATGGGGGTAAAGAGAACATGTTTGTTACATAAAAATGAGCTTTAACCAGTTTTTCTTGCATGGGGTGTGTGTGTGGGGGGCGGGGGGAGATTAACAGAAGAATCAAGTTTACCTGATTCAAAGGTTGGCATTTTCAAATCACCTTGGTTCAGTTCTGTGCCGTATTTTAATTTGTGATATTTTGCCCTGAAAATTTAATAATAAATTGTTGAAAGAAAAACAATTTTTTTTTTCCTTTTCTACATAGGTAAGTAACTAACTACTGGTATATATTTCTCCAATGACAGATAAAGCATAATATGAATGTCTGTTTCTTTAAACTTTACTTGCAAAAGAAGTTGGAGAAAAAAAAGATACTGGATGTAAAAGAAAAAAAATAAGATAAATTGCCCAACTAAAATATACACCCAAGTAAAGATAAATTTTTCCTAATCTGTAAAAAAGAAAAAACTTGGACTCTATAATAAAAGATATTATTTCAATTTAAAGATTTTAATCTTTTTTTCTTTTCCTATATAAGAATCAAATCAAAACATCGTCCTGTATTTTGGGCAAACCTTTGTATCTTTCAAAAGGCGTTAAATACACTGTATAATAATACATAAAGAGAGTAATATTGTTCTACTTTATTTTATTCATATAAGAAAATGAGGGACACATACCTTTCTTGTTTTAATGCATATTCTAACATCTTTATTCTTCTTACTAAATCCTTCTTCAAGTTTTCTTGACCTTTTCTTTCTCCTTGCAAAAATGCTATCCGGGCCTAAAAATACAAAAAGTTCATTTATTTTCATTTTTTTCTTAACTATACATAGGAAATTGAAAAAAGGAAAACAATAAATGTAAAATTCTGCCCTTTTACTCATGACAGCAAGATTTGAAATTCATAGAAGCAGTTGATCAAACTTTCTTTGTTAGATAATACAATCACTTTAAAATAAAGATAACTATAAATTAGCTATTTGCTTATAATCCTTTTGGTCTCTAATATTAAGTTTTACATACTTTTGAAAGGAAATTTTGTATGTAAAAATTGCACCTAATTCCTAACAAACAAGTCACAAAGAACTAAAAAATATTATATTCACAAGTAGATAAATATTTTTCCTCAAATTAGATATTGCTTGTTTAAAAAACAGTAATATTCCCTCAAAAGCATTTCTTTCATGAAATACTTAAATATTTATAATCTTTTCCATTCTATCCACCACACTCCAAATTGTTTTATCTCTTGAAACAATTATCCAGAGTATTGCAAATAGTTTAAGTTAAGCCACTTTATGTTCAATGACCTCATTACTTTCTGTTGTCATTTTCTACAGTGAGAGAATTTTTTTTCCTTTTAATTGCCTTATTTTCTCAGAGAGACAATTCTCCATCTTTTTCTGGCCCTTCCCAGCATGTCAGTCTCCTTTATACACCCCACACTAAAGAGTAATGTTTAAGGAGGCTGGCATCTACATGGGGATATTTGCTGTTATGAACATATTTACAATAAAATTAACTTTCATGCTCTTGCCGAGATGACCAATAGGTGTATTTGCCCATTAAGATAAAGTAAGCTACTTTGTAAGCTAAATTATGGTTAATTTTTAAAAAATTTCAGTGAACATGGAATCAGAACAAATGAATTCATCTGAATAATTTAACACATTAAGTTTGGAAAAATTAAATGAAATCATTCACAACTCCCTAAGACCTGAGAAATTATACACAACTATATAACACTTAGTCTACATACAAATTTCAAAACAAAAATAAAGATCTAGGAGCAATGGTAAAGATTCAGAACCTAATAACAGTCTAGATCCTAAAGAGAAAAGTAGTACTTCTGACTCTCTTAAGCTGTGGAGCAAAGGTAGAATATATCAGTTTCATTACACAGCTTCAAGAAATTCTGATTGAGGGTTTTCTCCTGTATTGGCTTTAAAAAAAAACAAACATGAATCACATACTGTAGAACCCTTATGTGACTCTAATTTCCAGATCGCATAAGTATTTTACAATTAGCAACAGAAAAAAATGAAAGAAGCTCATTTTATTTTGCTTCTTAAGAAGTAGTGGACTTCCCTGGTGGTCCAGTGGTTAAGACTCTGCGCACCCAATGCAGGGGGCCCAGGTTCCATCCCTGGTCAGGGAACTAGATCCCGCATGCATGCCACAACTAAAAAAAGATCCCACATGCCACAACTAAAAAGACCTGCGTGCCACAACTAAAAAGATCTTGCATGCCACAGCGAGATCTTGTACGCAACAATGAAGATACCACATGCCACAACTAAGACCCAGCACAGCCAAATAAATAAATTTTAAAAAAGTAGTAGTAGTAACTGGTAATTTTTTGGTTGAGAAAGATACTGCAAACTAAGTGCAAGTCATACTGTCCTCTAAGGAATTAAAAAAAAAAAAGACTACAATACTTCCTATTAGAATCTTATACTGTTGTGAGAATTCATTTTCACTTCTTTCTTTGGCATTTTGGTATTAAAAGTCATCCATACCTAGAGAATCCAGTAAATTAAACAAAGAAGCACAAATCCTGTAAAACAGCAAGAACCCCAAAGCAACTTCTGAACAGGAGCTGAAGGAAGGTAACTCACAAAGACACAAGACAAGGAAATGGTAAGAATTCATTAAAATGAAACTTAAAAGGACAGAGTCTAACATAAAATACTGGAGAGGAGAGTAAAAAGCAGATAACAACAGAAAAGTCATGACTACTGGAACTGATCTTATGACCTGTACAGACTAAAAAGGTAAAGAGTATGTCTGATAGTGATAATAAGGACCAATAAAATAACAGATTTGACATTTAGTAAAGGATCATGGACAGTGGACTTTTCGATTGCTTTTACAGGTCATAATGCACCATGAACAGCATCATCTTTGCAAATAAACACTTTAAAAAGTAACCACAAAAATCATATTTACAAAGACACTAACAATAAAGAAAAGGATGGATAAATTCACTATAATTAAAAAGCTTCTGTTCAAGATAAAGTAGGAATTGGCAACCTACCTGTTTTGGACAGCCACAGAGTGAAAAATGGTTTAAAAAAAAAACAATAAACAAAATTAGAATAGGCAACACAGACCCAATGTGACCTGCAAAGCCTAGTATATACTATTAAGGTTTGCAAGCCTTCTATATTAATATTAGACAAAATAGACTTTATATGAAAAAAGGTCATAAGAGACAAAGGACATTATATACTAATAAAAGGTTTAATACAGCAAAAAACAAAAAAGTTATAAATATTTACATACCTAATGAGACCATCAAAATATATGACACAAAAATAGACAGAATTAAAGGAAGAAATAGTTCAATAATAATAGCTGGAGACTTCGATATCCCACTCTCAATAACACATAGAAGAACCAGACCGAAAATAAGGAAACAGAGGACTTGAACAACTCAATAAACCAGCTAGATCTAACAGACATATATGGAACACTCTACCCAACAACAACAGAATACATTCTTCTCAAATACACAAGAGATATTCTCAAAAACAGACCACATGTTAGGACACAAATCAACTCTAATCAATTTTAAAACTTAAATATCATTTAAAAAAATCTCCTGTGATCACAATGGATGAAGTTAGAAATTAGTAACAAAAAAACTTGAAAAAGCCACAAATTTGTGGATATTAAACAACACCCTCTTGAACAACTAATAAAACAAAAAAATCATAAGAAAAATTAAAAAATACTTAGAGAGGAATGAAAATGAAAACACAGCTTACCAAAACTTACGGGACACAGCAAAAGCAGTGCTAAATGAATAATTTATAGCTATAAAGGCTTACATTAAAAAGCAAGAAAGAGGGGGCTTCCCTGGTGGTGCAGTGGTTGAGTCCGCCTGCCGATGCAGGGGACATGGGTTCGTGCCCCGGTCCAGGAAGATCCCACATGCCATGGAGCAGCTAGGCCCGTGAGCCATGGCCGCTGAGCCTGCACGTCTGGAGCCTGTGCTCCGCAACGGGAGAGGCCACAACAGTGAGAGGCCCACGTACCGGGAAAAAAAAAAAAAAAAGGCAAGAAAGAACTCAAATCAACAACCTAACTTTACAACTTAAGGAATTTCAGAAAAAGAACAAACTAAACCTAAAGCTAGCAGAAGGAAAGAAATAATAAAGATTAAAGCATAGAAATAAAATAAAGCAGAGAAAAACAACAGAAAAAAAATCAACAAAATCAAAACTTGGTTCTTCAAAAAGATCAACAAAATTGACAAACCGTTACCTGGATTGACTAAGAAAAAAAGACACAAATAACTAAACTCAGAAATGAAAGTGGGGACGTTGCAACCAATTCTACAGAAATAAAAAGGATTATAAGAGTACTACAAACAATTGTACACCAACAAATTGGATAACCTAGAAACACAAAATCCACCAAGACTGAATAATGAAAAAAACAGAAAATCTGAAAAGGTCTATAACTAGTCAAGAGACTGAATTAGTAATCAAGAATCTCCCAACAAACAAAACCTTTAGACTGATTGCTTTATTAGTGAATTCTACCAAACATTTAAAGAATTAACACCAATCTTTCTAAAACATTTCAAAAAATTTAAGAGGGACATTCCTTAACTCAATGAGTCCAGCACTGTGCCAAGAGCCAAAGCTAGATAAAGGTACTGCAAGAAAACCAGTATCTCTTATAAACACTGATGCAAAAACTCTCAACAAAATACTAGTAAATCAAATTCAGTAGCATATTACAAAGATTACAAATCATGACCAAGTGAGATTTATTCCTGCAATGCAAGGATGGCTCAACGTAAGAAAACCAATTAATATAATATACTACATTAACAGAATAAAAAACACATGACCATTTCAACTGATGCAGAAAAAGAATTTGACAAAACTGAACACCTTTTTCTTGATTAAAAAACCTCAACAAACTAAGAATAAAAGGAAACTCTCATGACATAATAAAAGCCATTTATGAGAAAAAACAACAAACGTCGTACTCAATGGTTAAAGACTGAAAGCCTTCTCTCAAAAATCAGAACAAGGACGCCTGCTTCTAACACTCATGTTCAGCATAGTACTAGAAGTCATAAGCAGAGCAATGAGGCAAGAAAAATGAAAGGAATCTAAGTTAGAAAGCAAGAAGTAAAATTATCTCTGTTCACAGATGATATGATGTTATATGTAGTAAACCCAAACAATTCCATAAGTCTGTTACAACTACATATTCAGCAAAATACCAGGACACAGTCAACACACAAAAATCAATAGCATTTCCATACACTATCAGTGAACAATCATGAAAGGAAATTATGAAAACAATTGCATTTACAAAAGCATCAAAAAGAACAAAATACTTAGTTAACATAATATTTAAATAAGGAGGTGAAAGACTGGTACAATGAAAATCAAAAAATATTGCTGAATGAAATTAAAGACAGAGGGACTTCCCTCGTGGTCCAGTTGTTAAGACTCTGGGCTCCCAATGCAGGGGGCCTGGGTTCGATTTCTGGTTAGGGAACTAGATCCTGCATGCCGCAAACTAAAGATCCCACATGCCCCAACTAAAGATCCCACATGCTGCAACTGAACATCTCACATGCCATAACTAAAGATCCTGCACACGGCAAGCAAGAGTCCGTATGCAGCAACTAAGACCTGGAGCAGCCAAATAAATAAAATAAATAAATAAATATTTAAAAAAAGAAAGAAAAGAAATTAAAGACAGAAATAAGTGTAAACACATTCCATGTTCATGGACTGGAAGACTTACTATTATTAAAATATCAATACTACCCAACTGATCTACAGATTCAGTGCAATCCCTATCAAAACCCCAGTGACATATTTTTTCCCCTTTCTTTCTTTTTTTTTTTTTGGCCACATTGTGCCCCTGGCAGTGGAAGCATGGAGTCCTAACCACTGTACCACCAGGGAATTCCCCCCAGTGACATTTCTTAGAGAAATAGAAATACACACTCTTCTCAAAGTCACATGGAACATTCACCAAGACAGGCCACACTGTGGACCAGAAAACACACTTTCAGCAAATATAAAGAATTAGAAATCATACAAACATGCTCTCCACTCTGACAGCTTTTCAAATTGGCTTTAAATTCACATTTAATGTAGGAAAAGTAGTGCTTATGGGGAAATTTACACCAGTCAATGTATATATTAGAAAAGATCTAAAATCAACAATTTAGCTTCCAACTTAGGCAAACAGAGAAAGAATAGCATTATAAACCTACAGCAAGCAGAATAATAAAATTAGAGCAGAAACCAATAAAGCTGAAAATATACCAATAATCAATGAAATAAGATTCTTTGAAAAGACCGATAAAATTGATTAACTTCTTAGCCAAGCTAACCAAGAAAAGAGAGAAAAAACAAATACCAGAAATGAAATGAAAGAAAGATGATCACTACTGATCCCAAGGACACTGAACATATAATAAAGGAATATTATGAACTCTATGCCCACAAACTTGATAATTTACATGAAATGGAACAATTTCTTGAAAGACAATCTACCAAAATCACACAGGCGAAAGAGATCATGTGAATAGGACTGTATCTATTGATATTAAAGAAATTAAACCAATAGTTAATAACTTTCTATATCAGAAGGAACCAGGCCCAGATGGGTTCAATGGTGAATTCTACCAAACATTTAGGGAAGAAATGATACCAATTCTCTATAATTATTCTAAGCAATAGAAGCAGAGGGTACACTTGCTAACTCATTCAATAAAGCCAGCATTACCCTACTATCAAAACCAGACAGATGTCACAAGAAAGGAAAACTACTGATCAATTATCTCTCATGAACACGAACACAGATGCAAAAACCCTCAACAAAATATTATCAAATTGAATCCAACAATATATACAAAGAATTACGTAACAAGTGGGATTTATTTCAGGTATGTAAGGCTGGTTTAACATCTGAAAATCTATTTATGTAATCTATCATTAACTGGTTAAACAGGTTAAAGAAGAAAAACCATATGACCATATTAATAGATGCAGAAAAAGCATCCAATAAAATCAAACACTGATTCATGACAAAAACTCTCAGCAAGCTAAGAATAGAGGGGAACTTCTGCAGTTGATAAGATAATGTACCAAAAACCTATAGCTCAATATCCTATTTAATGGTGAGAAACTAGATGCTTTGCCTCCTAAGACAGGGAACAAGGAAAGGCTATCCCCTTTCACCACTCTTATTCAACGTCATACACAAAGTCCTAGCCAATGCAGTAGACAAGAAAAGAACATTTTAATTGGAACCATAAAAAGAAGATTAGCGTGGCCCTTGAGCAAGGAGGATATGCAAATTCATGAAGTATTCCATGTTTTTAAAAAAGAAAATTTTAAAGTACACACATTGAGAAGGAAAAAATAAGACTCTGCAGATGACATGACTGTCTACGAAGAAAATTCTAAAGAATTACCAAAACCTCCTGGATCCAATAAGCAATTATAGGAAGGTTAGAGGATACAAAGGTAAGACAAAAATTAACTGCCTTCCTATATATACTAGCAATGAATAACTGGAATTTGAAAATTGAAACTGAAAACACAATGCTCCTTGGTATCTATCTAAATTAGCTGAAAACCTGTGTCTACACAAAAATATGAACATGAATGTCTGTAGCTGCTTTATTCATAACTGCCAAAACTTGGAATCAACCAAGATACCCTTCAATGGGTAAATGGATAAACACTCTGGTACATCCATACAGGGAATATTATTCATCATTAAAGAGAAATGAGCTATCAAGCCAAGAAAAGACATGGAGAAACCTTAAATGCATATTCCTAAGTGAAAGAAGCCAGTCTAAAAGCCGACACACTGTATAATTCCAACTATATGACATTCCACAAAAGGCAAAACTAGAGACAGCAAAAAGAGCAGTAGTTGCCAAGCATTTGGGGGTAAGGAGAAAGATGAACAGGTGAAGCACAGGAAACTTTTAGGAACGGTGAAACTGTTCTACGTGGTACTATAATGGTAGATCCAGGACATTATGCAACTGTCAACACCCATAAGCCAGTACAACACAGAATGAACTTTAATCTATGGACAAACATTAATAATAATAATGTATGAGAACTGGTTAATTGTAGCAAATGTACCACACTATTGCAAGATATTAATAACAAAGGGAAACTGGAGGGGAGGCAGGCAGCAGTGCCACACCACATATGGGAGCTCTGTCCTATCTGCTCAATTTTTCTGTGAATCTAAAATTGTTCAAAACAAAGTGTTCGTTAACAAGCATTGGTGAGGATGTGGAGAAATTGGGACTCTTGTGCACAGTTGGTGGAATTATAATGATGCAACCATAATGTAAAACAGTATGGAGGTTGCTCAAAAAATTAAAAATGGAACTAACATATAATCTAGCAATTCCACTTCTAGGTATATATCCAAAAAAATTGAGAGCATGGTCTCAAAAAGATATTGCACACCCATAATTCACAGCCAGCCTATTCACTACAGCCAAGAGGTGAAAGCAACACCACTGTCCATCAACTGATGAACGGATAAACAAAATGTGGTATATACAAAGAAATATTATTCAGCCTTAAAAAGGTAGGAAAACCTGTCACATGCTACATGAATGAACCTTCAGGACATGCTATGTCAAATGAGGAAGTCACAAAAAGACTACATAATTCCACTTTTATGAGGTCTCTTAAGTAGTCAAGTTGAAAGAAACAGAGTGTAGAGGGGAATTCCCTGGCGGTCCAGTGGTTAGGACCCTGTGCTCTCACTGCCAAGAGCACTGGTTGGATCACTGGTTGTGGAAGTAAGATCCCGCAAGCTATGTGGCAGGAAAAAAAAAAAAAAAAAGAATGCTAGTTACAAGGTGGGGAGGAAGGAGGAAAGAGAAATTGTTGTTTAATGGGTTTAATGTTTCAGATTTGCAAGATGAAAAAATTCTGGAGATCTGCTTCACAACAGTGTGAATACACTTGACTAAACTGTACACTTAAAAACAGGTAAGATGATAAATATTATATTTTTAGCACAAATTTTAAAAAGTATTTTTAAATATCTTTCTTTGAAAAGGCAAACCAGATAGAAGAAATTTGCAAAACATATACCTGAGAATGGGCTCATATATATAATTCCTATCTGCTCCCCCAAAAGGTATACAACTTAAAAAAAAAACAACAAAAAACAGCCTGATAGAATTATTGTAAGAAGACTGACAATACCAGGTCACAAGATACCAAAATGGCCAATCAAGATGTGAAATAGTTCTCAACCTCATTAGTATTCAGAGAAATACAAATTAAAAATACAATAAACACAACACCAGGTTGGCTAAAAATTTTTTAATCTGATAATACTATTTGTTGAGGAAGATGTGAATCAACAGAAACTCTCATAAATGACTTATGGGACCATAAAATGGTATAGCCTCTTTGGAAAGTTTTGTATTATCTATTAAAGTTGAAGATATAAATACATTAAAACCATATATTCCTAGCTACATACCCAACAGAAATGCATGTATGTATGTGCCTACTAGGAGACACGTAAAATATTCCCACACCCATTTTTTATAACAGCCAAAAACTGCAAACAATCTAAATAACCATCAGATCAGAAAACAGACAAATTGTCGTATGTTAGTACAATGAAATACTACCAAGTAAAGTAAATGAACAAATTAAGGTTCCGAACAACAAAGATGAACCAATATAACATTGAGGAAAAGAGCAAGACACAAGAGACAACATCCTATACGATCTACTGATATATATAAACTTCACTATCAGGCAAAACTAAACTAATACATTTAAGCAATGAACACTTAGATAGTAACATACTAAAAAAAAAAAGCAAGGAAATGATTACACAGAAAGCCAGGATAGTGGTTACCCCTACGAGGGAAGGAGGCAGTGGTGATTTGGAAGGGGCAAGTTTTAAGGCTTCTAGGGTGCTGGCAGTACTCTATTTTTTGACCTCTCCAAGAGTGATATCATGGTTGTCCTCTTTATAATAAACCGCTAACCTGTGCAATTATATTTTACACACTTCTGTAAGTTATATTTCACAATTTTTAAAAATTTAAAAAATTAATCTCACTCTTAAGAGTTAGATTTAAGAAGTATATTTTTATTATGAAGATATTGTCAAAGACCTAGGTCCTTTAGTTAAGAAGAGAAAAAGGTTCAAAAATGGAATATGCAGTAAGTTCAATAAAGGATTAACTTTTTAAAGAGCCATAAATTTTCATTTTTTATTTGCCAGAATCAACTAATTTTAATGTTTTTAATTATTTGACTTCAAAAGTATAAAACTGAGTAGATAACTAACTTGAAATTCATTACTACATACACAGTGTAAGACAGAAATGAGCTTTTTTATAAATTTGTTTCCATATCCAATCTCAGTTAATTCAGAGTAACAAAACTTTATTGTTAAGACAACTTTTCTTCCTCTGAATATAGATAAAGGTACCCATTAGGGCTATATTTTATCATCTGAGTTATTCAACAATCAGTAGGTGATTATCACATGAAAATCTAAAAAAATTACTTGACACTGACAGCAGAACAACTTTTTTAACTGCAAGACCACTAGAGGTCACCAGTGCAAAACATCCAACATTGATTCAGCTAATACCATCAACCTAAAGTATTTCACAATTACTGTAGTTTCCAATATTTCTAAATAAGAACATTTTGCTTAAAACAAATAAATTACTTAACAAAATGTTTTATTGTAAGATTCTTCTTACTTTAAACAAAATTTAAACTGAATGCAAACACTGGATATAGGTAATTTTTATCTAATTATTTTAAAACAGTCTTCAGAGCTTATTTTAAAAACATATATTCAGAAACGACAACATCATTAAGGAGCAAACTAACATGCAAGGAATTTTAAAAGATAGTGTTAAATACTTCAGATTTGGAAGCAAATTAAAGACAAAATCAGGCTATAGCAACTACTAATAAATTCATATTATTAGTATTTAAAATAGTAGGCTCTCAACAAATGTTAGGAACCTCTCCCCTTACGGATAAACTCAAATTATACAGGTGACTCTATTCTAAGCACTTAAATATTTTGGGTTAAGCAAGTTCAGCTGTAAATAACTTAAGGTATAAATACAGAGTCAGCTGACCCATGGAATTTTATTTGAAATGTAAAATACAAGAAAAATTCATAACATATAGAGGTTTCAAAAGCTGGCTAATTATCAGAAATAACCAAGGAGGTTAGATTTTACACACACAAACACAAGCTTCATAATTCAGTGTGTTGAGGAACTGGAACTGCACAGGAAATTTTGTATAACCATCTGGTAACACAAGCAGTCAGTTCCCCACCTAAGGTACACTCAAAAAGTATACTGCTGGGACTTCCCTGGTGGCGCAGTGGTTAAGAATCCGCCTGCCAATGCAGGGGACACGGGTTCAATCCCTGGTCCAGGAAGATCTCACATGCTGCAGAGCAACTAAGCCCGTGTGCCACAACTACTGAGCTTGCGCTCTAGAGCCCGTGCTCCACGAGAAGCCACTGCAATGAGAAGCCTGCACCACAATGAAGAGTAGCCTCCGCTTGCCACAACTAGAGAAAGCCGCTGTGCAGCAACGAAGACCCAACGCAGCCATGAATAAATAAATAAATTTATTTAAATAAAAAAGTATATGGCTTTTCAAGAAGAATAAACAAAAAAGCATGCTTGCAATAGCCTGTAACATTTTTCATAAAAATAACATTTTCCTATTTTATATATTGCTAACAATTACAGGGAAAAAAGAAACAAAAAATACTAAGATTTCCAGAGGCAAATAAAACCTTTATTTTATTTTTATTTCTGCTCTTTATAATAGAGTCTAAAACAGAATTTAATAGAAATACCGCAACCATCCTCTAAAATCTCAATGTAATTTTAGATGGTAGTAGTTGGCTTAAAGCATAAAAGATTTTAAATTTTTAACTATAAAACCTGTATTTCAGTAAGTTCTCATTTATCTGGCATTTGAAAGCATAAAGCTCCAGGTATAAGCCCATTTTCTATAAACATAAGAATTTACCCCTTCAAGGTATAAAACTATAAACCATTTTAATAGACTTTCTAAAAACACGTTTAGGGAATTCCCTGGCAGTCCAATGGTTAGGACTTGACACTTTCACTGCCGTGGCCTGGGTTCAATCCCTGGTCGGGGAACTAAGATCCTACAAGCCACACAGAGGCCAAAAAAAAAAAAAAAAAAAAAAAAAAACCCAACAAATTTTTAACAATAAAAAAACTTTTTAAAAATAGAAACACATTTAGTGACATCTTGACCAATTTTAAAATCTGTTCTTTTTTTTTTTTTTTTTTTTTTTGCGGTATGCGGGCCTCTCACTGTTGTGGCCTCTCCCATTGCGGAGCACAGGCTCTGGACGCGCAGACTCAGCGGCCATGGCTCACGGGCCCAGCCGCTCCGCAGCATGTGGGATCTTCCCAGACCAGGGCACGAACCCGTGTCCCCTGCATCGGCAGGTGGACTCTCAACCACTGCACCACCATCAATACAAATTCATAAAAATACTAAAATATTGCAAAAGCCAGTAATATGGTATTAATAGCACTGATTTAGAACCTGCAGAGTAATAATAAATTGACACATCCCCTTAGCTGCACAGAACCACTTCTTACCAATATACTTAAAACTCCTACCAAAAAGAGTCTTCCCACTCACTCTCTTGGTCAAGCTTGTTTTCTATACTACTGAGGTACTGGCAACAAGCTTCCCTCTTTCCTCAATCATTCTATTTTGTACCAGGCTAGGAAACCAAAAGAATAAATGGACTCTACTCCTCTAACGTATTTTATTGCTATTTACGTATCTTTGAAAAGAGAATGAAATTCTTTTAAGAATATGGCTGGGTATAAACTTTTAAAAAACTAAGTGGGAAAAGCTTCTACGTAAGTGACTTTCACCTTTTATTATTTGCTTCATTGTTTTCTGCTGACAAGATTGATTCTTTGGGGAAGCCAGTAACAAAAGAATGTTGACTTAAATGAAAGATTACGGTTCTATCATAAAATAGCAAAATGGCTTTCACATGACTACAATTAGAGGAAAAAAACATTTTTTCTTGTTATTATTGGAGAGCAAACTTTTGTTCTCAAGACTGGTATGTTTCTTGAAACCACATTTTTAAACCAAGAAATATTTCTAAGTTTATAATGAAAATAAGTAATTACAAATAATAAAAAATAATTTTACAAGCAAGTTTTTAAGAACAGCTTAATTTATTATTCTTCCTCTTAAAGTACTTTTAGTAATCAATTAAGGCAATACTGATCAGGTAAGTTATTTAAAATCATTACAAATCTTGAGATTGCTAATGTGAGAAAAAGACATTTAGTTGTGTAGTATGATTTTCATTAGTAGGGGTCCACATTCCTTTACTAAAATCCTTTAGGCCAGATGTGTTCTGGAAATTATTACTAAAATGTATGTACCACAAATTACTTAACCTTATCCAATGCAACTTGCAGCAATAACAAAATCAAACAAATACAACAAAGTATATGAGTGTTCAGTATGTGGGATAAAGACTATAAATAGCTGTTACCAAAACAAACTTGGGTCCACTTGCCCAACACACAGCAAAGCCAATTTACTGACAATGGGTGTGGTGAAGAAGTACACAGCTTACTGCAGGGTACCAAACAAGGAGAACAGGCAGCTCATGCTCAAAAGACCTGAACTCCCCAGTGGCTTTCAGGGAAGGGTTTTTAAAGACAACATCAGACGTGAGTGTTGCAGGGTGTTTGACAAGCTTGTAGACACTCTTCTAATTGGTTGGTGGTAAGGTAACAGGGTGATGTTTCAGGAATCTCAATCATCAACCTTCTGGTTTCAACTAATCTGGGGTCTACTGCTTGAGTCCAGCATATAATCACCCCTCTCCACAAATGGATGCAGAACAACTCAAAGATATGCATTAGATTGTTATCTATATCCCTTCAGGAGGAACTAGGAGGCCTGTGACTCTAATAACAGAGTCATATACTAGTTAGTCATTAACTACTTGAGTCTGTTCTTTAGAACTTGGGTAAGGCTAGGAGACTAAGGCCTTTTTTTTCTATAAACAAGGAACAAGGGACACAGAGGTGCTTCTGAATCTAGGAAGGTCCTGAAGGGTACTGCTCAGTTTCAACGCCCCCCTTTTCTTTGATTTTCCTCAATCCTGAGGGAAACAAGGGCAGGACAAGAAAGGAAATAAAGTTTTGGATACAAACGTTCATCATAAATTTTGGCAGGGGGACTCAGTTTCAATTCCCTACTCCTGTTTTAACTTTCCCCCAATCTTTAAGGGAATGGGGCAACAACCACTCTGGCTACTTCCTGTTGAAATGGGGGCATAGTCCTGCTTCAATTTGGGGAATGAACCATGAGTTAGAGATATTCCCGAGTTCCAAGTCTTGGATCTGAATCTTGCATGATTAAGATCTTAGTCCCTTGATCCATCACTGTGGTGCAACAGACCCAATTAGAATTAAGAGGAAGAGTGAAAACCCAAACTTTAAATAAATCTCAGAAAACAGATCTCATTCCCTGAGGAATTCAGAAGAATAAGCCTGAAAATCAGTCTATCTGGGAGACTTGTTGTTGCCAGGTAGCCAGCTGCTTAGATATAAAATTATATCTAAGTAGGTTTAACTTCTGATGTGGTATTAACATATAAATAACAGGAGCTACTGGCCACTACACACACATCACTTTTTCCTGCTAAAAATCTAAATCTAATAGAATCTAACAATTCTATTGTCATGTAATACTCTGGCTAAAGAACCTAGCGCCTCCTGCTAGGAAGCTAGGGCTTGAGCTGTCTCATTTGTTACTATTATAAAAGAAAAAATTTAATAATTACAAGAGATCTTGAAACTATAAGGTTGGAGCTGGCAGGTGCCAGCAGACACTGCTTTGAGAACAGCTGGTGCCATCCCTGAGTCCAACACAGTTCAGAAAATGCAAGTTCCCAGCTAAACAGAAATGTGTCTAAAATCATGTCCATAATGGCCACCAAGTTCCTACCTTGGATGCCTGAACCACAGTTACTCAGTTTTGATTTCTAAATGCATTTTTCCCCCCTTAATGGTTAAAGGAGATGAACAACATATGTCTGACAGGCCACAAAACAGGCTATTCTACTTTAAGTTAAATCATGATGTATAAGGCAGAAAGATTTCCCCATACCTCGATGTGGGAAAATTTCCTCTATCATTTCCCCTTTTGTTTGCAAATCTTTCCATAGATCAAAATATTTGTTCCTAGATGCTAGGATGGTTGTTGCTTCCTCTGGGTCCATCACGTCCTTTGGTGCTAGGCCTAATTGTGTGTGTGTGTGTGTGTGTGTGTATGTGTGTGTGCATGTATTTACCTAGTTATCCACATTGGATGAAAACTAATCAGACATAGTGAACAAGCTCAGACCTATGATAATAGAGAAGCATTTTGTAGTCTATACATTTTATCAATTATACCAAATTGTAACACGAACACTGTACATGTGCTTTTAGCAGTGGACTTAAAGCAAGCAGCAATACATGTTATGAGTAGTTATACTCTGTGACAACTTCACTAGAAAATTTTCTTTTCATCCTAAACACTGGGGCCACCAGTATGCTGTGAAGTAAAACAATAACTTTCAGTGTTGATAGGGAGACAAATATTTGGTAATCAATTCAATTGAATTAGTAGGATAGGTCTTACAGGCCTGGTCTGGATTCCTGGATCAGCTGCTTACCACTGCTGTCATCTTCTCATCCTGATCTGGGTGTCACTTGGGGTCAACAGTCTTTTCTATAGCCCAGCCCACTGCAGAGGCATAATTTCTTAAGTGGGAAGTATGAATTAAAGAGTCAATGTCCTTCAGTTTCGTTGTGCATTAGCCAACTAAGAGTAATTAATAAGGATCCTTTTCTCTAGATTGGAGACAGTCCTTTAAACTATGCCTTTCCCAGTATGCATAATCTCCTGGTTGTACATCACGGGGTATTTGATCTTCATCCAAAGATAGTTTGTTGCGATAAGCTTTAGAAACAAAGTTAAGAGTGTCCTTTTAATAATTCAACTAAACTTTACAATTATGTGACTTAACAAAGAGCTAACTGGGAAGTGGGTCTAAGGCGGTAAAAACAGACCTCAATTAACAAAACTAGAATATCCACTGAAACAATTTTTCTCCCTAAAATTGCCTTCATTTCTACCAAATATAGCCAAATTAAGACTAAATTAATCACAAAATAAGTCTGATTAACTGGTCACAGAGGCACTAACAAGCCATCCAGGAACTTTTCATAAGGAGTCTCAGATTGAATTCTTTAAAAGCCTCTCAAGGCCAGGAAAGCCACACCAAAGGCTTGCCAAAGATTCTGCCTGTGGTATCTATAGATCTGAGTGAATTCCTCTCTTCCAGAGGTCTCCAAAATATCTTGAGGTTCCTGCACCTGCCAGGAGGTGTTCTTCCTTATTCACCTGTTAAGGCTGCTGGGAACCTAAGAGTTTTCAATTTCTGGAGGAATCAGATATAGAGAAAAGATAAATGTTTCAATTCTGCTTACAAAGGTATAATTTACCAAATTTTTCTAAGTTAGAGCTGAAGGAGACAGGTTCCCTTATATCTGGAGAACACAAATTAAAAGCCAGTAACATTTCAAAAAAAACCCCATAAAAATTATATAACTATATTAACCAATTCACTCAGTCCTGTGTAACTAATATTTTATCTTAGTCTTTTGTTAATGGTTTCATGAAGCCATCAGGTTTTCCATTAGAATTCTTTAATTTTTTTTTACCCAGTTCAGCAGTATGATTTGAAATTTATCAGAAACCTATACTTGTCAAAAAGTTCTTTCTATGAAACTTCTTGAAGATGAAGCATTTGTGCAGAAGCATCAGAGTAAAACTCTACAAATGACAAAAGACTTTAAAAGGTATGGTTAAAGATCTGATTCCAACGCAATTCACAAAGAAACCTGGTTATTGTTGTGACCTGCAACATTTTAAGATAATAACTAGAATTATGACTGATAATATTATACCAAGACACATCCAAATTTTAGAAATTTTACATTATTTTTGGAACACTTACATTTAAGACATTTACCCATAATAACCTAAGGTTTATCACCACTCATTTGACAATGTTTCCCATGTAACTTAACATATCAAGTAATCCCAACTAATTAGTCTAATATCTCTCTGAGGTGCTTCAGAGGCCCTATGGAGCATCCCAAAGTTAGTGAGAAATCAGGAGAGCAACAATCAGAATTTGATCTTTGGGAAGTTTGCTAAAAACATCAATAAGGCTTCAAAAAACACTCAGTCAAACAGGATTAAAGGTCACTATGAAATAATACTCACTTAACCAGAAGGGAAAATCCAATTAAAGTGGCATTCCACTCAAAACCAGATTACCAAGTCCTATGCCTTCCCCCTCCCCACAGAAGGAAATTTCCAATTAAGGCAAACCCATAGGAAAGAATACCCTGGTGTAATCACACGGAGGTTCTGTCAATTACCAGAGATGACTTACAGACCAGGACCAGAGCCTTGTTTCCTTCACCACAGAAGCACCATGGACAGTGATGCCTGGTCGACAGCAAGAGGCTGCCCTTAAAAACAAAGGTGTTCAGGAAGCTGCTGGACAGGATCTGAGAGCTGCCACCAGCCAGGGGCTGATGTGCCACAGGCAAGATGCCCACTCTGGATGACAGTTCATTTGTGGTTTCCAAAACTGTTACTGAACCAAACTTGGGTCCAGTCACCCAACACACAGCAAAGCTAATCTACTGACACTGGGTTGTGGTGAAGTAAAGCACAGCATTTATTGCAGGGCACCAAGCAAAGAGAATGGGCATCTTGTCATCAAAAGACCCAAACTCCTTTATGGCTTTCAGGGAAGGGTTTTTTTAAAGGCAACATTAGAGGTAAGGGTGGCAGCGGGCCTGATCAGCTCATGAACATTCTTCTGACTGGCCAAACCCAAAGTCAGACATCAATAACTTTGCCTTAGTAAAGAATTCTTAACATAACTTAGGCTCCAGGTGGCATAAGAAAACTATGAATTGGCAAGCAGGATGAAAACTATTTGTCAGCCCAAACAAACTTCATACTAAGAAAACTGGATTACTAAACCAAATCAATTGTCTTTGTTTTACCACCAATTAGACAAATGCCACTAGAATATAAGCTCTATTAAAGTATGAATATTTGTCTTTTGTTCACTAATATATTCCTATTATCAAGAACATTGCCTGGAATATGTAAAAACTCAATAAATATTTGTTGCTAAATAAATGAATGAAATCATAATTACAGTTTCTCAGTTTACTCAACTGTAAAATCTGGGAGTGACCATATATATATATACAACTTCTTCCTGAATCTCAAAATACGTAATTCATCTATGGTAGGTGATATTTCTTTAAAGAAAATGTAAAGTTTTTCACATGCATAAAGGAAAAATTTACTTTGGTTAAGTAACTGTGTTTGTGATTTGGTAATTTTTAAATCTAGTCTATGTTAATTCAGTATATTAATGATCAAAAATTAAGAAAATATTTAAGACATTTAAGAAACTAAGCACGAATAAGCTGAAATAATCCTAAATTTAGGAGTCTTATGTATCTGTGCCCACATTTGTTGCTACAGTACTAAATCCAATCAACGTACAGTTTTTTAACCTAAAATTTTACATTTTCAAGGAAAAAAGCCCTGAACACAATCCCTAATATATACTTAACTAACCTTAAGAATGTCAACTAAGAAAACAATTTTCTTTTGGAAATCCCCTTTAACAGCTCAAGTAAGACACTATTACTCAATAAAAGTTTCCACAAAATAGGATGTCTCTGATGTGGCCCAAAGCTACCACAGTTGTTGGTCTAAGAAGATACCTTGGGCTTTAGTGCTCTGGAATTCTGTGGAATACCCTGGGTTAAATTTAGTTCATTTTCCCACAAGGAAAGCTTATAAAAGGGTTAAATTTACTCTTCTTCCTGAAAAATCCTTGGTAAGAATTAAAACTTAGTTGTTAATAAGTCAGCTATCTTTTAAAAAGAAAGGTGCCTTTTAAATCTCTAGGGGAAAAATTATTCATGTAACTTACTAGCTCATTAAAACCACTCATATATTTAACAAAACGTAGTGCACTGCTCATGTAATTTTTTTTTTTTTTTTGCGATATGCGGCCTCTCACCGCTGTGGCCTCTCCCACTGTGAAGCACAGGCTCCGGATGCACAGGCCCAGGGGTCACGGCCCATGGGCCCAGCCGCTCCGCAGCGTGCGGGATCCTCCTGGACCGGGGCACGAACCTGCGTCCCCTGCATCGGCAGGCGGATTCTCAACCACCGCGCCACCAGGGAAGCCCTGCTCATGCAATTTTGGTACTAGGAATTCTAATAGCTTAATTTGTTGCACATCTTTAAAACTAATGTAAAAATAATGATATGAATATATGACAGGTATATAGAAAGTCCTAGAATGTGCACGGCTTGCCATGGTTACATACCTCGAAGTGCAATTCTCTTCTGATCCCAAATAAACCCATCTCTGCTAAAGAAGTAACCGTCTATTTGTTTTTTTAAACACACTCAGGTTCTGCTGCTCACGGCTCAGAAAGCCAATACTCAACAGGGTGTTGGTTGGAAAGGAAAAGTTCCTTTATTCAGTAGGCCGGCAACCTGGGGAGAAGGTGGACTCGTGTCCAAAAACCAACTCTGAAGATTCTGCTTGACCATTAAAGTTTTTAAAAGGAGAACCATTTTGAGAGGGGATCAGAGTCTCTGTTGTCTTCCACTCTGTGCAGACTTTCTTCTGATTGGGTGGTGCTGAGGTAATAGGGCAGTGTTCCAGGAATCTTGTGCTCAGCCTGAAGTTACCATCCTCCACCTGGGTGGAGGCCTTAGTTCCTACAGAAGAACTCAAAGGTATTGTTATATATATTCCTTGAGGAAGAACCAGGACCCTGCACTATTGTTCTTGACTGCTGCTCCTTTGTTTCTGCATTCCCTCCCTTCTCTCATAAGCAACTGCTTGAATCTGCCCTTTGGATGGAATTCAGGGAAGGTCAAGGAGGCTGACCACAGTATAATCAGCTGCTTCAGGGTCAAGTTAGCAATACATAGTCCTAGGCTCTATTTTCATCAGCCTTTGACCAGATAAGATCACATCATTTAGCCCTGTTAAATTAAATAAGGAAGCCATTAGACTGAGTTGGTTTTAATGCCTTAGGAGCCTACATAGCCAAACCAAAACCTAAGCCTGTAATGCCTAAAGGTTAATAAATCAAACCTAGGACTTCCCTGGTGGTCCAGTGGTTAAGATTCCGTGCTTCTAGGACTTCCCTGGTGGCGCAGTGGTTAAGAATCCGCCTGCCACTGCAGGGGACACAGGTTCGAGCCCTGGACTGGGAAGATCCCACATGCCACGGAGCAACTAAGCCTGTGTGCCAGAACTACTGAGCCTGAGCTCGAGAGTCCGCGAGCCACAACTACTGAGCCCGCGTGCTTCAGCAATTACTGAAGCCCGCGCTCTGCAACAAGAGAAGTCACTGCAATGAGAGGCCCGTGCACCACAATGAGAAGTCTCACTGCAATGAGAGTGGACCTCGCTCACTGCAACTAGAGAAAGCCCGTGTGGAGCAACAAAGACCCAATGCAGCCAAAAATCAATCAATCAATTTATTAAAAAAAAAAAGATTCTGGGCTTCCACTGCTGGGGGCGAGGGTTCCATCCCCGGTCCGGAAGTTCCACATGCCACACAGTACAGCCCAATAATATTAGTAGTAACAATAGTAATAATAATAAATCAAACCTAAGGACAACCATACGACCAGTCAACTAGGCTTTCCCAAATAAAGGAATTACTACCTAAGCTAATAACTTATTTGCTTTACTTTCACCTCCTCTCTATAAGTCTTCCCCTGGCTCCTGTCCAGAGTGCTCCTATGACTTCTGGTTTGTTTCTGTTCAATTTGAATAGACATTTGCTCAAATAAACTCTTAAATTTTTTTTTTTTTTTTTTTTGCAAACGTGGACTTCTCACTGTTGTGGCCTCTCCTGTTGCGGAGCACAGGCTCCGGATGCACAGGCTCAGCAGCCATGGCTCACGGGCCCAGCCGCTCCGCAGCATGTAGGATCTTCCCGGACCGGGGCATGAACCCGTGTCCCCTGCATCGGCAGGCGGACCCTCAACCACTGCGCCACCAGGGAAGCCCAAACTCTTAAAATTTTTAATGTGCCACAGTTTATCTTTTACCAGGCTGTAGTTCTCACTACTAAAAGGTGATGTAGAGTAGGACAAAGCAAGAGGAAAGGAAACCTCACTCTCCTCCATTAGATTTTAAGCTGCCTGAACAAACGAACTTGTGTTCTATTTTGTATTATTACCCAGCATGCCCTATACATATTAGAAATCTATCGAAGTAATACTGGTACTGGTGTTCACTGCCACAATTGTTTACTGAGTGCCCCCTATGGCTCTAGGGATACAACGATGCACTAGACCAATACAATCCCTACTCTTAGAGCTTATAGTGTACCGTGAGAGAGACAGTACATTCGTTCCTTCAGTATCCCTCAGGGGATTGGTTCCAGGTCCCTTATATAAAATAACATAGTATTTGCATATAACCTACATACACTGTCCTTTATACTCTAAGTCATCTGTAGATTACTTATAATACCTAATACCATGAAAATGCTATGTAAATAGTTGTAAATACAATGTAAATGCTATATAAATAGTTTCCAGCACATGCAAATTCAAGTTTTGCTTTTTGGAACTAACCGGAAACTTTTTTTCTGAACATTTTCCATGTGCGGTTGGTTGAATGCATGGATACAGAACCTGAGGACGTGGAGGGCCGACATTAAATAGACTAGGCATGTGCAATGCAGCTTAATGAATATTATGATAATGGAAATTCACCACATAGGAGGCCTTTGTACTTGCAAGCTCAAAGATAATTTCCCAGAGCAAATGACAGCTAAACTTTAGACTGAAAAGGAGCAGAAGAGAGTTCAAACAGGAGAGGAAGTATTCCACATAGAACTGCATGTGTGAAGGCCTGGAGGGGAAAGAGGATACACTAACTTTACAAGTTTAGAGAAACAAAGTATAACTGGAACATGTATGTCTGGGAGAACTGGGAGGTGGGGGGGAGGAGGAGAGGAAAAAGGAGGAGAGATACAAGGGAAATAAAGCTGAAAGGTTAGCAGAAGCCATATTGTGAAAGGCCTTATTAGAAAATACCACTAAAAAGCTGTATTTGAATATATCAATACATATAACATAATGTATAGACACTAAAAAATTTTATGAAGACCTCTTCTGGATACTCCCTGACAAAACAGTGGGGATAGTACATAGTACAGGGAAAGCTCAATAACAACAAATAACCCAATTAAAAAATGAGCAAAGGATGTGAATAGATACTTCTCCAAAGACGATACAAAACGGCCAATAAGCACATGAAAAGATGATCAACACCACTAATCACTAAGGAAATGGAAATCAAAACCACAGTGAGATATCAACTCACATATATTAGGATGATGGCTATTCAAAAAACAGAAAATAATAAGTGGTGACAATGACACAGAGAAACTGAAACCCTTGTGCACTGTTTGTGGGACTGTAAAAGGGTGCAGGTGTGGGAAAGAGTACACCAGTTCCTTAAAAAATTAAAAACAGAATTATCATGATCCAGCAATTTCACTTCTAGGTATACATCCAAAAGAATTGAAGGAAGGTTCTCACAGAGAGATTTGTGCACCCATATTCATAGCAGCACTAGTCACAACAGTCGAAAAGGGGAAGCAACCCAAGTGTCCATCACAGATGGATGGATAAACAAACTGTGGTATATAAATACAATGGAATATTATTCATCCTTAAAAAGGAAGGAAATTCTGATGCTTGGATATACCTTGAGGACACTATAGTATATGAAATAAGCCAGTCACAAAGAGACAAGTAATGTATGATTCCACCTACAGGAGGTATCTAGAGTAGTCAAATTCACATAAAAAGAAAGAAGAATAGTGGTGGCCAGGGGCTTGAGGAAGGGTAACTGGGTTGTTGTTTAATGGTTACAGAGTTTCAGTTTTACAACATGAAACAGTTCTGGAGATTGGCTCAACAACAATGTGAATACACTTAACACCACTTAACTGTATACTTAGAAAAATGATAAATTTTATGTTATAGGCTTCTAACACACACACACACACGTTCCTTGTATCCAATACCTACCTTTCCAAAGAGAATCAATGCATGATTGTCTTGTTTCACCTCCTCACCTGAAGTATAGTTGATTTACAATGTTTAAGGAATACAGCAAAGTGATTCACTTTATTTATGTGTATATATATACGCATATATATTCATACACTTTTCAGATTCTTTTCCATTATAGGTTATAAGAAGATACTGAACACAGTTTCCTGTGCTACACAGTTGGCCCTTGTTTATTTTATATATATACTTATATTTTTTATATATATATACACACACACACACACACACACGTGTGTGTGTGTGTGTGTGTGTGTGTGTACCTTAATCCCAAATTCCCAAGTTATCCCTTCGCCCTCCACCTTTCCCCTTTGGTAACCACAAGTTTGTTTTCAGTGACGCCACTGGTATGTTTTAAAGCAATTCTCAGATATCTTATTTCACCCAAAAATACTTCACTATATTTTGCTAACAAATATTTAGTTTACAGGGAAAAAATGCCATTACCACAGCTAACAAAATTAAATAATATTAATATTTTTATTATATTTGTTATGGTGATCTGTAATCAGTGATCTTTGATGTCACTACTACCACTGCTGAAGGCTCAGATGATGGTTAGCATTTTTTAGCAGTAAAGTATTTTTAAAATAAAAAAAAAGTCTACAGATAATAAATGCTGGAGAGGGTGTGGAGAAAAGGGAACCCTCATACACTGTTGGTGGAAATGTAAATTGATACAGCCGCTATGGAGAACAGTATGGAGGTTCCTCAGAAAACTAAAAATATTGAATACAATTACCATATGATCCAGCAATCCCACTCCTGTTAATATATGTGGAAAAGACAAAAACTCTGATACATGCACCCCAATGTTTACAGCAGCATTATTAACAATAACCAAGTGCTCATCACCAGAAAACTGGTTTAAGAAGATGTGGGGTGTGTGTGTGTGCATGTGTGTGTGTATACACACATAATGGAATATTACACATATACATATATATTCCATTTGTAACAACATGGATGAACCTAGAGAATATCACACTAAGTGAAGTCAGAGAAAGACAAATTATATGATATCACTTATTGTGGAATCTAAAAAATGATACAAATGAACTTATTTACAAAACAGAAACAGACTCACAGACATGGAAAACAAACTTATGGTTATCAAAGGGGAAGGGGGGGTATAAATTAGGAGTTTGGGATTAACAGATACACAATACTATATATAAAACAAATAAACAAGGACCCACTGTATAGCACAGGGAACTATATTCAATGTCTTGTAATAACCTATAATGGAAAAGAATCTGAAAAAGAATATACATGTATGTGTGTGTGTTTATAGATTTAAAACAATCTTTTTGCTGTAACCTGACACTAACAACATGGTAAATCAACTATACCTCAAAAAAAAATATACACATATCTTTATAAGGTTTTTTGGTCAAATCAGGTCCACATGTTGCATTTGGTTATGTCTCTTAAGGGTGGAGAATATTAATACCATGGAAAATTGTTTTTAAGTGAAAAAAGGAACACAGGAATAGAAAATACAATGTTGAGATTGGTTCAAGGTGGCAGGGTAGAAGGATGTGCACCGGAACCACAACTAACTGCTGAGCAATCATTGACAGGAAGACACTGGAACTCACCAAAAAAGATATCCCACATCCAAAGACAAAGGAGAAGCCGCAATGAGATGGTAGGAGGGGGGCAATCACAATAAAATCACATCCCATAACTGGTGGGCGACTCACAAACCGGAAAACAATTATACCACAGAAGTCCACACACTGGAGTGAAGGTTCTGAGCCTCACGTCAGGCTTCCCAACCTGTAGGTCCGGCAACGGGAGGAGGAATTCCTAGAGAATCAGACATTGAAGGCTAGTGGGATTTGACTGCAGGACTTCGACAGGACTGGGGGAAACAGAGACTCCACTCCTGGAGGGCACACACAAAGTAGTGTGAGCATCAGGACCCAGGGGAGACTGAACCACACCTACCTGCTAGTGTTGGAGTGTCTCCTGCAGAGGCAGCGGGTGGCTGTGGCTCACCGTGGGGACAAGGACACTGGCAGCAAAGTTCTGGGAAGTACTCCTTGGTGTGAGCCCTCCCAGAGTCGGCCATTAGCCCAACCAAAGAGCCCAGGTAGGCTCCAGTGTTGGGTTGCCTCGGGCCAAACAACCAACAGGGAGGGAAGCCAGCCCCACCCATCAGCAGTCAAGCAGATTAAAGTTTTACTGAGCTCTGCCCACCAGAGCAACACCCAGCTCTACCCACCACCAGTCCCTCCCATCAGGAAACTTAAACAAGCCTCTTAGATAGCCTCATCCACCAGAGGGCAGACAGCAGAAGCAAAAAGAACTACAATCCTGGGCTTCCCTGGTGGCGCAGTGGTTGAGAGTCCACCTGCCGAGGTGAAACGAGTTTGTGCCCTGGTCCGGGAAGATCCCACATGCCACGGAGCGGCTGGGCCCATGAGCCATGGCTGCTGAGCCTGCGCGTCCGGAGCGTGTGCTCCGCAACAGGAGAGGCCACAACAGTGAGAGGCCCTCGTATTGCAAAAAAAAAAAAAAAAAAACCAAAAGAACACTACAATCCTGCAGCCTGCGGAACAAAAACCACATACACAGAAAGATAGATAGACAAGATGAAAAGGCAGAGGGCTATGTACCAGATGAAGGAACAAGATAAAACCCCAGAAAAACAACTAAATGAAGTGGAGATAGGCAACCTTCCAGAAAAAGAATTCAGAATAATGATAGTGAAGATGATCCAGGACCTCGGAAAAAGAATGGAGGCAAAGATCGAGAAGATGGAAGAAATGTTGAACAATACAATACAGAGATGAACAATACAATAACTGAAATAAAAACTACACGAAAAGGAATCAATTGCAGAATAATTGAGGCAGAAGAACAGATAAGTAACCTGGAAGACAGAATGGTGGAATTCACTGCTGCAGAACAGAATAAAGAAAAAAGAATGAAAATAAGTGAAGACAGCCTAAGAGACCTCTGGGACAACATTAAACGCAACAACATTCGCATTATAGGGGTCCCAGAAGGAGGAGAGAGAGAAAGGACCTGAGAAAATATTTGAAGAGATTATAGTAGAAAACTTCCCTAACATGGGAAAGGAAATAGCCACCCAAGTCCAGGAATCACAGCAAGTCCCATACAGGATAAACCCAAGGAGAAACACGCCAGGACACACAGTAATCAAATTGGCAAAAATTAAAGACAAAGAAAAATTATTGAAAGCAACAAGGGAAAAACGACAAATAACATACAAGGGAACTCCCATAAGGTTAACAGCTGATTTCTCAGCAGAAACTCTACAAGCCAGAAGGGAGTGGCATGACATACTTAAAGTGATGAAAAGGGAAGAACCTACAACCAAGAGTACTCTACCTGGCAAGGATCTCATTCAGATTTGATGGAGAAACCAAAAGCTTTAGAGACAAGCAAAAGCTTTAGAGACAAGCAAAAGCTAAGAG
Source organism: Stenella coeruleoalba (assembly GCF_951394435.1). Classification (NCBI taxonomy): domain Eukaryota; kingdom Metazoa; phylum Chordata; class Mammalia; order Artiodactyla; family Delphinidae; genus Stenella; species Stenella coeruleoalba. The sequence goes on along the minus strand of NC_137147.1, from coordinate 66,630,759 downwards.
AATTCAGCACCACCAAACCACCTCTACAACAACTGCTAAAGGAACTTCTCTAAGTGGGAAACACAAGAGAAGAAAAGGACCTGCAAAAACAAACCCAAAACAATTAAGGAAATGGTCATAGGAACATACATATCGATAATTACCTTAGACGTGAATGGATTAAATGCTCCAACCAAAGGACACAGGCTTGCTGAATGGATACAAAAACAAGACCCATCTATATGCTGTCTACAAGAGACCCACTTCAGACCTAGGGACACATACAGACTGAAAGTGAGGGGATGGAAAAAGGTATTCCATGCAAATGGAAATCAAAAGAAAGCTGGAGTAGCAATACTCATATCAGATAAAATAGACTTTAAAATAAAGAATGTTACAAGAGACAAGGAAGGACACTACATAATGATCAAGGGATCAATCCAAGAAGATATAACAAATATAAATATATATGCACCCCACATAGGAGCACCTCAATACAAAAAGCAACTGCTAACAACTCTAAAAGAGGAAATGGACAGTAACACAATAAATAGTGGGGGACTTTAACACCTCACTTACACCAATGGACAGATCATCCAAAATGAAAATAAATAAGGAAACAGAAGCTTTAAATGACACAACAGACCAGATAGATTTAATTGATATTTATAGAACATTCCATCCAAAAACAGCAGATTACACTTTCTTCTCAAGTGCGCACAGAACGCTCTCCAGGATAGATCACATCCTGGGTCACAAATCAAGCCTCAGTAAATTTAAGAAAATTGAAATCATATCAAGCATCTTTTCTGACCACAACGCTACGAGACTACAAATCAATTACAGGGAAAAAAACATAAAAAACACAAACACACGGAGGCTAAACGTTACTAAATAACCAAGAGATCACTGAAGAAATCAAAGAGGAAATCAAAAGATACCTAGAGACAAATGACAATGAAAACAAGATGATCCATAACCTATGGGATGCAGCAAAAGCAGTTCTAAGAGGGAAGTTTATAGCTATACAAGCCTATCTCAAGTAACAAGAAAAATCTCAAGTAAACAATCTAACCTTACACCTAAAGGAACTAGAGAAAGAAGAACAAACAAAACCCAAAGTTAGCAGAAGGAAAAGAAATCATAAAGATCAGAGCAGAAATAAATGAAATAGAAACAATGAAAATAGCAGAGATCAATAAAACTAAAAGCTGGTTCTCTTAGAATATAAACAAAATTGATAAACCTTTAGCCAGACTCATCAAGAGGAGGGAGGACTCAAATCAATAAAATTAAAAATGAAAAAGGATAAGTTAAAACAGACACTGCAGAAACACAAAGCATCCTAAGAGACTACTACAAGCAACTCTATGCCATTAAAATGGAAAACCTGGAAGAAATGGACAAATTCTTACAAAGGTATAACGTCCCAAGACTGAACCAGGAAGAAATAGAAAATATGAGCAGACCGATCACAAGTAATGAAACTGAGACTGTGAGATGCAGAAAAAGTTGTTGACAAAATTCAACAACCATTTATGATAAAAACTCTCCAGAAAGGAGGCACAGAGGGAACCTACCTCAACATAATAAAGGCCATATACAACAAACCCACAGCAAACACCATTCTCAACGGTGAAAAACTGAAAGCATTTCCTCTAAGATCAGGAACAAGACAAGGATGTCCACACTCGCCACTATTATTCAACATAGTTTTGGAAGTCCTAGCCACGGTAATCAGAGAAGAAAAAGAAATAAAAGGAATAAAAATTGGAAAAGAAGTAGTAAAACTGTCACTGTTTGCAGATGACATGATACTATACATAGAGAATCCTAAAGATGCCACTAGAAAACTACTAGAGCTGATCAATGAATTTGGTAAAGTTGCAGGATACAAAATTAACGCACAGAAATCTCTTGCATCCCTATACACTAACAACGAAAGATCAGAAAGAGAAATTAAGGAAACAATCCCATTCACCACTGCAACAAAAAGAATAAAATACCTAGGAATAAACCTACCTAAGGAGGTAAAAGACCTGTACTCAGAAAACTATAAGACACTGATGAGAGAAATCAAAGATGACACAAACAGATGGAGAGATATACCATGTTCTCGGATTGGAAGAATCAATACTGTGAAAATGACTATACTACCCAAAGCAATCTACAGATTCAATGCAATCCCTATCAAATTACCAGTTTTTACAGAATTAGAACAAAAAATCTTAAAATTTGTATGGAGACAGAGAAGACCCCAAACAAAGCAGTCTTGAGTGAAAAAAATGGAGCTGGAGAAATCAGACTCCCTGACTTCAGGCTACTACAAAGCTACAGTAATCAAGACAATATGGTACTGGCACAAAAACAGAAACATAGATCAATGGAACAGGACAGAAAGCCCAAAGATAAACCCACATACGTACGGTCAACTAATCTATGACAAAGGAGGCAAGGATATACAATGGAGAAAAGACAGTCTCTTCAATAAGTGGTGCTGGGAAAACTAGACAGCTACATGTAAAAGAATGAAATTATCCCTAACACCATACACAAAAATAAACTCAAAATGGATTAGAGACCTAAATGTAAGAGTGGACAATATAAAACTCTTACAGGAAAATATAGGAAGAACACTCTTTGACATAAATCACAGCAAGATCTTTTTTGATCCACCTCCTAGCTTAATGGAAATAAAAACAAAAATAAACAAATGGGATCTAATGAAACTTAAAAGCTTTTGCACAGCAAAGGGAACTACAAACAAGACGAAAAGACAACCCTCAGAATGGAAAAAAATATTTGTAAACAAATCAACGGACAAAGGATTAATCTCCAAAATATATAAACAGCTCATGCAGCTCCATATTAAAAAAACAAACAACCCAATCCAAAAATGGGCAGAAGACCTAAACAGACATTTCTCCAAAGACATACAGATGGCCAAGAAGCACATGAAAAGCTGCTCAACATCACTAATTATTAGAGAAATGCAAGTCAAAACTACAATGAGGTATCAACCTCACACCAGTTAGAAAAGGTATCATCAGAAAATCTAGAAACAACAAGTGCTGGAGAGGATGTGGAGAAAAGGGAACTCTCTTGCACTGCTGGTGGGAATGTAAATTGATACAGCCACTATGGAGAACAGTATGGAGGTTCCTTAAAAAACTAAAATAGAATTACCATATGACCCAGCAATCCCACTACTGGGCATATACCCAGAGAAAACCATAATTCAAAATGACACATGCACCCCAATGTTCACTGCAGCACTATTTACAATAGCCAGGTCATGGAAGCAACCTAAATGCCCATCGACAGATGAATGGATAAAGAAGATGTGGTACATATATAGGATGGAATATTACTCAGCCATGAAAAGGAATGAAATTGGCTCATTTGTAGATATGTGGGTGGATCTAGAGACTGTCATATAGAGAGAAGTCAGAAAGAGAAAAACAAATATCGTATATTAACGCATGTATGTAGAATCTAGAAAAATGGTACAGATGAGCTGGTTTGCAGGGTAGAAATAGAGATACAGACGTCAAGAACAAACGTATGAACACCGAGGGGGGAAAGCGGTGGGGTGTTGGGGGGGTGGGGGTGGGATGAATTGGGAAATTGGGATTGACATATATACACTAATATATATAAAACAGATAACTAATAAGAACCTACTATATAAAAAATAAATTAAATAAAACTCAAAAATTCAAAAAAAAGCGTAAAAATAAAACCACTGCTTAAAAAAAAGAGAAAATACAATGTTGAGTGGAAAAAAAAATCTGGACATTTACCGTAAAATTAGTTAAAATGTAAAAACAGACGAAATAATCTGTGATGTAGAAGTCAGAATAGTAGTTACTTCTAGGGGCTGGCGGGAGAGACTAAGTGAAAACGAGGTGGACACATATAGGGCACTGGCAATATTATCTTGATTTGAGTGGTATTTACATTGGTGTATAATTTGTAAAAATTCATCAAGTTATATACTTAAAATTGGAGTACTTTACTAAGTGGATGTTATACTTCAATTTACAAGTTCAGGCAAAAATACATTAAAAGTATCACTCTCACATACATACCCGAATGCCAAAATACTAATAATGGTTATCTCTGGGTGGTGAGATAAGCAATTTTCATTTTCTTTTCTAGGCTTTTCTATAGTCCCCCCAATTAAAAGAAAAATATTTTAAAATGAAGAATGTTGCTATTGAAAATTCCCTGGCCGTCCAGTGGTTAGGACTCGGCGCTTTCACTGCAGTGGCCTGGGTTCAATCCCTTTCTGAGAATTAAGATCCTGTAAGCCGCAGCATGGCCGGAAAAAAAAAAAAAAAGAATGTTGCTATCAATTTTAACATCCCCTCTAAACATTCATTAATCTTCTCTCTTCTCACACTGATAAACATATGCATAATTTTTTCTTCCACACAATTTGTCCTCCTGCTGGATTTCAGGTTTTGAACAGCCCTGTTACTAGTTAAATGAGTATTAAAATCCAACTTTTGACCCCTGGCTAAGGAAATATAGACCTTATATTTACACTCTGCATAATATATAGTTGTCTAAGTGCAATGCGCTTGTGTAAGCATGGGAGATACATGCGTACACACACACACACACACACACACACACACACACACACACACACACACACACACACACACACACACACCCCTTATTCTCAACTCAGCAACCAGTGCACTCCTCCCCACAAAAAGCCAGACACATCACTTATGCTCAAAATTCTGCCATGGCTACCCATCTTACCCAGAATAAAAGCCCAAATCCTTATGATGGCCAACAAAGTCCTAATTGTCTGGTCCTTTTTACATCTCAGGTATCCTTTCCCACCACTCTTCCCCGGTGGACTTCACTCCACCTTAACCACATGGGTCATCTTGCTAGTTCCTGAATCCATCAAGCACGCACCTATTTGCCTTGGGGCCTTTTCCACTAACAGCAATGCCAGTGAGTTCTTCCTTCACACAAATTAACTCCATTACCAAAACTTTGCTCAAATGTCCTCTTCTCAGTGACACCTATCCTAACTATCCTTTTAAAAATTACAAACTGTTCCACATCCCCATATACTCTTTTTTAAAAATTTTCTTTCTTTATTTATTTATGGCTGCGTTGGGTCTTTGTTGTTGCGCGTGGGCTTTCTCTAGTTGCAGTGAGTAGGGGCTATTCTTCTTTGCGGTGCACAGGCTTCTCATTGCGGTGGCTTCTCTTGCTGCGGAGCACGGGCTCCAGGCGTGTGGGCTTCAGTAGTTGTGGCGCACGGGCTTAGTTGCTCCGTGGCTTGTGGGATCTTCCCGGACCAGGGCTCGAACCCATGTTCCCTGCATTGGCAGGGGATCCTTAACCACTGCGCCACCAGGGAAGCCCTCCCCATATACTCTTAATTGCCCTAACCCTCCTCTACTTTTTTCTCTTACCACAACGCTTAATCACTTTCTAACAAAAATCTCTTCTTTATCTATTCATACAGTTTCTCAACAATTTATTTACATGTTATTGCTTGTTTCCTCCCACCCTCAGACCCCACAAGAATCTAAGTTTCATGAGAGCAGGAATATTCGATTGTTTAGTTCATGGTTATATCCCAAGCATTTAGAACAGTGTGTGGCAACTAGCAGGCCAGGAAGAAAGGGCGGGGGGCGGGGGGGGACAGGTGGAGGGGTGAGGAAGGAAGGAAAGAAAAAAAAGTCCAGTGGAAAGTTTAATGACATACATACAGATTAAAATTAGAAGGAAAATGGTGGTGACAAACGATATCTTATTAAGATTATAAATTAAAATTAGTGAAATATCTCAATTGAGATATTGAGTACTCACTCAGTAAAACTTCTATACTCAGCTGAATTCATCACAATTATTTTCATACACATTTATATTCCCCTATTATATAATAATGTGAGTAAACTACAAGTTGTGCCTGACCCCAAAACAGGTATTTATCTACAATTAGATTTATCGAGTAGATCTTACCAGGTAGATCATGACTAGTCCATCATAAATACTTAAACTCTACTAAATAGCAATCTGCCAAAATTTCAACTTACAAAACAAATTAGCAGGTTTTTCATTACAAGATTCACTACAGAATTTTTTTCAAGAGTTAGAACATTCAAAAGAATTCAATATAGCATGAGAAATAGAGTGAATCTTTGAAGACTGAAATTATCATAACTTCCTCCCAGGAGTCAATGGCATCAAACCCTTTATTCAGAAGAAACCTAATTCCTATTATTATAATTTATAATATTTTTCTTCTACACAAGAAAATCTCCCCTTTCCTCCTTCCTTGCCTACACACACACATATATTAATATGACTGCACATTCATTAAAACTTTCATAAAGTTTTAAGTATGTACTTTTAGGTAGCCCAACATCAACTTAGAACTCTGAAGAAAGACATTCTCAAACTTCAATAATATACAGACCCCTTAAAAAAGGAGAATCGTTCCTGCAGTTTCCAGTTATTTACAAAAGTTGTAATCCTAACGTTATTTAAACCTATGCAAACACAAACTTTTTAAAAATTAATTTTTATCACAGTATAGTTGATAAACATAAACCTTTAAGTAAACTCTTTATGCACACAGATCTTATATAAATACAGAAAGTCAGATAAACCAAAAACCAAATACAAAACTTCTAAATAAAATTCAATTTAACACGAACACTTAAAAAATAAATGGCATGGTTTTGCTGAATAAATCTCTGCTCACAACACAAAAATGGCACTAACTGAACCACCATAAGCTTCCTTTAAGATTGGAATGCCTGTACTACTAAATGGTAATAAGGCAGGTAAATTTTTCTCAGTTTCACATTATTATGAAACATTAATTCCTGATGCTAAAAAAGCATTTGGTCTTCAGTTAACTCAAAAGCATCTTATTCATTAAGACTAGTACTTCTATTCTTTTCCTTAATATTAGTCCCTAACAATCAAAACAGTAACACTTGGCACCACCAAAAACTAACACATATTCTAACCCCAGCATCAAGTGAAAGTATTCAATTATGACTCAGGTGATCCAGAACATGTTTAAGATAATCTACCATTGAAAATAAAACACTAAATTTTAAAATTGTAGAGCACTTTCAGACCTCATTTGATAATCATATGTTTACTGTATGATCCTGCCAGCAAATAGTGAAGAGTTTCCATTATCTGATAACCCATAGTCATCAGGAAGAAGTTTCCAAAGATAACTGTGGAATCATCTTCCAGAAAGGTTAAAAATAAATCAGATTCATCTGTCCAAAATGATTTCAGGACTGATGAAAATGATATACTCCAAAAGTTGGCTTTATTATTATTGCTGTTGTCATCACTGAAGCATCTGCATACTGTTTACCATGGTTCCCAGGAGCAACAAAATGACTTTAAAAGCCATAAAGAAACTCTTGCTCAGTTTCAGAACCCTAATACTCTTTTCTTCGAAACTATTGTAAGAAACTAAGATAAGGAATACTGATAAAAGGATACTAGTCGGGAGTTTGGAGACCTACATTCGAATCCTCACTTGTCACTAACTAGCTTTATAACCCCTTAGCTCACTCATTCTCAGCTTACTCATTTGTCAAATAAGAGGGCTGAATTAGATGTCTTCTTAAGATCTGCTAGTTGTAAATTTCAACCACTAAGATTAGCATTTCAGAATTCTATGATGACACTTCTGATATTAAAATGACACAAATCAAAACTAAAATAGCTCAGTTTTTCAAAAATGCCTTAGGAAAAAATTGTCCATCTTATTATGAGTAAAAATGTATATAGTTCTTAAAAGAATTCTATTTTACAGCTTTCTCATGAGAAAAAACTTATTCATTAAAGTTACAATTTAAAAAAATTTTAGAAGAAAATTGTAATTAGAAGAACTCACATAAAGCTATGTAGCAGACACTGATGTGCTATCCAGACCTCCCTTCAGAAATGAAGGATTTATTGTCCAGCTGCTGTCAAACAGCCTTCACCTGTCAGGCCTTTTCAGGAATTGCCTCAGCTAAAGACAGCTGCATGCCCTAGCAGCCTTCACGGAGGGACTGATCAAAACAGGCGTATAAGGGCCCAGCACCCTGTCACAATTTTGGACAACTCCACAGGTTATCGCAGCTTCAGAGTTTCTCAAGGGGGCAACAGTGGCTTTTGTTGATAATACATTACAGCCCAATTTACCCCTTCTGCTTCCTTTCCATTCCTTCTACAGATGTTGATCCTAAGAACATTTCTGCATGCTAATCATAGTTAGCCTACCCAGGGACCCAACTTGCAGCCACTGGTGTTGAGAATGGTCCAAGAAAATAGGCCCTAAAATGAAGTTTTGGAGTTGGATCACCATCCACGTAGCCAGGCAGCTGGCAAAGGACACTATCACTGGTGATGATAGAACAGAAACCGAGCACAAACTGGCAGTGCAATGGCTAAAAGTTCCATTGTTGGTAAACTGGGTAGTTATCCAGTGGAAGAGAATGCAGATGTTGGCAAACTTTTTTTTTTTTTCCACAGGACCAGATAGTATTTCATATTCTGCTTTGATGTTTTTGTTTTACAACTCTTTAAAAATAGGGCATGACAAAAACAGGCAGACACAAGAGTGGGTTTGGCCAGCAAGCCATAGTTTGCCGAACCCTGAACTTTAAAGGTGCAGTGTATCAGATATTTGAGAAATGTAAGGAAAACAGTAATTATAAAGACCATGAAACTGGGTTGCTGTTGCTTTAAAAGCAATTGACTCTTTGGAAAAATATAACAAGAGGTTAAAATGAGTGATAGGGAATTAAAAACTAAATGTGAAAAAGCCAGAAGTTTCTTTGGTAGCATAAAATCTTTAAAAGCAGGAGGCCACAAAAGGCTAAGGGCCAAGACTTAATTGTAAGAGTGGCAGGGCTCCAGAGAAAGTTAAAGTCTCAATCTGGATAAGTCTGCTATGCCAAGGTTAAGGCCTGCATAGGAAAAGAGAACACATTGGAACCCTGAAAAAATGGGATAGAGAGATGGGTTGATTAACCTGAAAATTCTCAATCCCCAGTCTCCTTGAGCCCTCTGAGCTTGGAGAAGGAATCCACACATCCTTATTAAGTGCAACTGTTATTCTCATCAGCAAGAATTACCAAGTAAAGACCTCTGAAATTCTCTCCTTCATAAAAGCAATGAGAACACTGGCAAAAGCTGGGAGAATCAACTTTTTCAGAACTCTGAAAATTACAAAGAATTGAAGCAATCTGGGGAATGTTTATTCACCAAATAATGGCTGAATCTTGGTAACAACAGCAAGCTTTGTGGTGTTTAATTTACCCTATTTCCATTCTACCCCTTCCTACTTCTGTGAAAACCAACAGCCTGCAGTCATAGTGAATGTCAACAGCCACTGGGCGGGAGAGCAGAACAGGATTGGATCTTCTTAAAAGTCCCACTCCCAGAGAACTGTCATTATTTGACATGTCTGGTAGTTCCTTGGAAGACTCTACTACTACCAAAGTTGTCTTTATGTGGCCTGACTCTGAACTCATCCAGAGCAAACAGCCTTCTTTCTGGTCAAAAACAGTCAGAAGCAACTGTCAAACACTGCAGCTGCCTGAGATTATGGACAATATTTGGGGCAAACAATAGCATAATTAAAAAGCTTAAAAAGAAAAGCTGGGGAATGAGATGTCCGTGGGGGCTTTGGAAAGCTCCAATATACTCCTGGGAATCCACACTCACACATAACCTGTGTACCTTCTCAGGAAAGACCTGAGAAAGCCCTAAACTCTCACCTCTGGCTAACCTTTAGGCTCTGCACAAGCAAGAAAAGAAAGCTAAGACAGAGTTGTAAATTGCCTAGCTGAGTGTTGAAGGCATGTCTCAACACACACATAGAGCCCCTTAGCAAAGACTGGAAGATTTACATGTTTCAGGCATCCAAGGAAACCTATGTCTATTCATTACTTTAACCACTAAGCTAACTGAGCAGAGACTTTAGTGACCACACTAAACAACAGAAAAACGGAGTTTACAGTATTAGTACCAAAAAAGTCACATAAATAAATAAAGAGATAATCAATCAATCTTGGGGAGAGGAGAAAACCTGATTTGTACAGTTGCTACATTATTTAAAAATGTCCAGTTGGCAAAAAATTAAAAGCATGCAAAGAAAGTACAGTCTAAACACACACACACACACACACACACACACACACACACACAAAGGTGGTGGGCTCATGCAGCAATATCCCTGAGGAAGCCCAGATATTGAACTTACTAGACCAAGACTTTAAATCAGTTAATTTAAGTTTGTTAAAACAACTAAAGCAGGATATGAGAGCAATGTCTCACCCAAATTGACAATCTCAAGAGACAAAAATTATTTTCTAAAAAAGATCAAATAGAAATTATAGATTTGAATAATATAGTAATAAAATAAAAAATTCAATAGAGGGGCTCAATAGTACATACGAGCAGGCAGAAGAAAGAATCAGCAAACTTGAAAATAAGTCAACTGAGATCAGCCAGTCTCAGGAAGAATAAAGAATGAAAAAAAAAAAAGATCAGAGACTCAGAAATCTGTGGGACACCATTAATCACACCAACATACACATAAGGAAGAAGAGACAGAGAAAAGGATAGAGTATTTGAAGAAATTAAGGCCAAAAATTTCCTAAATTTGAAAAACACATTAATCTACACATCCAAGAGGCTCAAAAAACTTCAGGAGGATAAACTCAAAGGCATCCCACACTGACACACGTTAACTGTTGAAAGCTAACAAAAAAGAGAAAAAAGCGACTCATCACAAATAAAGGATCCTTTCAAGATCAACAGCTGATTTCTCATCAGAAACCATGGAGGCAATGGGATGATATGCTCAAAGTGGTGTGGAAAAAAAAGACTGTCAACCAGTAATTCCATATCCAACAAGACTATCCTTCAGAATTGCAGGAGACATTCCTGATCAACAAAACTGAGTAAGCTGTTACTAGTAGACTTGCCCTAAAAGAAATACTAAGAGGAGCACTTCAGCTGAAATGAAATAACACTAAACAGTAATTCAAATCCATATGAAAAATACAGAGCACCAGTACAAGTAACTTCATAGGTAACTATTAAAAACAGTATACATGTATTTGTTTTTCTCTTTTTTTCCTATCTTATTTAAAACACAAAAACATCAAGCAATAATTAGAAAGATGGTTGGTAAGTAAGTATACAATGGATAAAGATGTAACTTGCAGGATAACAACACAAAGGAGGGGGAAGGGAATGGAGCTTTATAGAAAAAAGTTTTTATATGCTATTGTAATTGAATTGGTATTCAAACTAGATAAAATGGTAATGACAACCCCCAGAACCATGACTAAGAAAATAACAACAAAAACACAGTAAAAGGGGACTTCCCTAGTGGTCCAGTGGTAAAGAATGTGCCTTGCAATGCAGAGGACGTGGGTTGGATCCCTGGTCAGGGAACCAAGATCCCACATTCCAGGGGGCAACTAAGCCCGTGAGCCACAACTATTGAGCTGGCGCACCTCAACTAGAGCCCAAGTGCCGCAAACCACAGAACCAACATGCTCTGGAACCCGTGTGCCACAACTACAGAGCCCACATGCCCTGGAACCTGCAAGCCACAACTAGAGAAAAGAAAACCCACACGCCACAATGAGAGAAGCCCGCGCACCACAATGAAAGATCCTGCATGCCTCAACGAAGATACCATGTGCCACAACTAAGACCCAACGCAGCCAAAATTTAAAAATAAATAAATCTTTAAAAAAAATACAGTAAAAGAACAACAAGGAAATTAAAATGGTACGTTAAAAGATATCTGTTTAATACAAAAGAAAGCAGTTAAGAAGGAAGGGAGAAACAAAGGTACCTAATCTCAGCAGTGACGTCTTCCCCAAGGAACCTTTGAAATAGTAATCTCTTACACACAGATCCACTCCTTATCACTCTTCTCTCTGCTTTACTTTCCTCTATAGCACTTATCCTCATCTGACAAACCTTTCTTTCACTTATCCCCTTTCCTCTATAGCACTTAACCCTACCTAACAAACTTTTCTTTCACTTATCCTCTTTCCTCTATAGCACTTATCCCTATCTGACAAACAAAATTTTCTTCCTCGACCCACTAGAATTTAACCTTAATGAGGGCAGTTTTACTTTATTTATAGCTTTATCCTCAGTGCCCCCCACACACCTACTGAGTGCTCAATAAACACCCAATAAATGAACAACCAGTAGAGATAAGCCTTACACGAAATGTCTCCCATTTTAAGAGTGGCCCAAGAAAACCAATATATGTCTACATGTACAATTTGTAGATTTAGTAGCAGGAATATAAAGAACTCCCCATCTGATAGGTTTGCTATTTTCTCTGTTAAGTAGGAGATAAAGACATCCTGCTGAGTCAGAGGGGGAGGTGGTGTTGTTGAAGATTTACAGAGAGTACCTAGCCCTGCACATTTTTGTTGAAATTAGTATCTAAATCAAATTCTGATATTATTGGACACGGCTGCCTTAAATCAGCAGTCATGTGATTTCATGTAAAACTGTACACCAAAATTTCATGCATTCTTATAACTTAAAACAAAAAGTGTTCACACTTTAGAAGGATCAGTAAAAAGAAATGAATGTGTAGAACTCAGTTTGAAAAGAGTGCCACACTAGATGAAGAGTTTATAAAATATATCAATTTTTTTTCCACTGAGAAGATATTTATTAAACACAAATTTATATCAAGATTAACTTTTTTCAGGGCTTCTCTGGTGGCGCAGTGGTTGAGAGTCCGCCTGCCGATGCAGGGGACACGGGTTCATGCCCTGGTCTGGGAAGATCCCACATGCCGCGGACTGGCTGGGCTCGTGAGCCATGGCCAATGCTGAGCCTGCGCTCCGCAACGGGAGAGGCCACAACAGTGAGAGGCCAAACAGATTAACTTTTTCAACCAGCTTTTAAGTGGACCTTTTCTTTGTCAAAAAAACGAATGGTATGAAACTATATGTTAAAGATGTTTCCATGATACCTTACATTTATATAGCACATTAGTTTTCAAAGTGCTTTCACATGCCATCTCATTTAATCCTCACAACACCCCTGTGAGGTAGGTACAGCAGGTATTATCATCCTCATATCAGGATGAGGAAACTGAGGCTGAGAGAGGTTAAGTGACTCGCCTGAGATCACACAGCTGATAAGTGGCAGAGCCAGGACAAGAAATCAAGTTTTCTGACTCCTCATCCAGTACTCTTTCCACTATAACTACTGCCCCCAAATATGAATAATGTACTACATATCAAAATTGAAAGGTTATTGAAGTTCATTTCAGTGATACCTTAACAGTAAAGTTAAATGAGAAATACGAGAACAGTAGGTCTGATGGTTTTACCTGACATAATAAAACTGGTGCAAAACCACTTTTGTCTAATTACTTATAACCTTTTGGTCCAAATACATAAAATATGCAATATTTACAGCATTTTCCTTTTTTTTTGTAAATACAATGCTTTAAAATACATTATAAAGCACCTTAGTTAAAACAGTCTACAAGTAAAAGTACAGAAGAAGTAGGAAAATCCTACCCATACCACAGCTCACTAACGGAGTTATAATATGGACTCACCAATACCTCAGTTTATACCTTTACAAATAATGGATTGAGAAACAAATACTAAACTTATTTTTCTGATATTCATGTGTGGAAGCCTTAACCAAAACTTCAGGCAATGTCAACATTCTTTGACGTGTTTCCCCAATCTTAGATATTGGAGAGACAGGAATGAGAAATACTGCTTTGATTCTTTTTACAGTATTAATAATGGTTTAAATTGATTTTTAACACTAATAATCATTTTTTAAAGAAAATTAAAATGACCTACATAAATAAGGGCAGTTCCAACTACAGCAGAAACATTCTTAGCAAACTTGATCAAACATTTCAATAAATTTCATGGGACGTGATTCACAAAAACAAAGTACACACTGCCAAACAGTTAGTAACACTATCCAGTTGTGGTGTATAATGCAAACCTCCAGATGAAGGTGGAAGTAGCAAATGGATTCATCTTCATTCATGGTTAGTTGAAAAAAATGCTTTATCAAAAACAGTATCAGAACTTTTTCTGAAACTGTATTTCAGTATTTAGCCTTCAATTAGACCTGCTATGTGTTTATTTTAGGTGATGTGTAGGTTGTGTCCAAACAGGAGGTTGTAACTCCCACCAAAATTTAACCAGGAAAAAAAAAAAAGGCTGAAACTTAAACTTCCTAGACCACTGACATATCAGCCAGAATCTACTTCCTTGACATCACTGTCTGTATTCTAACTTGGTTTAATACAAACTGTCTTATACACCCATCAGCAATCCAAGTTGTGGAGCTGAGAACTAAGGTGAAGACAGTCAAAGTTGTAGTTCAAGAATCTAACTGCCACACCTTGTACTCAGTTCGATTTAGGGTAAATCTTTTCATAGAAGAAGTTCTGTGCAAGGATGCAGAGGTCTCCATCTTTTTTTTGTACAGCATGGGCTCTGATAAATTGGAACTGCTTTAGTGCCAACTCATAGAACTCTTTCTCCATTTTCCAAATGTCAGACTGCTGTAGTTTTGCAATGGTTTGTTTAGTAGGGAGTTTCTTCTCTGTGGTTTTCCTAAGGTGAGATTTCTTTCCTGTATGATAGCGTTCTGTAGCACCCCTGAAGAACCAGGGCGAAGCTGCCTCCAATAACGTGATAAAATCTTCAAGCTCTTCAGTAACTCCCACCAGAAACTATTCATTAACTAGGTTGTATTTGGCTTGATCCATAGCCCACCTGCTTCCTACATTCCAAAATTCTGAGCTGTGGTCACAGAAGAATGGGATTTGAAGCCAGAGCTTCTCTGGAGCACAGTCTGAGCTCCCCTCAGCTACACATTCATCAAAGGTTTTTTTGTCCCCTTGTTTTTGTCTTCTTAACCCCAGTCTATAACCGTCTCCAAATCTCAGAAAGAGTAAGAAACTAGCCTCTCAATAGGATCCCGTATGACATTAATGTAAATTGGCTTCTTCTTCACACCAAATTTTGCAAAATCCAAAATAGAAAGGTGCCTATGATAAAACCCTGGTTTCATCTCTTTCCAGGAAGTTATATTCTTTACAAAGCACACCTGATCTTGCAGTGACATTACTGGATTATTGTTGGTAGTGTTGATGTGAAGAACATGGTATTTATTCTTTACACATAGATCATAAGCAATATTGGTAAAAGAGGTGCTTGCAGTTTTGGGGACTCTGTTATAAATGACCACCATGTCCTCTTCTTCATCTAAAGCTGCATCTTGCTAAGGGCTATCCATCGCATGTTGCTGCTCAATCTCTCGAACTTCATGTCTTGCAATAGCCCTTTCTAGCTTCAACTGGGACTCCTCCAGTTTCTGGATCTGGTTCTCCAAGAAAAGCATTGCCACTGCGATGGCCACCATCATCAGCAGCTGCAACTTGGACGGCATCATCCTGAGGAGCCCCGGGAAACCTGCTGCTCGCAATCAAGACATACCGCAGGGGGCGGGGATAGGGGCCCAGGAGGCAAGGGAGATGCCGGGAGGAGCCCACCGAGCCAGAGAAAGGCAAGGAGAGCGCGAGAGCAAGAGAACCACCGAAGCGACCCCCCTTCTCGCCTCCCCAGCCCCCCGCCCCCAGGCGCCAGCACCTACACCGCCGGTACTGCTTCTCCTCGGCCGAGGAGGCCTACGCCACGGCTGCCCCCACAAAAGCCCGCGCAGCAAACACAGCGCAAAGCGGCTGCCCGGCTCTCGCCTCCCTCTACTGCCTCAGTCCCCGACCCCCGCGCCCGCCTGCCTGCCCACCTCCCTCTCTTCCTTCCTTCCCTCCCTCCCTCCCTCCTTTGCTCGCGGCCACGCTCTGCTCTCCTCCACCAGTGCTTCGGCTGCAGCTGCACCGTCCTTGGCCCCTGGATATATCAATTCTATTAACAAGTAAAAATCAGTTATATCAATAGAAGTGAAAACAGAGTCTTGAAGAGGTATCTGTACACCCATGTTTTAGCAGGATTATTCACAATAGCTAAAAAGTGGAAGCAACCCAACTGTCCATCAGCTGACAAACGGGTAAGCAAACTGTGGTAATGCATATAATGGAATATTATTCACCCTTAAAAAGGGAGGAAATTTTGACACACGCTGAAACATGGATGAACTTTGAGGACATAATGGTAAATAAAATAAACCAGTCGCAAAAAGACAAATACTGAATTATTTCACTTACATGAGGTACCCAGAGTAATCAAATTCACAGAGACACAAAGTAGAACGATGCTTACCAGGGACTAATGGGACAGGGGATAGTTATTGTTTAATATGTATAGAATTTCAGTTTTATAGCATGAAAAGAGTTTTGGAGATGGACTGTGGTGATGGTTGCACAATATGAATGTACTTAATACCACTGAAGTGTATACTTAAAATTAATTAAGATGGGGCTTCCCTGGTGGTGCAGTGGTTGAGAGTCCACCTGCCGATGCAGGGGACACAGGTTCATGCCCCGGTCCGGGAAGATCCCACATGCCGCGGAGCGGCTGGGCCCGTGAGCCATTGCCGCTGAGCCTGCGCGTCCGGAGCTTGTGCTCTGCAATGGGAGAGGCCACAACAGTGAGAGGCCCGCATACCACAATTAAAAAAAAAAAATTAAGATGGTAAATTTTGTTGTGCATTTTACCACAATAAAAAACTGGGGTGGGGGGGGGAAGGGACTTCCCTGGTGGCACAATGGTTAAGTCTCTGAGCTCCCAATGCAGGGGGCCCGGGTTCAATCCCTGGTCAGGGAACTAGATCCCAAATGCATGCCACAACTAAGAGTTCGCATGCCACAACCAAGGAGCCAGTGAGCCACAACTAAGACGTGGCACAACCAAATAAATTAAAAAAAAAAACTGGGGGGTAAAGTCAGTTATTTTAATATGTATTAAAGGGCAGTATAAATGACATACTGTTACTTTTAAAAGGAAAAAAAACAACTTTTTTCTTTAGAGACTGAATTTAAATAAAAAGAAATTTATACCAGATGCCATATATTTATTTATACCAGACAGCACAACAGAAGCTAAAGGTCTGACATACCATTGGCTTAGAGAAGGGGACTTAAAAAAAAAACTGAACCTGGTTTACAAAAACTAGTATTTAAGGACACCAGAAACAGTGAAAACAACAGCACAGAACTAAAGGACACTACAAACCGAAAGATACAGTATGGCTACAGGAATAACTGAAGAAAAGTCAAGGAGCTAAAATTTATGTAAGGCTGGTAAACTGGAAATAAGAATCTAGGGAGAAAGTGACCACAAATGGAAGACATAAGAAATAAAAAATTCTGGAAAGAACTAACAAGACTTGAAGAAAACTAGAGTCCAAAAAGTTCAGCAGAGACAGAATATTATCCTGCAGGTAGCCTCTAAACAAAATGCAACACAAGAATAGTAAATTATTTCTATATAGATATAATTTGAAAAAATGACAATGATGGACATTTGAGACTGAAAGAAGTCTATACAAGAACTCAGAGAATAATAACTGAGAGAACCAATTACAAACAGTTAAAGATTTAAGAAAACAAGCCTGTGGAAAGGCTAAAGATTAAAATTCCAGTCAATGACTTTTAAAAACTAATATTAGGAAGAAGGCCATTCTGGAAAAAATGGAATGAAAATGAGTTTTAAGAAAAGCGGCAAAAAGGGTCACAGCTACCATCCAGCCTTACAGTACTTTACTTTTTTTTCTTTTCTTTTCTTTTTTTTGCGGTATGCGGGCCTCACACTGTTGTGGCCTCTCCCATTGCGGAGCACAGGCTCTGGACGCGCAGGTTCAGCAGCCATGGCTCACGGGCCCAGCTACTCCGCGGCATGTGGGATCTTCCCGGACCAGGGCACGAACCCGTGTCCTCTGCATCGGCAGGCGGACTCTCACTGCGCCAGCAGGTAAGCCCCAGTACTTTACTTTTAAATACAGACAGGCAGTCAGTGGTCACCAATATGTTAGGACAGCATGCGGTAAGAAAGAAGGGAAGCAAAAGAAAAACGAGAAATTCAGAGAAAACTGACAATTAAGGGAAAGAAAACTTCAACAACAAATATATATATTAAATAAAAACAATACCATTCTTTTTAAAAATTCAAGTAAGAAAATACATTTACAAATTCAAGATAACAGGATTGAAAAATATAGTTGAAGAAAGTATCTCAGAAAACAGTCCAAAAAGAGAAAATCAGGAAACAGAAGAAAAATTTTAAATCAGTAGGTCCATCATCAACTGAACAAAAAAGTGCCCTAAGGACTCGGGACTACAATAACCCTTCTTAAAAAAGATTAGTACTGCCTCTCCCAAGGAGGTGTTTGGAAATGTCTGGGGACATTTTTAGTTGTCCCCAAAACTAGTGGGTTATTCTGGCATTTAGTACTGGGAGCCAGGGTGCTCAAAGCCCCATAAGCACAATACAGTCAAACACAAAAATGGTACTACCTAAATGCCCACCGTGCCCTCTACTGAGAAATAATGGATTACGGAGAAAAAGAATTCTCTCAATGCCTGATACGATATGCATTTTCATAAAATTTAACAACACCAGTATAAACAAAAGATACCTAGAAAAAAATTCAAATCACATACAAAAAAAAAAAAGGATCAAGAAACTGAACAGCGGGCTTCCCTGGTGGCGCAGTAGTTAAGAATCCACCTGCCAATGCAGGGGACACGGGTTAGAGCCCTGGTCTGGGAAGATCTCACATGCTGTGGAGCAACTAAGCCCGTGTGCCACAGCTACTGAGCCTGCGCTCTAGAGCCCACGTGCCACAACTACTGAGCCTGCGCCCTAGAGCCCATGTGCCACAACTACTGAAGTCTGTGCGTCTAGAGCCCATGCTCGGCAACAAGGGAAACCACTGCAATGAGAACACAACGAAGAGTAGCCCCTGCTTGCCACAACTAGAGAAAGCCCACACAGAGCAACAAGACCCAATGCAGCCAAAAATAAATAAATTTATATAATCAAACTCTTCAAAAGCAACATTGAAAGTTCAAAGACAAGAGAAATGTCTTTGAAATGCTGATGGAAACTTATTTCCAGCCAAACTACCAATCAAGTGTGAAAATAAAATACAGATTTTTAAAAAAAAGATACAAGTCCCTAAAATTTACCTCCTATGCAACTTTTCTCAAGAAACAACCAGATAACATATTTCAGCCAAACAAAGGACTAAATATGCCAGGGCAGGAGGCAGAAAGGGAGCCAGTGGGAAAAGAAAGGGGGTGGGGTGGGGGTGCAGGGGATTTCCTTTTTGAAAAGAGTACAGAAGTTACAGAATAATAACTGCAACAAGTCTTAAGAACAAGTCTAGATCAGAGCAAGGAGAATGACAGTTCTGAAGTCAAGTTCTCCCCACTCCAATCCCTCCATACAAGAGGCAGAACCAACAACAGATGTGATGTGCTTGAGTTTGAAAACCCCGACAGATTTCTAACACCTTTTGGAAAAACAGCAATAGATACATAGAAAAATAAACAAATAAAAAATGGAGGCAAGTAACTCCAAGAAAAACAAAAAGTTGTGCAGAAAAGGAACAGTATTCACAGTATACTTTTTGACTCACAAATTATATTATACATAAATTATTATACTTGATTCAGAAAAATATTATATACATGGTCACAATAACATAAAAGCTAATGATTTAACTAACTTTATTACCTATACTGAAATATGGTATGGAGATGTAAGAGGTGTGATAAACCGTCACAGCATATATAGGGTAAGGTACTATATCCATGGTTTCAGGCATCCACTGGGGGGTCTGGAATGTATCCCCTGCAGATAAAGGGAGACTACTGTACAGAAAAAGTTCTGAAAAGATATACACCCAAAATGCAGTGCTATTCCTAGAAGATTAAGATTACCAAAAAGGCACTACTTTATTTTTGACATTTCTGTAGCTTAATATTCATACATTACTTTAACAATAACTAAGAATTAAAAGTAATGTAAAGGGCTTCGCTGGTGGCGCAGTGGTTAAGAATCTGCCTGCCAACACAGGGGACATGGGTTCGAGCCCTGGTCTGGGAAGATCTCACATGCCACGGAACAACTAAGCCAGCGTGCCACAACTACTGAGCCCATGTGCCACAACTACTGAAGCCTGTGTGCCTAGAGCCCGTGCTCCGCAACGAGAAGCCACCGCAATGAGAAGCCTACTCGTAGCAATGAAGACCCAACACTGCAATAAATTTAAAAAGTTAAAAAAACACACTAATGTAAAAATTTACAAAATAAATAAAAGCAACTAAATGCAACCGCAAAAAAATTTAAAACATCAAAAAATCTTCATGAGTAAAACACGGTATTTGTAAGTTTTTAAAGAAATCAATTAAAAAAGAAAATGGGGAAAAGATAAACTCATTAAAAATACTAAGTTCAACTTGTTGTTTTATGATAAAGTATTTTTCAACGGTGTCTGCTCATCTGTGTCTCCCTCTCTCTTATATATATGTACATAAAGAAACACTCCAAGGGGCTTCCCTGGTGGCACCGTGGTTAAAGAATCTGCCTGCCAATGCAGGGGACACGGCTTTGAGCCCTGGTCCAGGAAGATCCCACATGGCGTGGAGCAACTAAGCCCACGCACCACAACTACTGAGCTTGCGCTCTAGAGCCCGCAAGCCACACCTACTGAAGCCCGCAGGCCTAGAGCCCGTGCTCTGCAACAAGAGAAGGCGCTGCAATGAGAAGCCCGCGCACCGCGCACTGCAACGAAGAGAAAGCCCGTGCACCGCAACGAAGAGTAGCCCTCACTTGCCGCAACTAGAGAAAGCCCGCACGCAGCAACAAAGACCCAATACAGCCATAAATAAAACAAAAAAAACAAAAAAACAAAATAAACACTCCATTTCTGAAATATCCATTTCAGTAAAAGAAAATACCTACTTTATGTTTGCTGGGACTTTTATTTTTTTTTTAATAGGGAAAATAGAAAGGTTGCCAATAATCCCATCACCCCAAAATCACAAAGGTATTTTAAAACATTTGTACTGGGTTGTTCAATATAATTTTTAACATAGCTGATTTAGCACATAATATGCAACTCTGCTTTTTAGTTTATCATAAGCATTGCCTGGTCATCAAATATTCTTCATAAAAATCATTCATTACTATTTGAGGGGAAGAAGTAACCTCCACCCCCATGCATTAATCCCAAGCACAGATTCATTTTAACTGCAGTTGTGATCTCTCTTATACTCTATTTCCCACAAGGGGGAGACAGGACTAAGGTATTTTGAATACCTTATAATAAAAACCAGAAAGTTTGGTTTCATTCCAATATCAAATGAGGGGATAAGGGAAGAGTAGTCATTTACTACTGGTGTTATTTCTATCTTGTGGGCTTTTTTCCGTATGGTACTACAAAAATTACAATTCAGTTTCTCATATCTAACAGCTTAATTGAACATCCTCAGCAACTTCACTCATTTAATAACTATTTAGCAAACACCTATTATGTGCCAGACCCTTTACTGTCACACTGGGTATACATTAATTTTTACAAAAAGACAGGTCCCTCCTCTCAAAGAGCTTACAATCAATCTTAAAAGTGTGCATGGGGGGGGTAGACAATTTTTAAAATTACAAGTTACATTAAATATTAAGAAGAAAATGGGGCTTCCCTGGTGGCGCAGTGATTGAGAGTCCACCTGCCGATGCAGGGGACGCGGGTTTGTGCCCCGGTCCAGGAGGATCCCACATGCCGCGGAGCGGCTGGGCCCGTGAGCCATGGCTGCTGAGTCTGCGCGCCCGGAGCCTGTGCTCCGCAACGGGAGAGGCCACAACAGTGAGAGGCCCGCGTACTGCAAAATATAAAGATTCATAATTATATACTTTCTAGAGTCTCGACCCCACCCCCACCCTCTCTTATGAAATATAAGCTTATGGAAGTCTGGTCCACTTTTTTTTTTGGCCACTCCGGGCAGCATGTGGGATCTTAGCTCCCCAACCAGGGAACGAACCCACGTCCCCTGCATTGGAAGCATGGAGTCTTAACCACTGGACTGCCGGGGAAGTCCCTGGTCCACTTTTTAAAGCTCTGGGAAAAAGCAAAAACACAAATGTTAGTTTAGGCCACTCTGACATAGTTTTATTATCTGAGACAACTGTTGGTGGCATATTATCACACCCATCCACTGTTTCTCTATCACTGCCTTTATTCCTCTTCCCATCCACCCCACTCCCCTTGTTTTCTATTTCATCTTTTTCTTTGTTTTGTCTTTCTCACTCCTTTGTTCCTCAAGATTTCAGTAACAGACTTACAGCTTAAATGAAACTGGTTAACTAATGGCTTTCACAGCTAAAACATTGGTGACCCCTAATTCAGACTTGAGTGCAAGCCATGAAATAAAAAAAATTACGAATTTGTATAATGCTTTGTTAACTGCTAATATTATAATCCTACAAAACAAAAAAGCAATATAATAGAGTTTATTTTTGGCAGAAGGCTGGTTGGTTGCTCACACATTTAAGAACACAGTTACAAATGTTTTCTGAAACTTTAACACAACCATTCAGCAATAGTGGAGTAATTAAATCAACTATGGCGTGTATACAAAGTAGAATACTACTACTATGCAGCTGTTATAAAAGTGAGAATGTTCTCTACTGACAGACTCAGAATAATCTCCAAAAAATGTTAAATGAAAAAGCAAAGTGAAAAACAGGTATATAGTTTACGAACTGTTGTATCAGAAAGGAAAGAAAATCAACATACATATTTGCTTACATCTATTTGCATAAAGAAACACTGGAGGGATACATATGGTACTACTAATAAAAGTGGTTACTAATGTAGGACACTAAGGGTAGACAGGCTCATGGTAAGTACAAGACTTAATTCCGAACCATGCATTAACTATTCAAAAAATAAAATTAAGAGTCTGAAAATGTTTTAATTAGAATTTTTAAAACTCTTTTACAAAATCTATCTAAACATGATCCAAAATTTCACTACACATTTATAATTACTTCACTTATATATAGCCTTTTAAATCTTGTGACACTGACCCTATTCATTTGTTTACAATTCTTTACCACCGAGGTGGTCCCAATGAACACCAGGTACCAGTATTACCTTAAAATGGCATAAGGTATCAGACAAAAGCAACTCGGCAGCACGCGGCTTCACTACCTATTTACTGTTTTATGTTGAACAAGTTATTTAAACTCTTGCCCATGTTTCCTTCTCTCTAAAATGGAAATACTTGTTATCTATGATTTAGGGATGGTATACAAATTAGAATGATTCCAAACATACAGAAAGCACTCATTAAATGTTAACAGGTACTATTATTAATAGTTCTTTCTATGGACATATAATGCTTTCATCTATGTAATCAAACACCACAGGGTGTTTCAACTGAATCCAACAAAAATTCGCAGCATATTCAAAACCAGCAAGTTCATGTTAACAAGTAGCTTTAATTTACTGGAAAGCAGAAAATGAAAATAAAAAAGTGCAACGATGTAATCATACACAGTGCAAGCCATTGTGAGTGCAGAGAAGGGGTGATAATATTGCTCAAGTTTAACGTATCAATAGAAGGAATGACAATGTTAAAGGGAAAGGGGATAGAGAGCTGGATGACACCAAATCGTTAAGAGACTTTGATCATTCAGGTTCCCAAACCTGGCTGCTTATCAGAATCACCAGCTATACATTTTAAAAACACAGATCCTACCTCAAACTACTGAATCACAATGACCAAGGACAGAATGTGGGAATCTGTATTATTAAAGATCCCAGGTTACTAGGTTTTGGAACCACCACAGATCTCACCCTCTTACAGTTAGAGACTTTACAAGTATCTCCAGATAAAATAAATTTAATCATTGCCTTTGGTAGCTTCACTGGAAGGACAGCTAAAGGCAAGTTGATATTATAATTACTCATTCCTTTAAGTCATTAAAGTACTTTTTAAGGTAAATATGTGTTTTAAGTAATAATATGACTGCCATTTACCCAACAATTACTCATAAATGACTGGAAACAAGACCCAACACCATTCCATCCCAAAGCAAAGTAAATGTCAAGAGGGAGGTGATACAGAGAATTTAATTTTAAAAAGGGCAAAAGCTCTGAACAGAACCTCACCAAAGAAGACATACAGATGGCAAATAAAGTGCTCAACACTGTTATGTCATTAGGGAATAGAAAATTAAAACGATGTATCACTACACACCTATTAGAATGGCTAAAATCCAAAACACTGACATCAAATGCTGACAAAATATAGAGCAACAAGAACTGTCAATCACCACTGGTGGGAATGCAAAAAAGGTACACAGCCACTCTGGAAAACTGTTGGGCAGTTTTTTAAAAAAACTAAACATACTCTCATCATACAATCCAGTATTCAAACTCCTAAATTACTTGAAAACATACATCCACACAAAAACCTGCACATCGACATTTACTCATAATTGCCAAAACTTGGAAGCACTGAAGATGTCCTTCAACAGGTGAGCGGACAAATAAACTGTGGTACATATGTACAATGGAATATTATTCAGCACTAAAAAGATCAATCAAGCCACAAAAAGACATTTAAGGAGGAACCTTAAATGAACACTACCAAGTCAAAGAAGCCGTCTGAAAAAGCTATGCACGGTATGATTCCAATTACGTGACATTTTGGAAAAAGCAGAACTATGGAAGACAGTAAAAAGAGCACTAGTTGGGACTTCCCTGGTGGTCCAGTGGCTGAGGTTCCGTGCTTCCACTGCAGGGGGCGCGGGTTCAATCCCTGGTTGGGGAACTGGGATCCCACATGCCATGCAGCGCAGCCAAAAACAAACAAAAAAGCAAAAACAAAACAAAAAAGCAAAGCAACAAAAAAAAGAGCAGTAGCTGCCATGGGTTTGCGTGAGGGAGGAAGGAACAGGTGGAGCATACGGGATATTTAGGGCCGTGAAAGCATTATTTACTATAAAGGTGGATGCATGTCATTATGTATTTGTCAAATCCCAAAGAATATACAAGACAGAGAGTGAACCCTAATGTAAACCACGGACTTTGGTTGATAATAATGGGTCAGTGTTGGTTCATTAACTGTAACAAATGTACCACAGTAGTGGAGCTATTGATGTTGGGGGAGGTTTTGATGGGGGAGGAGTTATGTGGGAACTGTCTGTACTTTCAGCTAAATTTTGCTATAAACCTAAACCTGCTCTAAAAAATAAAGTCTATGACAGAGAAAACACAACTTGGAAAAAAAAATCAAAGGAAAGGTATTTTGTAAAAAAAAATTTTTAGTAATATATTTCAAAGTTGACAAAAAAGTAACGGTGGCCCTGGAACCCTCCTGTATTGCTGGTGGGAAAGTAAAATGGTGTAGTCACTTTGGAAAACACTTCAGCAGGTTCCTGAAAAAGTTGAACATGACCTGGCAATTCCATTCCTACGTATATACCTAGGATAATTGAAAACATATGTTCACACAAAAACTTGTGCAGAAATGTTAATAACAGCATTTTTCATAATAGCCAAAAAGTAGAAACACCCAAATATCCACCAACTGATGGACAAAATGTAGTATATCCATACAACAGAATATTATTCGGCCATAGTAAGGAATAAAGTACCGTTACATGCTACACATGGATGGACCTTGAAAACATCACCTTAAGTGAAAAAAGCCATTCACAAAAAGCCACATATTGTATGATTCCGTTTATATGAAATGTTCAGAATATTCTTGATATTCTATGATAGAAAGACTATTCTTTCTATCATAGAGACAGAAATTAGTGACTGCCAAGGAAAAGGGGGAATTGGGACTAACTACTAAGAGGTTAAACTGGGTTCATTTGTAGGTGATGAAAATGCTTCCAAATTAGACAGCGATGATGACGATACAACACAGTAATATACTAAAAACCAGAGAAATGTACAGTCAACCTTCTGTATCCACAAGGTTCTGCATCCATAGATTTAACCAACTGTGCATCAAATACAGTCAGGAAAAAAAAATTCCAGGAAGTTCCAAAAACCAAAACTTAAATTTGCAACTGCAGGCAACTATTTACATTGTATTTACAACTATTTACTTTGTATTAGGTATTATAAGTAATCTAGAGAAGATTTAAAGTGTACGGAATAAAGTGCATGGTTTATACGCAAATACTAAACCATTTTATATTAGGGACTTCAGATCCAGGGATAGAGGGGAGAGCAGGGTGGGGGAGTCCTGGAACCAATCACTCCACAGATACTGAGGGATGACTGTACACTTTACAGGGGTGAATTTTATGTTACGTGAATTATATCTCAATTTCTGAAGTTTTTTAAAAACTAAGGGTGGCCCTAATGGATGAATGTTCCTAAACACTAACATCAACAGCTGCTAACATCAGGAAAGACAACGAACTGTTTTGTGCCTTCTGATGGAAGACCTCATCACCACCTGTGAAGTAGTCGCGTCCCCCATTACCACCCCAAAAAAGAAAATAAACCAGTATGTAGCAAGACCCTGTATCCGACTAACCAAGTTACAGGGAAAGCAAACAGGACAACAGATAAACTGTATCTGATAAACTGTATCAGAGATGCACTGAGCAAAACACAGACTCTGGGAACCTTTATAGGACCAAAGATCTGATTTCTTCAACAAAAAATGGCAAAGAAAAGGAAAGAAAGATGGAGGGGGTTCCAAAAGCAATGTGTTATTTAGATCCTGATTCAAACAAACTCTTCAAAGATAACTGAGAAAACTGGAAATTCAAACAGCGTATATCTGATAATATCAATAAATTAAGGAATTATTCATTTTCTTAATTTGGTATGCAACTACAACTGTTGTCTTTTGAAAGTCCTTATCTTTTAGATATATACTGAAACATTCATGGATGAAATTGTATGTTTCTGGGATTAGCTTCAAAATAATTTGGGACAGGGAAGGAGTGGACAGAAGTATAAGTAAAATAAGATTGGTCATGAGTTGTTACTGAGTGATGAGTGACAAGTTTATGGGAGGTCACAGATCGCTATATTATTCTTTAATATGTTTAAAACTCTCCATAATAAAAATTAAAGGGTATATGTAATACAATCATATAATACATCCTTTACAATATGAAGGATAAACTCTTAAGAGAGGAGCATGTATGGAGGGAAACCGTTAAGATTCCTCCAGAGAAATCAGGCAGGAGGAACACGCTGAACTAAAACAGTTGTAGTAAAGAAATTTAAAGCACAGATTAAATCAGTGTTACTTCCTTAGGTCAGTGGTTAGGCTTCAAGTATATTCGAAGCCAAAAAATTGTTTTTTAACTAGAAAAGGCTCCAAAGTTTTTATGCAAAGAAGACTATATTTCCAAAAAATTAATAATCACGGAATTAAAATATATTTTAGGATATTGAGGCTATCTATATTAGATAGCCCACTGAATCACTAAAGTCCAGCTCACACTTCCAACAAAGTTCTTTCCTGCTTTAGAACTTATTTTAATGCTGTTCCTTTCCACTGAAAAACCTATGGTTAGGTAGTCACACTTCAGATCTCAAAGTATACTTATCCTCCTAAGGGTTTCACAAAAATTAAATGCGTTAAGATATGTATTAACAACTTAAAATAATTCTTGGCATATAGGAACTGCTCAATAATTGCTTAGCTATTTACCTGAAAGCTCACTATCTACACAGGTTTTCCACCACCATTTATTTTCTCAGCATCCTGTTAATTTCTGATTTATCACATTTTATTATTTCTCAAGTACTGCACCAACAGTAAGGTCCTTGCTTCACATATCATTATATACCCAGTATGTAGCACAAAATAACACTGAAATATATTCACTGAATAATCATACTAGAATCAATAAGACCCAAAGACTCAACATTTTTAGAAGGACCCATTGATCTCTTTAGCATCTGCCAATGGGAAGGATGATGATAAACATTAACAATAACAGGGGGACTTCCCTGGTAGCACAGTGGTTAAGAATCCGCCTGCCAACGTAGGGGACATGGGTTAAAGCCCTGGTCTGGGAAGATCCCACGTGCTGCGGAGCAGCTAAGCCTGTGGGCCACAACTACTGAACCTGTGCTCTAGAGCCCACAAACCACAACTGCTGAGCCCGCGTGCCACAACTACTGAAGCCTGCACACCTGAGCCTGTGCTCCACCACAAGAGAAGCCACTGCAGTGAGAAGGCTGCGCACTGCATCAAAGAGTAGCCGCTGCTCGCCTCAATTAGAGAAAGCCTGCACGCAGCAACGAAGACCCAACACAGCCAAAAATAAATAAATAAAATGAATTTATTTTAAAAAAAACAGTAACAGGAAATAAAGGAGAATAAACAAGTTAAGTGCCTTTTGTGGGGGAAAGAGGCAGGCATTTGAGATGAACTGAATAATGGATATATTGAATTCGAAGTAGAAAATTTAAACAGGAAGTTAGAAATACGTCTGAGACATCTGAAAGTCAAAAATACAGTAGTGACTAAGAACATGGTCTCTAGAGTCAGTCTGCCTAGGTTTAAATCCCAGCTCTGCTACTCCTAGTTATAGGATCTTAGATCTTAGGCAGATTACTTAACCTCTGGGCCCCAATACTCTAGTGTCAAAAAACAAAACAAACAAACAAAAAAAACCCACCACCAACCAAAGAAACCAATTGTGCTCACCTCATTGGGTTTTTTTAGGATTAAAGGACTAAATACTGAAGCATCGGAATAACAGCAAAAAACAAAAACAAAAAACACAGTATATTTCGAAATTTACAGTGAAAACAAAAAGAACCAGAACCCCAAGTAACGATAACTGAGACCAAAGGAGAGGAAATATATGAAAAGTGATAAGTGGACCAAAGGGAAAATAAGAAATTACAGAATATAGGCCAAAAAAAAGGATTTTGAGGAAGAAACTCTCAAAAGCAGAAAGTGTTGGTTAAGTGCATATAATCTGTAAGAAGGCCTCAAGATTTGGCAATTTGAAGGTCAATCACCAACAGAAAGAAGTGTTCTACAAAGTGTTTAGATAGGTATAAGGAGAGAGAGCAAAAAAAGACTATACAGCAGGATCAAGGGGTAAATGGAGAAAAGAAATCTAGATTAGGGGTCCCTAGACTTTCTGTTTCCAAGGACTTCAAAAAAGAAACAGGGAGAATATGACATAAGATTGTGGACTCAATGCTATCAAATAAAAATTTTTTTACTCTACTGCCATCACCATTTGAAAAAGGAAAACTGCATAACAGCAAGTCTTTATGAAGGCTAAAACTCTCGGAATAAAAGGAACACCTTTATGAAAAATCTCTATACTGTTCTTATTTTTTATAATTTCATAGTAGATTTATAAAAATCTTGTAATAGAAAAGGAACACGGATTTGCAAATCATTATTCTAGACTACCCTAAGAAAACCCTGGCAATAACAGATTAAAAGGGAAACAATTACCTCCCCCCATTAAAAATGAAGAAATCAAGTTATGTCTGAGAGAAACATCTCCTATTAACTTAAGATCTTTAGATGGCAATATCTGTCACGTTATGACAAATCTGTATGCCAGAGTATGCAAACACAAACACTAATTAAAAGTTTACACTTGGGCTTTCCTGGTGGTGCAGTGGTTGAGAGTCCACCTGCCGATGCAGGGGACACGGGTTCATGCCCCGGTCAGGGAAGATCCCACATGCCGCAGAGCGGCTAGGCCCGTGAGCCATGGCCACTGAGCCTGCTTGTCCAGAGCCTGTGCTCTGCAACGGGAGAGGCCACAGCAGGGAGAGGCCCGCGTACCGCAAAAAAAAAAAAAAAAAGTTTACAGTTGCTGGAGAATTAGTAGTTTTAGAATACTAACTCCAGGACTACATTTTCTATGTATTACCTATGCCATATTTTTATAGTTGGCACACAAGCATTTTGTATATGCCATAAGTACATTTATTACACACTAACTACAGAAAAAAATATAAGGACATATTTGCAATATATATAAACTAGACCTGGCATGCCATGGGGGCTCAATAAAACTTTTTTGAAATGTACTGAAGTGGTGTATGCTACATAATGAATTACAAGTCAGATTCCATTTCTACAAAAAATACCAAAAAAACAATACAACACAATGGTTTCAAGAGTGGTAATAAGACCAAACAAAGCCTTTGGTTTCAGATAAACCTGGGTTCAAATCTCAGCTGCAATACTTTATAGCTGGCAAAGTTATTTAAACTGTTTGTGTTTCCTCATCTGTAAAATAGAAATGATACCTACCTCATAAGGTTGTAGTGCTGATGAAATGGCAGTTATAATTTCTATTTAATGTGACTGCCAAAATCTCACAAGCAGTCCAGTCCATTTTTTCCCAAGTCCTAGACCAAATCAATCCAAATCTCTGGAGGATGAGACAAAGGCCTGCATACTTTTTATAGTTTTACAAGTGATTACCACTAGCACTCTCTTCTAGAAATCACTGTCCTAGAGCCTTATTAACAAAGCTTTACCTAAATCCCAGGTAAGGAACCATCACAAAGATGAAAGAGAGTTAAGACATCCTTTGGTTTAGTTCCAATCTTCTAAGAAAGACCTTTACCCAAAATTCCTTTTACAGGGAAGAGAACCATAATGCAAACTTCCAGTTTAAAATCCTTTCCAAAGCCAGGAAATTTAATTCCACACTGAAATTTTATATCAAAATGAGGTATACCTTAGCCTCGTTGTATTCATTATTGAATAGTTTTAATACTGAATACTTTAAAAAATGTATAGATGAACAGTGTACCCAAGGATGTATACCATAACGATATGCAACTTCTCTTATTTCTGTTATCTTTCTTAAAATTAAGTTTAAGTTTACAATTTAAATCCATTCACGCTTCACTTAAACTTTCCCAATAAATTTTTTATTCAACACATACATTTTAAAATGTGCATCTCACAAGCATTCTTACTAAAGACTGAAGACGTGTAAAGCAAATTCAGCATTCCAGAAGCAAACCTGAAATCCTAATAACTAAGTAGCCCAATAAAACATTTTAGAGAAATATACAGAGCAAAAATACACAATCATGAACATTTTATTCCAAAAGAATCAGTGTGAAATAATAAAAATTCCTGGAAAAAAATTAAGAGTCTAGAAACACCGCAGAACTTCTTCAAAAAAAAGCAAACAAAAAAAGTTTAGAATGGCTATATCAGAACTAATATGCCAACTGTAGATAAACTGAAAGCAAGCAAGCAAAATGAATCTTCCTTAAAAGACTTCGGTCAAGAAGAGAATTAGAAGGGAAAGCAAGGGCTAGGGTAGACAATATAGATGGACCTCACTGTTGTATAGATTTTTTACTAATTGAGACACAAGACATTTTTCAGCTACTTACACCAGTGAAACTTATGAATGACTAATGCAATTGCTAACTTGAAAAGTGTTTAAATTCAAGCTTTTCTATAACAGTACAAAGGTTATAAACACTGTATCAGGGACTGGTGAAATATTATTTAGTGAGCCCAAGCCTCAATGCATTAATAAATGCAATTTTTAAAAATAAATGCCTCACACCGAATATTAAGTTTGCACATGGTGTAGTAAAAGTTGTACATCAATAGAACTCTATACATCCCAAATATTTTAAAGCAGACTACACACACAAAAAAACAATTTTGACTTTAGTTTTTTAAATGTTATATTTTTAAGAGCCCAATAGTATATCAAAGCACTAAAACACTGAATTGACTAACAGGTGTTAATTTATAATTAACTTTCTCAAGACTTGGTAAAGTGTCAAAATATATGTTTCTTACTTTTCAAAAGTTTAACTTTCCCAACTTTGTAAAGACAAATAAAAGTCGACTGGTTCAAAATCAAACTGACGATATACATATTTGTTTGAGGACACCCTTTTTAAGCTAATCCAATCTTCCTTCTTTCAACACTGCATTTCCCTAACCATTCACCCCAGGCATATATGACATGTATGTCAGCGAACAATACTACTTACATTCTAAATATATACCAGTCTGAAGAACAGGTGCAACACTATTTAGATGCATGCCTTTTTTCTTCTAAGCCAAAATTTGCCTTAGAAAGTGATTTTAAAATAAACACAAACACCCAAAAGAGTTGAACAATACTTTTAAAAAGATGTAGTCCTTCTGAAATACAAGACATAAGTCCCTAAAACACCAACAATCTTCCAAAAGTTAGGTAAACCAACCTATCAAAGTTTCACCTTAAGACTGAGTCCGGCTCAATTATGAAGGATCCTGAGGATATTTAACTTTGCTTCCCCTGCGTGAGTTGGTAACGTGAGACAAGTACGCTTTACTCCAAGTTAATATTAAATCTTCATAAAGACGGCACAGATATTCTGGTTTGGCTTTTTATATGTAAAGAAGGGGATGGAGAACGGCGAAGGGTATTCTAAAAAGAAAAATTCAGTACAGAGAAGCGTTGATGAGTCAATCACTAAGAACTCAAAGGAATCTAAGTGAATAAGGCAGCATCCCAGGTAAGAAGGTACTTAAAGTTGGCGGTAGGAAATGAAAACTTCACAGGTCAGCCCATTGTGCTCGGTAGCAGCCCTGGAAAGAAGCGTGGCTGTCAAGGAGTAAGGGTTATCAACTCCGGGGGAGGGGGGCAGACATGCCAAATCGGAAAAGGGGGGTGATCCGGGTAAAGGTGGTAAAATGCCCGTCCCAATCCCTCTCCTCCAGTTCTCCATCTCAAGAGGCACAAACAAGAGCAAGCTCAGTGCCCAACAGCCCCTCGCCGGACTCTCTCCCACAGAGAGGAACTCGGCCCCAAGCCCCGGAGACCCGCGCAGGCCGCCTCCGGAGGAGCCCCCGCAGACGCCATACTAAAAGCCAAAATGGCTGCCCGAAGGAAGCCCGCACCGCGCAGCTAGTGAGAGCTGGGTAACAAGCTTCTGCGGGAAGGGGGGAGGGGGGCTAGAGGAAGAGCCGTCGCCAGGACCATCGCCCCCTCGAGCCGCACAGGTAGGTTTCTCTCGGCCTCCCAAGGCCTCGAGCTCCAACTGAGGGGAGTCCCGGCCCCACCCCCCCCACCCCCCGGTCGGGAACCCCGCCGCCGCAGCCGTCCCGCACACCGACCCCAGCGAGGTACCTGCAGTTCGGCCCGCTCCACCTCCCAGTGCGCCCGCTCCATCTCGAACCGAGCCCACTCGTGCTGGATGTAGTGCAGGATCCCTGGGATAGTGTACTGCTGCGGCCGAGACAGCTCTGGGCCTGCCGCGGGACCCGCTCCCTCGGCGGCCGGAGCACCCCCACCGCCCGCCGTTCCATTCCCCCCGGGCGAAAGGCTCATGTTCCCCCCAGGTCCCTGCTGCTGCCGTGCAGGGGCCGCCATCCCGGGGCCGCCACCACCACCTCCGGCGAGCTCGTCCATTGTGTGTGGGGCCCCGGCCGGGGCGCAGGGCGAGACGCCGACCGCTGGGGGAAGGGCCGGGGAGGGTGGCCCCGCGCTGGCGGCGGGGCGGAGGCCGGCTGGGAGAGGGGCGGGGAGGGGGTTGTTGCTGAATGCCTGCCGTAGGTCAGAGCAGGGAGCTGCCGGCCGCCGCCATTACAGTCCCTCCTCCATCTGCCAGTTTCACTCACTCACTTTAGGGGAAGGGGGGGCCGCGGCGGGAGGGGGAAGGGGGGCAGGGTTGGGAAGGAGAGAGACGTAGGGCCGCCGCTCCCGCGCAGCATGCCGGGTAGAGAACGCCACTGCCGCCGCTCGCCTACTAGCCAAATAGAGTCCGGCCTCACCCTACGCAGGCGTACTGAGGACGCAGTCGGCTTGCCGTTAGAGGCGGGGAAGGAGATTCGGCCCCGCCCCTAGGCCCGCCCCGCAGGCTCGCTGCGGGATTCTGGCGGTGGAGTCCGGACGGTGGGCCGTCGAATCCAATCTTTGGAAGAGAGTTGGTCTCTGCCTTCCCAGGAATCCGTATCCCTCTCTCAGTCAGTCCCCAGCGCCGTTCCCTACCCAAAGGTCTCAGCGGCGCGCCTGCCTTTGGAGCTGGGTTTTAACCTGGTTGGTCGCTCTGGCCGGCCGCAGCCGGTCCCGGATTCCTGACGTTTCTTTTGCATTCCTTGCGTGTTTTCAGGCAGTCCCAGAGGGTCGGGCCTCTTTCTCTGCCTGTCACTCTCTCTCTCTCTCTGGTTTCCTAGCACCAGGCAGTTCCCGGGGCTTTGGGGACGTTCTCTTTTGGCAAAGAGCCCAGATCGTCCCGGACGTGGAGACTGATTCTCTGTCTCTGGGCTTTGCTCCCAATTCTGTGCTCCCTGTCGCGCGTTGCAACTTGTACAGCTTTGCCTCCCGTCTTTCCTATTCTGGGGTGGGTTGTGTTTGGGGAGTTTGACAGGGGAGCAGTAGCGATTGTTTTCATTTTTGGGGGGGAGAAGAGAAGGTGAAAATCTTTAGATCTTGATAGTGGGCAGAGGGGGAAGAAAACTGGAGGGGACTGGTTAAACTAACAATTTGATATTTTAGAAGTGAATGAGCTCACAAATATTGTCATTCATAGCAGAATCTTTTGATGGAAATAGAAAATAAGAGCATTGTGAAGACAATTTAAAACCCTACATGAACGGCTAAAAATGCTTTCCTGGGTTGTTTTAGTGAATGTAATATACACATAAAAGACAAGGTTAATCTTTTAAGTACCGTAGTGTGTGTGTTTATGTGCTTAGGTTGCACGGAAACATCCTTAATGAACTAGTAAGTTTCTAAAAGTTAATGTAGCTAATAACCATTTGGTCAAAAAATAGGACAAAAATGATATTTAACAACAATAAGGAAAAAAGATTCATTAATTACAGCTATGCAGGAAAATCGCATATAACATTTATTGCATTCAAATTTTTCGCTTCTCTACTACCAATAAAATTTTCACTATGGAATATACACGACCACTCGGTGTAATTTCCAAGAGATAAAGTAGTACATCTTATTTTATCATGTCTGCTTTACTGTTATTATAGTTTAACGGAGAGAGGATTGGACTTGTTACCCATGCTGCCATGTTTTATTTACATATGAAATGATGTCTGAGGTCGCAGAATTATTAAGAACTATTTCTCCATTTCATAGCAACCAACATACAACCAGCTCATTCAATCTTGTTCATTTGCGAGGGGCCTCAGAGCACGTAAAAAGTTCAAAAATTCTGTACTGCCTCAAGACCCATATACATCAAGAAAAATTTGTGAGAGGGTGTGACTGATCTCCCTTACGTTGGCATCAAAAGAAGAGGAGCATACCCACTAATATTTCCTGCTGGTACGTCAAGTTCAAGTAAAGACTGGATTTATCATCCTTTTTCCTCCCCACTCACCTTCAAAAAAACCCGAACTCTGCTCTTCTATTACCTATCATATTAAGTGGCACCACATTCAAACCTGAGGCCTTGCAGTCATTCTAGTACCTTTCCTTCACTTGGTCCCCTCATCCAATCCCTTTCTCAGTAATATCTTTTATATCTATTCCATATCTTCATACATGTCTTAATTTAAACCTTCCCACCTTTACTGTTCCCCCGCCTTCCACTACCACTGATGCCTGAGTGATCTTCAAAAGTCAGATCTGATCCTATCATTCCCTGCTTAAAATATATTAATGATCACCAGACTTACAATAAAGCCCAAATTTTAGCATAGTATATAAAAGTCCTTATTGCCTAATTTACCATCACACCATCATGGTATCCCATTCTGTCCAGCTAATCTGCAGCACCATTTTGGGTTCCTCAAATGTGTAATGCTGTTTCATTCCACAAGAATTTAATACATGCTGTATCCAACTGGCTTTGCTTCCCTTCTTCCTTCAAAACTCATGTCAAGTATTTCTTCCTCCAAGAAGCTTTCCAGATCCGTGAATTATTTAGTATAGTATCCTAATAGTATCCCATGCTTAACTCCTAATACTTATTACATTGTATTTAAATTGTCTATATATGTACTCCTCGGTGACACTCATACTAAACACTATGAAAGCAAGACAGTCACATAACAGGTACTGCAAATATTTGCTTCACTTATTTACTTTTTTTTTTTTAAATTTCTGGATTGGCTACTATTTTTCAGATGCTCTGTTAGTCGCTGGTGAACCACTGTGAATCAAACAGATATAATCTCTGCCTTCACAGACTTTCCAGTCTAGTTTTAGGCAAATTACTTAGCACCAAGCACCCTTACTTCCTCAAAGTCTTATCCAGATCTGTCTCTTACACTCCCTATTTGAAGAATTCCAGCTGAACATGTCTGGATTCACTTTGTCCATGGTTTTATAAATGTCAACAGTGCAATCCTAAACCATATTCTTCCCAGATCATAGTCATTTATCTGCAGGATTGTAGCCTCCTAGAGGGGCAGGACCTATGCCCCTCTTGTTGAAAACTGTACCCCCAGTGCCTGGGACAGTGAAATCCCCAATAAATGTTTGATGAATAACTTAAATTCATACTAGACTAATATGAATATTTTTCCTTCACCTCAGTCTTTTTTTTTTTTTCCAGTACCAATTATCTCTTGAGGTTCAATGACCAGAACTGTCATGAGCACCAATAGTAAAAGACACCAAAATTTTCTCCTCTATCGGGAGATTATTTTTTACAGTATTGATGTTGTGCTTTGTGTACATGACTCCAAGGACAGTCTGCAGTGAGCTCCTAGAATCTTGTTCTCTGTAGGTAA
Source organism: Stenella coeruleoalba (assembly GCF_951394435.1). NCBI lineage: Eukaryota > Metazoa > Chordata > Mammalia > Artiodactyla > Delphinidae > Stenella > Stenella coeruleoalba. The sequence goes on along the minus strand of NC_137147.1, from coordinate 66,594,071 downwards.
TGAGCTTTCCCAGGCTCACATACAACTCACCTAACTGGAATTCCCTTCCTAAACTGTGACTGAGTCATTTCCTCTTTTCAGCATCAACCTTTGAAACTTCTTGTTTGTTCTGTCCTTTCATCAATCTTGTTCATTTCTCCTCCACTCCCATTGATTCTCTCAGTTTCGATGCCTGCCTATTTATATCTTTAATCAGTTTAGAATTTTAAGGTTTTTTTTCCCCATTAGCTAATCTTAGACACCTGTGTTTTTATTCTACCTGACCAAAAAGAGACTTGTCACATTTCATGTGCATATATTATATCAACAAAAGTATGTTAAGGAATTCTAGTCTTTTAAATACATCAGAGTGGTTAACACTCAGATGCCTTCTTCCCAGTTACTGCAATACCTGATGTACAAAGTGTTTTGACCCTGACTTTGAGAACTATGTGAATTCCTTCCCAGACATAATATTATTTCATTGGTACATACTTCTCTAGGCATCTTTAACAGATTTTTTCTTTAACATACCACTATACCATTATCACACCTATAAAATTAATGGTAATTCCATTGTACAGTCATCCTACTAACAAAGAGCTCAGACTGGTTCATAATCACTGATCTAGTCATCTTTTTCCATCATCTGAAAAGATTGTGACAAGTATTCTTATCTCTATGAAGAGAGAAAGCTGAGATAAGAGTTCTGGGTAACTTCCGCAGCCCTTAGTAGAATAGGAAGTATTCCTACTCTTACATCAGTGAGTATACATGTTTATTTGGAAACAAGAAATAAAGTCTCCCTTTACAATTCTGCCTCCTTCTGTCCTGTCAATGGATTTAATATTACTACCTCTGGCCCCCAAATCATTTGCACTTTTGAAATCATTTTTTAGGTAGTTTCAGGGTGATTCAGTCACTTGGGGAAACTACATAGTGTTTACATTTATAAATATAGAAAACAAATGAATATTAGAGCCCAGAGAAATATCTTTGAGAAGAGTTGGCATGTGTTCAAAAACCAAACGAGCAAAGTGTATAATGGAGATGGAACAGAAAAGGAGGCAGCTTTGACCTGCACTGTGGTTTAACCAGCATAATAAGATCAGGTATCTACTTTTCATTAAAGCAGTTGCTTGTGGCTAAGAAAAGTATAGAAATATATGCAGGATACCTGAACTATTCAAATAATATATTGTGTGGAAAAGAAAAGGAATAGGACCTTCACAGATTACAGAAAAGTAGGCACCAAGACCTTCAGGAAACTGTGCATGCTATATAAAATTCTAGTCCAAGTTCATTCCTGAATTGTCTCCTGGGTAATATGATTCAGAAAGCAATAGGCTGTGATAATACTGTATAATAGCTAACTCATAGAGATGTCAAAATTGAAAGGGAAAAAAGAAAAAAGGATTGCCTGGAGCCAAATCCCTCCTGAACATTGGGTAAAAGTGAACAACCAGCTCTATAAACATGAGAACCAAATGACTGGAAAATGTGACTGAATGGGAAATTGCCAAAAGTTTCCTAGGTAATAATTTAACAATCTTGGAAATGTGGTTTGTCTCCTGTTGGAGCAGCAGGGGAGAATGTTCAGAAGAATGGTACCAGACATGGACATCTTGCCTGGGAAATCTCTGCTAAAGACAGTTTCCTTTGGAAAATGTTTTAAATTTGGCAAAAATTCACAAAACCTTATTTTTCTATGATAACATTTTTAAAGACGGTAACCTTTAGTTTTGTCTATTAATAGACCAACCTAAAGTACCTGACAATTACCCTACAAAAAAAGATTAAAGAATTATTTGGAGCATTTTTAAATAACTCCTATTGCTCCTTTTGTATTATAGCTTTCAATATAGTAATCAGATGTTGTAAATCATGTTGTGCATAAGACTTTTTATTTTTGGCCTCACAGCATGTGGTATCTCAGTTCTCCGACCAGGGATTGAACCCATGCCCCCTGCAGTAGAAGCTCCAAGTCTTAACCAGTGGACCACCAGGGAAGTCCCTAGACATTTTTTTTTTTTTAACATCTTTATTGGGGTATAATTGCTTTACAATGGTGTGTTAGTTTCTGCTTTATAACAAAGTGAATCAGTCATACATAAACATATGTTCCCATATGTCTTCCCTCTTGTAGACATTTTTATTTAACTTTTTATTTTGGATTTCAGTCATTCAAAAGTAGGAAAAAAAAGTCTAATGAATTGCCATTTTCAACAGTTATCAAGATTTTGCCATTCTTATTTCATCTATTCCCCATTTTTTCTGTGTGAGGAATTTTTTTTGACTATTAAAAAAGTTTAACAAGAAAGTTTAATATGAAAATGTACACTGCTCAATTTTTTATATGATAGTAAAACAGGCCCTTTGGAGATGGGACATGAGGAAGCAATTGATATCTTTGATGAACACAACCTTTGTTTATACTCATTCCAAGGCTTCTAACATGATGATACTATTTTCCCTTATACTGCCATTCCAGTATTGTTCTGTCACCCACCAATTGCTGTCTCTGCACATTCATCTATTGAAAGATTCATAAAGGAGTCAAGTCCCCAAAGATTCCTTGGACATGTCCACCACCATTTGATTTCAGTGATAACTTCTTGTCCATACATGTTTCAACTCAGGAGGGTGAGCCTTGCTTATGGCGTCTACTCAACAAGCTCAAAGATACCTTGAAATGGAATTCGTGGCCTTCCTCACACTTCCATGGCCGGCTCTCAGAATAATTTAAAGTAAATCCCAGACATCATATTATTTCATTGGTATATACTTCTCTAGGTATCTAACAGATTAGGACCTTTTTATTTTCAACATACCACAATACCATTATCACACCAATAAAATTAGTAGTAATTCCATTATACAGTATAATCCCTAGTCCATCGTCAATTTTCCCCAATTATCTAAAAAAAATTTTTTTTAAGAGTTGGTGATTTCAAATCAGGATCCAAACAAAATCTATATATTTCCTTTATTTGCTGTATCTTTAGGTCTTTTTTTATTTGTCTCCCCCCTCACCCCCACATCGTCATGCCATTTATTTGTTGAAGAGGTGAGGTTATTTATCCTGCAGAATTTCCCACATTTGGCTGGTTGCATTTTTATTGTATTATTTAGCATATTCCTTTCTCCTCCGTATTGTCTGTAAACTAGGAGTTAGATCTAGAGGCTAGGTTTGATTCAGGTTTTAATTTTTTTTGGTAAAAATATTTCTACATTGGGGATGCAATGTACTTTCTATTGCATCACACCAGGCAGCACATAACGTCTAGTTGTCTCAGTTTTAGTACTGTGATGTACTAAACTTGATCAGCCTGATCTAGCTATTGTCAGCCTTAGCTAGCTAGCTAGCTGTCTTTTAACACATATATCGTGCTCTACTCTCAACAGTTTCTGCTCAGCGCGGAGTCTGTCTTTCTATTAAAGAGCTTCCACTGGATGTTGCCGAGCCTTCGGGGTCCTGATTGGGACCTTTCCTTGCACTCATTGGCAAAAGAGATCCTGCCAGATCTCCTCCCAGTTCTCAGTGTAGTACCTAGATTCCCTCCTGGGGTTCCCATGTCAAGGAGGGGGGGGAGGCGCCCTTCCTTTGGATGATGACTTGGTGATTTCTGGGTTCCTTGGCTCTTTTGACCCTTACAGGACCACATTTTCAAACCTCCACTTCTGCTGGCACAGGTGTGGTTCCCCCTTTCTAGTTGCTAAGGGTAGTTAGTGTTCTGGAGTTCCAGGGGATGTTTTTCCCTTGGTTTTTGGTAAAGATGTTACTGTATAGTTTTTTCTTTTTTTTCCATCCTCGTGGCTCTCACTGTTTTTTGTAAGGGAATCCCGGGAACTTCCAAAACTGCTCTGCTACTAACACCACTCCCTTGCTTCTCTGCACTCTTGGCGTTTTAAGGTTTAAATTGCCTGCTAGTTAACCTAAATTTATTTATTAGAGCCCTGCTATTGAAATAACTTATTTGATTACTGCTAAAATAATTGTGACATTTTTGCTATTCAGAGATGTGAGATATAAGTGAGTGTAAATTTAAGTATGAATAATATCCTCTGGGAACAGTTGGGCAGGCTCTTGTCTGACAACTTTACTCTCCTATTTACATTTTCAGCCAGGAGCTGTAACATGTTGCTGTACTTTACTGTGAAATTCAGTAAAGCAAAAAGTGCTCCTGGGCAAAGGGCAGCCAAGCAGTCCACCTGAAAGGCTCTGTGTTTACCCTGACACCTGATCGGAACAAGAATGATACTAAATTCAGATACGTGTCTGAAAACTTGCCTTGGACAGCATTTGCTGGGTATGTTTTATCTATTGGAAGTAGAAAGGGAGATTAGCTGAACTCGCTAAGAGAGCGAGTCAGACATAAGAATTTTGGAAGTTTAGGTCTGATTACAAATGTTAAACACACTGTAATAAATGCAGTAGTATGAGCTTTTCTGTCCTAAAGTTTCACATTATCTGATTAAGCCACTTCTTGGGCTTTAGGCTCCCTGTTGAGATCAACTGAAAGCAAATAGTCTGTTAGAATTGTACCTTTTGTGATACACTCTGGGGTCAAGATTAAACCTGCCAAAATATGCACATATAGCCATTAGCCAGTGAAAGCTTCTGAACAGAGGGTACAAACTGGGTAGACCTAGATTTACTCTAGTGAATGGAGAGTGAAATTTTACGTCCATGGTCATATTACAGCCGTCACTGAATTACTGGAGTCTTGAGGCAAACCTGGAGGTAAAGAGCAGTGGGTGAGAGCACAGACACTGGAGCCTGGCTAACATGATTGAGTCCTTCCTCTGCCTTTTTACTTGGTGACCTTTGGCAAGTGACTAAGTTTTCATATCTGTGAAGTGGAGATAAAAACAGTCTCTAACTCATAAAGCTATTATGGGGATTGAATGAGTGTAGGTAAAGCGTTCGAAACAGCAGCGCCTGGCTGTTTGGTAAGCACTGTGTGTTTTCTATTGTTATTATCTCTCTTCAAGAGTTGTTTTGTTGGGTTATTAGGACATCTTATCACAAAGGCTGAATAATGCCTCTCAGGTTACAGCAGCGGATTCTTTCATGACCACCATCAAATATCAGGAGCGTTAATTACTCATTTGAATTAGAGTCAGTTGTGGCCATGTAACTAACAAAAAAGATAGATCCTGTTGGCTGAGTAAACTGCTCCTCAAATTAAGGTTTAATACAGTAATTTTTGTGTTTCACTGTTTCTTTTAAAGTAATGATCTGCAAAATGGAGCCATAATTTTCTAAGTGATCTCTTCAGGACTGAAAAATGTTAATGTAGCTTTTAATACTGCTTCATTTTAACTCAAGACACGCTTCATTTAATTAGGAAGATCTTAAATAATAATTTCAATATATAACTGTAGTTTTACAGTATTCTTTTCTTTTTTTTAACATCTTTATTGGAGTATAATTATAATTGCTTTACAGTCTTGTGTTACTTTCTGCTGTATAACAAAGTGAATCAGCTATATGCATAACGCATATCCCCATATCCCCTCCATCTTGCATCTCCCTCCCACCTTCCTTATCCCACGCCTCTACGTGGTTGCAAAGCATCAAGCTGATTTCCATGTGCTATGCAGCTGCTTCCCACTAGCTATCTGTTTTATATTTGGTAGTGTATATATGTCAGTGCTACTCTCTCACTTCATCCCAGCTTCCCCTTCCCCCTCCCCATCTCCTCAAGTCCATTCTCTACGTCTGTGTCTTTATTCCTGTCCTGCCCCTAGGTTCATCAGAACCATTTTTTTTTTTAGATTCCATATATATGTGTTAGCATATTGTATTTGTTTTTCTCTTTCTGACTTACTTCAGTCTGTATGACAGACTCTAGGTCCATCCACCTCACTACAAATAACTGCTTTGTTTCTTTTTATGGCTGAGTAATATTCCATTGTATATATGTGCTACATATTCTTTATCCATTCATCTGTCGATGGACACTTAGGTTGCTTCCATGTCCTGGCTATTGTAAATAGTGCTGCAATGAACATTGTGGTACATGACTCTTTTTGAATTATGGTTTTCTCAGGGTATATGCCCAGTAGTGGGATTGCTGGGTCATCTGGTAGTTCTATTTTTAGTTTCCTAAGGAACCTCCACACTGTTCTCCATAGTGGCTGTATCAATTTACATTCCCACCAACAGGGCAAGAAGGTTCCCTTTTCTCCACACCCTCTCCAGCATTTATCGTTTGTAGATTTTTTGATGATGACCATTCTGACTGGTGTGAGGTGATACCTCATTGTAGTTTTGATATGCATTTCTCTAATAATTAGTGACGTTGAGCATCCTTTCATGTGTTTGCTGGCAATCTGTATATGTTCTTTGGAGAAATGTCTATTTAGGTCTTCTGCCCATTTTGGGGTTGGGTTGTTTGTTTTTTTGATATTGAGCTGCATGAGCTGCTTGTATATTTTGGAGATTAATCCTTTGTCAGTTGCTTCCTTTGCAAATATTTTCTCCCATTCTGAGCGTTGTCTTTTCATCTTGTTTATGGTTTCCTATCCTGTGCAAAAGCTTTTAAGTTTCATTAGGTCCCATTTGTTTATTTTTGTTTTTATTTCCATTTCTCTAGGAGGTGGGTCAAAAAGGATCTTGCTGTGATTTATGTCATAGAGTATTCTGCTTATGGTTTTCTCTAAGAGTTTTATGGTGTCTGGCCTTACATTTAGGTCTTCAATCCATTTTGAGTTTACTTTTGTGTATGGTGTTAGGGAATGTTCTTATTTCATTCTTTTACATGTAGCTGTCCAGTTTTCCCAGCACCACTTATTGAAGAGGCTGTCTTTTCTCCATTGTATACGCTTGCCTCCTTTATCAAAGATAAAGTGACCGTGTGTGTGGTTTTATCTCTGGGCCTTCTATCCTGTTCCATTGATCTATATTTCTGATTTTGTGCCAGTACCATACTGTCTTGATTACTGTAGCTTTGTAGTATAGTCTGAAGTCTGGGAGCCTGATTCCTCCAGCTCTGTTTTTCTTTCTCAAGATTGCTTTGGCTATTTGGGGTCTTTTGTGTTTCCATACAAATTGTGAAATTTTTTGTTCTAGTTCTGTGAAAAATGCCATTGGCGTTTGATAGGGATTGCACAGAATCTGTAGATTGCTTTGGGTAGTATAGTCATTTTCACAATGTTTGTTCTTCCAATCCAAGAGCATGGTATATCACTCCATCTGTTTCTATCATCTTTAATTTCTTTCATCAGTGTCTTACAGTTTTCTGCATACAGGTCTTTGTCTCCTTAGGTAGGTTTATTCCTAGATATTTTATTCTTTTTGTTTCAGTGGTAAATGGCAGTGTTTCCTTAATTTCTTTTTCAGATTTTTCATCATTAGTGTATAGGAATGCAAGAGATTTCTCTGCGTTAATTTTGTATCCTGCTGCTACTCTACCAAATCGATTGATTAGCTCTAGGTGTTTTCTGGTAGCATCTTTAGGATTCTCTATGTATAGGATCATGTCATCTGCAAACAGTGACAGTTTTACTTCTTCTTTTCCGATTTGTATTCCTTTTATTTCTTTTTCTTCTCTGATTGCTGTGGCTAAAACTTCCAAATCTATGTTGAATAATAGTGGTGAGAGTGGGCAACCTTGTCTTGTTCCTGATCTTAGTGGAAATGGTTTCAGTTTTTCACCATTGAGAATGATGTTGGCTGTGGGTTTGTCATATATGGCCTTTATTATGTTGAGGCAGGTTCCCTCTATGCCTACTTTCTGGAGAGTTTTTATCATAAATGGATGTTGATTTTGTCAAAAGCTTTTTCTGCATCTATTGAGACTATCATATGGTTTTTATCCTTCAATTTGTTAATATGCTGTATCACATTGATTGATTTGCATATACTGAAGAATCCTTGCATTCCTGGGATAAACCCCACTTGATCATGGTGTACGATCCTTTTAATGTGCTGTTGGATTCTGTTTGCTAGTATTTTGTTGAGGATTTTTGCATCTATGTTCATCAGAGATATTGGCCTGCAGTTTTCTTTTTTGTGACATCTTTGCCTGGTCTTGGTATCAGAGTGATTGTGGCTTCATAGAATGAGTTTGGGAGTGTTCCTCCTCTGCTATATTTTGGAAGACTTTGAAAAGGATAGGTGTTAGCTCTTCTGTAAATGTGTGATAGAATTCACCTGTGAAGCCTCCTGGTCCTGGGCTTTTGTTTGTTGGAAGTTCTTTTTTTTTTTTTGTGGTACGCGGGCCTCTCACTGTTGTGGTCTCTCCCGTTGCAGAGCACAGCCTCCGGACGCACAGGCTCAGCAGCCATGGCTAATGGGCCCAGCAGCTCCATGGCATGTGGGATCTTCCCAGATTGGGGCATGAACCTGTATCCCCTGCATCGGCAGGTGGACTCTCAACCACTGCGCCACCAGGGAAGCCCCTGTTGGAAGATTTTTAATCACAGTTTCAATTTCAGTGCTTGTGATTGGTCTTGTTTATATTTTGTTTCTTCCTGGTTCCATCTTGGAAGGTTGTGCTTTTCTAAGAATTTGTTCATTTCTTCTGGGTTGTCCATTTTATTGGCATAGAGTTGCTTGTAGTAATCTCTCATGATCCTTTGTATTTCTGCAATGTCAGTTGTTACTTCTCCTTTTTCATTTATAATTCTATTGACTTGAGTCTTCTCCCTTTTTTTCTTGATGAGTCTGGCTGATGGTTTATCAATTTTGTTTATCTTCTCAAAGAACCAGCTTTTAATTTTATAGATCTTTGCTATTGTTTCCTTCATTTCTTTTTCATTGATTTCTGATCTGATTTTTATTATTTCTTTCCTCCTGCTAACTTTGGGGTTTTTTTGTTCTCCTTTCTCTAATTGCTTTAGGTGTAAGTTTAGGTTGTTTATTTGAGGTTTTTCTTGTTTCTTGAGGTAGGATTGTATTGCTTTAAACTTCCCTCTTAGAACTGCTTTTGCTGCATCCCATTGGTTTTGGGTTGTCATCTTTTCATTGTCATTTGTTTCTAGGTATTTTTTGATTTCCTCTTTGATTTCTTCAGTGATCTCTTGGTTATTAAGTAGCATATTGCTTAGCCTTTATGTGTTTGTATTTTTTAGTTCTTTTCCTGTAATTGATATCTAGTCCCATAGTGTTATGGTTAGAAGAGATACTTGATACAATTTCAATTTTCTTAAATTTACCAAGGCTTGATTTGTGACCTAAGATACGGTCTATCCTGAAGAATGTTCCATGAGCACGTGAGAAGAAAGTGTATTCTGTTTTTGGATGGAATGTCCTGTAAATATCAATTAAGTCCATCTTGTTTAATGTGTCATTTAAAATTTTTGTTTCCTTATTTATTTTCATTTTGGATGATCTGTCCACTGGTGAAAGTGAGATGTTAAAGTCCCCTAGTATTATTGTATTACTGTCAATTTCCCCTTTTATGGCTCTTAGCATTTGCCTTATATACTGAGGTGCTCCTATGTTGGGTGCATAAATATTTATGATTGTTATATCTTCTTCTTGAATTTCTCCCTTGATCCTTATGTAGTGTCCTTCTTTATCTCTTGTAATAAATAGTCTTTATTTTAAAGTCTATTTTGTCTGATATGAGAATTGCTACTCCAGCTTTCTTTTGATTTCCATCTGCATGGAATATCTTTTTCCATCCCCTCATTTTCAGTCTGTATGTGTCCCTTGGTCTGAAGTGGGTCTCTTGTAGACAGCATATAGATGGGTTTTGTTTTTGTATCTATTCAGCCAGTCTGTGTCTTTTGGTTGGAGCATTTAATCCATTTACATTTAAGGTAATTATCGATATGTATGTTCCTATTACCATTTTCTTAATTTTTTGGCGTTTGTTTTTGTAGGTCTTTTCCTTCTCTTGTGTTTCCTGCCTAGAGAAGTTCCTTTAGCATGTGTTGTAAAGCTGGTTTGGTGGTGCTGAATTCTTTTAACTTTTGCTTATCTGTAAAGGTTTTAATTTCTCCATCGAATCTAAATGAGATCCTTGCTGAGTAGAGTAATCTTGGTTGTAGGCTTTTCCCTTTCATCAGTTTAAATATGTCCTGCCACTCCCTTCTGGCTTGCAGAATTTCTGCTGAAAGATCAGCTGTTAACCTTGTGGAGACTACCTTGTATGTTATTTGTTGCTTTTCCCTTGTGGCTTTTAATATTTTTTCTTTGTATTTAATTTTTGATAGTTTGATTAATATGTGTCTTGGTGTGTTTCTCCTTGGGTTTATCCTGTATGGGACTCTCTGTGCTTCCTGGACTTGATTGACTATTTTCCTTTCCCATGTTAGAGAAGTTTTTGACTATAATCTTTTCAAATATTTTTCAGACCCTTTCTTTTTCTCTTCTTCTTCTGGGACCCCTATCATTCGAATGTTGGTGCGTTTAATGTTGTTCCAGAGGTCTCTGAGACTGTCCTCAATTCTTCTCATTCTTTTTTCTTTCTTCTGCTCCCTGGCAGTTATTGCTACCATTTTATCTTCCAGCTCACTTATCCATTCTTCTGCCTCAGTTATTCTGTTATTGATTCCTTCTAGGGTATTTTCAGTTTCAATAATTGTGTTGTTCATCACTGTTTGTTTGCTCTGTGGTTCTTCTAGATCCTTGTTACATGTTTCTTGTATTTTCTCCATTCTGTGTCCAAGATTTTGGATCATCTTTAGTATCATTACTCTGAGTTATTTTTCAGGTAGGTTGCCTATCTCGTCTTCATTTATTTGGTCTTGTAGGTTTTTACCTTGCTCCTTTATCTGTAACATTTTTTTTTGTCGTTTCATTTTTTTTTTTTTTTTAAGGGTGGTGCTGTTTTCCTGCCTCACTGGTTGTTTGGCCTGAGATGTGCAGCACTGGAGTTTACAGGCAGTTGGATAGAGCTGGGTCTTGGTGCTGAGGTGAGGACCTATGGGAGTCATCACTCCGATTGATATTCTCTGGGGTTTGAGGTTCTCTATTAGTCCAGCAGTTTGGACTTGGAGTTCCTACCACAGGAGCTTGGGCCCGACCTCCAGCCTGGGAGCCACGATCCCGCAAGCCTTGTGGCACAGCAAAAAAAAAAGGAAGGAAGGAAGAAAGAAAGGAGCAGTACAATATCAAAGAATTTAAACAAAATAAAATTAGAAAGATAAAAATATATTAGGAAAAATAAAATATCATTGAAACAACTGCAACAAGGTAAAATACAACCATAATAGAAAAAGAAAAAAATAAAAGGAGAGTTGGGAACAAGCCAAAAGGAGAGAAGAATAACAAAGTATAAAGAATAAAATAAAATTAGAAAAATAAAAGATTTATTATGAAAAATAAAAGTATAAAAGAATCAATAACAATGAATCAACAAGATAAAACAGAACCGCAATCTAAAAGAGGAAAAAGAAAAGAAAAAAAAAAAGCCTTGGCTATGGGGACAGAGTTTAGGCAGGGGGTGGAACTTAGGCAGGGGCGGGGTTTAGGGTGGGGTGGGACCTAGGCAGGTGGGGGTGGTGACGTTTGAGCGTGGGGTGTGGCCTAGGCAGGTTATGTTCAAGCGTGGGGCAGGGCCTCTGCTTAGGACCTGCACAGAAGGGAAGAGGCAGATGTCAAAACAAGGGCCTCTGGAGTGTGGAGTTCTGGAGTTTGGAGGCAGTGCCCTGGGTGGAGGTGTAGGGGTGGGGCTTGGGCTCTGCACGTCAGGAGGGAGACTCCGAGGGCGCAGGATTAGGCCTGGGAGCCCAAAAGGGTTCCCAGAGCCTAAGTGGACAGGGAAAGCATTGGCAGCGTTCTCTTCCGTTCCTTTTCACCCTTCCCACACTGTCTGCCCCAGGGTCACTCTGGTTGCTGCTGGACCCGTAACCATAGATGGGTTCCACTGTGTGTAGGAACTCCTCCCCTCCCGCAGCCCCCCCTCAGGGGGGCCAGTCCCATAGGTCTGGACTTTACTTGTGCTCCTCCTTCCCACCCTCCCACTCCCTCAGGACCTGCGCAGCTGGAGGGTGCTTAGGTGGGCAGAGGATCAGGCCTGGGCTACCAGCAGGTTCCTGGGGGCCCAAGTGGGCAGGGAAACCTGGCCACTCTCCCTTTTGATCCTCTGCCCTCCCAGTGGTTCCCCAGTTTCCCCTTGGGATGTGGGATCCCTTCCCCTCCCCCAGCTGCCCTTCAGAGGTGCCAGTCCCATCCCGACAACACTTCTCCTCACCCTCACTCCCCCCACGGCCCTCATCCTACCTGGTTGCTGGGGGTTCCTACCATCCTCTTAGGTGTCTGTGGTCCCTCACCGGTGCCTGGTAGATGCCCTAATTGTGAGGAGATGCAAATTCCGCGTCCTCCTAGTACACCATCTTGATTCCACCCCCCTGTAGTAGTATTTTCTTACACATTTTTTGGGAAAAATTCCACATGGTTACTAATTTTTTCCCCCAGGTAGTGTGAACACTAAAGTAGAAGACCATATAGTGTTGAAACAAGTTAATTCTCAGTAAACTATGGAGTGATGGTTTTATAGAAACATTTTCCATAATTTGGGTATTGCATTTTAATTTATAGTCAACTTTTTTATAGACTTTATACTTCTATAGACTTTTTTTTTTTTTTTTTGGCCACGTGGCATGTGGGATCTTAGTTCTCCAACCAGGGATCAAACCCGTGTCGCCTGCAGTGGAAGCGCAGAGTCTTAACCACTGGACCACTAGGGAAGTCTATAGACTTTTGTATAAAGTGAGATACCTCTGAATCCCAGTTGGGGTTTGTTTGTTTGTTTTTTCTTTGTTTGACATAAAACTGTAGGAGCCATTAGCAAATCAAATTTTAATTCTCAACTCCTTTAGTTTGATTTGAATTTAAAAATCTGTAACATTGTATTTGACCCTGTAAGAGTGCTTACAGGCTTATCACTTGAGTCCTAGTGCAAAGCTATTAGAAGATCACTACTCTTCGGAAGAGGGAAAAAATATGAGAATAATCTATCTCCGTAGTCTTTCACAGTTTTCACTGGAAATCAGATGTCCAACAAGAATTGACAAAACCTAATTTAAGAAATACAGAGTTGAGACTTCCCTGGTGTTCCAGTGGGTAAGACTATGCACTCCCAGTGCAGAGGGCCTGGATTCAATCCCTGGTTGGGGAGCTAGATCCCGCATGCATGCCACAACTAAGAGTTCGCATGCCACAACTAAGAAGCCCACGTGCCACAACTGAAAGATCCTTTGTGCCACTGTAACTAAGACTCAGCACAGCCTAAATAAATAAATAAATGAAATATTAAAGAAAAAAAGAAATACAGGGTTAAATTTATCAAAATCCAAAACATTTTGTTTGAAGTATTTTCAATCTGAGAGGTAACTTGGTACTCCATTTTATAGGAAAGGGAAGTAATACATAGTAATCCTACTTCTCTGCTGGAGTTCTTTCTTATTGACACATTGTAACATCACAATAGCAAGTCCTGGGAGGAGCCCATCCATAAGACCCTTAGATCTCTTGGTCCCTGCTTCCTCTTCTCTAAAATTAAGATATTAGATGTCTTTGTTAATCCAAAATTTTGATGAAGAGTTTTAGGCGCTAAGCACAAATATTTAATTTGTATGGCTAATTAACCAAACAATTTGGAATAAGGTTTACCACCAGAAGTGTTTCTTCACTAATGGCCCATGCCCATGTTTTGTCAAAGTAAACATTTAGTTCCCCTTTTTAATGTTATTTTAAATTTCAAAATAAGTTACCCTTGACATTAAAACCAAAAAGAATACAATTTTAGAAGAAAAATTTTTATTTTTATTTTTAAAGATACCTGTCATTATCTCCGTTGTGTGTAGTAAAGGGAAGGTTGAGTCCGGTTACTTACCTGAAAGCAGCTTTTCTATTCTAAGAGTGGAAGGTAAGATAACAACAATAAGAACAGACTCTATGAACTCCAGCCTTTAAGATTTTGTAGCTTTAAACTGCACAGCTCCAACCACCACCAGATCTGATAGTGAGCACCTCTTTGGCAAATGACTAATGGACAGTCTATTCTCAATCCCTCCATCCCCCACTCCACACACACATAAATGACTAACGAATAAAAATAAAACAAGTACTTTTGGACAGACAATGTAATGGTCTATTTATAGTATATAAACTCCTCATCCTCAGTTTTTGAAATATGGCTTTTCTCCCCTGCTTCAATCATACTGCTGTAAAGACCTTAAGAATTCCTCAGTTCACCTCCCCCACCCCACGCCCTATTTAAGATAGAAAGTCTGATACTTGAACATCTCCAAAAATACAACATCCATCCGTTTTGGTAAAACTTCCAGCTTGTCTCTGCTATTATTATGTATGTGTTTGTGTTTTTGTTTTTTTAAAGCACATTCTCTGCATTCAAAGACCATATTCTTTTTTTTATTATTATTAATTTATTTATTTATTTTTGCTGTGTTGGGTCTTCGATTCTGTGCGAGGGCTTTCTCTAGTTGTGGCAAGTGGGGGCTACTCTTCATCGTGGTGCGTGGGCCTCTCTCTATCGCGGCCTCTCTTGTTGGGGAGCACAGGCTCCAGACGTGCAGGCTCAGTACTTGTGGCTCACGGGCCTAGTTGCTCCGCGGCATGTGGGATCCTCCTAGACCAGGGCTCGAACCCATGTCCCCTGTGTTAGCAGGCAGATTCTCAACCATTGTGCCACCAGGGAAGCCCTATGTATGTGTTTTAAATGGGTGTGAAATGGTATCTTGTGGTTTTAATTTGCATTTTCCTAAGGATTAATGATGTTGGTGTACAAATAACCATTCTTATTTGGATTTATATATATATATATATTTTTTTTTTCTTTTTTAAAGGCTTAATTTTTATTTTTTTGGCTGCATTGGGTCTTTGTTGCTGCGTGCAGGCTTTCTCTAGTTGTGGCGAGCTGGGCCTACTTTGCAGTGTGCAGGCTTCTCACTGTGGTGGCTTCTCTTGTTGCAGAGCACGGGCTCTAGGCACACGAGCTTCAGTAGTTGTGGCACTCGGGCTTCAGTAGTTGTGGCTTGTGGGCTCTACAGTGCAGGCTCAGTAGTTGTGGCACACGGGCTTAGTTGCTCTGCAGCATGTGGGATCTTCCCAGACCAGGGATCGAACCCGTGTCCCCTGCATTGGCACGTGGATACTTATCCACTGCACCACCAGGGAAGTCCCTTGGATTTATATTGTATATCTTAAACCAGAATTTGATGAGACTTTTCTTTCTATTTTTTTGGCTGCACTTCGTGGCACTCGGGATCTTAGTTCCCCGACCAGGGATCGAACCTCTTCCCCCTGCAGTGGAAGTGCAGAGTCTTAACCATTGGGCCACCAGGGAAGTCCTGATGAGACTTTTTGATCAATTTGCCAAAATGACTTTAGATCAAGATCTGAGGATCACATGAAGCATTAGAAAATTTTCAGATATACTGCTAGAAAAATGGTAGACCAGACTATTAAGGTTTATTCTCAAAGCACTTTCGTAATTTTTCTGCAAAACTGTTAGCTTCAGGATTCCTGCAAATCCTAATTTGTTTTGAATTTAACATTTTTAAATGTTTTAATTATTTTAAAACTATTTAAGTAAAATAGCACACATTCAAAATTAATCAAATGTGGTTGAAATATTTCTTGAGTGACCCAGGGATTTAACAGAAAGTAAAAGTGTCAGCTGAAGCTACTAAAAAAATGTATTCTGAATCATAAAGGAGAGATTTAGAGAGAGAGGGAGAGATAGGGAGCAGGGAGGAAAATGGATGGAAAGAAAAGCACGTGGTAATGGGTTTCTTGAAGTCAAATTCCAGTAGTCTTAGAACTGCAGCAGAAAGAATCCATTGGGAAGAATGTGCAAACTACACTGGGGAAGAGGATGAGGAGGGAAAAGGGGGACTCTGTTGAGTGCTTTGCATTTCCTTCACCTCTTTTTGTCCTGACAGAAAGTCTGTGAAGTAGCTGTCTTTATTTCCAGTTGATAGATGAGAAAACTGAATTATCTCAGAATTCCAGTAAGTTTTGAAGCAAAGAAACAAACTGTTTTAGTGTATAAAAAAAGAGTGTATAACATATTACAAACTCTGAGGGAGGTGATCCAAATTAGATGAAAATCTGCTAATGACCAGTATTATTTCCTCTCACTCAAGGATGGAGAAATTCAGAAATAGCTAAATAACTTCAAGGCCTACGGAATGAATCAACACGCTATGGCAAATAGAATCTAGCACTTGCTAGTTCCATGTTTCCTGAGTTAGGCCATATTGATTAGATGCTCTCAGCACATCCTTTTTTTTTTTTTTTTTTTTAAATTTTATTTTATTTTTTATTTTTTTAGGCTGTGTAGGGTCTTTGTTGCTGTGCTCAGGCTTTCTCTAGTTGCTGTGAGGGGTAGCTACTCTTTGTTGCAGGCTTCTCATTGCGGTGGCTTCTCTTGTTGTGGAGCACGGGCTCTAGGCGCGCAGGCTTCAGTAGTTGCAGCACAAGGGTTCAGTAGTTTTGGCTCTTGGGCTCTAGAGCACAGGCTTAGTTGCTTCGCGGCATGTGGGATCTTCCTAGACCAGGGATCGAACCCGTGTCCCCTGAATTGGCAGGCGGATTCTTAACCAACTGCATCACTAGGGAAGTCCAGCACATCCATTTTGAAAAAGAGTACATATTTTACAGAAGTATGGCATTTAGAAATGCCACAGTAGATGAAACAATAGCTTCATTATTAAAGTAAACATTTATTTTTCAGTTGGCTAATTTTGTAAAATTATATAATGCAGCTCAACATTTTTTTTTATAAATTTATTTTTATTTATTTTTGGCTGTGTTGGGTCTTTGTTGCTGCATGCGAGCTTTCTCTAGTTGTGGCGAGCAGGGGCTACTCTTAATTGTAGTGTGTGGGCTTCTCATTGCGGTGGCTTCTCTTGTTGAGGAGCATGGGCTCTAGACCGCAGGCTCAGTAGTTGTGGCACACGGGCTTAGTTGCTCCACAGCACGTGAGATCTTCCTGGACCAGGGCTCGGACCCATGTCCCCTGCATTGGCAGGTGGATTCTTAACCACTGCACCACCAGGGTAGCCCAGCTCAACATTTTTTAAACAAACTTTTTTGTGTGTAACACAAAAAGTAAGACATCTCTTAAAACTTGGGAAAGAAAGCAAAGTAAGGATAGAGAATAAAAATTGCCCCTAATCCTACCATCCAGATTTAAGCAAAATACATTTTGGTATAATTCCTTCCTTTTATGCTTATTATAGTAGCTCTGAACTTTATATAATATACATGTACATGTACTATTTTAGTAACTTTACGAAGTTGTGCAAATATTACCATGCTAATAAATGCAGTGTTTGCAGATTTTCATCATCCTAAAAAGAAACCCATCCCCGTTTTCCCCCAGACCTTTCTCTCCTGGCCCTAGGTAACTACTAATATGCTTTCTATCTCGATAGATTAGCCTTTTCTGGGCATTTCGTATTAATCGAATTGTGCAATAGTATTTTGCATCTGGCTTCTTTCACTTAACAATGTTTTAAAGGTTCATCCATTTTGTAGCATGTGGCAGTGTTTTCTTCTCATTTGCTGTTGAATAGTTTTCCCTTGTCGGTAGATACACCCCATTTATTTTAATCCATTCATTAGCTGGTGGACATTTGGTTTGTTTCTACTTTTTGTCTATTAAGAGTAATGCTTTTATGAACATTCATGTACAAATTATTTTTGTGGACATATGTTTTCATTTCTCTTGGGTATATATTTAGAAGTAGAATCTCTGGATAATATGGTAAGTTCATCTTTATCGTTTTAAGAAACTGCCAAATTGTTTTCCAAAGTGGCTGTATCATTTATGCATGATACAAAATTAATATACAGAAATCCATTGCATTTCTATAAACTAACAATGAACTATCAGAAGGAGACATTAAGGAAACGATCCCATTTATCATCACATCAAAATTCCCTGGCAGTCCAGTGGTTAGGACTCCGTGTTTTCACTGCTGAGGGTGCGGGTTCGATCCCTGGTTGGGGAACTAAGATCCCGCAAGCCATGTGGCACGGCCAAAAAAAAAAAAAAAGAAGACCCAGTTCTTATCACATCAAAAAGAATAAAATACCTAGGATAAACCTACCTAAGAGGTAAAAGACCTGTACTTGGAAAACTATCAGACACTGATGAATGAAATTGAAGATGACACAAATAGATATAAAGATATACTGTATTCTTAGATTGGAAGAAGCAATATTGTTAAAATGACCATGCTACCCAAGGCAATCTACAGATTCAGTGCTATCCCTATAAAAATACCAATGGACTCGCCGCAACTAGAGAAAGCCCGTGCACAGCAACGAAGACCCAATGCAGCCAAAAAAAAAGAAAAAAATTAAAAATAATTTTTTTAAAATACCAATGGTATTTTTCACAGAACTAGAACAAATAATTTTAAAATTTGTATGGAAATACCAAAGACCCTGAATTGCCAAAACAATCTGTGAAAGAAGAACAGAGCAGGAGGAATCACACTTCCTGACTTCAAACTATATTATAAAACTACAGTAATCAGAACAGTATGGTACTAGCACAAAAACAGACATAGAGATCAATGGACCAAAATATACATCCCAGAAATAAATCCATGCATTTATGGTCAATTAATCTATGACAAACCAGGCAAGAATGTACAATGGAGAAAAGACAGTCTCCTCAATAAGTGGTGCTGGGAAAACTGGACAACTACATGTAAAAGAATGAATTAGAACAGGGGTCCCCAACCCCTGGGCCATGGACCCGAACCAGTCCACGGCCTGTTAGGAACCAGGCCGCACAGCAGGAGGTGAGTGGCGGGCGAGCGAATGAAGCTTCATCTGCCACTCCCCATCTCTCGCATGACTGCCTGAACCACCATGTCTCTGCCCCCTGCCCCATCTGTGGAAAAATTGACTTCCACGAAACCAGTCCCTGGTGCCAAAAAGGTTGGGGACTGCTGAATTAGAACATTGTCTAACACCATATACAAAAATAAACCCAAAATGGATTAAAGACCTAAATCTGAGACCAGAAACCATAAAACTCTTGGAGGAAAACATATGCAGAATGCTTTTTGACATAAATTGTAGCTATATTGTTTGGAATCTGTTTTCTACAACAAAGAAAATAGAAGCAAAAATTAACAAATGAGACCTAATTAGACTTAAAAATTTTGCACAGCAAAGGAAACAAAAAGACAACCCACAGAATGGGAGAAAATATTTGCAAATGATATGACTGATAAGGGGTTAATATCCAAAATATATAAACAGCTCATACAACTCAATAAAAAAAAATACACAACCCAATTAAAAAATGCACTGAAGACCTGAAAAGACATTTTTCCATGGAAGACATACAAATGGCCAACAGGAACAAGAAAAAGATGCTCAACGTTGCTAATTGTCAGAGACATGCAACTCAAAACCACAATGAGGGCTTCCCTGGTGGCGCAGTGGTTGCGAGTCCGCCTGCCGATGCAGGGGACATGGGTTCATGCCCCGGTCCGGGAAAATCCCACATGCTGCAGAGCAGCCAGGCCCGTGAGCCATGGCTGCTGAGCCCACACGTCCGGAGCCTGTGCTCCGCAACGGGAGAGGCCACAACAGTGAGAGGCCCGTGTACCAAAGGAAAAAAAAAAAAAAACCACAATGAGATATCACTTCGCACTTGTCAGAATGGCTATCATCAAAAAAAGCACGAATAACAAATGTTGGCAAGGATGTGGAGAAAAGGGAATTCTCATACAGTGTTGGTGAGAATGTAAACTGGTGCAATCCCTGTGGAAAACAGTATGGAGGGTTCTCAAAAAACGAAATATAAAACTACCATATGACCCAGCAATTCCACTCCTAGGTGTATATCTGAAAGAAATAAAAACACTAATTAGAAAAGATACATGCACCCCAATGTTCATAGCAGCATTATTTATGATTGCCAAGATATGGAAGCAACCTAAGTGTCTACCAACAGATGAATGGATAAAGAAGATGTGGTATATGTATATGCAATGGAATATTACTGAACTATTAAAAAAAATGAAACTCTGCCATTTGCGACAATGTGGATGGACCTAGAGGTTGTTATGCTAAGTGAAATAAGTCGGGCAGAGAAAGACAAATACTCTGTTATTACTTATATGTGGAATTGAAAAAATACAACAAACAAGTGAGTATAACAAAAAAGAAACAGACTTACAGATATAGTTACCAGTGGGGAGAGGGAAGTGGGGCAGGGCAATATAAGGGTAGGGGATTCAGAAGTACAAACTAGTATGTATAAAATAAGGTACAAGGATATATTGTACAACACAGGAAATATAGCCAATGTTTTATAACTATAAATGGAGTATAACCTTTAAAAATTGTGAATCACTATACTGTACACCTGTAACATATAATATTGTATATTAACTATACTTCAACTAAAAAAAAAAGTGACTGTAACATTTACATTTCCACCAGTACCATATAAGGGTTCCTGGCCAGTACGTGTTATTTTCTGCATTTTTTGTTATAGCTATTCAAGTGGGTGTGAAGTGGTATCTTGTTATAGTTTTAATTTGCATTTTCCTAAGGTTTAATGATGTTGAACATCTTTTCATGTGCTCATTAGCCATTCATATATCCTGTTTGTTCAAATGTATTTTCAGATCCATTGTTCTTTTTTCTATTGAAGTATAGTTGATTTACAGTGTTTCAGGTGTACAGCGATGTTTCTGGTGTGTGTTTGTGTGTATTCTTTTTTTTTAATTTATTTATTTTTGGCTCCGTTGGGCCTTAGTTGTGGCATGCGGGATCTTTCGTTGTGGTGCACGGACTTCTGTCTAGTTGTGGCTTGTGGGCTCAGTAGTTGCAGCTCGCTCGCGGGCTTAGTTGCCCCGAGGCATCTGGGATCTTAGTTCCCCGACCAGGGATGGAACAGGGATCGAATCTGCATTACAAGATGGATTCTTAACCACTGGACCACCAGGGAAGTCCCTATATATATTCTTTTTCAGATTCTTTTCCATTATAGGTTATTACAAGATATTGAAT
This sequence comes from Stenella coeruleoalba, assembly GCF_951394435.1. Lineage (NCBI taxonomy): Eukaryota > Metazoa > Chordata > Mammalia > Artiodactyla > Delphinidae > Stenella > Stenella coeruleoalba. Next base: position 66,573,118 of record NC_137147.1, on the reverse strand, counting down.
ATAATTCCCTGTGTTATACAGTAGGTCCTCTTTGTTTATTTTTTTTCTCTTTATTTTTTAATTGTGATGCATGTCTTCCTATTAAAAGTCTTTTATATATTCTAGATACAAGTCCTTTATCAGGACTTGTATCTGCAAATAATTTCTCCCAGTCTGTGCCTTTTCATTTTCTTAATGGTATCTTTTAAAGTATAAGTTTTTCAATCTGATAAAATCCAGTTTGTCAAAATTTTTTTTTCTGTTATGGATTATGCATTTGGTCTTAAATCTGTTTCTTCTAAAAGTTTTATAGTTTTACCTCTTACAGTTAGGTCTATGATCTATTTTGAGTTAATTTTTGTATATGGTGTGACATAAGGGTCTAAATGCATTGTTGTAATTTCTTGAGGTGAAGTGAAATATTCTCGTCAGCTACTGGTAAATCCTTGGCAAAAGAATGATTCTCTGCTTCTTGGAAATGTCACTGTATTCCAATATATGTACAACTTTGAGAGAGACTACCTGGGGCCATGAGGGATGGGGCTGCCACCCAAGCCAGCCAAATCAACTGGATGAACCTGAGGATCTGTGGGTGACATGTCAAGCCAGATTGCCCTCTTATCCAGCACAGTAGGGATTAAGATCCATGAACAAGTGAAAGAAATTACCTGTAATGCCTGTGTTTCTGTTTACTCTCTTCCTTTACTGTCTTGTACCTAGTGAGCACTCAGTTGGTGTTATTTGATATGATTTCATAAGCAGAAAGGCAGACTTCATGACCTTGTACGTGTGTACTTTAATGAGTCTTTAACACTTTGATGCACTGAGTATGGTCCCTGCCCCAGACATACTGAATCAGATTCTGTATTTTAATATGCTCCCCAAATGATTTATGTGCTCATTAAGTTTGATGAGCACTGGTCTAGAGTAGAGCAAATGACAGCCTGCAGATGAAATCCAGTTGCTGACTATTTTTATAAGTAAAGTTTTATTGGAACACAGTTATACCCATTTCTTTACATATTATTTACATCATGTGTGGCTACTTTCATCCTGCAGTGGCAGACTGATTGAGTAGTTGTGAAAGGGGCCACATGGCCCTCAAAGCCTAAAATATTACCTGGCCCTTTTCAGAAAAAGTTTGCCAACCCATGGGCTAAGGAAAAGGAGGGAAGGTTCCCAAATGATTATATATGGTAGAAAGATGAATGGGAGATCAAGATGTTATCTAGGTCAGAATAGAGCCTGACAGACTGGCAGACTAAGCCATTTATACAACATACACATTTATGCACATACACACACCTTACCTATTAAAATTAGCGTGTCTCAGGACTTCCCTGGCGGTCCAGTGGTTAAGACTCCGAGCTCCCAATGCTGAGGGGCACGGGTTCGATCTGGTTAGGGGACTTAGATCCCGCATGCTGCACGGCGCAGCATAAGTAAATAAATAAATAAGTAGATAAATAAAATTAGCATGTCTCTTAGCTAAAAGAAAATAGGAAAGACTAGTATAATCAGTGAGAATGTTAATAAAAATGAACCTCATACCTAAACATCTATATTATACTGATAAAAATTAAGATATTTAAGCAATAGAACCAAATATAACTAAATATACACACCAGCAAACAAGCCCTCTTCACTTTGATAGAAATACTTGTAGGTCTCTTTTTTATTTTAGTCAACTTTTTATTTGGAATTATTTTATGTTATTTTATTGATTTATTTTTGGCCACACCAGGAGGCTTGCAGGATCTCGGTTTCCTGACCAGGGATTGAACCCAGGCCATGACATTGAAAGCCTGGAATCCTAACCACTAGGCCACCAGGGAACTCCCCATATTTGGAATAATTTTAGATTTATAAAAACGTTGCAAAGATAGTACAGAGAATTTCTGTATACCCACACCTATCTCCCCTAATGTTATCTTCTCGCATTACCATGGTACATTTGTCAAATCTAAAAAAACAACTTGGGTAGCATTATTATTAACCAAACTTAGACTATTCACCAGTTTTTCATTAATATCCTTTTCTGTTCTGTGAGCCCCTGCAGGATACCACACTGCATGTAGTCATTATTATCTCCTTAAATCTTCTCTGACCTGTGATAGGTTCTCATGCTTTCCTTGTTTTTCACGTTTCAGGGAGTACAGCTCAGATTTTTTTTTTTTTTTTTTTTTTGGCGGTACGCGGGCCTCTCACTGTTGTGGCCTCTCCCGTTGCAGAGCACAGGCTCCGGACGCGCAGGCTCAGCGGCCATGGCTCACGGGCCTAGCCGCTCCGCGGCATGTGGGATCTTCCCGGACCAGGGCACGAACCCATGTCCCCTGCATCGGCAGGCGGACTCTCAACCACTGCGCCACCAGGGAAGCCTCAGATATTTTTTAGAATATCCTTTAATGTGGGTTTGTGTAATGTATTTTCTCATGATTAGAATGGGATTATGGGTTTGGGGTAGAATACCACAGAGGTGAAGTACTCTTATCATGTCATATGGTGGCAGGGGTGGAACATGACATCGTGATGATTTAGCCTTCATCACTTGGCTAAGGTGGTGTGTGCCAGGTTTTCTACTATAAAGTTACTATTTTCCATTCCCATCTTCTGTTCTTTGGAAGTGAGCCACTAGGTTCAGCTAACCCTCAGATGGAAGGGGAGAATTAATCTCTACCTCCTGGAGGAGAGAGTATCAGCATATATGTTTGATACTCTTCTGTCCCATTTATTTATTCCATCATGTATTTAAATCAGTATGTACTCATGTGTACTTATTTTATACTTTGGGTTATAATCCAGAACTATGTTATTTGTTGTTCACATCTTTCTAGCTTTGGCTGTTAGGAGCTCTTCCAGATTGTCTCGTCTGTCAGTCTCTTTTTAAAAGCTTTATTGTGATATAATTCACATACCATAAAAACCACCCATTTAAAGTATACAATTCAATGGCTTTTATATATTCACATATTTGTGCAGCCATCACCACAACCCCACATTTCTTAGACCTCACCCTCCAAACCCCCATCTCCTGGCAACCCTTTATCTACTTTCTGTCTCTACAGATTTGCCTATTCTGAGCATTTCATATACATGGAATCATATAACATGTCATCCTTGTGACTAGCTTCTTTCACTTTAGTAGTTTTGTCAAGGTTCATCTGTTTGGTCTCTTTTTCTTTTTGTCCTTTTGTTGTTTGTTTTATTTCTTGTTTTTGCATGATTTCTGTCTGGTCTTTTTAATCTTTATCTATACAGATGTTCCTTCTACGTAATCATTATGGGTATAAATTTGGTGTTCTGATTTTGTGATTTAACATTATGTTATCTACATTTTCCCATTCTCATAGTCTGCATATTTATTTTAATGGTTAAAAGACATCAAGTTGGTGTTCATTTAACTTGGCTCTCAGTTTGTAGTATCTGGGCTTGATTTATTTTTCACTACTGTAAATGATGTTGCTGTAAATGTTTTCATGCATGTGGATTTTTAATTATACCTTAGGATAGATTCCCAAGACTGAAGTGCTTGAGTTGAAAAGTAGAATCACTTTCATGATTCTTTTTGTTACATTTTACCAGGTTTCATTGTAGAAAATTTGTAACAAATTAAGGGATTGCTAATAACATATACATATCTGTTTCCTTATATAGCCTTATCAGCATATTTTTCTAATTTTTAGGTGCGTTTTTTTAAAATTAAATTTTATTTATTTTTTTATACAGCAGGTTCTTATTAGTCATCAATTTTATACACATCAGTGTATACATGTCAATCCCAATCTCCCAATTCATCACACCACCCCACTTACCACCACTTTCCCCCCTTGGTGTCCATACGTTTGTTCTCTACATCTGTGTCTCAATTTCTGTCCTGCAAACCAGTTCATCTGTACCATTTTTCTGGGTTCCACATATATGCGTTAATATACGATATTTGTTTTTCTCTTTCTGAGTTGCTTCACTCTGTATGACAATCTCTAGATCCATCCACGTCTCTACAAATGACCCAATTTCGTTCCTTTTTATGGCTGAGTAATATTCCATTGTATATATGTACCACATCTTCTTTATCCATTCATCTGTCGATGGGCATTTAGGTTGCTTCCATGACCTGGCTATTGTAAATAGTGCTGCAATGTACATTGGGGTGCATGTGTCTTTTTGAATTATGGTTTTCTCTGGGTATATACCCAGTAGTGGGATTGCTGGGTCATATGGTAATTCTATTTTTAGTTTTTTAAGGAACCTCCATACTGTTCTCCATAGTGGCTGTATCAATTTACATTCCCACCAACAGTGCAAGAGGGTTCCCTTTTCTCCACACCCTCTCCAGCATTTGTTGTTTGTAGATTTTCTGATGATGCCCATTGTAACTGGTGTGAGGTGATACCTCATTGTAGTTTTGATTTGCATTTCTCTAATAATTAGTGACGTTGAGCAGCTTTTCCTGTGCTTCTTGGCCATCTGTATGTCTTCTTTGGAGAAATGCCTACTTAGGTCTTCTACCCATTTTTAGATTGGGTTGGTTTGTTTCTTTAATATTGAGCTGCATGAGCTGTTTATATATTTTGGAGATTAATCCTTTGTCTCTTGATTCGTTTGCAAATATTTTTTCCCATTTTGAGGGTTGTCTTTTCATCTTGTTTATGGTTTCCTTTGCTGTGCAAAAGCTTTTAAGTTTCATTAGGTCCCATTTGTTTAGTTTTGTTTTTATTTCCATTACTCTAGGAGGTGGATCAAAAAACATCTTGCTGTGATTTATGTCAAAGAGTGTTCTTCCTATGCTTTCCTCTAAGAGTTTTATAGTGTCCAGTTTTACATTTAGGTCTTTAATCCATTTTGAGTTTATTTTTGTGTATGGTGTTAGGGAGCGTTCTAATTTCATTCTTTTACATGTAGCTGTCCAGTTTCCCCAGCACCACTTATTGAAGAGACTGTCTTTTTTCCATTGTATATCCTTGCCTCCTTTGTCATTAGTTGACCATAGGTGTGTGGGTTTATCTCTGGGCTTTCTATCTTGTTCCACTGATCTGTGTTTCTGTTTTTGTGCCACTACTATATTGTCTTGATTACCGTAGCTTTGTAGTATAGTCTGAAGTCAGTGAGGCTGATTCCTCCGGCTCCATTTTTTTCCCTCAAGACTGCTTTGTCTATTCTGGGTCTTTTGTGTCTCCATACAAATTTTAAGATTTTTTGTTCTAGTTCCGTAAAAAGTGCCATTGGTAATTTGATAGGGATTGCATTGAATCTGTAGATTGCCTTGGGTAGTATAGTCATTTTCACAGTATTGATTCTTTCAATCCAAGAACATGGTATATCTCTCCATCTGTTGGTATCATCTTTAATTTCTTTCATCAGTGTCTTATAGTTTTCTGCATACAGGTCTTTTGTCTACCTACATAAGTTTATTCCTAGGTATTTTATTCTTTTTGTTGGAATGGGAAATGGGAGTGTTTCCTTAATTTCTCTTTCAGATTTTTCATGCTTAGTTTATAGGAATGCAAGAGATTTCTGTGCATTAATTTTGTATCCTGAAACTTTACCAAACTCATCGATTAGCTCTAGTAGTTTTCTGGTGGCATCTTTAGGATTTTCTATGTATAGTATCATGTCATCTGCACCAGTGACAGTTTTACTACTTCTTTTCCAATTTTTATTCCTTTTATTTCTTTTTCTTCTCTGATTGTCATGGCTAGGACTTCCAAAACTATGTTGAATAATAGTGGTGAGAGTAGACATCCTTGTCTTGTTCCTGATCTTAGAGGAAATGCTTTCAGTTTCTCACCATTGAGAATGTTGGCTGTGGGTTTGTCGTATATGGCCTTTATTTTGTTGAGGTAGGTTCCCTTTATGCCCACTTTCTGGAGAGTTTTTATCATAAATCAATGTTGAATTTTGTCAAAAGCTCTTTCTGCATCTATTGAGATGATCATATGGTTTTTTTCCTTCAATTTGGTAACATGGTGTATCACATTGATTGATTTGCGTATATTGAAGAATCCTTGCATCCCTGGGATAAATCCTACTTGATCATGGTGTATGATCCTTTTAATGTGTTGTTGGATTCTGTTTGCTAGTATTTTGTTGAGGATTTTTGCATCTATATTCATCAGTGATATTGGTCTGTAATTTTCTTTTTCTGTAGTATCTTTGTCTGGTTTTGGTATCAGGGTGATGGTGGCCTTGTAGAATGAGTTTGGGAGTGTTCCTTCCTCTGCTATATTTTGGAAGAGTTTGAGAAGGATAGGTGTTAGCTCTTCTCTAAATGTTTGATAGAATTTGCCTGTGAAGCCATCTGGTCCTGGACTTTTGTTTGTTGGAAGATTTTTAATCACAGTTTCAATTTCATTACTTGTGATTGGTCTGTTCATATTTTCTATTAATTTCTGGTTCAGTCTTGGGAGGTTATACCTTTCTAAGAATTTGTCCATTTCTTCCAGGTTGTCCATTTTAATAGCATAGAGTTGCTTGTAGTAGTCTCTTAGGATGCTTTGTATTTCTGCGGTGTCTGTTGTAACTTCTCCTTTTTCATTTCTAATTTTATTGATTTGAGTCCTTTCCCTTTTTTTCTTGATGGGTCTGGCTAATGGTTTATCAATTTTGTTTATCTTCTCAGAGAACCAGCTTTTAGTTTTATTGATCTTTGCTATTGTTTTCTTTGTTTCTATTTCATTTATTTCTGCTCGGATCTTTATGATTTCTTTCCTTCTGCCAGCTTTGGGGTTTGTTTGTTCTTCTTTTCCTAGTTCCTTTAGGTGTAAGTTTAGATTGTTTATTTGAGATTTTTCTTGTTTCTTGCGGTAGGCTTGTATAGCTATAAACTTCCCTCTTAGAACTGCTTTTGCTGCATCCCATAGGTTTTGGATTTTCGTGTTTTCATTGTCATTTGTCTGTAGGTAGTTTTTGATTTCCTCTTTGATTTCTTCAGTGATCTCTTGGTTATTTAATACCATATTGTTTAGCCTCCATGTGTTTGTGTTTTTTACATTTTTTCCCCTGTAATTGATTTCTAATCTCATAGCGTTGTGGTCAGGAAAGATGCTTGATATGATTTCAATTTTCTTAAATTTACTGAGGCTTGATTTGTGACCGAAGATGTGATCTACCCTGGAGAATGTTCCGTGCGCACTTGAGAAGAAAGTGTAATCTGCTGTTTTTGGATGGAATGTCCTATAAATATCAATAAATCTATCTGGTCTATTATATCATTTAAAGCTTGTGTTTCCTTGTTAATTTTCTGTTTGGATCATCTGTCCATTGGTGTAAGTGAGGTGTTAAAAGTCCCCCACTATTATTGTGTCGCTGTCGATTTCCTCCTTTATAGCTGTTAGCAGTTGCCTTATGTATTGAGGTGCTCCTATGTTGGGTGCATATATATTTATAATTGTTGTGTCTTCTTCTTGGATTGATCCCTTGATCATTATGTAGTGTCCTTCCTTGTCTCTTGTAACATTCTTTATTTTAAAGTCTATTTTATCTGATGTGAGTATTGCTTCTCCAACGTTGTTTTGATTTCCATTTGCATGGAACATCTTTTTCCATCCCCTCACTTTCAGTCTGTATGTGTCCCTAGGTCTGAAGTGGGTCTCTTGTAGACAGCATATAGATGGGTCTTGTTTTTGTATCCATTCAGCAATCCTTTGTCTTTTGGTTGGAGCATTTAATCCATTCATGTTTAAGGTAATTATCGAGATGTATGTTCCTATTACCATTTTCTTAATCGTTTTGGGTTTGTTTTTGCAGGTCTTTTTTTTCTCTTGTGTTTCCCACTTAGAGAAGTTCCTTTAGCATTTGTTGTAGAGGTGGTTTGGTGGTGCTGAATTCTCTTAGCTTTTGCTTGTCTCTAAAGCTTTTGATTTCTCCATCAAATCTGAATGAGATCCTTGCCAGGTAGAGTACTCTTGGTTGTAGGTTCTTCCCTTTCATCACTTTAAGTATATTATGCCACTCCCTTCTGGCTTGTAGAGTTTCTGCTGAGAAATCAGCTGTTAACTTTATGGGAGTTCCCTTGTATGTTGTCATTTTTCCCTTGTTGCTTTCAATAATTTTTCTTTGTCTTGAATTTTTGCCGGTTTGATTACTATGGGTCTCGGCGTGTTTCTTCTTGGGTTTATCCTGTATGGGACTCTCTGTGCTTGCTGGACTTGGGTGGCTATTTCCTTTCCCATGTTAGGGAAGTTTTCGACTATATTCTCTTCAAATATTTTCTCGGGTCCTTTCTCTCTCTCTTCTCTTTCTGGGACCCCTATAATGCGAATGTTTTTGTGTTTAATGTTGTCCCAGAGGCCTCTTAGGCTGTCTTTATTTCTTTTCATTCTTTTTTCTTTATTCTGTTCTGCAGCAGTGAATTCCACCATTCTGTCTTCCAGGTCACTTTTCCGTTCTTCTGCCTCAGTTATTCTGCTATTGATTCCTTCTAGTGTAGTTTTCATTTCAGTTATTGCATTGTTCATCTCTGTTTGTTTGTTCTTTAAGTCTTTTAGGTCTTTGTTAAACATTTCTTGCACCTTCTTGATCTTTGCCTCCATTCATTTTCCGAGGTCCTGGATCATCTTCACTATCATTATTGTGAATTCCTTTTCTGGATGATTGCCTATCTGCACTTCATTTAGTTGTTTTTCTGGGGTTTTATCTTGTTCCTTCATCTGGTACATAGCCTTCTGCCTTTTCATCTTGTCTATCTTTCTGTGAATGTGGTTTTTGTTCCACAGGCTGCAGGATTGTAGTTCTTCTTCTGCTCTGTAATTTTTTAAATAATTTTTTAAATTTTATTTATTTTTGGCTGCATTGTGTCTTCGTTGCTGTGCACGGGCTTTCTCTAGTTGTGGCGAACGGGGGCTTCTCTTCATTGCAGTGCACAGGCTTCTCATTGCAGTGGCTTCTCTCTTTGGGGAACACCAGCTCTATGCACGCGGGCTTCACTAGCTGTTGGATGCGGGCTCACTAGTTGTGACTCACAGGTTCTAGGACGCAGGCTCAGTAGTTGTGGCACATGTCTTAGTTGCTCTGTGGCATGTGGGAATTTCCTGGACCAGGGATCAAACCTGTATTCCCTGCATTGGCAGGCGGATTCTTACCCACTGGGCCACTACGTTAAGTCCCTCTAATTTAATACACATAAAGGGAGGAAATGAAAGAAGTCAGTGTGCTAAACATTTTACAAAAACTGTATTATTTCTTCATTTAATCTTTGCCACCACTTTGTAAGTTAGATATTATATAATATTATATAGTGCAAGGGCTGGGTGTCAAAGCCCCTTGGAGTTATAGCCAAAGGGCAGATACCAAAGATCAACTTGTGGAAGATCAAGATCAAGAGTGTAGAAATCCAAACCATTTCATTAAGCACCAAGACCTGAGCTGGAATGGGAGCCAAGGTACTGGACCAATGGGACAAAGACCCAGGAAAGCCTGAGCTAGATTGTTTCAGCAGGATGTCCTTTTGATGAATTCAAAAATACATCCCTTTAGTGTCCTTTTGTAGAATCCAACCGGGATCTTGTGAGTGGACCAGGTTCATTTAATGGTACTGGAAGAGAATAGACACTACACTAGCCTCTTGACATTTTGGAGTTCATTGATCACATTTATGTTTAAAAAATAGAGTTGCTACACATGCATGAATATTTACATGTAAATGTATAGAAAAGGTCTAGAAGGATATGCATTAAACATATTGAAAAACATTGGTTCAGTCTTTGGTAAGATGAACAGGATTTGCAGCAGGAGTTGGGATACCAGGGTATTTTATATGTTTTCTTTGCTTGAATACTTTTGTTATTTTTATTTAAGGAAAATTTATTGCTAAACAAAAAAAGCTTTCATTCATTCAACAATTTTATTTATTTATTTATTTTTAAATATATTTTGGCTGTGCTGCAGGGCATACAGGATCTTAATTCCCTGCCCAGGGATCAAACCTGTGCCCCCTGCAATGGAAGTTCAGAGTCTTAACCACTGGACCATCAGCAAAGTCCCTCAACAAACATTTATTGGATGTTCACTATATACTAGGCACAATGCAAATATCTGAAGTAAGATATAGACCCTACCCACAAGTTCATTGTCTGGTATAGTCTTTTTCAAATTTTGGGTCATAGTCCTTTAGAAGATTATGAAATTAAAAATCATTGGGTCATATTGGATTATAACTCAAAGTATAAAGTAAAATATCCATGGGTCAGTACTGATGTAAATAAATGGTTGAATAAATAGGTAGAATAGATCTCCTGTGCAGTAGAATTTCAAATAATTTTATGTAGATACTCCCACCTCAAGGAGATCAAACTAAAATCCCTACCCCTTAACGTGGGCTGCACGTAATGAATTCCTTCCAACGAGTGCAATATGGAAAGGGCAGGGGATGGGGTTAGGGAATAACTTTACAGTAAAGAAACCTGACAAAAACTACCTCAGCCAGGTGACCAAGGTAACATCAATAGTGATAGGTCATGTTGGTAGTATGTGCCCTTGATAGCATGTGATGAAAATGGCACTTGACCTCTGTTGTTTTCCTCCCCAAAACCCATATACCCAGTCTAATCATGAGAAAAACATCAAACAAATCTCAATAGAAGGACATTTTATAAAATACCTGATCAGTGTTCTTTAAAACTGTCAAGGTCATCAAAAACAAGGAAAGTGTAAGAAACTGTCAAAGCCAAGTGCATTCCAAGGAGATGTGAAGATTAAATATAATATGGGATCCTATAACTGAAAAAGGACATTCAGTGAAATGTAAGGAAATCTGGATAAAATATAGACTTCAGGTAATAATAATGTATCAATTCATTAATTGTAACATATGTACCATACTAACTAAGATGTTGATGATAGGGGAAACTGGGTGTGGAGTATATGAGAACACTCTATACTGTCCTTGCAATTTTTTCTGTAAATCTAAAACTATTCTAAAAAATAAAATCTATGGAATTAAAAAAAATATATCAGTGGTCCACAACTAGCATTTTTCCTCAATATTTTGTTGTGACGATTTTCAAATATACTACAAAGTTGAAAAGAATTGCACAGTGAATTCCCATATACTCACCACCTAAATTCTACCATTAATCTTTTACTATATAGTCATCCGTCCCTCAGTATCCGTGGGGGATTGGTTCTAGAGTTCCCACACATACCCAAATCGGTGCATGTTCAAGTTCCTTATGTAAAATGGCTTAGTGTTTGCATATAACCTACGCATATCCTTCCATATACTTTAAAATAACTTAATCTAGAAATAACTCTAAATTACTTATAATATCTAATACAATGTAAATGCTATGTAAATAGTCGCCAGTGCACGGCATATTCAAGTTTTGCTTTTAGGAACATATTGGAATTTTTTTTTCCCAAATATGTTCAATCCATGGTTGGTTGAATCTGTGGATATGGAACCCACAGATCTAGAGGGCCGACTGTACTTACTTTATCATATATCTAACCATCTATCCATCTGTCTACCCATCCATTAATTTATCTTAGTTTTTTTGGTGCATTTCAAGGTAAATTATAGGGAGTTCCCTGGTGGCCTAGTGGTTAGGATTCCGGGCTTTCTCTGCCTTGGCCCGGGTTTGATCCCTGGTTGGGGAACTGAGATCCTGCAAGCCAGGCAGCACAGCCCGCCGCCCCCCCCCCAAAAAGTAAATTGTAGACATCAGTACATTTCCCCCCAATACTTCAGCATGTATATCATTAACCAGAGTATTAGTTTCTTTTTATATAAAATTTACATTTGGTAAGTTTTGAAAAATCCATACATCTGTGTAATCCATACCCCTCACAACTGCATTTTTTATAAAATGAAAGGTCATAGAAGATACTGGAGTACAATACCCAAAGTATGGGCGAGTATTGTTTTATGAACTTCCATTCAGATATGTATGTACCTGTATACTGGGTCACAATGTAAAATATATCACAGTGTAAAATATATCACAGTAAAACAGTGAAAATCACTGGTCTGGTTGGGGAGCTCAGAATGTAATCAAATAGTGATTATTTAGGGTGACAGGTTTTGTAAGATACAGTGATGGGTTCAAAGAAAAGACAGCCAACTTTCTGTGGTTAGAAAGAGGGATTGGGATAGGCAGGAAAGGCTTGTCTGAGGAAGAGGTGATATACTATCGTAATGACATTGGCCAACACTTACATAGCACTCACTTCATGCCAACTGCCAAACACTGTTTTAAGAATGTTACATACACTAACTACTCCTCACAACCTAGAAGGTCAGTACTAATATTATTCCCATTGTACCTCAGACTGAGTACAGAAAGATTAAGTAATCTTCCCAGGATCACAAGGCTAATAAGTAGTAGAGCCAAACAGTCAAGCTCTACCTAGTTCATGCTTTTGACTATTATACCTTACGAGTAGTATACAGTTTTTGGTGGAAATTGGCTTTGTAACTTGGGGGATTTTATTTCAGTCATTTTCATGGGGCAAAAACAAAGTTTTTGTCTGATATTCCCTGAGTGTGTGTGTGTGTGTGTGTGTGTGTGTGTATGTGTATGTGTGTGTGTGTGAGTTTTACAATATTATGGTTCTGGGGTACATAGAAAGCATTTAGAGCTAGAAAGGATGTTAGCCATCATCAAATAACATTTTCATTTCCAGAAACTTCCTACTCTACTGTTTTCACGCAGTGAATTGTTTGGTATTTTCCATTCATTGTGCAGCAGCATTAGAAAAGATAATGTTGAGTTGATCATTCCCAAAGATACCTGAAGTTGATGCTTATTAAGCTTAAATGGACATTAATGACACTAATACACTGAGTGAGGCAGAGGCAATGTGATAAAGACAGCATTATGAGTCAAGAGACCAGAATTCAGGACCTCACTCTGCATCTCAGATTAACAGTTTTCCCATCTACAAAATGGAGTGCACATCAGAGATGACAGATACAAGGTGCATATGTTGCCACACCCTGCTTCCTAACCCACAACTGACATTACTAATTATTCATGACATCGTCTTGCTCTGAACCTGAAAACAGCTTCAGAATCCTTCTCAACACAGTGCTCAATGCAGTTAGTACAGTTAATCAAAGTTGGCACCCAAGTTGAAATCTATTTGTCATCTTTGGGTATGACAACCTATAAAGATTCTTCCAGTTCTAACTCCCAGAAATACACCATCAGAAGTATGAAAACTGTGCCCAATTCAATACTTACTTCAGTCTTTCCAGTCTGTCTTTTCTCTAAGCATTAAGTTTACATCATGTAGGGGACTGGGACGCTGATCTGTTTATATTCTACTGTGAATCTACCCACCTCCCTAGTCTTGGCCTTTAGGCATCCTAGCACCCTTTGTGTAACGTCTTCCCCAGTAAAGTTTCTTTTTTATTCTTCCTTGATTTTTCACACACATTCACACAAGTTCTTGGGTGTGGAATCTCCTAACTTCTTGGCAATCAAGACATCTTTCCCAGCCCGTGTGTTGTTGAATGCAAAGAGTATATTAACAGAGGAAGTTCATATCTGCTCCCCGACCACTCCCAGCACTTGTCTAAGCATATTCCTTCTTATTGCCCTACCTCAGTTTCATAATTATTTGATCTCCCTCCCCCCTGGTAATTAGTAACCAGGATAGGTGCTTACGTCATTCATCTTCAGTTCTCAAACATGTACCTGTCTCTGAGTCTCCACATTGTATATTTTGGTGTTGTATATTTTATTATAGAAATACTTTACAGTTTTGCTTGTCTGCTTTATTACCACTGTGTAATCCTACAGTTGTAGATCGTGTAATTGTTTATGAGCGTGCAAAAAAAAATACTGTATTCAAGTCTTTAGATGCCTTCAGCTACTATTTTCAAGACTTGTGTCCTAATGAGTATCAGTTCAGCACGTCCTTGTTTGTCATCCTTGCTCTTGAAGTCAGTGGGAAGGAATGCTGTGCTTGTAAGGTGGAAACCAATTTGATCCCTTGGTGTAGCATCTCAGTGGGATCATTTTACATCTCATTTTACCACTTAATGCAACCAGGGCATTTAAAGGCAATGGTTTGGCCATGAGTACCTTTGAGACAATATTTTCTTTTACCTGGCAGTTGGAGTCCAGGGTATAGGATTGTCATTTCTAACTTTCATAAAGATGGTTTTAAAATAACTTTGCTGAAAGGGAATAAAGGAAAGGATGGTAATCTTAATTTATTAGTCATCTGCCATAATTTTTACTGGCAGTAATTTGTAAGGAGGATAAAAGCAGGACTTAACACCAGACGATTAAATAACACAGAGTATGTTGCAATGCCACCTACAGTAGTGAGTTTATCTTCCTGGAAAAGGGAGTGAATGACCACAGGCCTCCCCCTGTGGCACAGCTGTCAAATCCCCGGCTGAGCTGGTCTAGATGACATCCTGTTCTGCACACCGAATGAACACAGCAGCCCCAGGCTTTGCCAGACTGGATCTGCCTCTAACCAGCTCTTAGTGTTTGGAATTGTTATGAGATAACCGCCTGTCTGATAGGGTTTAGGAAATAAAAGATGAGCTAGGAAGGCAAAAAATAATATAAAAATATTATCATCTGTTGCAACTATTCTGTAAAATTATTCCAAGTTTTAAAATTTCGCTTAAGAACTATTGTTAACCTTGGTCTTTTGCACTGATTTTCAAAGATATTACAAAATGTGAGTATGATTTTGTAAGATTGGCCTGAGACAGCTCTGATGCTCATGATGAAAGAATTGGCCATTGGTCAATATTGTGCGCTTTTGCATTGATTATTTCAAAAACTATATTAAGTATAAGAATAACAAACATGGGATTCAATACAGCTGAGTTTGAAATAAACCCACAAGCATGAATGAGGAGTAGGGGTGTCATGGATCTGTGTATGCGCTTGGCCTCTGACCTGCATCTCACCCCTGACATACAGTAATCCAGGTATCCTGGGTGCCTTAACATCCGTAAAATTCAGTTTTCTTGTCCTTAAAATGGGGATAACAGAAGTCCCTGCCTCAGAAAATTGTGAGAACTAAATAATGTATGTAAATTGCTCAGTACAGAACCTTATAGGACTTGTTACGGGGCCTTGTACGAGGACTTCGACAAATAGTTGATGTTACTACTGCTTTCAACACTAAGGAAAGAAGAGCTTCACTACACATCCTGTCTCCATTGTCCATAGAATAAATTTCATATTCCTTAACATAACTTCTAAAGCCCATTTTATCTTATGCGAGCAGCTCAATTTCCTGTGACCATTCTTCTTGCCCCCTGACCTGCAACCAAAGTGAACTTCCCAGAGCTTTCATACCCCTATTTTCTGTGCCTCAGAGTCTCTCCCTCTGGGTCATTCTTCAAGATCTTGCTTAAATGCCCCTTGTCTGGGAAGCCATTCCCAACTTTCCTATGATGCTCCTTGTCCCTCCCTTTTGTGCACCACAGAAGTATACCTGTCCCAGTTATAACTCATCACTCTGTACTGCTGTTATTTGTTTACCTATCCAGTACCTTTGCTAGGTGTCATGATCTGAAGATCAGAAATAATTACTTCTTCATCCATATTCTCCTTCTGGTGCTTGACACATAGTTGGCGCCCAACAAGATTGATGAAACAATTGAATGAATATGAGTAGAACTACTGTAGATACTCAAAAATGTTTTGGAGGATAACTAAGGAAAATTTATCTTTAGTTATTTATTAAAGTCTCATTTAGTTCACAGGAGTGAAGACCAATATTATCAGAAGACGTTTTACTTCTGGTTCATCTACAGAACACATTTAATATGATTCTTGAGAAATTTGATCTTGCCTTTCTGTTGTTCTTTTATTCTTCAGGTTCTGGTTACAGCTACCCCTCGCCATACCTTTTGAACTATATTTGGAAAAATACTGGCCAGAAAAAAAAAATGATAAAATTTTTCCTCATGGTGAATAAACAAGGGCAGACCCGACTTTCTAAGTACTATGAACATGTGGAGATTAATAAGCGTACGCTTCTGGAAACAGAAGTCATAAAGAGCTGTCTCTCTCGATCCAATGAACAAGTAAGTTTCTGATTCTCTTTGATCTCTGCATTCAACTCAGCAGTGGCAAATTTATTATTACTGAGTCGCAGGGGCCATCGTTTTCTTTGAACTACATTCTTTCAATAGCTATTAGGGAAAATTAACAAATGAAGTGAAATGAAGACTGCCGCATAGCTCTCTTTACATCCCCTTAAGGAAAATAAAAGCAAAGAAAATCAGGAAAAGTCTTGGGTTCATATTTAGGTCAGCATATTTGTCTTATTGCACTATGGAAGTGGCAGCTCAAATTTAAGCCTGCTAATAGACATACCTTTTTTTTTTGTTCATATGAATTCAGCCCTTGGAACTCTTAGGAGTGCCTGTAGCAGACGGCTTTCTTTAAGCCAAAAGATGAAGGTCAGATGACCAGTATAGAGGAGAACAGTCAAGACCCACTTTGTGCCGGAGGATAATAACATGATTCTCATGTGGAGTGCAGTTTTTTTCTGCTTATCATTTTTATAAATTTACCACCAACGTAATACTGGAACAAGTAATTTAAAAACAAAACAAACTTGATTTGAACTTGTCTTATTATATAGATGGGAGAAATTGAAGTTAAAAAAGTCATATGAAACAACAAATCTATCCATTCTGCCAAAATTGAGGTTAAATTAAATCGTTAAAATAATAGTAAACAGGAATTGTAAAAACTGAGTCTACTTTTACAAAGGACTTTAGTTGGAGAATTACTTAGTCTAGGCCCTAAACTTGGAATCCTTGGAAATCACTGAGCAAACTAATGCAAATCCAGAAAGCTTATTTAAATCACCCATTAATTTTGCTAGTTCTCTTTTTCACTGCATATGTAGAAAGGCTGCTCCTGGGAACCACTGGTAAGTCATAAAATATTAAGCTACATCAGTGCTCACAAGTTACGCATTAGAACTGTGTTTCCCTTGGCTTCTAAATTGATTTTCCAGTCAGAACATCTCAGAGTCCTCTTTGAATTACTACTTTGGACTGCCATGGCACACACTGCTTTATGTAGTTGTCAAAAGAAAACAAAAACTATTAAAGGACTGTGTTAATAGCCACATACTTTAAGTAAAGGTAAACAAACTGCAGAAGTATTTCTGTTTGAATCTTTCTGCAGAATGTAGGCACTCTACAGTTTCATAGTTTTCACTGATAGGTTACCCTCTGAAATATATGCTTTGAAATGAACATACCATTAGATATTTTTGAAGCATTCTAAATTATCTTAGATTTTAAAGGGAACCCACTGGGCTTTTAGCATAATCAGGTACCAAAGTAACACAATCTCAGCTTCATTTTTATTTTATCCACAAAGGTGCTTGGATACTTTTTTTTTGAATGTCAGAAACTCCTGAGAGCCTTTGAAAAATGTTCCTCAGTTCTTTCAAATAGATTTTGTTTCCTTGAAAGATCTGACTGAACAGAAATAATACTGGCTCTACAATGAACCAAAAGCTGCAGAATGGTCCTGGACTTAATACTTTTATCCTAATGTCAAATAAAAGCCTCAAATGCCTCCATTATATAGATCGTTGAATGGCTTTCCCGTGGAAGAAATGCCATAATCAAAACTTGCAGCTTTGGAAATTCCTTGGCGGTCCAGTGGTTAGGACTCTGTGCTTTCACTGCCAGGGATGCGGGTTCGATCCCTGGTTAGGGAGCTAAGATCCCACAAGCTGTGTAGCATGGCCAAAAAAAACCAAACCAAACCAAACCAAAACAACTTGCAGCTTCATTCCCAGGTACATCTGAGCCCCATAGAGCAACATATCCCAGTGCAAAAAGTCATACCGTTCTTGCTCAGTCACATTTGGTCAAGCGCACCCAAAAATCCAAAGGAAGGGCAACACTGTACCTTCAGCCTGCTGTCCAATTCCTGTCCACCCAGTGCCTTCCTCTCCCCCTTTGTACAATGGCTTTAGGAAAGAGATGAATGGGAAGGGAGTTGTTTCCTCCACTAGTCAGTAATGGTAAGCTAGTTATTAATTCCTATAAAGCAATATTTACAGTGGGAGATTTTTGTCTAGTGTCTGCCACACAAAAGCCATCTTTAAATAATTTATAAAAAGAGCCTACATTGATTCTTCTCAAAAAGAAGTCAAGATTTTTTCTTTTTTGCATGTGTGTATGCTCTGTATATTTGGCTCTTGAATGACTATCAGATAGTACAAACGGAATCTCTAATTGCTTCCAAAAGAGCCCAGGGGAGATGGAAAGAAGAAAATCTTCTTTATCATGTGGGCTTATTTTCACTTTTGGAGGCAGTCTAAAATGCTGATTATTTAGTAGCCTTTTCTTTGCTGGCTGAGTTCCACACAGAGCCAAGCAAAGGAATAAGAAGAAGTACAGGTGGGAACCCATGTGAACACTCAGACATTTTTCCAAGACCACTTCTCCACCTCCCACTAGAGATGCTTCCAAGCATTCCCCTGAGTACTGTGAGGAGGCGGCCGGCAAAGACTGTGTCACATCTTAATGTTGAATATTTCTAGGAATGTGTTGACAGATACTCAAATCAGAACCTAGAAATTATGCATGCCATTTTGAAGAAATCCCTGTCAACCACAGGAATTAATGTCTAATTGTGTTTTGTCTAGTGCTCTTTCATTGAATATAAGGATTTTAAGCTGATATATCGGCAGTATGCAGCTCTCTTCATTGTGGTCGGAGTTAATGACACTGAGGTAAGATAATAGAAGAGCTTATGGAAAATACAAGAAAATTAGGAATAACAGTCTGATTTTTCTTTAATAAATTTATTTATTTAATTTTGGCTGCGTTGGGTCTTCGCTGACACGTGCTGGCTTTTCTCTAGTTGCAGTGAGCAAGGGCTACTCTTTGTTGTGGTGCGTGGGCTTCTCATTGCAGTGGCTTCTTTTGTTGCGGAGTATGGGCTGTAGGCGCACGGGCTTCAGTAGTTGTGGCATGTTGGCTCAGTAGTTGTGGCTCACAGGCCCTAGAGCGCAGGCTCAGTAGTTGTGGCTCACGGACCTAGTTGCTCCGTGGCATGTGGGATCTTCCCAGACCAGAGCTCAAACCCTTGTCCCCTGCATCAGCAGGCGGATTCTCGACCACTACGTCACCAGGGAAGCCCAACAGTCTGATTTTGATTCCTCCTTAAATTGACATTTTCTTCCCCACTTACCTCCATAACAATTATCTTGACTCTTGAAGGATATTGGTTTTTATCAAGGCTGGGGAAACTGTGTGGAAGAGATAAACCTAGGATTTTTTTTGGATTAGATGAGCAATTTGTGGAGAAGCACAAAACCACAGAATGCCTTCCTCGACCCTAAGCAATACCAGTTTCCTGCCCTCATTCAGTGTGGCACAGTAGGGCAGCTTAGCCAAGGGTAGGGGCCAAACAACTGTGACATTAAACATAGGCTGACATTTCAGAAGGCAGAGCAAACTGTAAATATGATTGTGTTGTAATTACATCTCATCAGATATAGTTCACCTTTTCAGAAATGGTCAGTCCCAGATCAATAGCACCTTTGGCCATAGAATCCCTGAAAGGGTATTTAAGATCTAAAATACTTTGAAATCTCAGTTGATTGTTTTTTTATCCATGAACCAAACTTTGAGATGGTTTCCCCATCTTCACAGATGGGAAAGTGATGACATGAAGACTCTGGGGGAAAACAAAACAAAACAAAAACCAGGCTTCAGCCAGTTGGTGATGAAGTCAGGGAGTAAACCTCAGAACTCTATAATCACCAGACACAATCTGGTTTCAATTCAGTTAAATTCATCATGGACTTTTCAAAAACTCTTAGAGGTTAAGGTTTTCTACATTTCCCCTATTGATAAGCTTCTTTTAAAGAAATAAGTCCTAGAATTATTCTGAATATTTGTCAATAGGAAGCTGCTTTGGTCACATTATCTGTTTACCAAATGCTTTAAAACCTGGTTGCTGACTGGGCAGCTCCATGTCTGATTTCCCCAATAGGTCATATTAAAACTAACTGCACCCGGGAATTCCCTGGTGGCGCAGTGGTTAAGAATCCACTTGCCAATGTAGGGGACACGGGTTCGAGCTCTGGTCCGGGAAGATCCCACATGCCACGGAACAACTAAGCCCGAGTGCCACAACTACTGAGCCTGCACTTTAGAGCCCGTGAGCCACAACTACTGAGCCTGCATGCCACAACTACTGAAGCCCATGCACCGAGAGCCCGTGCTCCGCAACAAGAGAAGCCACCGCAATAAGAAGCCCGCGCACCACAATGAAGAGTAGCCCCCGTTCGCCGCAACTACAGAAAGCCCGCACACAGCAACAAAGACCCAACGCAGCCAAAAAATAAATAAATATTTTTTTAATAAATAAATAAATAAAAATAAAACTAACTGCACCCGTCCTTTTTTATTTCAGAATGAGATGGCAATTTATGAATTCATCCATAACTTCGTGGAAGTTTTAGACGACTACTTCAGCCGAGTGGTAAGTCTAATGACTAAAAACTGGTTTTCGTCCTTAGCTCAATTTCCCAGAAATGGGTCTATGTCAAAAATATGTGTTAATGGGCCTCCCCGGTGGCGCAGTGGTTAAGAATCCACCTGCCAATGCAGGGGACACGGGTTCGAGCCCTGGGCCAGGAAGATCCCACATGCCACGGAGCAAAGCCCGTGCACCACAACTACTGAGCCCACGTGCCACAGCTACTGAAGCCCGCACGCCTAGAGCCCGTGCTCCGCAGCAAGAGAAGCCACCGCAATGAGGAGCCCCCCGCACCACAACGAAGAGTAGCCCCCGCTCACCACAACTGGAGAAGATCCACGCGCAGCAACAAAGACCCAACACAGCCAAAAATAAATAAATAAATACATTTATATATTTAAAAAAACGTGTTAATATAGAGCTTTAATGTGTAAAAGTTAAAAATCAAATGACGCCAAATTTTCATTACCTTTCCTTCTGGCTCATCCAACGTGTTAGAAACCTATGTGTGTCTTAGATCTTTATAAAGAACCAGTTCTATAAGACTAAGAACCTCTTGTGTCTTTCTCTCAATTAAGATATTTTGCTATCGAACTTCCTCTCTCTTTTCTTCTTTCTTCTGCTTCCCCTCCTAGACACCAGGACCCTTTTAGTTTAAGAATCATTTCCATCCAGACCCTTGCTTTGAGGATCAAAACCAAGTCCCCTTAAGGAATACATGAGTTCCTTTCCAGCAGTCCTTTAACAGTTGTACTGAAATGTAATTTAATAACATACAGTTCACCCATTTAAAGTGTACAGTTTTTAGTATGTACCCAGAGTTGTGTAACCATCACCACAATCAAGTTTAAAATATTTCATCACCCCAGAAAGAAACACCATACCATTTAGCATTTCTCTCCCAATTATCCCCTCCACCTGCTCCAAGCACTAGGCAATCTTCAGTCTACTTTCTGTCTCTATAGGTTTGCCTGTTATAGACATTTTATATAAATAGAATTATATAAAGTACAATAAAATATGGTCTTTTGTGACTGGCTTTTTAAGTTTAGCATAATGTTTTCTAGGTTATGCTGATCACGTTGTAACATATATCAGCACTTCTTTTTTTATATAAATTTATTTATTTATTTATGGCTGCATTTGGTCTTTGTTGCCATGCACGGGCTTTCTCTAGTTGTGGCGAGCGGGGGCTACTCTTCGTTGTGGTGCGCAGACTTCTCATTGCGGTGGCTTCTCTTGTTGTGGAGCCACAACTCTTCATTGTGGAGCACGGGCTCTAGGTGCACGGGTTTCAGTCCGGCAGGCGGACTCTCAACCACTGCGCCACCAGGGAAGCCGTGGCAGACTTCGTTACAGGGCAATCGACTAGCCTGTTTTCATTGCCTTAGTGCAGTTTGTTCTTAGAGTGTGGTTCCTGGACCAGCAGCATAATTATTACCTGGGAACTTGTTAGAAGTGTAAACTCTTGGCCTACGCCAGACTACTGAATCAGAAACTCTGGGTTGAGGCACAGCAAACTGTGTTTTAAGAAGCCTTCCAAGTGATTCTGATGCATGCTTAAGTTTGAGAACCACTGCCTTAATGCATGAGGCTTGCTGTCAGCTATTTCCTAATTCAGCGGTTGGAGCTGGGCAGCTGCCTAGTGGCCTGCGACATGGTAGTGCCTCTAGCTAGGAAGGGATTGGTGCCCTCCAAAGCTGAAAGAGCAAGAGGTCTGGCCATTCCAGAGACTGGCCTTGCAGGGACAGGGGGCATTGGGTCTGGTTTTAAAATCCATCTTCTTGGGCTTCCCTGGTGGCACGGTGGTTGAGAGTCCGCCTGCTGATGCAGGGGACACGGGTTCGTGCCCCGGTCCGGGAGGATCCCACGTGCCGTGGAGCGGCTAGGCCCGTGAGCCATGGCCGCTGAGCCTGCACGTCCGGAGCCTGTGCTCCGCAATGGGAGAGGCCACAACAGTGAGAGGCCCGCGTAATGCAAAAAAAAAAAAAAAAAAAAAAAAAAAATCCACCTTCTTATTGATTGCTTGGGGAGAGCACTATAGACCAGCACTTTCTGTCCAATAGAACTTTCTGCAGTGATAGAAATGTTCTCTATCTGTGCCATCCAATGTGGTAGGTGCTAAGCCACATGTACCTCTTGAATATTTGAAATGTGATTAGTGTAAATGAGGAATTGAAATTATAATTTTATTTAATTTTAATTGATTTAAATCACCATGTGAGGCAGGTGGTTACCATACGGACAGCATAGCTGTAGTTCCGGCTTATCTCCTGATGACCACTTTCTTAGACAGACTGGTTGCAAGTCAGGGTCTGTGATTCAGAGCTGGCCATGGTTAGTCACTTTAAGGGAACACCTATCAAGAAGAATATAATTTCCCAAAATAGCAATGTTTTAAACCTGGGAGAATAAAGCGTGGGTACAGGCACTATCATTGCTAAGGTTTTAAAAATTATTATATTCGGTAACTAAGAATAAATAGCAGGTTGCTGAATTTTAGCTGTTATTCTAGGGAGAGAGTCAGTGACCACATAAACCACAGAAGTAAAGATTAGGATTTAATTTAAGCCAGGTGATTATACAGGACTTGGAGAGTACTAAGGGATGACCTGGTTTAGGATGACAGTAGCAAAAAGAAGAAAAAGAGGAGAGAGAAGAGAACCCTGGGAAAGAAAATAGAATCTGTCCCACTCATGGAGAATGCCTTGTCATCTAAGATTTATTTTTAGGTTTGTGAGTTTTAAACAGTTTTTCTGGGGCTATTTTTAATCTTAGAGGTTCCAAATCTTAAATTTGGAGATCAATCTCATGCTGTCTGGGCTGAAAGAAGCATCTTAACATCACGTTTCAAAACAGAAAGCCATCCCAGTTAGCTTCCAGAGAGGCAGTTTTGCAAGAGATGAGGGCTGTTGCTGTTGAGGAAGCGGGATCAGAGTTGTCAGTGCTGCACTTGACAAACCTTAAGTCCTTTCAAAGATGAATTTAGCGCTTTCATCTTTTCTCCATCTATGACTTTTTCAGGACATAAACTTGTTCATTAAAAAAAATTAAAAATACATATGAGCAAAAAGAAAGGGTAGATCATCAGTGAGCATGCCGTTTATTGATACATACTGTTAGGTACATTGCCTTTTAGTCTTTATGTATCTGTATCTAACTATATCTATATCTATCTACATATATACAGGGGATAATGCTGTATATACCATTTTATGACTAGCTTTTAAATTTTTATTTATTTTTGGCTGTGTTGGGTCTTTGTTGCTATGCACGGGCTTTCTCTAGCTGCGGTGAGCAGGGGCTACTCTTCGTTGTGGTGCATGGGCTTCTCATTGCGGTGGCTTCTCTTGTTGTGGAGCACGGGCTCTAGGTGCGTGGGCTTCAGTAACTGTGGCTCATGGGCTCTAGAGTGCAGCCTCAGTAGTTGTGGCACACGGGCTTAGTTGCTCCGCGGCATGTGGGATCTTCCCGGACCAGGGCTCGAACCCGTGTCCCCTGCATTGGCAGGCAGATTCTTATCCCCTGCGCCACCAGGGAAGCCCCAGACTAGCTTTTTTATTTAACAGTATGTCAGGACTTATGTACCTATGTCATCATTTGTGGATTTGCTATAATTTATTTAAGTAGTCCCCTCTTGATAGACACTTAGCTTGTTTTCAGCAATTTGCTACTATAAATAACATTACCCTGAATATGCTGTCACACATCATTGTGCCGTTATTTAACTGTTCCCTTAGGAGAGACTTCTAGAAGTAAAACTGATGGATTCAAACTGTGTGCACATTATTACGATTTTGTATATACCTATCAAATTACCTATGATCTGTAAAGGTTGAATTAGTTTATTCCCTCTACACTCTAAAGGTGAAATGTTTTAGCCTATAAAAGTCCTCTAAACTGCAGCCTATTTTGTTTTTTTAAATCACTGTCCCAAACTCAGGGCCTTCCCGCACTCAGGCTTCTCCCTACAGAGCAGCCTCTCCCACCTGCTTTCAGGCTGGCAACCAGAGCAGCCGCTGTCTCTGCTAAGTGCATTGTGTCCCAGTGTCTCCTTCTCATCCTTGGACTCTTTTCTCTTTTCCAGAGTGAATTAGATGTATCCTTTTTCAGTGCTGTGAACCAAGTTTTCCATAGTGCTTGGCAAAGAACAGGCTAGTCTTGATCAAGTAAGTGCCATGGGGCAGGAAACCAATTCAGCCGAATCCAGAATTCAGAAGGCTAATCATCAGCAGCTCTGACAAGACAGCCGGAGGTACAGGTGCTTTGCCGAAACCCTCCACCCTTTTTCACAAAGACGATTCTTGTACTTTTCAGACGGGGCAATGCTATGGTGGTAGTTAATAATCACTCTTATATATTAATTTAACTTTTGCATATGGAATAGACTTTTGCAGAATTTAAATAACACAGCCAGAAAGTGCTTGGGCCTCCTGGAGAGAATGGATTTCCACAGCTCTAGGTATAAATCTCCAGAAATTCCCCACATGATCAGAAGAAGGCCTTCAGGGATGATAAACTGGAAGGTTAAAGAAATTGCCTGGCTTGTATTCATCTCCTTTTATAGCAGAGGAAGCTCTCCTTTTCTTCTCTTCTCCTTTTTAAATCAGAGTATCCAAGGGCCCCAAGAACAAGCATGATTTACTTAGAATGTTGCAGGCCTGCGGATTTGGGCAGGAGCCCACTGGGGTTCGTGTCAGTGCTCTGGAGGCAAGTTGTCTTTTAAGTTAATCTTTACTTCGGAAATCTGCTTACCACTTGAACGCAATAAATAGGTGTCCTTTGAGAAAACATCAGGCTTGAATATGAAATAGTAACATTAATTATAACAAATATATTAATTATAACATGTTTATGTGTGTGTATACACACACGCACACACACATACACACACACACACATACACACACACATACACATTAGATGCCTATGCCCAGAAACAGTATGCCAGTATATTCTGGGGAAATGGCCATTTACCTTTTACTATTGATAGAAAATGTCATGTTGATAAACTTGATTTGCAGGCTGTATTTGAAGCCTCTTTAAATCAGTTGGGGAAATCTGAGTGCCCTCTAGTGGTGAGTGACCTAAATCTGTGGTCCTTTTGACCTAGGAGACCCAAGACCAGGCTGTATATATATTAGGGTGTATTTTTATGCAGCATGTCACATTGCATTTTAACTAAGTCCTTTAAAGCAATTCAAAATAAATCTCTTCCTCCTTGTACAGGGTAATAAGAAAAATGACTTTTGATTTAAGAAGTCATCAGGAAGACAGCAAAAGCTAATAGTTACTTTACTGGGAATATAGATACCCAAGTTTTGCTTTCATTGCTGCTACCAACTGTCTGTGTGTATCAGACAAGACACATAACCCCCTCATCTCAGAATGACAGAATTAAACTAGAAGAGCCTTAACACCCTCTCAGCCTTAATGTTTGATGTTGCCATGACTAGGTAACTGAGCTATCTTACACCTAGAACAGGATGGGAAAGTCTTATAAGTCTAGATATTCAGAGAAGTAAAGTGAATCAGATATAGTAGGATGTGTATTATAGTTGGACTCAGTGTGTTGATGTGTCTTATATACTGACTAGGTGTTTATTAAAAGTAGAGATGGGTTTGTCTTTGTATCCCTCTAGTGTATAGCATAGGTCCATGTAATGAACTCCAGCATTCTTGTTTGAATTTAATTTTCACACCAAAGCACACAATTTTCATCCTTACCCTGCATTTTACTTAGTTTCATTTTTGCCTTCTCTTCCTCTCTGACCAACTTATATATTCCTGTTCTTGGGAAATACTTAGGCACATCCACCTGACAGATTAGGAATTTTGCATAATTTAGAGAAGGGAACTAAATCTCTCTAGACCTGGAAGTGTATGTCTGTGCTCAAGCTGTAAATTCACGTGGCCCTCCCATGGTCTAAAAGTGCAGCAGGGGGCAGGGCAGGCAGGGCATGGGGCACCTCTCTTCTATTGAGATTCTGAAAGAGTTTCTACCCTCAGCCATCTGAAAAAGGTCAAATTACAAACCCACGACTCGATTCTGTCTCATACATAGTTTTTTTGTTTTTTTTTTTTTTGGCCGGGCTGCGCAGCTTGCAGGATCTTAGTTCCCCGACCAGGGATTGAACCCAGGCCACGGCAATGGAAGCTCGGAGTCCTAACCACTGGACCTCCAGGGAATTCCCCACAGTTCTGTGTAACTGTCACGTTGAAGAAGTCCAGGGAAAACTTTACACATCAGTTTCTTAACAGTAAGACAAGGGAGCCTTTTAGAGGTGTGGCCTCACAGACAGACCGCATCACCACCCTGGTAGCATGTAACCAGGAACCTACCAGAGCAGCTAACATTGTGTCAGGGAAGCTTCCTTAGGCCTTGAAAGGTTGGACCAGCAGCTGATATAATTGCAACTTGGAACCGGTTCTCCC
The DNA here is from genome assembly GCF_951394435.1 of Stenella coeruleoalba. Classification (NCBI taxonomy): domain Eukaryota; kingdom Metazoa; phylum Chordata; class Mammalia; order Artiodactyla; family Delphinidae; genus Stenella; species Stenella coeruleoalba. Next base: position 66,546,260 of record NC_137147.1, on the reverse strand, counting down.
AACACTCAAGAGCACATAACCTTTGTGTTTGCTCAGATTAAGGAAGCCTTCCACGTCCGTCTGCTTGGAACAGACATGATTTAAGGCTCAGTCTTGTTGCAGCAACAGGAAGGTGGGAGTCCAAACCTTATGGAACTCCCAAGAAGCCCTTTACTCGCAGTCTTTCTCCAGAGACTTTACCGCCCTGCAGCCTTTTAAGAAGGGAGCGGTTTTCCAGAGCCTGTAGGCTTAGACATTGGGAAATTAAATGCATTGTTTACATTTTTCCCTAGTATGGGCTTGTTCTACTTCTAAGAAGACTAACGTCACAGAGCAAGGCAGATGGGTTATTAAAAAGAAATGACATAAGCTCAGGAAATCAGGACAGAAATTCTGGTTTGTTGAAAACCCTTCTACTAAGTGGAAACTCTCTGTTGCAGAGTAGTCTCAAGTGGGGCGGCCTGTACCCCGGGGACTGAGCACATCAGGACCTAAACCGTTCACGTGCGCTGAAGCAGCCCTGGTACCCTCTTTACATTCCACTCCACCCGCGGGGCTGAAATGTTGCCTGAGGACTTCTGTCGGGAAAGTTTGCCCTTCCTCATACTTCGGTAGACTTATTTAAGACTTCAAATTCCACGAATTAAGATAGTTTTTAGGAACCAACTGATGAGCTTCTCAATATGTGCTCAGCTCCAGAGCCCCAGGTTTGCCGGATTCTCCAGACAATTCATAATTCAAAGGAGCAGTCGGATCCCCTTCTGCTAAATAGTCAGAGGATGGCACCCACGAACAGTGCTGTGTAGAAGTCCAGTTCCTCCCCAGTTCAGTGCACACCTAATGTGTGTGAAGGCACCAAAACCCTTGACACCCCTTTTGGTATTTGGTGGCCTTAAAGAGGCTTAAAGACTCGGTTAATTTTGGCTAGAATGGAATGCAGCAGTACTGTCTTCAGACCCAGACAACCAGGGTCCCCTTCCTGGGCCCTGTGCTTTAGAGGACCCTACTCTAGCTCTCCTTCAGCAGCACCCCTCTCCATGGGGTAAGGATGCTTACCCAGAGCCGGCAGGGCCCCCCATCCACTCCTTGACCACCCTCCAGCACCTGGGTCCCCAGAATTTAGTGGGTACCTGGTCATCCCAGTGCCTGCTGCCAGGGCCTATGCAGGTCTCTTTACCACCCCAGGACTGGAGGCAGGAATAATAGAGAGGCTGGGATGGTAAGGGGGGTATTCCACATGCATGCCTGGGAGGAAAAGCCAGGAACAAGCTGGGGTTCCTATTTATATTCTTGTGCCCCCTCCCTGACAAATATAGGATAGCTCTAGAATCCAGAATGTTTTCTTCATTCAAAAATATCTTAAAAAAAAATCTTCAGAACACTCATGTTTTTACTTTGTAAGTCCTTAAAGTCCAAAAGCTTGAGCAATTAATTCTAGAGCCTAAAAGCTCACATGCGTGATGTGAAACATGCTCTCTTTACTGAAGTTGAGGGTGGGCGAGTAGGAAGGGCCTCCATCCTCTTGCACTCTCTATGACTCAGCTAGTTATCTACCAGGGTGTGCCCTGGAAGACTAAAAGCACCCAGCCAACAGTAAGAGCACCGCTAAGATTTGCAGTCAGGCCCTGATCAGGCCCCAGGCCCAGTAGGGGGACGTCTATCTGTCGTTCCTTCATTACTTTCCTAAAATCCCAAACACCTTTAGAGGTCCAGAAACTAGAACAGGGCTTCTCCAAATAGGAGATAATTTCAGCCTGACTTAGTGAGAAATCACAAAAGTAACTTGTTCAACTAGGAGCTATGGAAATACTGACAAGAGGACCAAAGATATTCTCTAGGGAAACCATCCAACACTGAAGTGGCAGCTTCCAGAGGAACTGGAATTTTCTCGATGGTCTCTCAGAAAGTTAAAATAATTAATTGTTATTACAAAAGGATTTCTTTTGAGGTATGGTGGAGCATGTGACTACATCAGGAATAGCGTGATCATATCAGAAAGGAGTAAACTAGCTTTCCTCTCCCTGAAGGTTACTTTTGGAGTCATAGGGTTTGACTGCTTTGGAGTTGGAAGAAAACTACACAATCATCAAGTTAAAATCTCACTTTTTAGACAAAGAGGCTGAGGCTCAGAGACCGATACCAGTTCTGTAGCTCTATGGATTGATTGTTCCAAACTACAGAGCTACTTTGGCACAGAGCTGGTACTGGTCTCCGGGTTTCCAGAGCCTTTGATTCTAGGGCTACAAATGTGATTTAAGATTAAATTTGACACACTTTTTGAAAATTCATAATCATCTGGAGTAGATTGTAGCAAATTAGTCTCTAAGAAAACATTTATAAAGTGCCTGGCACCATGCTGTCTTGGTGTTTCCTGAATTAGGGAAGAAGTTTTAGAGAAACCCTCGTCTTCGGTCGGAGGAGTCATAAATAATGAAAAATTCTGAAGCGAATACCTGAATGTCTTGATAAGAGCATGCTTTCCAAAAGCGACGTTCACGTCAGAGATTCCTAAACATCTTTTCCTTTTGAAAATATGTCCATTGAAGCAGGGCTGCAAGAGAAGAGAGCAGGCCCCTGGGCCCAAGGGAATGTGTGCAGCTGGTCCAGTCTTTGGGAAGGGCAGGCAAGGAGGGGTAAGGGGGCCACAGCCCTCTCCAGCATGAGAGTTCTAGTCAAGTCATGAGTGATGAGTCTCAGAATTATGAACAGTCTCCAAGGGAGTCAGCCGTTCACCTGGGAAAGGGATGTGAAAGTTCCAGATTAAACAGTTCTGCCTTCCAGGCCATTTTGGCCCTCCCTAGCCTTAGCCATCTCTCTATATCCTTTAAGTGTGTTTCTGAGTCCTTTAGGTGCCATATTCATCCCCTACTATTCCTCCTATCCCTCTCTCCAGGTCCCTCTGCCTTACCCCCACTCCTTCTGTTCTATGCTTCTGGGTTCTGTTTTACTCAGGAATAGTGGCAGCAAGCTATGAGAAGCAACAGAGAATCTGGGGGAAAAAAAACAAGAGAATGACAGGCTCATTGACCCCAGTGCTGACTGATATTTGTGTAATTTTACATAAGCCTATATAAACTTAAAAAAAATTACACTGGGATGTCTTTGTTGCTTTCAGAATATGAATGGATCTTTCAGGAAAACCTACTTAACAACAACAATAAAAAACCACTCCTTGGGGCTTCCCTGGTGGCGCAGTGGTTGAGAATCTGCCTGCCAATACAGGGAACACGGGTTCGAGCCCTGGTCTGGGAAGATCCCACAGGCCACGGAGCAACTAGGCCCGTGAGCCACAACTACTGAGCCTGCGCTCCGCAACAAGAGAGGCCGCCATAGTGAAGAGGCCCATGCACTGCGATGAAGAGTGGCCCCCGCTCGCCACAACTGGAGAAAGCCCTCGCACAGAAACGAAGACCCAACACAGCCAAAAATAAAAATAAATGAATAAATAAAAGATTACTATTAATAAAAACAAAAAAACAACCAAAAAAACCCCACTCCTTTTCAGTGACCTAATTAACTAAAGGCCATACTAAGCCTAAAAGTGAACACAAGACTATTACAAGGAGAGTATATCCAGAACTATGCAGAATCTTCATGATAATCTTCCATACAGTAGCATGTGATTTTCAGTGGGAAATGTGAACACATTGGCTCTTTGCAACTTACCTAATTCCATGGGCAATTGAGTTAAAGTATAAAAAAAAAAGAGAACACGTTTTTTCCCCACCGTACTTAAAGAACTTTTTCTTTTTCTTTCTTTTTCTTTCTCTCTCTCTCTCTCTCACTACGTTGGGTCTTCGTTGCTGTGTGCGAGCTTTCTCTAGTTGGGGCGAGCGGGGGCTACTCTTTGTTGCGGAGCATGGGTTCTAGGCACGTAGGCTTCAGTAGTTGTGGCTCTCGGGCTCTAGAGTACAGGCTCAGTAGTTGTGGCGCACAGGCTTAGATGCTCCATGGCGTGTGGGATCTTCCCCGGCCAGGGATCAAACCTGTCCTGTGTCCCCTGCATTGGCAGGTGGATTCTTAACTACTGCACCACCAGGGAAGTCCGAGCTAGAATCTTAAAAGAAAAAAAAAAAAGAAAAGAAATCAAATAAGACAAGGGATCTGAGGCCAAAATCTAGAATTAGAAAGTTTAGTTTCTAGGCTGGGCTCTTCCTTGGAATTGCTTTTGAGGTCCCATTAGAATGTATGCTGCTCAGTTTTCTCTTATTAAAGGAGAACTAGACCACCACAGTGGTGTTAAAATACCATGATGAAAAAGTGCTTTATGATCCAGAGATCAAAATTCCAATGTATGAACCAGAAACATTTCAATCACTCTAATTAAAAAATTGATTTCAAGTGGCACTAATATTACTGAGGTCCTACGCTATTCAGCTCCAATCCACATTACATAGAAATTCAGAAAGGCTCTAGGTTTCTGGGTTGGGAGAAAGTGGGGCTTTATGAATCTGTTCTTTAAGAGGCTCTTTCTAGTTCATATCAGCTCCAACCTTAGGGTGCCCATGAAGGTAAACAAGTTTCCTCAGGGATCTTTAAGTCAGTTGAATTCAGTAAAACCTAAGGTTGGACCCTCTTAAACTAGTCATTCTCAGCTCATCACCTTAATAGACCAACAGCTTGTGCCTTTCTTGCTTCCTCCTATTCCAAATGTCAGGGCTAAAGTGTGTTTGCCTCTGCTTATTGCCACGGGACTTGGCATATAGGGCATTTTTTGGTCCCTGCTCACCTGGCTTGTAGCCCAAATGCCATTACTCTTGGCTTTTCCAGTGTGCACAAGTAACTCATTAACCAAATCAAGATGTGAACAACAGCTGGATTCTTATTTTCAAGAAGCCACATGATTCCAAGGGGAAATCAGTTTTCAGGCTTTTGCCTCACATTCGATTTGGTCTGTGGTTTCCCTTTATAGTGCCAGAAAGTTGCATGATTATTAGAGGTTTCAGCCAGATACTCAGATAGACAGGCAGTCACATGCCCACAGTACCAAATGCCCTCACTGAGCAATTCATGTTTCCAGGATGTTGGGAAATTCAGACTTGCTGAAGGACCTTGTCCTTGCATTGTGAGGATGTCAGTGGTTGATATGATTCAGCAGTAAATTCTAATCTGAATTGCAAAACATTGAGCTAGTTGTTCAAGGGGACATCTGAATTGCTGACCATATTCTTGCCAAAGATGGAGCAGTCTTCAGAGCAGCTTGATCCCTGCATCGATTCAAATAGAATAGATTAAAATGAGATCTCCTTCTACCTCAGAATCACCCTGGATGGGTTGACATTTTCAAAGGCACTAGGCTTTAAACAACAAGGTCCTATTGTATAGCACAGAGAACTATATTCAATATCCTAAGATAAACCATAATGGAAAAGAATATTTTAAAACAGAATGTATATATATGTGTATAACTGAATCACTTTGCTGTACAGCACTAATTTCCACAACACTGTAAATCAACTATACTTAAAACAAAACAAAAAACCTTGACACCAAAAAAAAAAAAAAAAAAAAAAAAAGGCACTAGGCTTTCATTGCCCTTAGTGAATACAACAGGGGGATTCTACAGGGCATTTTTTTCATGCAGTCACCTGTGCTTCCCAGCTCTGCCTTCCTTTATACCTGGCTGTCATTCCTACCATGTTCTGGCTTCTGGGTCTGGTGAAGAGGATTAAGTCAAGCGCCTAATATTCCAGTCCCAATTTGGCCATGGACAAAGCAATCATCCATCTAATTGGAAGATATTATTAATAGGTATAACAGAGTAAAGCTTTTTTTTTTCTGGGTCACTTTAGGACAGTCCCCATGGGCTCCTGAAAAAGTTTATTCTGCTGGAGAACTATTCGCACAGAGCTTAATGAGGTATTAACACAGAGCCTAATAGAAACTTAAAAGTCATTCACAGGATTGTCTCATTCTCTATAGATGTACTTTACTAAACAAATACAATAGACTTGAACGTCTGGAATTATTGGGAAGGAAAATCAGGTGGTAATGGCTCATTTTACAAAGATTCACTAATTATGAACTCCCATAGTGCATTTAATCACTCGCTTGTTGAATGAAGTTTGCCTATTTGAAACAATCTGTCAGCTGTTTTTTGTTTTGTTCTGTTTTTTTCTAAACAGACCAGGATTGTGCTCTTTAGTGATGGAAACTTTAGTAAAGCATAGAATTTAGAAACGTTCAACCATTATCATCTTCACTCTCAAGAGTTTCTCTCTTCCAGAACAGGTCAGTTCTCTCTTCCAGTTCAATTTCACAAAAGAAAAGTTAGGTACTCAAATGAAGGGACTACTGGAGGAAGGACTTGGCTCTAATTAGCTAGACATCATAGTCTAGCAGTGTTTTCTTCTTCTCCCATGCCCTGTACTAACTTTCCAATAAGAACGTCAGTAATCTAAAGTGGCTCCATAATTCTCAAATGAGTATTTTTAGAATGCTCCATTTATAAGAGGTACTCTCCTGAAAATCGGAATTTTTATCTCCTTGGGAATTAAGTCAGCATTGCCTTTTCTTCATTCATTTCTCCTCGTGGTTATTTTTTTCTTTTAGCCTGTCTGACACAAAACATGCTCAAGGTGCAGTACTGTAAAGGCATGTGTTTTGGGGTGGAGGTTTGAGGGCGGAGGGAGAATGTATACTCAGCAGCCTCAGGCCTCTCCTGGGAAGTCTGGAAGCAGAGCAGTTAAGCCCAAACTTTCGGTTTAAATTCCAGCTCTGACAACTACTAGCCATGTGACCGTAGGCAATGGCTTTGAGCTTGTTTGTTCCTGTGTAAAATGAGGATAATGTTAGCATGTACATCACCGAGTTGTAGAGAAGACTGAAATAATACATGTAAAACACTCAACACAATGCCTGGAACACAATGAGTATTCAATAAGTCATGGCTATTACTGTTGTTATTATTGTCTGGGAAGACATTGTTCTTGAGGTCAGGTCACACTCTTACCAAAATTTACTTGCTTTGTTCTCCAGCTCTTAGTAGAGATTCCGTCTCCCTCTGGCTAAAAGGTATAGCTGTTCCATTTCTATGTCTATTGTCCAGTTAGTTAGCCTAGCCAAGGTGAAATTAGGTATATATGTGTACATGAAGGTAATAATTTCTAATATAAATACCAATTTTAATTTCAGGAATTCTGTTAAAAAAACACAAAACCTTCATGCTTAGACTAATTTACACTGGAAAAATTCCAGGCAAAGTCATAAGTTATTATTTACCGAAAGTTAACATTTTTATAACTAATTTCCTTAATATGACCCTAGATAATGTTTAATTTGGATAAAGTACACATCATTTTGGATGAGATGGTGTTAAATGGCTGCATTGTGGAAACGAATCGGGCAAGAATTCTTGCCCCTCTACTAATTCTTGATAAGATGTCAGACAGCTGAAAACAGAAAGGCTCTGCCAGACAACATCGACTTACAGGAAATGAGGACACCATGGAATACCTCTCAACATCACTAGCCCAAAAGATTCTGGAAGACCAAACACTGCAAAATGGGCTGTCCTTCCAAAGACATTTAAAATAGGTGTTTTCCACAGTTCCTAAACGGAAAACAAAACTATTTTAAAACATGATGCACAAAGAAAATTTTTCTCTAAACGGAGAGACAAGTTTTATTTTCTGAACATAAACATTTTTTTCTCACTTGTTTAGATTTTGTGGAGTACTGAGGGAAACTCTTTTGGTCTCTGCTTCCCTTTGCAAAGGGATAAATTCAGGAACAGCATCATGGGGTGGGAAGAAAATGTGGCACCTCTCTGTTGGCCAATAAACTTTTAAAATTGACTTGAACATGCAGAGCACTTTGAATAATACTGTTTTCTGAATGCTATCTTTTTCCTTAAAGTCAAAATGTGTGTACCTAATGAAAATTGCAGAATCAAATATTCTTTGCCAGTTTCTAAAAGCCTGATATCCATTTTATGGGTACTTGGCAATTACAAAGACATCATGTAATTAACTCTATAGAGAATGTTACTACCTAATAATGAATCGCTAAGACAACCATTATAGCTATCCTATATGCCATATTGTAAAGAGTTAGTCTTATTATTAAACTTATTTGTAAATGAAATTTAGTTCGAAGTTTAAAAACAGAATGCAAGAGAATATATCTCTGTTCAGGTTGCCATGAAATGACTCTGTCTTCCCCTCCCTTTTATTCCTTCAACCCCTTCTCCTGGAATGTGTTGAAGCAAAGAAAACTGCTAAGTCACTATAGAAGAGCAATGCTCTGATCCTCCCAAACCTTTCTGTATATATGCTTTTGCTTCGTTAACAGTAGGAGATACAGAGCTGTCTTAAGTAAAAGCATGTTCATGTGCATGTTAGGGTAGGAGGGCAAGTACATTGGAGGACACAGAAATATAGTCTTGATACATGAAGACACTGTGCCATCCTATGGAATTCCAAGAGTTCTTTCACCTACAACACTCTGTCCTCCAGAAGAGGACATAAATGGGCATTCTAGGCAGTAATTCATTCAGTACTGTTTGATTTCTCTCCCTGTCTCGTGTGTGTATAGGAGGGATTTTGTTTAAATTCTCTATGTGTTTGTAAAACTTCACTTACATATTTCAAAGTTTGCATCTACCAGGCAACCAATGAATAATGGACTCCAAAAGCAAACCTTAGTTGTTTTGGACTCATTCAGGAAAGCAGAGGAAAGGCTTCTGACCTGCCAGAACAGTGAATGGTATGCATTAAGTAGCCAAGGTCTGGGGAAAGCCCAGTCTAGATCAAAGTGCTTTGGAGGTCTTTCTGAGACATAATTAGTTGGGAAACACTGGCCTAGTTGGTAGGCACTTAATCAGTAGCACATTCGGGTAACTGCTGAAACTGGTACACCAGAAGTAACTAGGGAGTGAATAAAATTAATTTTGGGGTCACACCAAAATAGCATTCAAATAACATCTTGGCACAGATTTTAGTACCTTGAGAGAATAACGATTAAAAAAAATACTAGGTAGATACCACTGGAAAAAATACTCCAGAGGCTAGTGTATGTGAAGACCCAAGTAGATGTCTCACAGTACTTGACTTATACACGAAGTGAACTCTAATGTGACTCTCTGTTGTGTGACAGGCTGTGTCATCAGGTTTATTGCTGAACTTCAGGTTTATTGCTGAACTGTGACTACCAGCGTTAAGTGATTTTCAGACTCATGAAATTTATGTCTCAGACTTTTAGTTCTACAGGAAGATTCCTGACATTTCAGAGTTACTCACTGTATAAGACTCATCAACTTTACCTGCTGTAGCAATGTGCTAGACCAGGATTCAGCAAACCTTTTCTGCAAAGGACCAGACAGTAAATATTCTAGGCTTCGTGGCCCATATGGTCTTTGCTGTAACTACTCAGTTCTGCCACTGTAGTGCAAAAACGAGCCATAGATTATACATAAATAAGTCAGCATGGCTGTGTTCTAATAAAACTTTATTTCTTTATGGATACAAATCTGAATTTCATAAAATTTTCACATAAGATATTATTATTCTTTTTTATTTTTTTCAACCACTTAAAAATTTAAAAACCATGTTTAGTTCATGGGCCATACAAATGCAAACGGCAGGCCACAGTTTGCTGACCCCTGTGCTAGAATAGTCTTGGTAAAAGCTGGCTACTGACAGACATTTTAGATACTTAAATAATACACATAAACTGGGTATTAATTCTACTGCTAGTGTAAAGTTCTAGTCATGCATCCATGTATTGAGACAATCACCACCACTGTTTTCTGGATTAAAGCATAGGTCATACATTTAAATATTGCTATTATGTTTTATTTTAACTTTTATTCTCGCAGAGAACTGTGAAGCTAACAATAAGGTAAAGTAAATGCTGCCTCTGATTACATAGTCACAACATTCTCATGCAGAGAACAGAAACACTACTCAAATGATTGACTGCAATGGGAGAAATCTCTTCTAATGTAGAAAGGGAACGTACCTTTTAAACAGGTAAATTGTGGGCAATTCCAAAAAATGCTTTTCACGCCTATAAAAGCCATTTGGCTAAATCAGACCTAGTGACATTTCTTTTACCTAGATGCATAGATATGATAAGTCACAGGAAAATGGAAATATAGCCCCTTTTCAAAACCAGGAAATAGCATTATCCCAGTGGTTTCTTTTCACACTAACACAACATTCAAAAATCATTCTTGGATCTTAGACTTACACGTCACTGAAGATACAATGGTAAGTAGCACATTTGGTGTTTAAAAAATTAACACAAATAACTTGGCTATTTTTACCTGAAGAATACTTTAAAGACAGAACACAAGAGTTGGATCACAAGCATGTGAACATATATTTCTCCTAGCTTTCCAGTTTCAGTAAGTGTATTTACACAGAAAAATACATTTCTTCATGTAGTAGTTTCAAAAAACTATATATCTCAATGATTCAAAATGAAAAGTATACAGTTAAGCTCTTAGGTCTGATGGCTGCAGTGAAACAGTCACATGACACAGTTTTGTACGCTGCAAACATTTTAATGATTATTGTTGAGAATACATTTTGGAAATTTTTTTACTTCAAACTGCAACAAGTTAAATAAATGTTTATAATATACAAAGAAAATACAACCAAAAGTAAAACTTGCTTTAAGTGTGCCTTGCACCTAAACCAGTGTTTTCTCCCCCCCCTTAATATATCTTTATTTTTGAACTGCACAAACACACTTAAGAATTTGAATTTTATAGTATGGCATTTAGGAAATAAAAATATACTCCCCACCTCAAAGAAATAAAAAGGCTGTGCATGATTATATGCCAAACAAAAGAGAGAACACTAGATATACTCTGATAGTGCAGGCATCATTAAAAAGGAAAAGAAAAAGCTTGAGATGCTCATTAACTCTCTATGTTTTAAGGAAGCAGGATTTTTGACCAAGTAGCTTAAAAGCCAGCAAAACAGGCATCAGTGATGGCAACTGTAGTGTATGAAGTATGAAATGACAAACTTTACACAAATACACTGTTAGAAATTTACCAATGAACACTGAAGATCTGAGAAGCTGCTCTTTGGAACAGTCAAGTAGGACCACCTAATTCCAGTCACATAAGCCCTTGTAGCAACACAAAGTGTTCTGTGCTATATACTTGCTGGCTGGATAGTTAAAGGATTTGTTTTGTCATTAGCAGCTAACGAACTTATTCCATGTGTTCTTAAAGCCTTAATGGTGGAAAAAAGGCAAGTGTCATTAGCATGGAGGATCATATACTTCTCTGCACACAAACACAAGAGGCTTCACTAGAATTTTAAGTCTCTGATGTCTCCCATTGCACTTCAAAGCTCAGTTGAGATGAAAGCCTTTCTCCATTGTAGCAGCTAGCAGGCGCTCTCTCATGATCTCCTCCGAAGAGTATTCCGGCAACTTTAGATAATGTACACACGTATTCACTGATGGGTAGCTTGCATCAGTAGCATCAACCTACAGAAATAGAAGTGAAAATAACAGAAGACCATGACTTTAAATATGTATTTCTTTCAACCCTTAAGTATCTTAATTCCATTTAGATTCCCCAGTAGCTAGAGTTTGTACCTTGCGTACAACTGTGAGCCTAGGATGCAAGTTAGCCAGTCCACCTGGGGGTAGAGTTGAACAACCAGTGGTAAACTGCAGGAATGCCTTCCTCTCATCTGAAGACATGCCACATAAAACCCTCACAAACCTAAGGAAACCTGGGCTAAAAGAAGAAAAATAAAGTTATATTGATTTGATAGCTGATTTAAATGAAAAATACTACCATTACTGTATAAGCCAGCAATAACCCTAAAAACGAATATCCGCATGTTGGAAGAACAACACTGTCTAGACTCTTGGGTAAGTATGAAATAAGCTGATATAAACTACTTGAAAAATACCCTTCAAAGACTGATACAGACAGACTGAAACACTGATGGAGTATAGGAATCAAATATGCAACAAAGGCAGCAAATCAGAAAAGCTCAAGATGCACATGCATAATTCACCCAAATATGGCTAAACTAGCAACAGGGATCTGAAATAATACATTTTTGTTACAGTGAAATAAAGTATCACTATATGCTACAACATGGATGAATTTCATAATTATAATATTAAATAAAAGAAACCAGACCTTAGAGAATACATACTGCATGATTTCGTTTACTAAAGTTCAAAAAGCAAGCAAAATTAATCAATGGGAATAGTGATTTAATGACTAGAAAAGAATAAGATGGGGATGGGGACTTCTAGAGTTGTTTCTTGTTCTGGGTACCAATTATACAGGTGTGTCCATTTTGTGAAAATTCTCCAGGATGTATGTGCAATTTGTGTACTTCTGTTATGCTTCAATAAAAACTTACTTAAAAAAAAAAAAGCTATATATACAATGTCATTTAAGTTTAAAATAATAATACTTTCTCATTTACATCACTTTGAAAACTTTAAAATACAGGGCTTACAGTCTTAAAAAATGTCAGTGGTATGAAAGAAAAAACATCCGAGGAACTGTTGATTAAAACCATATCACAACTAAATACAATCTCCTGACGGGGGAGAATGGGAGTGAAGTGAGTGCTATTAAAGATATCGCTGGAATAATCAACAAAGCTGGAATGTAGACTATAGATTAGCTAATAGTACGGAATCACAAATCTGCTAACTAGTATGGCTACGTGGGAGTATGGCCGTATTCTGAGGAATGTACACTAATGTATTACAGAGTAAAGGTACAACATATATGCAACATATCCTCAAATGGTTCAGAAAATGTGTGTGTGTGTGTGTGTGTGTGTGTGTGTAAAGAGATAATGTAAAAGAAATACAGCAAAACGTTAAGTACTGGTGATTCTGGTAAAGGATATATAGGAATTCTTAACTATTCTTCAACTTTTCTGTAAGATTGAAATTATTTGAAAATAGAGGTTAATATAAAAGCAATAAAGCCTAAGGGTTTACAAATGACGCAATTTTTAAAATGATGAACAGTTAAAACACAGTGAGAAAAGGAATGTTAAACATCAGCCAAGATGACTTTTTGTGTGAACTCAGCCTTATCAGTGAATATACATCTTGGTAACGGTGAGACTTAACTCCTTTCTCATTTTATACATATAATTCACTGAGTCATTTAGAGAACCCGCCATTTGATTTTGGGACATAAACAATTTGTTAATCTTAGAAAATAACCAACACATACCTATCACGTGTATAACCCAACTTAGGTTCGGTATAATTAATAATATCCTCTGCTGCCCAGGATGGCGACTGATTTCCACAAAGAATCATTTGGACTTCTTCATGGCTGAAGGAACTTAATTTCTCCATTGGAAAAACTTTATTAAACCCATCTACATTACACACACAGCAAAAAAACAAAAACAAAACACACAACTCAGTTTCTAAGTTATAATTTCAAAATAACAAATTTCAAATCAAGATACTCAACTAAATGGATAGAAAGAAGATAAATATTAATAAATATTTGAAAAAGCAAATATAAATGAAAATAGCTTGAAATAAAAACTGTGCTAGGGTTTTAAGTACAGAAATTTTTGCTTATTATCACAAATGTAGACAGGGAGAGAATATTCAGACACTATGGTCAGTAGCCAAATTCTAATAATTTCCCAATCAGTTCTTATGTCATACAAGCCAGCCAAGGCTATGTTCTCATTTTTAAAAATAGTAAGTGATAAACAGTCCAATGTATTTTGCGTCAATCTTTACTTGAAGAATTTAGATTCTAACATAGTTTAACTCATCTTGATCATGTAATATTGAAAGTATGCAACAATATTATATCCACTTACAAATGAAAAAACAGAAGCCAAAAGTGGGTCCCTCATTACTCAGGAGGACCAAGCTGAGGGTATGCTACAGCTTGAAAATGTTCCAACCTGTTCTGAGTACTCTGCAGGACCTAACTGTTGGGAAGACAAAAAACTAGACGGCAAATCTAGAGATTACTAGCAATTTTTGAGCATAGCAGTACCTTAATTTCAGCTGTCTCAAAGTAAAAGGAGAGGGATTCAACTAAAGAGCCTTAAAAATTACCTCTAAAGGCTTCCATCTGTTTCTGAATACCCATATGCATACAAAAGTCAAACATCAAATCCACATATTCTTCTGCATTATCCATTGTTACCATCTGCAAAGGAAAATTTGTCAACGTAATTGTTAATATCTAGGAATATTTCAGTAGCGCCTAGTACAACTGGCCTCATTAAGAGGAATTTTCTGGACCTACAGATATATCAAAAGCAAAATTTGTACCTCATCTTCACCACTTGGCTTCAGATCCACAGCTGTAAAACCATATATTCTTGAGGAAGGGCAAAACTGGAAATTTAAACTGGGAGGACAGAAAAGGATTAGATTAACATTCAGCTACCATTGGTGTTTAATTTTTAAAACACTGCCGCCAAAACCATGGGCACCTCCCCCAACAATAACAAAATCACTATACCAGCTTAGATATTAAGTATGGGGCCTTTTAAAATGCAAAACCGTGTGCCCAAAAACTATCTGGCCAACTGTTTACCAAACCTGGCTTTGCAGGCATTTCATGAAACACCACCTTTCATGTTTTACTTCCTCCTTAGGCACAAAATTAATCAACTATGGATTTTTGTAATGAATTATGGTAGCAACATGTTTACAAGTTATTTTTGCAAAAGAAACTTTTTTTTTTACTAAAGTTGTTCATGCTCTGTTTTTACCCCCGCCTCAAGTCAAACCTTGAACATACGAACAACTTATCAAACACAACTTCTCAATGTTATCATCAAAGAAAGAAGGAAGGAAGGAAGGAAAAAAATGACAGCAAAGCCTCGTAGTCAATCCAAAAATCACAGTTTAACATACCAAGGGTATAATAATTACACATATATAAATTAATAGAATTTTATCAAAAGATCTACAGCATCTGAGTTAGTTAATGCAGCCACTGGGGATAAGGCTTACATACAAAGCAAACTATTCTGAGGTTTTTCAAGTAGGCTGTATATATCAATTAGCTAATGAATTTGTCAAAATATTATTGGCTTTGGACTGTTTACACAAGATATATATAGTTATCACATTTGATAAATCAGATAATCTTTCAGATGTCTGATGATTAATAAACTATATTCTGGTATTCTGAGTGCTCTCTTTATAATATTAACAAATCAAAGGATCAAATCAAAAATCGATATTTCCTGTAGCATCTTATTATTGTTAACAGACTGTATATTCATATATTGCAAATCAGTGAAGACAAAGGAACAAAAGCTTTAGAATTTATTCATCCATTAGGTTGAAGAGTATATATATCTATATATACACACATAAAGCTTACCCTAAATCCTCTATGCTAAGTGGAGGCCCAGAACCTGATGGATTCTTCAGCACTAGTTCTTGTAATTTTGTGTTCTTCTCATCTTCAGAAAGACCTTTGTTGCTTAAAATCTGGCGCCTCTTGATAGCAAGGTCTTTAATTTCTTTTAAAAATCTGGCTCTGTGTGGGTTTACTAGTTCAAAGTCTTCCCAAGTTAAAATTCCATTAAACCAAGCTGGGGGTTTTGGTTTGGGGGGATCTAGAATAAATTCTGATTTTGAATCCTCTTCAAAGCTTCCTACTGAGAGTGAATCATGACCTTCTTCTGTAGAGGCTTCAGACTGACTTTCAGTACAGTGTAAGTCTCTATCACCTCGTGACTCATAAATCAGTTTACTCATATTGCTTTTAATGTCACCCATACACATAAGTTTAAAGAAAGGTTTAGAAATAGGTAAATCCACAAGTCTATTGTCTTGAATGCATTTGGCCAAGAAAATTCCAAGGAAATGAAAGAGTTTTGTGATCCTTTCAAGCTCATCACTATCTTGTGGAAATGGAGCTGTAAACAGTCCACATGATCTCTGAACATAGTATCCAGGAGGTTTCAATCCACCTCCAAGATCGACCTAATTTTTTAGAGGGAGAAATGCAAAAAAAAATGAAAAGATCCATAAACATTAAACATCTTAATTCAGCTATCTAAAAGTATCTATAAACACATTTTATTAAATAGGTTTTATAGACTAAATTTTACCCTTTAAAAGCATTTTAATAGTATCAGGATTATTCAATAATAAAAGTAGAGTCAGAAAACCTGGCTTACATTCTGGAAGCATAACTGATTTTTAACTTTCTAAAAGCAGAATCGCAAATCAAATCACAAAATGGGAAGTATATCTTACATGACGAGATTCATCATCTGGAAAGTTATCATCACAAAGCCAAGCTCCCAAATCAGTTCTCTGGAATTCTGCTGCCACCAGAGCATAAAATTCTAATGTGGGCCCCAAGCCAGTTCCTTCTTCTCCTAAAAATTCAACCTAAACATGAACAAATAAATTATGGGGGAAAGTAAGCTTAAAAAAATTTTTAATGATCCCATTCTTGCCAAAATCCAGTCCTACTGTAATATACTTTTTTTTATAGTAGCAGTATAATATAAGCCACACAGAAGTTTTTATTCCAGTTTTTCTAAAGAGAAATTTGATTTGTTGTACGCTATTCCATACTTAGACACTGTGGTGAGCATCGTCCATACATCAACTTACTTCTCGCAACAAACCTACAAAATAAATTATCATGTCCTTTTCATACCAAAGGAAACCAAATTTCAGATAAAGAGGTTATATATCATTTGCTTGAGGAAATGATGGTATACAGATTTATGTGTGTGTGCATCCGCACGTGTGTCTATGTGACACCAAAACCTAAACTCTTCCACTTATTTCTGACTTTACGCAATCGCTTTAAAGGTTTTTTATCCATACTCCATATATTCCAAAAATTATTTGAGGCAGCTTACAAAAACACACAGTGTATGTTAAAAAATAATAATAATAATAATTGAGAATTATCTGTGTTAGAGGACTATATGGGTAAGAAGAATAAGATGAAGGCACAGAAAATTCTTTTTTTGGGGGGTGGGGTGGGGGTGAACTGGCGGCATGCAGATCTTAGTTCCCCGGACAGGGATTGAACCTGTGCTCCCTGCAGTGGAAGCACGGGGTCCTAACCACTGGCCGCCAGGGAAGTCCCAGGCACAGAAATTTTAAAGTGAAAACCATAAGCCTTATAAATTTTCTAGAGGTGTATTGTATTTATCATAATCAGTCTGTGATCCAAAAATAAACAAACCAGGTGGCTGACATCTGTGACAGGAGAGGTATTTCTTTCCTTGTCTCTCATATATAAGGAATAATATGTATATAGGATGTAATCAACAATGCCCACAATAACATTTCTGCAGTAAATATATTGAATTTCTTACCGCCATTTGCTACAACATCTCTCAATATCTTCATGAGTGAAGATATTCTTTGCTGCTCATTAAGCCACAAGATCCTGACCCCTGAGGAGGTGAGCTGACATCCTCTTATGAAAGATGCTCTGCCAGAGGAGAAGGCCTTTGCACAGAGGGCAGAGAAATCCATCTACACTTCTATCTAATGCAGTTTTTTATGTGGTGGAAGACACAGACTGGTTCTCTAACTGTCAGTCCTGCACACTACAAGAAATTATATAGAGGTACCTCAAGAACTGATTTCCGATCTGCATGTATTTGCATGACATTCTCAGCCCACTCCATCAGTGATTCACCACGTGGAACTTTCACTCTTTCATGCTTGAGACGACCAACACGAAACTCTCCAGGATCATCTCGCCTTACACTACTTGTGGTCCTTGTTCTTTCCACAGTGGCCTCACGTCGGTTTTGTAACCACACTATTGCTCTGAAATAGAAAAATACCTATGTAGCTGTAGCATACAGCAACAGCTGAATGTACTACTAAACCAGCAACAAAAGTCAAAGATTTAAGAATTTTTTAAAAATAGTATTTTATCAGATGATCAAATATACTAATCTTATTTCCTTAGACAAACTGAGAAAATACTGAGTCTATATTTTCCCTTTTTACTTTAGCAATTAACAGATCAAAATAAAGGTCTGTGGTCCAACCCCACACAACACATAAAAATACAGACAAACTCATAATACATAAAATATAAACATTTCCTAAATCAGAGAATGTAAAAAATGGTTAAGCTATCTTTATTACTGTGATACAAATTGAAAGCCAACACAGAAACAGTGTTGTGATTTTGAAACATTTTCTTTTTAACAATGCAGAGTTAACCCATCTAGGATGGGAGAAAGAATCTTGAATTAAGAATAAGAAGATGAAAGATCTACTCTCTCATGTGTGCTACAATTTTTTTGGTACTCTCAGGCCAATCAGCTATGTACTTTGAGAATCAGTTTCCTCATCTATAAAATAAAAATCAGGGAGTTACCTAGTGGTCTAGTGGTTAGGATTCGGGGCTTTCACTGCCATGGCCCGCGTTCAATACCTGGTCAGGGAACTTAAGATCCTGCAAGCTGTGTGGTGCAGCCAAATTTTTTTTAAAAAATTGAAAAAAAAAAAACCCCCAAAACAAAAAAAACCATACCCACACATATAAAATAAAAGTCATAACCAATGCCATTAATCACAGCGGGCCTATAGTGCTATGTGTGCAAATGCTTGGTAAATGATATGAAATGGTCCAACAATGTAACTAAGGGCAACAGGCAACTCCATTTAAATTATAACTTTTTTACATCTACTTTGAAAGTACTCTGGGTATTCAATCACTCAACAAATATTTACCGAGCACCTACAACGTGCTGTACACTGCAGCTAGAGCAGTGAACAAAACTGCCAGAAATTCCTGCCCTCATGAAACTTTCATCTAGTGAAGGAGACAGAAACACAAAAAGAAGTAAAATGGTATGTTAGATTGTAGTAAGAGAAAAATAATGGCCAGAAGATATATTTTAATGTTATCAAAGCTATTTGCAAGCATTAAATTTTGTATTCTTGGGAATTTCAGCAACTAATAATTTATGTAAGCCACTTAAATACTGTACAATAAATGCTAGCTAATGGAAAACACAGTACTTCAATCCACACTGCTTCAAGAGAGCTTATATCCAACTGGAAGTCAAAAAATGTTTAAATGTTGACAACTTTTTTTTTTTTTTGGCCGTACCTCACAGCTTGCGGGATCTTCGTTCCCCCACCAGGAATTGAACCCACGCCCTTGGCAATGAAAGTATGGGGTCTAAACCACTGGACCACCAGGGAATTCCCAAATGTCGACAACTCTTTACGAGAAAACAATATATTCCCTTCATCAATCTTGATATAAAGTATATATGTACATTTTGAGCTTATATAAAACATTTAAAAACACATTTATTCTAAAAATGTAAAATGATACACCTCCTACCTTGATGCACCAAATGCTGTACATGTGAAATACAGCTGTCTAGTTTCAAATGGTATTAGAAAAGGACACTTGCTGGTTAACTGTTCACACCAGTCTGGCAGAGCCCCACTTGCCAATGCCAATGGCTCCTGCAAATTAACAAATAACAATGTCTTAAAGCAATTATGAAAAAAGACAAAAAAGAGTCAATTCTTAACAGGAGAGATGGCGTGAGGTAGAAAAGGAAGGAGAGGCAATACATTCAAAGTCCAACAGATTGAAGAGTTCAAATATCTGGTTTTATTACCTCAATCTGCTGCAAAATTTTTGTTGTGATTTTTTTGCTAGTGAATTCATCTGGTGGAAAAGTAAACTGAGGCTGCTCATCACCTTCTGTAAAAGTAATAAAATTAATAAAAATATAAACTGACTTGCTTTTAAAAATGCCACAGAAACGAAACAAGGCTTCTTACAGACCTTCTTGGGATATTCTTGAATAAGGGTCACTTGCAACTATATACAGAATACGCAGAAGCTGAAGGACATCTTCTACTCCACAAGAATTCTGTCCATTGCCTGCTTTGGCCTGAGGTTGTTCTTTTGTCAAATTAAGAATATCACTACTTTGAAGAGTAGAAATGGCCCCCTGGTTTAACCCAGACTTTGTTCCATGCTCACAAAAATCCTAAAGAAACAATTGGGAAAACTAGCCATTAATCATTTTCAAGAAAAGCAATATATCATCCTATTAGTATTAATGTGAAAAGGCTGGAATTCTTCAAAGAATTGCCTTCTTTTAAAATAAAAACAGTATCATCCAAGTCAAAGCTTAACCAAGCTTTGTTCTAAACAAGAAAATTATCAAAATATAACCACTAAAAGCCACAGTTAAAACTACGTATTTAGATCCAATGCCACAAACCATATTTGAAATTTTAGCATTGTCATATTAACAATGTTAATTCAACTTCTTTTTTTTAGTATGTCCCAATGAACTGCTTTTCCTCAAGAATATTTAAAAAGCTGCAAAGCACAAAGCCATTCCCAATCAAAATAGTGTTCTGATGCCAATATATACCTTATATGCAGCTATGAGCTGAGAACAATTTCTGTTTTTCCTAATACTTTTATTAGTGCCAGTTAATTTCCAGTGGCGCAGGAAAGCGGCATCTGCATTCTTCTGCAGGTAGGTTATCAAGTCATTCTTTGGTAATTCATCAGTGCCAAGATACTGTTCCACATGCTCTATAGACCAACAACCCTACAATAGGAAAAACGAAATGTTGGCCTTTCCTGATTATAAAGTTTATGCTACTTCACATGCATTACATAAGGTAGCTTTAAGATCATGCATTTAACCTAATCTAAAGAATCCCATGTTGGGCTTCCCTGGTGGCGCAGTGGTTGAGAGTCTGCCTGCCGATGCAGGGGACACGGGTTCGTGCCCCGGTCCGGGAAGATCCCACATGCTGCCGAGCGGCTGGGCCTGTGAGCCGTGGCCGTTCAGCCTGCGTGTCCGGAGCCTGTGCTCCACAACGGGAGAGGCCACAACAGTGAGAAGCCCGTGTACCGCAAAAAAAAAAAAAAAATCCCATGTTGCTGATTTCTCCCTTAATTGTTCAATTGAAACACAGCGTTAGTTTTTCTTTTACTAAGTAGCCAAGAGCAAGACTCATTTCCTAAAAATAACTTACCATTTTTCCATTTTCCTTTTCTTTGTCAGAATCTTTCATTTCTCTGTACATAATTCTAAATATGAAGATATTATTCAAGTTAATTCATAAATCAAATGATTTGTGGTTATTTCTAATAAGCCTTCAATTCTTTAAAAACATGTATGAATGAGGACATTCATTAGCTATATGCTTACATGAAATACTGAACTCAGGGAGAATTTATAAGAAAAAATATTCATTTGTTAAACATAGGGAATAGCGGAAATCATATTCCTGAAAGAGTTATGGTTTATAAATCGAGCATTATTAAGAAAAAGCATGTATCAAACCTAGAACTTTTAAAGATATAAAGTAACATGCCATCTCTTATAACTTTCATACATTGTTGTAAAAATAAAATAAGATGTGTCTGCATCTGTGTCTAGATAGAAAGAAGGATAAGAATAACAAGGACCAAGAGGCGGTTGAGATCAAATTTAATATTCCAATAAAAACTGAAGGACGAGAATGCCATGAAGACCTTCTGTTCTCTCTCAGAAAAACCTACATTACTTTATTGGACATTATCTAAGATTATCAGTGACGTTAAGAGAATATCGGAAAAATAAACTAAGAAAAGTGAAGTTACATAGGATGACTATGATATAATTATTTATAATATTAAATTATTAAATTATTTATATTATTACATAACAAATATTATTATAGGTAATACTTACTGAGCACCCTCTACATCTCATACAGTACTGAATCTACTTTACATATATTAATTCATTGATTCCTCACAACCACTCTCATTTTACAGATTAGAAAACGAGGTACTAAAATGTTAAATAAATTTGCCCAAGGTCATTGATATTATTTAGTGAATGAATAAATGAATGAACAAAGAGAGGTAGGTTTAACTCACAGACGCCAAAGCAAATAACAGAAAACATTTACTACTTCATACACAATCCCAGTCAAAGAGTTCAACAATTATTACATAAGGAGCTAGTCTAGATTATTTCTAAAGTTCCTCCCAGTTGTAAGCTTTAACCTTTCTCCATCAGGAGTCAGAAATGCTCTTATCTATTCCTGTAAACCAAGAGAACTAAATCTTTTCTGTTCCTATAATACAAAATATAGAAAATATTTCTTGGCTCATACACTATGAAAATATCTACTTAAAACATTAAATTAAAATCTCTTACGTGTATGTTGGCTCCCAAATACGCCTAAGTTTATCTGATTTCACATTGCCGTTACACGACAACTGAAGCAATTTCTGTACATAGTAAAAGATGGTTGATCTGAAATTAGTGAGTGGTAATTCAACTTCACGAGTTGTTCCAAGACCTGTTACTTTCAAAGTGAGGGCTAATCGAGGTGACGGAGTACATTCAACTTCTTCCAAGAGCTCTGAATGAGGTGTTCCTAAAAATATGGAAGATATGAAAAACAATTACACTAAAATAAGCAGTCCAGAAAGAGCACTGCACCAAGAGACAGGTTACATGAAATCTAAACGTTTCTGCCATATATCAGCTACTTAAGATTCTCCTGGGGACTTCCCTGGTGGCAGAGTGCTTAAGAATCCACCTGCCAATGCAGGGGACACGGGTTCGAGCCCTGGTCCCTGGTCAGGGAAGATCCCACATGCTGCGGAGCAACTAAGCCCATGCGCCACAACTGCTGAGCCTGAGCTCTAGAGCCCGCAAGCCACAACTACTGAAGCCTATGTGCCTAGAGCCCGTGCTCCGCAACAAGAGAAGCCACCGCAACTAGAAGCCCACACATGCGCCCCGGCTCGCCGCAACTAGAGAAAGCCCCTGCGCAGCAACAAAGACTCAATGCAGCCCAAAATAAATAAATATATTTATTTATATATTAAAAAAACCCCTATAGCTAGTGTCAATCTTATTAAAAAAAAAAAGATTCTCCTGGCCTCAATATTTTTGTTTTTTTAAAATGGGAAGAATACAGTTAGGTTAAAGACAGTGTACTAGAGAAGAATTTGTACATATGATAAGAATCTCTACTTTTTATTAGGGTATACATGAGAATTGTATATTTCAGAACATTTTATTTTTATGAATGAGAAAACTAAAATTATTAATAATACTACATACAGAGAAAACCACATACTCAGTTAAAGACTTATCAACCTTTTGCTTGCATTGAATGAGTCTGTTATGAGGTAAACACACACATATACACACAAATACAATTAGTTTCATACGTATTTAGTGATGTACTCTCTTTTTTTTTAATCTCAGGAATCTTTTCCTCATATCATGATATAGTTTTATAAAGTATTGTTTTATACACTGCATGACATCCCATTGTACTTTAACTGAACCATATCCATTATATAATGAAGGTCATTTCCAATTTTTAAAGAATACCTCTGTAGTCATCTGAGTGCAGAGCCAATACTTCTATAGTACCAATATGTAGTAGTAAAAATATGAAATATATTGCTAAAGAACTCTATCGAAAATCTGTACCTATTTATACTCCCTAGAATAGGTTTTCTTTTTTTTTTTTTTTGCGGTACGCGGGCCTCTCACCGTTGTGGCCTCTCCTGTTGCGGAGCACAGGCTCCGGACGCGCAGGCTCAGCGGCCATGGCTCACTGGCCCAGCCGCTCTGTGGCATGTGGGATCTTCCTGGACCAGGGCACGAACCTGCGTCCCCTGCATCGGCAGGCGGACTCTCAACCACTGCACCACCAGGGAAGCCCTAGGTTTTCCTTTTTGAAGGGACCTTGGAACATCTTGATTCATACTCATTCTCACCATCATACTACATCACATACCTCACATTATACTATAAACTGTACTTATGTTCATATTTAACATAGGTATCTTTTTATCAAGTAATAAGTACACTCCACAGTAACATTTAAGTCTTCTTGAAGGATAATATACTGATTACAATAGCTGACATTTATTGAGACACACATCAGGTACCATGCTAGACACTTTACATATCTCACCTCATTTAAACCTTGTAACTACCTTATCAAACAAGGACTTTATTTTCCCCATATAAGAGATGAGGAAAGCCAGGCTTACACAGATTAGGGGATTTGCCCAGTGTATTAGTTTCCTATTGCTGCTATAACAAATTACCACAACTGAGTGGTTTAAAACAACACAAATATATTATAATTCTAGAGGCCAGAAATCTAAAATGGGTTGGGCAAGGCTTTGTTCCTTTTGGAGGCTCTAGGGAAGAATCCATTTCCTTGCCTTTTCTAGCATCCAGAGTCTTCCCATGTTCCTTGACTCATGGCTCCTCATCACTGTGATTGCTGCTTCCTGTTGTCAAATCTCCTCTGACTCTGACCCTCCTGTTTCTCTCTTATGAGGGCACTGGTGACTAC
This sequence comes from Stenella coeruleoalba, assembly GCF_951394435.1. Classification (NCBI taxonomy): domain Eukaryota; kingdom Metazoa; phylum Chordata; class Mammalia; order Artiodactyla; family Delphinidae; genus Stenella; species Stenella coeruleoalba. The sequence goes on along the minus strand of NC_137147.1, from coordinate 66,521,960 downwards.
ATTGGGCTCACCCAGAAAAACAGGATAATTTCTCCATCTCAAGATCCTTAATCACATCTACAAAGTCTCTTTTCTCACGTTAAGGTGACATATTCACAGATTCTAGAGGTTAGGACCTACATATCTTTGGGAGGGGGCCATTAGTGTGCCTACCACACCCAAAATAGAGTTGTAAGAGATGGAGCTGGCACTCAGGCTGACTGACTCTGGAGGCCATAACTAAAACCACTATATAGCTTTTCAAAGTAAAAGCTGCATGGGAGTAATGCTTAGCAATTTTGATCCAGTAGAAAACAATACAAATTATCTACCTTTAAATGAGTCCTTGCTTTAAAGTTTATACAAATGTAAAACACAGTGTGTTTTTAAAATACTATAATTTTATAGCCAAGACATGGAAGCAACCTAAATGTCTATGGACAGATGAATGGATAAAGATGTGGTGTGTATATATACACAATGGAATACTACTCAGCCATAAAAAAGAATGAAATAATGCCATTTGCAGCAACATGGACAGACCTAGAGATTATCATACTAAGTGAAGTAAGTCTGACAGAGAAAGACAAATACTGTATATCAGTTATAATGTGGAATCTAAAATGTGATACAAATGAACTTATTTATGAAATAGACACAGACTCACAAATACAGAAAACAAATTTATGGTTACCAAAGAGGAAAGGTGGTGGGGGAGGGATAAATTAGGAGTTTGGGATTAACAGATACAAACTACTACATATAAAATATAAACAACAAGGTCCTACTGTATAGCACTGGAAACTATATTCAATATCCTGTAATAAACCATAATGGAAAGAATATGGAAAAGAATACGTGTATGTATAACTGGATCACAGTGCTGTAAACCAGAAACTAACACAACATTGTAAATCAACTATACTTCAATGAAAAATAAAATAAAATACTGTAATTTGCTCCTTTTAAAAAAGTCTGTATTTTTTTTAAGGATGCATGGCTGATATATAGTTTCTCCTGAAACCTTTTACTTATAACCTGCATATACAAGTAGTACCCTACTTTTTAAAACTATACAGTACTGGGCTTCCCTGGTGGCGCAGTGGTTGAGAGTCCGCCTGCCGATGCAGGGGACGCGGGTTCGTGCCGCGGAGCGGCTGGGCCCGTGAGCCATGGCCGCTGGGCCTGCGCGTCCGGAGCCTGTGCTCTGCAGTGGGAAAGACCATGGCGGTGAGAGGCCCACGTACCGCAAAAACAAAAACAAACAAAAAAAACTATACAGTACTACTTTATTTGGTACCTATTAAAATTAAATCACAAAAACTAAAATATAGTATACCTGGGGGTGGAATTTCTAGATCAGTTGTCTGCTGGACATTAGTACGACCAGGTCTAGGATCAAAAGCAGGAACCAAAGCTGAAAACTGCCGCTTTAGTACATAATCATCATCCCATGTTCTCCGGCGTCCCCCTTTAGTTTCATACTCTTCTTCTTCCTATTAAAATAAAATTCCACGTACAAACATTAAAAGGTAAAACTCTTCATTATTGCTAAAGTGATATGCTATCTATAAAATAAGGTATATGTCAAATACTTCTCTCTATAGGTATTACATGTTCTTATTCAACCATATTTCTTAAGCACAATATAAGCCAAACATGTAGATACATAAATTTCTTACTGATTTAAGTTTATGAAAAGTCAGTCACTGTATGGTTAAAATTTCAAGAGTCACACATCTGGTAATAAAGCTAAATGAAAAGTCAAAAAAAGATAAGTAGCTTTAGTGATGGTTACACAAATTTATACATGTGATAAAATGACAAAGAACCATACACACACATTGGACCAATGCCAGCTTCCTGGTTTTGATACTGTACTCTAATTATGTAAGATGTAACCACTGGAAGAAACTGGACAAAGGGCACACAGGACCCTTCGATCTTTGCAACTTCCTGTGAATGTATAATTATTTATAAATAGGCTGTTTTTTTTTAAAAAAGTGTAAACTGTATTACATACTGAATTACATACAAAACAGATACAGTGCTTGGAAGTTGCTTTAAATTACTATGGGGCAAATAGTTCAAACAAGTTCGACAAAGTGTTGATCTGTCAAATGATGGGTTCTTGGGGATTCATTGCACTATTCTTTCTACTTCTAGCATGTTTGAAAAATTCCATAATAAAAGTTTTTTTAAGGAACATTTTCTCCTCTCCTTCACTTTTTGTATCAACAAAAAAGAGATCAACGAATTGTAAATATTGTAAATGTCTGATGTAGTAATTTTTAAATAAGAATTATCTATATACTTAAATGTACACATATAGACCCCCCATATTTTGAACACTTAATTGAAATTAACCTTTATAACAAATCAAACTGACATTTGACAGCTCTGGAACCAGAATGTCTGGGTTTTTATCCTGGATCCAAAACTTCTATGTGTGATCTTTAGTAATCATGAGGCAGGAGATACATGGGCTCCAGGCTAGGCATTTAAAACTGGTCTCCTGTTTACATTTCTTGGGACGAGAAAAAGACGGGCTTCAGGCTGGACACTTACAACTAGCCTCCTGTTTGCAATTCCTGAGACAGGAGATAGGTGGGCTTCAAGGTTAGATATTTAAAACCAGCCTCCTGTTTGTAATTCAAAACAGAAATAACAATAGAAACAGGGTAAATATCCAGGCTTTGTCTCCTGAGGACACTCTAAGATAACAGTCACAGCAGGGACAGAGAGGGGCTAATCCCTGTTTGAGTAAAGATCAAGAGGTCACATATTTCCCATCCTTGGGGCAAGGGAGACACTGCACATGCGCAGAAAGGCTCCTTGGGGGTCAAAAAGGAGGAGGCACCACCCCATAATATGTGATGAGGAGGCACCACCCCATAATATGTGATGCCAAGGCCCCCCATAGGCCTCTGGGCTGGAATCCATCTTGGAAAAAAGTAGCACACACATGTTGGAGAGGGCCCTAGGGCAGGGCAGGTGTGGAAACAGAAACCAGGTAATTGGCTAAGGATAAACAAAGACCCGGAAGACCTGCCCTATATAAATGACTTAACCACCGATTTACTACTTTAAAGAGGGGGGACTTTAGGGGGGACGCCCACACCCTTTCTCTCCAGGTGTGAATCTCTGCCTTGCTTCTGTCTTAATTAAACAAACTGTTTCTCTGTGTTCTCTCCCACTTGTCTGCTGTGTCTCTAATAATAAACTTTGTACCTGTTTTTACAGTTTTTGCCTCCTTAAGAAATGCATTTTTCAACGGGGGCAAGAGCCAGGGAAAATTTGCTTCTAGCTTCTAGTCCCTGCTGGTCTGGTGGCTAGGATTCCTGGTTTTCATCCAGGCTACCCAGGTTCAATTCCTGGGCAGGGAACTAACACCTTGCTTCAAGCCACGGCTCACTGCTGCCTCTCCAAGGTCAATCACTTCACCTGAAAATTGGGTTTTCAGGTGAAAACCCAAAGGGTTGTTGAAAGGACCGAATTAGTTAATATACATAAACAGTGCCTAGCACCTAATTAATGATAAATGTTAGTTAATAGACTAATACTTCTATTACTCTACTATGAAAACTTAGAAAGTAGCTATTAACCATTTTAGTATATGTTTACTGCCACCCAAAGGCCAAGATGAGCAGGTTTCAAGTAAGAAATTCCTGTATGCATTATGGTAGAGCAATCATGGACTCTATCTGGACTATGGAACCCAAGCAGTTGGGCAAGTTTCTTTTTGTTAACTCTATTTAGTAGCTTCCTGCCCTCACCCTGCCCCTGCTGTATATTTTTCTAGGCATTTTAGTTTATGCTTTACTGTGAAAAGGGAAAAAAATACACTGTAGAGAACGTAAACATGAAGATATTACCTGCTCCCCAATAGGTCGGCTCCCCGCTCCAGCTGGGACCTGTGGTAGCTGTGAGGTGACAGCATGGTGTGTTACATCAGAGCGGGAGCCAGCTCGACGCTGCAGGGATGGACGTCTCAGAATCTGATACAGAAAATGTAAAGAGACATGTCTAATTATCTGACCCATATATATCTCTATTCAGCCTTGACCTGAACTATAAACCTATATTACCAAAACTGTCATTAGAAAACTTCATATTCATTAGCCATGTACATAAAAGTTACAAAGTGAATGTTTTAAATTCATCATGCATCATATACTAACCTTCACAAGAAATGTGCTAATATTCTATATGTTTTCTAAGCAAGATATACTAAAAGCATTTTTTGGAGTTCTCCACCCCACTATAACTCAACTTATGAAAAAACATGTTTTAATCTAGTAACATTTTATAAAGGGAAATAAAAATTATACAAGAAGTTTAAATAAAAGGCATTTTCAGGCAATAGTTCAATTTGAAGACAATCACAGTTATCAAACACTAAGATTTCTGGATCATACTGCCTAAGCTTGGGTCCTACTTTTCTACTTAACTCTAAATAATAAGGGCAAATTATGTTTTCTATGTCTCTGTCTCATAGGTTCTGTGTAAGGACTGATGAGATAACATGCAGATACTGCTTACAAAACAGTAGGTACCAAAAATTTCTAAGTATAACTATTGTGGAAGAACCGTGAAAATTATATTCTTTAGGATTAGTGCAGTTCTTCACACTTTAAAACCTGTGAAAACATCAGATGTGATATAGTGTTTTTCAACTATGACCAATTTATTTTCTTTCAAAAAATGTCATAAATGCTCAGATTAAAAGTGCTTTTCTTAATTAACCACATTTTTCATACTGGTGCCATATCGCTTGCTTCAAAGTTTAACCAGGACTTTGCTTTTCCTCTCCTCATTTCAGTTATTAACATCCTGTCTTAGTTGAGAGAATGGGGGACTCTCTCTACCATAACCTCCTCGTATTCTTGGTCCTCCTGATTGTCGTCTTCATTTTCATCATCTTCCTCATCTGGCTCCGGCAAGTCCTCATCATCATCTAGCTCAGCTAGCAGAGTACTGGCACGGCAGCTATCAAGGAAATCTAGAAAACAAAGCCAACGATCTTCCTCTTAACAGAATTAACAAAGCATAACAAAGTAACTTTGCCTATTGATTTTTCTTTTTTTTTTTTTTTTTTGCGGTATGCGGGCTTCTCACTGTTGTGGCCTCTCCCATTGACGCGCAGCCTCAGCGGCCATGGCTCAGGGGCCCAGCCGCCCCGCGGCATGTGGGATCTTCCCAGACTGGGGCACGAACCCGTGTCCCCTGCATCGGCAGGCGGACCCTCAACCACTGCGCCACCAGGGAAGCCCCGCGTATTGATTTTATAATACAAAGGTAAAATGCCAAAGGGAGAAGTATAAAGGCCACATCTAGTACTGACACTCTTCTACCACCACACATAAAGGATGAGTAACAATGGTAAATAGTCACAAGCATGGCAGAAAACAACATGGGATAAAGGATGGTCATAAACTAAGTCTGTATCTACAAAATCATTTTTAAAAAGGTCAACAATATGGGGTATGTTAAAAAATAAAAACAATCCTATCATTATTCTCTGCACAAGTCACAGGAAACATAAAACGTGGAAAGTGAACACTGGAATCATTCGCTCTGTCAACAATTATCTGTTGAGTACCTACTATGTGCCACGAATTCCGTTAGCCACCAGGTATATGCAGTTGTAAACAAAATAAACAGGGTCTGAGCCCCCATGGAGTTTACAGGGCAGAGAGGCATTTAAAGGTAAACAAATGAACACATAAATATAAACTGTGAAAGATCTTATGAGGGAAAAAAACAGAATTAAGTCGATCAGAGAGACCTGAGTTTATCTATGTGACTGGGGAGATACTTAATGATAATGACTACTTAAAGATAATATCTATTTACTATGGAATAATGTTAGGTACCATCTTTCATATTATGCAAATTATCTAGCACATAAAAAAGTTCAATAAACTTGAATCCCTTTTGTCTCCCTCCTTCTTAGGATCTCTTCCCTTCACCCTTCAGTAAAGAGAAGGTCAAATTTACATTGCCCCACATCAATGAAGATGCTGAGAAACTGTTCCCCACAGGAACTGAAAACAAAAAGAGGAATAATGGGTCTAAAACAAGGTAAGTTTTTACTGGATCTGGAATTAAAAAAACTTCTATGGATAAGAAGACAGTATAGTAGTATATACTCTATATTCCAAAAAAACATCCAGAAAACAATTTATAATTATTTAGTAGAAACTTGCATTTGTAAATTTCTGAACCAAATATAATTTTTTAAGTCTAATAATTATATAGGACTAAGAATTCAATGCCTTTTACTGTGACTTGCCATTGCTTATGAGACATATTCTGATTTCAGAATATTCACAGCTAAATTGGCAACATTTTTTCCTTAGTGACATAAGATAATCATAATTAACGGCATCTTAAATTTGACAAAATATATTACCCCTAACATACGTAAAGTGCCATCCTGCAATTTAGGCAGTGGTTCTCATGAACATGATGTGGTAGTATACAAAATAAATCAATTCCACTTTTTGGTTTATTTTTAAAGGAAAAAAAATATATATGTATATATAAATTCCACCTCCTATATGTTACAATTCACTGAAGTCAGAGGTTTGTTTAACTCATCTTCCCTTTTTTTATCAGAGTGTAAGAATATTATATATACATATATTTTCAAAAAGCTCCTTATTTTATATATTTGACCATATTACAGAATCAAATCATTTCCCTCAAAGTTTGCATATATAGAAATTATTTTATAAGGCAGATGTTACTCTGATCCTTCATACAGCAGCACTCAAAGAGTCCTCCAGTTTTAGAAATGTAGAAAAGGAAATTTTAACCACCAAAGAATAATTTTTAAAAGGCAACCAGTAGCCCTAACTCTTCAATATTCTTTCCCACTAGCATACCCACAACTTTCTTAACCTTCACATGATTTAGAACTAAAGCTTAAAGTTAACATATTAACAGGGAGAAGCAGAAGGCCTCCATGAGAAAAACGAAAGTAGAAAAGTTTATTCAGTGAATTTACAATACTTTGGTGTAACAATCATCATCATTTTACCATATACATATTTAATAGCTAAAGTAGAAACAGAGAGATGTAATACTTTTCCTAAAACCATACAACATCAGATGCAATTCCTGGCTTGGAATAGGAGAGGCCAGTCTCAGAAAAGAAGAGGAAAACATATTAAAATGATGTATACATAAAATAGTACTTAAAATATATCTTCACATAAATTTTCTTTTATTTTAAATTAACGAAAGTAATTTTGAAAAAAGAACAGGTGATCAAGGATGTATGATAAAAGGTATTCTAAAACAATAGGAATTTACCCTAAGGAAATACACAAAAATACAATTCAAGGATGCTCATTCATAACAGTGTTGATGGTACTGAAAAGCTGTAGCTTAAATATCCAAAATGGGGGATTTATTAAATAACGATCATACAAACAGAGGAATATTTGGCAGCCATTTCATATGTTGTAGAAACTCATCGAACAATATGAAAATATTTCACAATGTACTGAGTGAAAAGAGCTTTCTGCAAAGGACAGAATCCCTTTTTGTTTAAAAAAACAAAAACCAGAAGAACATATATATCAAATGATATGTATTAAATGACAACAGTGGTTGTCTCTGGAAGGTATGAACTAGATGATTTTATCTGCTTCTATATTTCCTTTCTATAAAAAGTTTTACTTTTCTAATAAGATAAAATAAGATGATCAAAAACATATATTTTAATTGAATCAAACGGTTTTATCACTGACTACATACCATGGAAGCTATAATAATGTATAAAACCCCTAAGCAAAATTAATTCATCTGAAAAAAATTCAAATGTTACCTAAATAAAGAATAATTCCCAAAAGACTTTGGTAATAGTTGTGATATTGTGATTTACAATAAAATAAATTTGGTCTTCGCCTCTGTTCTAGGCACTGAGTTCCTAAAACTCCTGGAATTTCCTAAGAGATAAGAGCAATAGAGGTGTCTTTTGTTATTCATAACCAGAGTTGGTTTGATGAGACTTTTAAAAAGCCCTAAGGTAATCTAGGGATGGAACTGGTTGTTAGTGGAACCAACCACAAGTAGAGGGTTGGAACTTTCATCCCACCCCTTAGACCTCTGAGGAGAGGAGCTGGAGGTTGAGTCACCAATGGCCAATAATTTAATTAATGGTGCCTAAATCATGAAGCCTCAAAAAAAACCCCAAAAGGCTGGGGTTCAGAAAGCTTCCAGGTTGGTGGACATGAACACACTGACAGACCAGGAGGGTCCCTAAACTCCATGGGGACAGAAGTTCCTGTGCTTGGGACCCTTCCAGACTTCACCCTATGCATCTCTTCCACCTGGCTGTTCTGAGTTATATCTCTCTCTCTTTTTTTTTTTTTTTTTGGCCGAACCACGCGGCTTGTGGGATCTTCGTTCCCCAACCAGGGATCGAACCCCGGGCCTCAGCAGTGGAAGCACAGAGTCCTAACCACTGGACCGCAAGGGAATTCCCTATATATCCTTTTTATAATAAACCAGTAACCCAGTAAATAAAATGTTTTCCTGAGTCCTGTGAGCCACTCTAGCAAATTAATCCAACCCAAAGATGGAATCATGGAAACTTCCAATTTATAGCCAGTCAGTCAGAAGCACAGATGACAATCTGGACTTGTGATTAGTGTTGTGGAACTAAGACTTTAACCTGCGGGATCTGATACTATCTCCAGGTAGGTAGGTAGTGTCAGAATTGAGTTAAATTTTAAGACATTGAGCTGATGTGGGAAAAGTTCACACACATCTGGTGCTAACGACGTGCCAGAAGTGAAGCATTCTATGAGTATTAAAAGTACAGGAGACACACAGGAGAGTTTTTCCTCTTACATTACAACATACAGGAACTATCAATTTACAAAGCTTATTAATCTATCACACTCTTTCTTCTCTGATAAAGGTATCAAATATCTCTGTTATTATGGTTCTTCTAATAAAACTTCACTAGTGACAAAAGGCAAAAAAAGGATGACACACAAAAAGTTCCTAGACGTCTTTTACAATCAGATAATTTCTTAACAGTCCTGCATATCACTGTGAGTTTTTTCATCATATATGAAGCTGCCACATTTGTAAGAAGAGAGAATTATCCTTTTCTAATCAAAGGTTAAAAATAACCAAGGAGAAAAAGGTAATAAAAGCGTCGCTATACAAATATCTAAATATTGTAAACTATAACTTACCATATAAGGAATATTCTGCTTCCTGACCTGTGTCACTCTCACTGGAGGTGGATGTGAGGCTGGTGGTCAAGGTATTACTTAATGACTGACCAACTGATAAAGCTGTTGTTGCTGTAGCTACATTGCTGCTGCTAGTGACACTGGATGTTGACATAGTCACTGTTGATGTGGTACCAGGTGTGGTCAAATTAGGGAAACTCTGAGCACCCATAAGAGGAGAAGCTAAAGATAAAAATGAAGCAAATTAGTACAAAAAGGGAGGATTATATAAACCTTAGAAAAACTACGTTGTATATTTAGGAAAAAGAATGAGGTCATGAAACACCAATTATTAAAAGGCTGAAAAGCAACAACTTTGGGAACCCAACTGAAATCCAACTAAAAATTCTTATTTTTTTTATAGCATTATTGTTTTTCAAAATGTTAAGCCTAGCTTTTTAAATAAGTGAAACAGGCAATGAAATAACTCCCAATGTTATTTTCCAAGGGAATTACTTTGACCCACTGGTAGCTTTAATTAGAATTAAAAACTTTCAGAAGCTAATATCAATTCAGGACCTAAGTAAAAGCTATGCCAATATTACGCTCTGATTTCAATTGACTTTGATGATATTTAATAGTCATCTATTTCCTCTTGCAACCATACTTAACAATTTATCACAGAACAGTGAAAAACAGAAGTGTGTTATTATTTAGAATAAGAGGTTCTTTATCACACCTGATCAGAATTCTTAAAATATCACAGTTCTATAGAACTTAACCTCATATTCCTGAAGTGCTAAATTTGACACAGTTGTATCTAACATGGTTAATGATCTAGTTAAAGACTGAAGCCAGAATCCACTTGAACAGATCCTACTTTGCATCCCTCCGAGTGGAAAAAGCATTGGGTTCCATAAGGAAAAGCTCACTTACTTGCTGTGCTCATCACATTCCTCCCCAAAGTATTAGTGTTGTTATCACTGCTGCTTCGGCTTAGATTCATGTTGTTCGTGGCATTAGTCCGTGCTATGTTTGCCACTCTCCTTACAAAACTCTCCAAGCTAGATGTTTCTCTTGAGGACAGGTTAGGAACACTTGCACTAGAGCTCATAGGGGCCCCAGCAGCTAACAAAGAACTCACTGATAGTCTGTTACTTGCTGAAGAGCTAAGGGGCCGTTGTGAAGCTGCTTCTTTATTAGTTAACTCAGATACTGAACTAACATCAGGAGAACTAACACTAACAATTCCCATGGATATTGCACCAGACTCCCCAGGAGCACGAACAGAACTATCAGGGCCTAACTTTCTTTCAGCATTTTCACTTCCCATTTCCGTTGTTAAGGTGCTGGTACTTGCACTGGAAGATGACCCTACTTCTGTTTGAGGGACGTTTTCAGCAGATGAAAGAACAACAATTGGTTCATGGACATCAGCTCCTGAAACTATACTGTGTTCCATTACAATTTCTGATCTCCGTTCCGTTTTGGTCGAACCCAAGCTGATGTCGCTGCTACTGGCCACGCTACACACAGAACTGCTGCTTCCTTTTCTACTTGAGGAGCCTGCAGCAGCAGATGTCTTGTCTGGACAGTTGTTTTTCACCAAGCTGCTCCATGATTGCGTTGTGCCTGAAACAGTGGATGAAACAGGTTTGGGTGATGCCACTGTATCAGGGTCGTACCCTGGTGCAAGCTTGAGGTCAAATTTTCCTTCTGCGCCCATACGGTAAGAGTTTGAGCCACCAGCATCCCAGGTGACATCAATCCAGCCTGGAAAGGGACAGGAGTTTGTGAGACCCAGCAGAAAGCAGATAGGAGCGTGTCAGACAGTAGCTCCACAATATGGGATCAGCTTTTCATCAGTGCTGCACTTCTCTGAATTTCTAGTCATCTAAGGTCTGCTAACTAAAATTAAATCCTTCCTCCTATTTCTCTTATTTCTGAACTGTTTGTTCTGGTGATGCTTAATGTAAGGGTCATGTTTACATCTATTGGGGTATCTTTTAAGGGGAAGAACTGTTAAAAATTGTAAAAAGACTGATAAAAATGGTAAAATGTTACAACTTCAAGTATAGATGAAATCTAAGTAAAAGCTTTTTCAGTTGCTAAATATGATTATGTGGTCAAATGTTATTTATAGAAAAAAGTGCTAGCTTAACCATTAATTTCTAAGTTTGGGCTAAATCCTATAATTGACAGACAAAATATTCATATATCACTGTAGAAATTCTAGGTCACTATAGTTCAAATAACACTAAGTTAGCATTTCGGTTGTGTTCTCAAAGTTCAGTGGTTATTTGGTTCTCTTATGATTAAGTTTAATAAATTAGAATAAGCGCAGAAAATTCTAAAACCAAAATTTTAAAAGTATGCTAGGCTCTTTTATTAGATAGAACCTATGTGATAAAGCTAATAACGTGAAAAGAACGAGAATAACAATATTAAATCTATGTTTACTTATGCTTGGAAAATGATACTTATTCTTTTTAAAAATGGTAATTAACTTCCAAAAACAAAACAAATTGCCTATTAGAAAATTAATAGAAATTTTACAATCTTATTTTAGTGCTATAAGCTAACTACTTCAGAGGAAAAAAAACACATAAAAATATTTATTTTTGTAAAGTGCTAAGTCTTTATAAAGTTTAAATAAAAGTACTTTACCCATACACACACATACTCCCGTGCATGCGCACACGCACGCACACACATGCCCAGTTCATATAAGTGTACGATGAGGCTCAGAGGGGTTTAAGTAATACTGAATTACCTGTGGGCATTATCTGCATACAAGTTGTTTGAGAGGAAACTGACTGCCCCAAATCTACATAATCTAGTTTAGATGACATTTCAATTGCCTCAATTTATTCTGTATGCTGAAATAACCTCTGAAGAACCAACATTTAACTATCTCTTCTGCAACATGGAAAAGCGTGAGAAAAGGAAAAGTTCAAAAACATATCCCAATCCCAAATAAAAATTACACTTGTATTGTATTAACTGGTTCCAAAATATACTGATAACTTATTTCATAGTACTTATCAAAATCTGTAACTGTAAATTTATCTGTTTTACCCAGAAAGCAGGGGGTCATACTTTTTTGTTGACCATTGTGTATCTGAAGTCTAACGAAGTACCTTTACATAGTAGGCACTCATATTTGTGGAATAAATTAAAAAATGGGTATTCCTACCAACACAAAGATTCTTTAGAAAGGAAAGAGCTTTAATTGATATAGCACAGAAAAATAACTCAGAACTGTAAACCATTCATATTATGCTTGAGCATGTGTTTAAACTGATCACTCAGAAAGGGTACATACACACTATCCATAAGTGTAAAGATACAAAACTCTGAACTCCTCTTATACTCAAAAGATAGATAAAAAGATAGAATTAGTAATAACTAGCCATTATTAGAAATGGTTAGCTTAAGTATTTGAAAGCTAAGAACCCTCTATGGCATAAGGGTTTTAAGGTATGACTTCGTTACATTTGTCAAATCAGTAAAATAAGCCTTTCTTACATGCTAAATTCTGAAATTAAGATTCCAGTTGCTTCACTTGACTCCCGCGCAAGAAAAATACGCTGTATTCACATATCTCTAACTAGCTCACACACTTAAAAGTCAAATAATTTAGGGGGAATAGACTGTTAACTAAGTATCATTAAGATGCCTAAAAACAAGAATATTGGAAATTTCTGAGTTGAATGGGACTATTATTATTCAGCTATTATTTTTTTTTAATGAATTTTGGCAGCTACGTACATGCTCACTCACTATAAACCTGCTATCATGACAGTGATCTGCAATTAGGGTATGACTATACAGAAATGCATTTAGTAACGTGATTTAAGGAACAGAATCTTAAGCGTAATAAAACCAAAAATAGTTTAAGTAAATAAATGCCTTTATCACATAGTTAAGATATCAAATGTTAGTCATTCTCCTAAGCATTGTCACTTTTATTATGTCTCTTTCAGGTGTAAGTTGAGAATATAAACATTTTACTCTTCTTTTTTTTTTAATGCTAGGCAAAATTCATAAGAACCCACTACTGGTTAGGCAAATTATCCACTAATAAGTGAGTCTTTTAAGTTATAAAAAAAAAAACTAGCCACTATAGTTGCTTCTGGGAGTTAAAAGCAATTTAAGTGGGTATGGACTTCTTTAAAATCTACAGATCAAAAGTTAAAAATGAACTTGATTTTAAACAATAACCCCTACCCCAAGGAAAAACTGGTAGACTGTGAAACACTGTGAAATATCTTATAGTTAACTAATAAATGAAAAGTCTACAATTTTTGTTCGATGCTTTACTGAGAAATATTTAACTATAAATGTTAATGCTTTTTCTTCTATGTGACTCATAATTGAACAAAAAATTCTGCCCTGATTCTTGTCAAGCCAACAATATAAAGAAAAGCATAAGAAATTAAGATAAAAATCAATGGAAACTTATGAATAATAAAACAGCAGAAAATGTGTCTTTAGGGTATTCACCTTATACTAGCTTATTAATTACTTCAAAATATTAGCAATAAGTTTTGAGTCAAAACCTAAGAATTAAAAATTTTTCCTATTTCTAAATAAATGATTTTTCCCATTTTTAACATAAAACCAATAAATCAGTTCTTCTACTTAGTCCTGGAACATTTAGTCAATTTATAAATTACCCCAAAGTAACTAAAGAAAAATATTTTGTTATTTAAATACTCGATTTCTACACTACAAATGCTAAGCACCTACTCACCATTATGCAGTTCTCCTGTGACGGTGCCTTCTCCCTGTGGGCTGCCATCCTGATCCCGCCATTTCCAATCAAGGCCTCTGATCACACGAGCCCCTGGAACCATGTACTTCAGTACCTGGGAGCGTACTAGACGTCTCTGTCTTCTAAGGTTAGCTTCTGCTTCCTTAGCTGCTTTTCCTGTAAGGTAGAAATTAGAGAAATATAAACAAAGTCGCTTTTTATAAATATAATTGTTTTAGTAAGTTAGAAAAACCTACTCTCATCTCTTTACCTAGCTGATCTTCACATACTCCATTTACAGTGCCATAAAGTTCAAATCCAGATAGTGAGAGATAATGGGTTTGGCCACTAGCATTCTTCCCCATCTGTTTAATTCTCACATGTCGCCACCCTTGTTTCTCATCCTTCGGTGGATCAAGAGGCCAGGTGGCTGTTGACCTGTGAATGTATTAGGGAAAATATTATGTAATGTTTTAAACATATGAAAAAGATGTTTAAGGTGGTGAAGATTTTGTTACATAATAGAAAACTATATGAAAAGTAAACTAACTTTCATGTTCAGTCAACGGTTTGTTACACAAGAATCAAGAAATCAAAGGAGAAAAATAGCAGTAAAGAAAATAAATTAAAAATGAAATGTGTAAATGTATATTATTAATTTGACTCATAACACTAAATGACTTATGAATAATAAAATACAAAGAAACAAGACCAGAAATTTTATAACAATGTTTTTATGATGAAAAACATTTTTAAATTTTTGCAAAATTTTAAATGATATACTAAAATATTAACTTTAAAGCTTGAAAATATTACCTATTAATCATGTTAAGAAGCTCCTTCCATACTACATCACATACAGAAAAGTAATTTAACTCTACACTCTACTCCTCAAAATGTGCCACAATGTACAATTAAACTTTATTAGAACTAAATTTTTTAGAAATATAATGCTGACTTTTTGTCCTTAAAAAAATATATATGATCAATATATAAAATTTAGGAAAACAGATACATAAAATAAGAAAAATCAATAGTCACTGTTAATTTGTCAAACATTCACATATACTATGTGAATAAATGGAGAGTTTAGTAAAAGTTAACTCCATTTTTTTTGGTTTTTATCAGTGTGCTATATATACACACATACAGCTATGTATCAACTTCTTTTTAAATAAGTAAGCTCAGCTTCTACTAATGTTTAAAGCATTTGATGGTTTTGACAAAGTCAGTATTTCAAAATTTTAATACCTAAATGACAGTATCAAGTGATATTTTTAGAAAGAAAATCTTGTTTCAGTATCTTACAAAAACGAGAGCTCTAGGAGGATACAGTTCTAAAAATAAACAAAGCTCTTTACTGAGTTTTCCAATTTACAAAGACTCCTCAACTAACCCTGGTTCATTGAGACTGCAGTCATCAACATGGGTATACAAAGAAGTCCAGTTCTGTCCATCTTTGGATACCTGGAAAACCCAATTTCTCAGTGCAGACCTTCCATAACCACGAGCATGACGAAGTGTATATGCTGATGGTACCACCCAGAGACCCAGATCTATGGCAAACCAGGCATTCTTATCATCATTGCTATGACAATTTAAAGCTGAATTGTCACGACTTAATATGTCTTCTAAGCGGCCATAAGGTAGATTTCTTCCTTCTGATGATGTTACTACTACAAGTCCATAAGCAGCTGGATTAACCCATTCATATGCAGTTCTACACAAAAACAAAGAAAATACTCTTAAGCAGTGTTAACAGTTAATACTATTAAAATAACTGCATTTGCTCAGACTAGCTTTTATCCACATAAAATTATATTAATTAAGAAAAATTCTACATTTAACAATTTAGGTATTTTTTTCTTCATAAAAAGTAATTTGGATGGTCTTAAATTTAACCTAAAAGACGAAATTCCTAAAACTGCAGGATACTCAGAGTGGTTAATTTTATTCTACTACCTAGAATTCTTTTTCCAGGTGAATGTTTTCAACCTACATTAAATAATGACTTACTTGGCATTTGTCCCAATCCAGTAAATGATTCCATTTTCATCAAAATCATGCTGGTGCCGAAATATAAAATTTTGGCCTTCTCTTAATTTTCGAACAAAAACAAATGAAGATCGGTCAAAATCATACCACTGCTTTGCTACCTAACCAAAGAAAATATGGAAGACACCTTAATTATGATATTTTGAAATGCAGTGCCCATTTGGTTCCTATCCCTTTAATGTGAATTATTTTATAATCAATATTCACTTAAGAATATTTGAAAAAGGAAAAAAACCCAGAAAATTCCATAATCATAGCACCCCACTATTAATATCAGAGAGTATTTCTTTAGTCTATTATTTCAATAGATAGAATAAAACAAAGTCTTGATCAAACTTTACAAAAACATTTTTCTCCTATCCGTCTGTATATATTATGATAGCTATATAATATTCAAATTAATGGAAGTAATTACCAACTTGATATTCCTTTATTTGATTAGCATTAAGGTTTTGTTCACTATTTGAGTATTAAAAATAACTATAATAGACATCTTTATGAAGAAACCATTTAGAGTGTATAAAGATTATTTTCTAAAATGGAATTACTAGGTCAAACTCTATTACTGTAACTCTGGAAAAATACTTCCCAAACCACTTTTCTAAAGGCCTAAACCAGAGCAAAGAATGCTTATTTCACCATTCCCTTGCCAGAAACTCACCATTTTTAAGAGATACTGTTCTAGAGATTCAACTGTAGCTAAGGGCTCCATCTTCAACATCCTGCCGGTCCTGTCTATCAATGCAGTTTCACCAGGTGCACGTTCCAACCGAAATCTTAATCTTCTTGTAAGTATCTACACAGAAATGATCAAAATGCTTCAGAAAATATTCTGTTTTCTTAGAATTTTGAAAATGAAAAATGTTACATAACACAGCAATTGAGATTTATAAAGTATAACATAAAGGAAGGATCAATGTCTGTTTTCTATTAAATGTTTTTTTTTTAAAAGAGGTCCACTGAATAATATTTTCAAGAAAGAAACAAAGAAATTTACTTAGAATTTCTAAACAACTTCAAACATACATGGTTTAAATAAAATTATTCTGAAACACTTAATAGAAATATTACAACCCCTAACTGATAACTTGCAATTTTCCAAGTAAGTTATAAAAAGTAGCTAATTAACTTATGCTTTTAAAGCTAGAATATATTAAATAATCTATGGCTAATAAACTTAAAAAAATGCAAGATAGCTTCCAATCCAATATGCTTTAGTAAATAAAACAAGTATGTGCTTCATTTCTGTATAAATCTTAACTAATTCCTTTAGACACATAATTAAATATTTACATGTACATTTGGAAAGCATTTCAGACTGCAAAATTACCAGGGGGCATATTCCCAGCCTTCCTATCTTTGTATCTTGCACAGTCTCCTAAAATGAGATACGTATAATAAAGAGATGTTGGTGCTCCTAGGACTGTAAAAGTATAAGCAGGGGAATTTCCAGTCTTTGAGACCTATTTCTACCTCATTCATCTATCAAGGATAAAACCTTTAAAAGGGTAGACCAAAAAATCCCCTTGTTCCTCTATATTATTCTGTCTGAAGTAAAGCACAAAGTAGACCTCTACATCTTGTTTAATATATACATCATGTCAGATATACTAATTATACTGTAACTCTATGAACAAGCTTTCTAGTCTGGGAGTCTAGTTGGCTTTGGTAACACTAATGGGTTCTTGGAGGTATCGTAAGTTTTTTGCCTTGAGTAGGCACTGTTATTGCAAATAGTTTTAGTCACTTATTAAAGGCCATATTTAAAAGAAACTATTTGATACAGTGGAATGCAGGATAGATCAAATAAAGGCAAGATTCAAGGCCAAAGAACATGCTAGAAAATACCAAAGTAACCTACAGAAGATGTGATAAAGATCTGTTTTGGAATATTAGCAGTAAGAATTATTTGTTTTGTCTGTTAATATCTGGATACTAGATGCTAACAAAAGAATAATTTAATGAATTAATAAGAATGTCAACCAAGTGACACTCAGGAAGAAAACAGGTTTTTTATAAAACCATGTGATAATGACAGATTTCAAAAATCAATAGAAATAGCTAAGGAAGGCCATCTGGTTCTAAACAATGACAGACAGAAAGCAAGGAAAAAAACCTGTGCCTAAAATATTTTCACATTTTCTCATATGTTGAGATACACTCAGAGACGAAGGGACTTAACTCATAATTCTAGAACAGAAGGACTCTCTTTACTGCTTTCCCACTGATAAGGTGTCTTTCGCCAAATATGACCTACCAAATATGATTTAAAACCTAAAATAAACATTAAAATACCAATACATTCAAGAGTCATTAAAAAGAACAATCAAATGTCATTAAAGGTTAAAGTCTTTAATGATTAAGCACAATCGTTCTTTAATAAAATATAAAAGTTTTTTGGTTTTGTTTTTTTAAAGAAAACTATCTAAGCCTGCTCCTAAATGCATTCAGCAATAACAGCAACTGCATTTTCCATGGTTACCTGGAGGTTATAAGTGGATCCTGGTGTATCATACAAATGGAGAGGTAGACGTTCAATAGATTCTAGTACAGCTATTAACTTTCGGATTAATGCAACAGCTGGTCGACTAGGAAAAAAATAATCGTTAAGAGCTTTTATATAAGTTCATGCTAAAGTTCATAAAGAAACTGTAATAACCAACCTCATATAGACCCCCTACTTTCTTTATTAATGCAAAGAGAAGTTTAATTTTGTATTAGACTACATGAGTAAGCAAAAATAATCTTATAACTCAATTTCTTCACTTAATAAAATATTTCATTTTTCTTATGAAATGTTCATCAACTGCATTCAAAGTAATGTATAATTTGGGCTTCTCTGGTGGTGCAGTGGTTGGGAGTCCGCCTGCCGAGGCAGGGGACGCGGGTTCGTGCCCCGGTCCGGGAAGATCCCACATGCCGCAGAGCGGCTGGGCCTGTGAGCCATGGCCACTGGGCCTGCGCGTCCAGAGCCTGTGCTCCGCAACAGGAGAGGCCACAGCACAGCACTGAGAGGCCCGCGTACCGCAAAAAAAAAAGTAATGTATAATTTAACATGTAATTTATTTTTTAAAGTTTAAACAATTTTATTATATAATATCTGATACATATAAAAGAATATATAAAGCAGCAAAGTTTTGAAAATGACAGTATTGTTGGCAAGGCAACACTGGTATAATATTTCTGGAAAACAACATGACAATTTATATCAAAAACCTTTAAAACATCATCAATAACTCAGTAATACAATTTAAAGGAATTTATGTAAAAAGATGTTTCCACCAAGACACTTACATTTTAGTATTAGTAATAATTTGCAAACAGCCAATATGTTTAATAGACTATTTCAATAAATTATTATATATCCATATAATGTAATATGCACTCATTTAAAATGGTATTTAAAATTAATGGAATTAATTGAATTTTGCTTATTATTTTAAAAATTCAATCACATTCAAAAGTAATAAAATAGTAAAATGCACCTTCATCAACTCATGACCCAGCTTCAACAATTACCTACTAATAGCCAATTGATTTCTATCTATATCCCCACCCATTTCTGTCCTTCCTGTATATTTCAAAGAAAATGCCAGGGGACTTCCCTAGTGGCGCAGTGGTTAAGAATGTGCCTGCCAACGCAGGGTTCAAGTCCTGGTCTGGGAAGATACCACGTGCCACGGAGCAACTAAGCCTGTGCTCGACATCTACTGAGCCTGTGCTCTAGAGCCCATGAGCCACAACTACTGAAGCCCACATACCTAGAGCCCACGCTCCACAACAAGAGAAGCCACTGCAATGAGAAGCCCGTGCACCACAACGAAGAGTAGCCCCCGCTCACTGCAACTACAAAAAGCCCACAGGCAGCAACAAAGACCCAATGCAGCCAAAAATAAAAATAAACAAATTTATAAAAAATTAAAAAAAAAAAGAAAATGCCAAATAACATATCATTTCACCCAGAAATACTCTGGGTATGTACCCCTACAAAAGGATTCTTAAAAAATAAAATAATATCATTGCCACACCTAAAAGGTAATGAACAATTACTACTCAATATCAACAAATATTTAATCAGTGTTCAAATTTCCACTTGTATCTTAAAGATTATCTAATTTAAAATAAAAGGTCAGTTGCATTCACAGCAGACATGTAATCTTCCTTTTATTCCATTAGATTAAAAAATACTTTAAAAATCTTTCCTTTTTTATCTATTTATAATATAAGCTACTTTTGTACTGAATAAAAAAGTTCCTACTTTGTGTATAAACACTATACTAGGCTCTATTTTAAAGGAAAGCTATCAACTTGCAAACACTGCAAACATCAAATTAAAAGAAATTTGGGGATTTACCTTTCATCATCTTCATTTTCACTAAAGGCTGTTTTAAAAACATTTATTCTTTCTACCAGTTGACTACAATCTTGCTTCATATCTAAATCCATGCTCTAAAAAAAAAAAAAAGGAAAAAAAAAGTTTTAGGGCTGTTACTGAAATTTATCAAAACACATTCTGCAAGATGAATATTAATATATTACAAAATTATCAATACAATATAAGTGAAATCATTATTTTCTTTCAATTAAAATTCTTTTCATTATATGACTAGTAGATCATGGCTAATATCTTCAGTGTTCATAATGAAGTGGCAATTATACTCCTTTTCTCAAAGTGTAGTGGTATGCAAGGTAATTTCAGATTATTTATGAACATTTTGCATTTTAACAGTACTATTTACATTAATTAGTATTAGAAAAAATATGACTGGTATATCAAAACAATGATTTCATAGATACTACTAAGTGATGCTATATCAATATAATTTTAATAAATGAGAATACAAATGGTAAAAATAATGAAGGAAACACGAGACACTGCAGTTAAAGTACAATGATTAAGATCAAGAAATTAAAATGGCAAACAGAACTAAAATGGGGAGAAAACCTTCACTTTTCATAATTTATTCTGTTAGAATTTGTTAAAATATAAGTGTGTGTGGGGGTGTATATATATACACACCTTTCATTAAAATAAAGGAAAAAATTTTATCACAATAAAGAGATAGTAATGCAGTCTAAATCGAAGAGAAATATAAGGTTATTAGCAAATACATGTCAAATATTCACATAAACTTCCTAAATTGCCAATGCTCATAAATTAATTTTATGCAAATATTTTAGGTATTTAAAAAGGCCTATAGACTAACTCCATTTTATGTTATGAGGGAATCACAGCAGTGAATAATGTTAAATCTTAGGCTACTACAAGCAAGTGTTTTGTTCAAACAAATCTTGAACAAATTATAATCAGGTAACCAAAAAAATCTAAATAAACTCAATTATTTAATTCAACTGGCTCAAACTAATCATAAAACTTGAAAGGCTGGAAAAATTATAAATGTTAACATTTACTACTCAGTTTTTAATACATCTTGACAAAAACAAAGTAAATCTCGCTCTGTCAAAGTGTAGTTAAAAATATTTTTTTTAACTATATACCTCATTCTGTACTACTTCATAAACTTACATTATTTAAAACAGTAAGAAGCGCTTGCACCAAGCCACTACTGCACATTTCATATGGTGAAATTGTGTTTTCATCCTTCAAAAGTACAATTAGATTTTCTAAAGCTGTCTTCATTAAATCTCTCCAAGTGTTCTCACTCTCAATACACTAAAAGAGACAAAATTTTTTTAAAAGACAATCGAAAAAACAAACAGGTCTTAACATACTTAATTTATCAGAGCATCAATTACCATGAAAATAAAATAGATACTAAATTAGATTAAGAAATTCAAATTATTAATGCGAATTATCTCTACCAGGCCTGGTAAACTCTTTTGTAAAGGGCCGACTGTAAATATTTTAGGCTTCACAGGCCACATCACATATCTTGGTCACACCTATTTAAGTCTGCCATTGTGGCCACTAAATCAGTCACGGACAATATGTAAATAAATGAGCATGGCTGTGAGCAATAAAACTACTATGGACACTGACTTTACACATGCATATAATTTTCAGGTATCATGAAATATTATTCTTACTTTTGATTTGTGTTCAACCATTTAGAAATGTAAAAACCCTTCTTACCTCACAAAACCATAAAAAATTTAGCCCATGGGTGATAATTTTCTGACCCCCTAATCAATACCCAGAATATAAAATTTTATCACAATAAAGCGATAGTAACGCAGGAAAAAAGGAAACCAAGATCACTGTGTGTCATAAAATCTAGAGGCTAACATACTTGTCTATTTGTATGAAGTTCCCAAGATGACTCTAACTGAGTTGCTATGTTTCTGAGTGTTACCACTACTCCACGAGGCATGCTTTCAACAGCTTTAAAGTGGTCATCATACAAATCTCGAGCCATAGTTCGTACCTACCAAAATAAAAATAGTAAATGTGAATCTTTACTACAATGAATAATTTTACCAAATCTTCCTTTTAAATATATACATGCAACCTTTAGAATTAAGATGTTTGTGCCAGTATCAAGTTCCAAAAAATGTTACTACTTCTATTCATATACATCAAGAAGTTCTCACGGTTGAAAAACTACTCTAGCAGATTTTAGCAATGTCAAATCGAAGAACTTATAATTCTAAGTTTTAAACTTTGTATTCATATACCAAATAGGAGCTTATTTCATTTAAATCAAATTAAACCTATAAAAAGGTCACTTCGCTCTTTTTAATAAAAGTAACCTGTTTTATGGTGAACCAATTAGAAAATACAAACAAGCAAAAAAAAAAAAGAAAGAAAGAAAGAAAGAAAATTAAGCCATCTATAATTCCATCAACTGAAGTTGAACCTTTTAACATTCTGGACGTACTTTAGGTTATTATGTCTTTTTTCTATTTATTCACACAAAGTATATATGATGCTCATATATTTATATATTTCATCAAGAGAAAGAATGACTGTATTATCAGTTTGGGTACTAATTACCTCTCATTTAAGTTAAATTAATGTTATTTGAGAGAGAAACCCACACATGTCCAAGGCTTGGGTCTGATGAAATTTAGTATGTAACATTCTTTAAAATATATGCTTAAATAATGTAAATTTAAGATTTATGTGATTTCATTTAAATCATAAGCACAGCTCTAATGTAACAAAAAATTTCACTCCCTAAATGAATTAATAGTACCTTCCCATTCTATTTTAGTATGCCTTTCAGAATTAAAAGGTAAGTTCTGGATATCAGACAACACTGAAGAAAATATTCCTTTATAAACAATATTAAGAAATAAAAATAGGTTAAAACTAATAGTTAAAATTATTTTTACCTAAAATTACTATATGTTGATATATACTACTTTCATATGCAAAAGAGCCACATGATCACTGATTTACTACTGATTTCAAGGATCTGAATCAATAATCATATTTTTTTAAGAAAATGAAACTACAGGACTGAGACTATATCCTCATTGATTTACTTTTCTTTTGTACTGTATAAGTTCAGTTCCCTGGGAGTTAATCTAGATTTGTTGGTTAATACAACACCAAAAAAGGTTTTATTCCAAAAAACTCCTGAGAAAGCTGACCGGTAGCTTTATAAAAATTACAGCTGAGCCTCATTATTTGAGAATTTAATGTTTGTGAAATCAACTAGTCACTAAAATTCATTTGTAATCCACAAATCAATACTTGCAGCACTTTTCACAGTCATTTTTCGGCAAGCACAGTGCAGCAAAAACTTTAAAAATGTGGGCTTCCCTGGTGGCGCAGTGGTTGGGAGTCCGCCTGTCGATGCAGGGGACACGGGTTCGTGCCCGGGTCTGGGAAGATCCCACATGCCGCGGAGCGGCTGGGCCCGTGAATCCGGAGCCTGTGCTCCGCAACGGGAGAGGCCACAACAGTGAGAGGTCCGCGCACCGCAAAAAAAAAAAAAAAAAAAAAACTTTAAAAATGTGACCAGAGCCTCACAGGAACCTAAACCTGTATTTCTCCAAGAAACAATGGTTCAGTATTCATGGCAGCTTTATAGAACATAACTATCATGAAAATGAAAATTGTATTTAGTTCAAATTCCTTTTACCATCTAATGGCTACCTTCAATTGAGATATTTCTTCCTCAAATGCCCTTAAGATATCCTGAATTGGAAAAAAACCTCTGGCTTCACACTCTTTTTTGAAAAACACAGAAGCAATCATGGAATAATATATATAGCTATAGAGGTAATATACATTTATAAATTAAAGAAAGCAAGAGAGAGAGAGAGAAAAAGAAAGCAAGCAAGCAAGCAAGCAAGCAAGCAATTTTCTTTCCTAGGTCTAGCATGTGGAAGTGTGGAATATCTTTGGGATAGCCTAGCAAATTTACAACTGGAAATGAAGACATGAATGAATATATATAATATATATACCATATATATATTATATAATATAGTGCTCCAAATAAAACCCCTTTGACTATTCCTATGGCCAAAGCCACATAAGTACCCCCCTATCCCAATCACCCAAAAGCATTCTTCACATACTATATGAAAAAACTATATCATTATTTTAGGTAAAATAAAAATGTGTCATCAGAAGATACTGAATCTAACTATGAGATTTTATTTTCTCTTTTAAAAATTAAAAAATTCAAGAACAAATGATATAATAAAGATGGACATATAATGGCTTGGGACTTCCCTGGGTCCAGTGGTTAACACCCTGCCCTCCCAATGCAGGGGGCCCGGGTTCGAACCCTGGTCAGGAAACTAGATCCCACATGCTGCGACTAAGAGTTCGCATGCTGCGACTAAGAGTTTGCCTGCCACAACTAACAGTTCGCATGCCACAACTAAGAGTTCCCATGCCTCATCTAAAGAGCCCACATGCTGCAACTGAGGATCCTGCATGCTGCAACTGAAGATCCAGCATGCCACAACCAAGAACTCGCATACAGCAGTGAAGATCCCGAGTGCCACAACTAAGACCTGGCAGAGCTGAATGAATGAATGAATAAATAAATAAATATTATTTTAAAAAAAGAAATATAGAGACATGGATGTAGGAAACAAACGTATGGACACCAAGGGGGGTGGAAAGTGGGGTGGGGTGGGGTAGGATGAACTGGGAGATTGGGACTGACATATATACACTAATATGTATAAAACATAACTAATAAGAAACTGCTGTATAGCACAGGGAACTCTACTTTGCTTCACTGTACAGTAGAAACTAACATAACATTGGAAAACAACTATACCCCAATTTAAAAAAAAAAAGAAAGAGAGAAATATAATGGCTTTATTTTTGAAAAAACCAATGCATAATACATGGATAGAATTTAAAAATTAGTAATATGAGTCAATAACATATTTGCTCCTGGAGTCAGTAACATATTTGCTCCTGTATCTTTTTGAAACAGTGGTTTCATCTGAGATGGCCATTAAACTAAGCATCAAATTATCTGAATCTAGAACCAGGAATTCAAATTGATTCATCACGAAGTATTAAATCAAGACTGTAAATTATAATAATGCATTTTCAATCCCACTACATCACTAAAAATACTATCATTAATCATAATTAAAGCATGAGTTTAAAGTTTCTGTGACATTAATAACACATAATTTTAAAATAATTTAAATTTTATACTTTGTCTCAATTTTGTTTCTATTTTAATGTTGGTGTTTACTTATAGTATAAAAACTGTAAGTTTTTTTTATACTTATAATATAAAAACTATAAGTGTTTACTTATAGTATAAAAACTATACGTAAATGTATACATATTGCAGAAAATAATAAGCACAGAAAGAGGAAAACTAAAAATACATTAGATTAGGGTAGCTTATGTTACATGGCTCAATTTTTTAAATGCCTACGATCTACCCCTGAAGCCTTGCTACATCAGTATAAAAGACAAAAAACAAAGCAAATCCCATAAATAATACCTTTTGCTTAGTTTTTTCTAACTTAGATTTTAGTTTTCTGCCTCTTTTGCCAGTCCAGCCAGTCACAAATTCTGAACCTTAAAAAAAAAAAAAAAGTTATTTCACAGAACATATCTTATTGCAATTTAACATATTCATTTATTCTTATCTGTTAAACTGACATACCTACATACTTACCCAGAGAAGTTTCTGCAGTAAATGAATGCTTCGTTCCTCTATTAGATTCAAACACAAAACCAGGTAAATCTTCTTTCAATATCGTTGCTTGCTGGCCATCTGAGTTATGAATAGCAATTTCTCCTTCTTTCAAACATGTTAGTGACCAATTCCCTACAGTGAGTTTAGCGGGTCCTGGTGCTGAGAGTATAGGTTGACTTGAAGTAGATGGCTTTACTTGGCCTCGAGCTCTTTGTAACTTCTCTAAGAATTCACTTCTGCTTTCTATAAAGACAAAATGTTTGTTTTAAAACTTCATTCCTTTTAAATATTCCATTTTTTTAAGGAAACTACCTATTGAAATATCAATTTTATTAAAAAACTTTCATCAAAGTTTTGTTCTGATATACTCTCACTGGTTTGATATTATTTAGGTTCAAGCATTAAAACAATCCTACAGCCATAATTTTTTTTCAGTAGAAGGCTTTTGGGAAAAGATATAATTTGAGACAGCATCACACATGTGCAATTCATCATTACGTGATAAGAGGCACCTTTACCTAAAGGATGGAGACAGTAAAAGTAGATATTGATACAATGCTATTCCTTGTCTCGTACAATAAAAAAGTATGAAATGCTTTCATGGTACAATCATTTTTCTCTGTTAATATTAAAGAAATGGCCATATGATCATCAAGTACATGCTATTGCTATGACAATGGTGGCAAAAATATGAGCAGAAAAACAAATTATCAAAATTACAGAAACTAGTAAAACATTTTAACAGAAACAAAATATTACCTGAACTATCCGATCCACCTTCAGGACTACCGCTTGAATACATGGTGGCAAGTTTTCCATCCAAGATAAATCTAAACCATCCATTACTGCCATTAGATAGTTCCAAGGCTGCTGCATCACTCCATATATATAAGCAGTCCCTTCCCCTAATGATGGACCAGTCTCTCCAATGATATGGCTTACCCTGCTGCAATTCTTTAGCATCTTCCTGTGGTTCATCTTCCTAAATGTGTAAAATTATTCAATGAAACGTGGGACATAACTTATATTCCAAATATTCATAAGTACTTAAAAAAACATGACCATGAATCAAATTCAGAATTAAAACATCCTGAATATAATATTCATCTGCCTGTATTTTAATACACAGTCTGATTCAACTAATTACCTATAATCTTAAAAGTCCATCCTAAAAAAAAGTCAAGAAATTCACATAATAACCAAAGTTATAACATTTCCAGGTATAAAGGTAAAGAAGACAAATGGATTAGGTTTACACACAATTAGCTAATTATCTAGGACTTGATAAACTCACCATATCTCTGGGCCTAACAGATTATTTGTAAAAAATGAATGTTTACACTAGATCAATGGTATCCAAACCTAGGGTGCAAAAGAATGACCAGAAATGTGTTTTAACAATATAATTTATAAGTTCCCAACCTTAGCCAAGTGAATCAAATATACTGGATTATTCCTATAATCATCAAAACGTTAGCTATAGCGTGTTTAAAAGAAAAATAACTTGTAAACACTGTTTGCCTACCCCGGCATCAAAAAAATTTTTATTCTGTTGACAACATTTAATATTAAGAATATTCATCATTAACATATATGATCTTAGCATGTGTGTGCATGCATGCGTATATGGGTAAAGTACTTTTAAACTTTATGAAGACTTATTATACTTAAAATTGTTTTAAATGTATCTTTTACATGCTTCTTCCCTGAAGTAGTACTTAGCTTATAACACTAAAATAAGATTATAAAATATGGATTATAAATTTCCCTAAACATAGTACTTGTGCTCCAGGCCATGATAGGTTAATAAGGATCAAGACTTGCCTATCCACTGTCAACTAAAAAAAACAGACAAAATACATGAAAAAGTGTTTTCAAATACTGGACAACAAGCAACACAGGACTGCATGATCTCCCAGAAAACAGAAACAAATAAGGTAAGCCCCTTAGGCTCAGACAGAGTTTCTGGCTAAGGTCTTAAGAAGAAGGAACACAGAGGCCAGCAGTGTAAGTTGAGGAAATGGAGATCTGTGTTTGAAGAGATTAAGGCAAATGGAATATGTGGTGGATGAGTTCAGGATCAGGGAGTCAAGCACAAAAAGCCTCTAGAAATGTGCAAAGCGGTCACCAGGACATCTCTACTGAGTACCAGCCCATCTGTGTACAGGTGATGTTCCATAAGGCAGGGCAAAGAATGACTTGAAAATGGTAAGGTGAACAATTCAGAGGTCACACAGGGTGGTCAGACATTTGCATTCCTAACAGCCAGAGTGGAAAATCATCATACCAACAGTTCAAAATTTTTCCAAATGTGATGTAACTGTAAGCCCACAGACCGAAAAACATTAAATAATCCCGAGCAGGGGCAGAAAACCCACATGTGCATGCACACACACAAACCAAACAGCTAAGCACATCAAAGTCAAATTGCTAAAAACAAGTTATAAAGTCTTAAAAACAGCCAGAGGAAGAAAACGTCTCAGTAGAGACTATGCACATCAGGTGACAATGAAATATCTCTTCAAGTGCTGGAAAATGATCAGCCAAGAGTCCCTGTAGGAACTGAAAATGTCCATTGAAAATGAAGGCCAAGGGACTTCACGGGTGGTGCGGTGGTGAAGAATCCACCTGCCAGTGCTGGGGACATGGGTTCGAACCTTGGTCCAGGAAGATCCCATGTGCCACAGAGCAACTAAGCCCGTGCACCACAACTACTGAGCCTGTGCTCTAGAGCCTGCGAGCCACAACTAGTGAAGCCTGAGTGCCTAGAGCCCGTGCTCCTCAACAAGAGAAGCCACCACAATGAGAAACCCGCGCATGGCAACAAAGAGTAGCTGCCACTCACTGCAACTAGAGAAAGCCCGCATGCAGCAACGAAGACCCAACACGGCATAAATAAATAAATATATTTATAAAATAGAAAAAAAAAATGAAGGCCAAAATCAGTCCACTGGTTAGGACTTCATGCTTCCACTGCAGGGGGTAGGGGTTCAATCTATGGTCAGAGAACTAAGATCCCACAAGCCACGCAGCGCAGCCAAAAAATAAACAAAAGAAGAAGGTATTTTCAAAGAATAAAGATAAATCTCAAAGAATTTTCTGGCTTGTCTTCTCATTTCCAGATAATGTATTTTGGGGACTTCCCTGGTGGTCCAGTGGCTAAGATTCCACTCCGAATGCAGGGGGCCCGGGTTCGATCCCTGATCAGGGAACTAGATCCCACGTGCCGCAACTAAAAGTTCGCATGCTGCAACTAAAAGATCCTGCATGTCTCAACTAAAGACCCTGCATGCTACAATGAAGATCCCGTGTGCTGCAACTAAGACCCCGTGCAGCCAAATAAATATATTTATATATATTTATTTATATAAATATATATAAATATATATTTATATATTTATTATATAAATATATAAATCTCCAGTAATTTAGGAAACACACGTATACACTAAACCACTCAGGATTCTGCAATTACCATACCCTACCATTCTCTCAAAACTGTTAATACTCAGTCACTAATATGTAGGAAGCATTCACTAAATGGTAGGACTAAATCATTGCTGGCAATTGGTAGAGACAAATAAGGCATAGTTTTAAATATGCAATCTAAGGCAAGAATTATCGATAGGTAGTGAAACTAGTGGATAAAAGTTTAAAGAGAAACTGCGTATTTGCACAGTCTCAAATTATCTCCCCACAAATTACTTATTAATTACAAAAGGGAAAAAGTATCTTTACAGGGCTTCCCTGGTGGCTCAGTGGTTGAGAGTCCGCCTGCCGATGCAGGGCACATGGGTTTGTGCCCCGGTCCGGGAGGGTCCCACATGCCGTGGAGCGGCTGGGCCTGTGAGCCATGGCCGCTGGGCCTGCACGTCCGGAGCCTGTGCTCCGCAATGGGAGGGGCCACAGCAGTGAGAGGCCCGTGTACCGCAAAAAAAAAAAATCTTTACAATAGAGAAACCTGGTAGAAACAAACACAACCAACTGATCCAAGTTAACATCAACAGCAAGAGCGCAAACAGACATCATGTGCCTCTAAAAAGGCACATTTTACACATGAGAAGGCCATAACATCACCTCTATAGTCTTTCTGCTTAAAAACACACAACCTGAATCTAGTTATGAAGAAACATGGCACAAACACAACGTGAGGGTCATTGTCCAAATTAAGTGGTCTGTCCTCTTCAAAAAAATGCCAAGGCTACGAAAGAAAAAGAAACGCTGAGAAATGGAACAACATGACAACGAAATGTACTGTGCTCCTAGACTGGATTCTGGGGGCGTGGGGTGGTGGCATGGGCCGTAGGAGTGCATTGCTATTAGGGCAATGGCAAATTTGAATATTGTCTCTGGATTAGATAACATTTTCTATAAATATTAAATTTCCTGATTTTAATAACTATACTAGGATTCTATAAGACAATGTCCTGGTTTTTTGGTGAAGATTTTAGGTATAAAAAGGGGCACTGACTTCCCTGGCGATCCAGTGGTTAAGACTCCGTGCTTCCACTGCAGAGGGCACGGGTTCAATCCCTATTTAGGGAAGTTCCACATGCCACGAGGTGCGGCCAAAACAAAACAAAAATAAATAAATAAATTTACAAAAAGGGGCACTATGTATCCAGCTTCTCTCAAATTATGTATTTTATTATTATCATCATTATTATTATTATTTTGGCCATACCACGTGGCTTATGGGATCTTAGTTCCCCGACCAGGGATCGAACCCGGGCGCTTGGCAGTGAAAGCTCGGAGTCCCAATCCCTGGACCGCCAGGAAATTCCCTCAAAAAATATATTTTAAATGTGCGTGCACACGTGTGTCTTTGTAAGTTACAAAGCAAATGGAGCAAAATGTCAATAATTAGTGATTTTGGATAGAGGATGTTCTGATATTCTTTATTTGCAACTTTTCTTCAAGTTTTAAATTTTACCAATGATGTATTTTAGAAGAAAAGTGACCAAATTTTAAAAAATTATAATACTACTCCATACTGCCATTATTTTGTCAAAACCCATTGTAACTGGAACTACATTTCCTCAAAAGAAACCCTATTCCTGACAGATACCACTGCAATTAAGACCACTCACTTTTTCTGGTTTTGATTCCTCTTCATTCTCATCATCAGAGGAAGGACCTGCCAAAGTTGACACTTTGCTAATTACACCAAGTCTGGCTAGCTGATCCAAAAAAATATCACCACCTTTATCTACTAAGTCCCTTATGATTTGCAAAGCCAGCAAGTGGCCATCATCATCGTCCTGGGGGGAAAAAAAAGGAAATTAAGGGAAAATGATAAAAATAAGTTTAGTTGCGTAGAGTAGACAAATGCAATCATTTGTACAGACAAAATGATTTAATAAAATTAGGACACAAGTTAAATTATTTTACTGACTACTATCTAATGGGAATTAAAGCTACAGGAATTTCAATAAAGATAATAAACTAACCTCTTGATCAAGAACTGTTGCAGTGATTTCCACTAGTACTGTAGGCAAATTGTGACCAACATCAGAATCACAAACTTCTTTCAAGAGTGCTTCAGAGCAAAAATGAATCATTTTTCGAATCAGAGCAAGACTTGCTTTCCTTGAAAAGTAAAAAAAGAATTTTAGTTAGCCATGGTGAGAAGCTAAAATAAAACAAAATGCAACACTAATGAAAACCAAAATATCCAATTTAAGCTTTAAATACTCTGCTAAAATATACACTTAATAAAAGAATACAATTAATAAGAACCTACTGAATAGCACAGGGAATTCTATTCAATACTCTGTAATGACCTATATGTGAACAGAATAAAAAAAAAATGGATATATGTGTATCTACAACTGACTCACTTTGCTGTACAGCAGAAACTAACACAACATTGTAAATCAACTATACTCCAATAAAAAAAATTTTTTTTAAAGAATACCAAAAACTAAGACAATACTAGCACTAGGTTTATGTTCACTTTTTGAGGGAATTTCATTTTCCTACTATTAATATATTGAGCTCATTAAAAACAATTATTTTTGTAATTTTCTTACATGTGCTATTTTATATTAACCAGCATGACTGTTAACATGCCATGATAATTTTAGAAAATCAAAAGTAACACAATTACTAATAAATGGCATCTATAACCCCAAATATAAAACTCTTAACTTAAAACACCTGATGGTTTATATGGAACTCATATTTCAAATTAAGGATTTTTGTCAAATTTATAACATGTTCATTATAATATTCTCATATAAATGAGATCCTAGTAATCCCATGCCCTTAAATATTCCCATTGTTAACAACTTGGCATGACTCCTTTCCCTTTTATTATCCACTGCTTTACTTAGAACACAGAAGATACTCAATGTCACACAAACTAACCTCAATTTTATAAGCGATTTGTTCTTTTAAAATAAAATACACAAATATCCACACACATTTAAATTATAATATACTGGTCTATTACATAAAAGTCAATAATGCTTTTAACACATGTTTTCTGAGCATCTAACAATAGTCTGTGTGCCAAGCTGTAGATATCATTGCCCTTGAGGTGAGTTCTCCACAGGAAGGATGGAGAGGCAAAAATCACTATCGAAATCCAAGAGAGGTATCTGACAGCTGTATTCCTACAGAATGTGGTCTTGATGTATTTCATAACTCTCTCTAGGTGAATTTCATGTATTCTTTAATTTTAAAACATGTTTTATTACAAATTCAAGTACATTAGAGAAATAGTAGGCAGATGGAGGGCAAACTGCCCTAACAGGATTAGTTCCTTCCAGTGTTCGTTAATGGCAATTTATATTTGGTTGCAAAATCAGTATTTATGTATAATAACAATTTTATATCATGATTTACTTGAATTAAAATAGCATAAGAATGTTTCTATGTTGTCTACCTACCTATCTGGCTACATGTCACTACCATGCTGAGTCATAATAAGCCAGGAACACCTGTATATATTTTAAAAACTTTACACCTCATTTAATCCATCCACCAAACCCACTATTAAGTAGGTTTTATTAGCTCAGTTTTACAGATGAAAAAACATGAGACAAAAAAAGATAATTCTACTAAGGTCACAGGGCTAATAAATTAAAGCCTCAACTCAAACTCATCTCTTAACCAGTACACTATGCATAATATTCATAACATAAAATTTTCCTGCTTATCACTATTATATAAATCATAAGCATTCAGCTTACTGGCTTTTCTATTATAAATAGCATTCTTTTTGGTGAACAGTTTTATTTCTTCAGTAGAGGGATTCTTGGATCCAAGAGTCTAAATATTTTCGTACGTACTGAATGTGCATCAATACTGAATCTATACTCAGCAAACTGATTTTTTTAAAAATCTGTTAAGTGACAACATGGATGGACCTCAAGGGCATTATGCTAAGTGGATAAGCCAGAGAAAGACAAATACTGCCTTATATCACTTAAATGAGAATCTAAAAAAAAAGAAAGTCAAACTTATAGAAACAGTAGAAAAGTGGCTGCCAGTGGCTGGGGATGGGGGAATTAAGGAGAGGTTGGTAAAAGGGTACAAACTTTCAGCTATAAAATGAATAAGGTTTGAGCATTTAATATAAAAAATGGTGACTATAGTTGATAAAACTGTATTGTATAATTAAAATTTGCTAAGACTAAATGCTCTCTCTCAAACACACATGTATACACATACACAAAGATAAATACGTGAAGTGATGGATATGCTGATTAAATGAGGGGAATCCTTTCACAATGTATACACATATCAAATCACTAAGATGTACATTTTAAAAATCTTACAATTTTATATGTCAATTATGCCTCAATAAAGCTAGGGGACAAAAGGACTGTTAATAGCTTAAATTATCAGTAGATATGGATGTACTAATCCATTACGATTTTGTTATTTTTGTAAAAAAAAAAAAGGTTCTTAAATGTCTAATGGGTGAAAAGGACATGAAATTTTACTTTTAAATGTTTTGTTTTTTACTAGTAAGGGGATACATTTTTCCCTGTTGTCTTCTTTTTCATCTTGAGCACTGTACCATAATGTCATTGGCTAATTTATTTAAATTGGCATTTATACTTTGACCAAAAACTTGTATGTGTTCTCTGCATAATAAAGGTAGTATGCCTTGGTCATACTTGCTAACAAATACTAATTTGTTGGAAGATTTATCTGGATTACAAGTTTATATTTCTGTCACTTTCATGGTTACGGCTAATACTGTTGCTGATATGCAGTTTTGTTTTTTTACATAGAATAAATTTTAAATGACAGATAGGACTAACACAAACAAGTTTTAAAAGTCATTCTTCCTACCAAGTTCTGATAAACATTTGAGAATATTTTCTTTTTGTTTTCCTAAGGTTTTATTTTTTCATTTATTTTAAATAAATTTAGAATTTATTTAAATACACAGTGTAAAGGACTAAGCTGATTTTTAATCAAACCACAAAGCAAATATTCTAATACCATTTAATATATTATGTTAATATATTATAAAATATTAATACATTATATAATTTACCACTATAATACATTCAATTTCTTTTTTTTTTTTTTGCGTTACGCGGGCCTCTCACTGCTGCGGCCCCTCCCGTTGTGGAGCACAGGCTCCGGATGCGCAGGCCCAGCTGCCATGGCCCACAGGACCAGCCGCTCCGTGGCATGTGGGATCCTCCCGGACCGGGGCATGAACCTGCGTCCCCTGCATCGGCAGGCGGACTCCCAACCACTGCGCCACCAGGCAAGCCCTACATTCAATTTCTAAACACGATTGTTTGGAGGGCTAGTCTACTCCAATGATTTATAAACTCTTGGGCTAGTTATCATAAAGATTTAATTACTGAAAGTTTACACTAGCTACTATTCAGATTTTTCTTTAATAATCTCACCTATTTATTCTTCCAGAAGAACTTTAAGATCTGTCAAGTTCTAAAGCAAATTCTATAGTTATTTTCTTTCAAACTGCATTCTATAAATTAACTTTGGAAGAATTTATATCTTTAGATTATTTAATATTCTCATCCTAGAACAATTTCCCCTTTTATCCAACCATGTCTACTTTCCTCTCAATCAAATTGTGATTTAAAAAATAAATAAACAAATGTATCCTCAAGGATTTCTGCTGCTGAAAAGTTTACTCAATCTTTGTCCCATTATTAACACTAACTCCAAAGATGTATATTTACCACACCTCTTCAAAATTCTAAGTAGCCTTTCTTCAAAAGCAAAATGTGAAGTCCTCAGTCTAATATTACAGATACATATATCAAATCATTACGTTATACACTTTAATACAAAGTTACACGTCAATTATATCTCAATAGAACTGGGAAGAAATATCTCACAGAGAAAATAATCAGGTTTTTACAAAATGCTCCACCAGTGAAACTGCTATCCTCTGTTCTGAAGGCTTCATTGATCTGTTGTCTGCCTTTTATTTCCTGAACAGACAATGCACACAGGCCAATAAGGATAGATAACAGCTAAAGTTGATATATTCCTTATATACAGATCCTCCTTTAACTGCCTGATGAGAGTATACACGCTTACTCTTCTGATCAAATTTTAAACTGAAATGGTAAAAAATTGGGTTGTAACCTATTCCAGATTGTTTTTAATAATGACAAGTATGTATTTTTTTAATGAATCATCTTGGGAGATGGGGGAATGAATGAAATATGTGAGGGAGACTAAGAGGTACAAAACTTCCAGTTACAAAATAAATGAGTCACAGGGGTGAAATGTACAGAATGGGGAATATAGTCAATAATAGTGTAAACATTTTGTATGGTGACAAATGGTAACTAGAATTATCATGGTTATCATTTTGTGATGTACAGAAATACTGAATTACTATGTTGTGCACCTTGAACTAACATAGTGCCGTAAGTGAATTATACTTCGAAAAAAAAAAGGAAGAATGGAGGGAGGGAGGGACGGAAGGAAGGAAAGGAGGAAGGAAGGGAGAAAGGAAGGGAGGGAAGAAAGAAAAGAAAAAAATGAATGATTTGGAAGTGGAAATGGATGAACTGCAAGAAAGAATCTTTCCAAACAAAAAAAATATTACCAGATAAAAATCAAATTAAGAAGCATCATACAATATGATACGATTTATATAAATCTTTAACTTGTAAAATACTATGCATCATTTACAGATAAATTTATATATTTGCTATATATTCTTGTAATATATTACAAAAATAAAGGAAGCAAGGGAAAATATTAACATATTAATAACATAAAATATTAACCCCCCAAAACCCAATTGTCAAGAAAAAAATTTATGAGAAAATTGGGAACAATGAATGCTGATTTGATGTTTGATAATATTTAAGAACCATTATAATTATTTTAGGTGTAATAACGGTATTGCAATTATGTTAAAAAACAAAACAGAATCCCTTTTTTTTAAAGAATCCCTTTTTAATGATGAAAAATTATTTTTTTATTGAAGTACAGTTTATTTACATATAGTATTCTAGTAGTTTCAGGTATACAACATAGTGATTCAATATTTTTATAGATTATACTTCATTTAAAGTTACTATAAAATATTGGCTAGGGCTTCCCTGGTGGCACAGTGGTTGAGAGTCTGCCTGCCGATGCAGGGGACATAGGTTCGTGCCCCGGTCCGGTAGGATCCCACATGCCACGGAGCGGCTGGGCCCGTGAGCCATGGCCTCTGAGCCTGCGCGTCCGGAGCCTGTGCTCCGCAACAGGAGAGGCCACAACAGTGAGAGGCCTGAGTAACGCAAAAAAACACAAACAAAAACAAAAACAACAAAAATATTGGCTATATTGCCTGTGCTAAACAAAAGAACACTTATTTTTTATGGATGCATATAGAAAAATTATGGATAAAACTATTTGAGTCTTGTATTTCCTCAAAATAGTACAGTTGGGGAGGTATAAATGAAATAAGACTGGGATATTTGTTAAAACTTATTGAAGCTATGTGATAGGGCTCATTATATGATTATCTCGACGCTTTAATACATTTTAACTTATCTATGATAAAATATTTTTTTAATAAACTATCTTTTTACAAATACTTCTAAAATATTAGGCACTATGCTAAATACCACACACACTTAATTTTAATTTTCACACCTAAAGAGAATTAAGTATAATTATCCCATCCTAGAGATGAATTAAGATCAAGAGGTTAACTATCTTGTCCATGGCTATCTGTCTACAAAGTGGGAACACTGACTTTTGGACTGACTTTGAGCTGACTCCAGAGTCTGAGCTCTGAACTAAGATATAAGATATATGCTATCTTATTCACCAATTAAATTTGTCAGCTATTATCTGGAAAAATTTAGCATCAAATATGCTATAACTAAAATTCTGTTTAGACAATCTTCAAATATTTAAAAGAATGATAAAAAAATAACTATCCATTAAGGGAACTCTGTTATATGGTGACATACTTTATAATTTCCTGATGGCCTTATAATGAAGCAATTCTAACTCCAAATATAACTTAAGGTTTTTTAATTCGCATGACACCTAGTCCTCTAAAATTTTCAGGCCGAATTATCTGTTCAAAATTGAACTTGCTCATTTCTAAAAATGAATCAAATCTTTTGTTAAACAAACAAACAAAAAGTGGCCCCACTAACACCTACCCTTCTGTAGCTATTTGGGGAAGAATAAAAACCAAGTTCCTAGGTGTTCACAGTGAATTGACTGGCACTTTCATCCTATTTAAAGTAAACTACTTTCACTTTAATGTCAACTCATAATACTGGTATTTAAGGCACTTGAATCCTACAAAACTCCATGTTCTAAAGACCTCCTGAACTTAAAATCAAATTCTCAATCACTCAGCCAAAATTTTGGCAGTCATTCTTTACCCCTTCCTTTCCTTCATCCCTCCAATCTAATTGGTGGTCATCAACCCTTATACAGGGTTGGCCAAAAAGTACATTCGGGTTTTTCCATAGCATCTTGTGGAAAAACCCAAAAGAACTTTTTGGCCAACCCAATACAACCCATCTCCCAACCTCTTCAATCTGTTCCCACCAATCCAGTCTTCCAGCAACTGTCTAAAGTTCACATCGATAATTAACCCGTAAGTAGTCTGTTTTCATTCTTGCCCTCCTCCAGTACTTTGCTCCACCAGACTGCCAAAGTGATCTTTATAAATCACAAATCTGACTGTGACCAATTTCCTCACAAGTCTTCAATGGTCCTTTTTGAACTGTGGGGTCAAGTCCATACTCACTATCTAGACCAGAAAGGCCTTCACAGGTCATAAAAAGCTCTTGTCTACCTTTTTGACAGTATTCCCTGAGCTATACAAACATATCCCATATCCCACTGATACCAAAATACTTGCAGCTGCAAACAAAACGCACTCATTCAATCATTCAGTGTATCTACCGAAGATCTACCAAATATCAAGCCCTATCTATACCTCCTTGTCTTTGTAGGTATAAGGCAGGACATAAGGCCATCTCTCATGGAGCTTTAGAGGGGAGATAGACAATAAAACAAACAAAAACTCAAAGAAGAGCAAGATTTCAGACAGTGTAAAGTCTGTGAAGACAGTAAAACATCATGATTGATATGAAAAGTATCCTAGGGGTAAATTTAAATTAGGTGGATAAATGTCAATGGACATAAGCATTTGAACTGAGACCTGAATGATATGAAGTAACCAACCATTCAAAAGTCCTGGGAATAGAAAGCTTCCAACAAAGTGAAGTAAGTGCAAAAACCCCATGGTAAGAATGTACATAGAATGTTCCAAAAACAGAAAGAAGGCTAGCATACTGTAAGTGTAATGGGCTAGGTGTTATATAGTACTAAATGAGGTCAGAGATCTGGGTGGGACTTATACAAGACCTTCCAAGTCTGAGTGTTAAGCAGTTAGGTTTGGGGTTTCCCTGGTGGCGCAGTGGTTGAGAGTCCGCCTGCCGATGCAGGGGACACGGGTTCGTGCCCCGATCCAGGAGAATCCCACATGCCGTGGAGCGGCTGGGCCCGTGAGCCATGGCCGCTGAGCCAGCGCGTCCAGAGCCTGTGCTCCGCAACGGGAGAGGCCACAACAGTGAGAGGCCCGCGTACCGCAAAAAAGTAAAAGAAGTTAGATTTTAGTTAAGGCCAATTAGAAACTACCGGAGGGTTTAAGTCAGAAGATGATGTGATAAAATTATGATTTAAAAACTAATTCAGGGGACTTCCCTAGTGGCAAGGTGCTTAAGAATCTACCTGCTGATGCAGGGGACACAGGCTCAAGCCCTGGTCCGGGAAGATCCCACATGCCGTGGAGCAATTAAGCCCATGCCACAACTACTGAGCCTGCGCTCTAGAGCCCACGAGCCACAACTACTGAGCCTGCATGCCACAACTACTGAAGCCCCCGCACCTAGAGCCCGTGCTCCGCAACAAAGGAAGCCACCACAATGAGAAGCCCACGCACCACAACGAAGAGTAGCCCCCACTTGCCGCAACTAGAGAAAGCCTGCGTGCAGCAACAAAGACCCAACGCAGCCAAAAATAAATAAATAAATAAATTTATTTTAAAAAAAAAAACTAATTCAGCATAACATGTAGGAACAGACTGTAGAGGGACAAGATAGAAGACGAGGAGGAAGACTACTTTAGAGGCAACTATAGTAGCCAAACTACAGACTATTGCACCTTGAACCAGAGTATTAGCAATAGATGGATAGAAATGGCAGACTTCGGACACACTATAGAGGGAGAGCCACCAGGACCTGCACCAGGATGAATTGACTCATACCTCCATGCCATTGCACACACTGTTGCACAATGATCCTTCTAAATTCATCTGCCTAGAAAACTTCCAAGTATCCTTTAAACCCCAATTTAAATCTCATTTCTCCATAAAATCTCCAATTTGCCCAGCCAATTAGTTGTTAAACCACCTATATCCCTAGGGAATATATGTCTAATCTGCTACTTGCCACTCTGTATTGTTACTCATTTCTTCCTCACCAGCTTGCAAGGGCACATAAACAGGGCCAAGTCTTAATTCTTTGGGAACTCCTCCAGTGGACAGTTTACACTGACTCTATCAAAAAGGCCTCCATAAAGCTCAATAAATGTTTGTTGTACTTATAAAAATTTCTCTAGAATTGATATTCAGAGAGCTACAAAAACTGTTAGTCTAGTTTTCTTAATTTTCTAAACTTCTCTTAAGTCAGATCATCAGAAGGAAAGATTTATCTCTCCAATCTAATTTTTATTCTTACCATACCTTTTCAATATTAAAATAAACCTCACACATCCTTCTGGAAAAGTGAGATAAATAAAGGTATATAATTAGCATATTTTAACTAGTAAATACAAATAGTACGGATAACTACCTTATAGAAGGCAGCATAGTCTGCTGAAATGTTTGTGCAAATACTGGCAGTAACCTTTTCAAGTATATGGGTGCCATTTCTGGATCTCCTTTCGGCTCATTACATTCTTCTTCATCTTTGTTTGTATCTTTCTTTTTCTTATCATCTCCTTTATTAACTGGACACATCCAATCACCTACAGACAAATATTGTTCAATAAAATACTTTGCTGGAAAATTTTTCTTTCAATGAAAAAACATTGAAATGTACTATAAAATCAACTATAATTACCCTAATTAAGAACAGTCAAACAAATTAGGATGTTGTATCTATCAACGGCGTTTGTAAAACTACTAAAGAACATTAGTACTTCCAAGAAGCTGAATCACAACTTAAGGAGATAATTTTGGATACTTCACTTGATTCCATAAAATATTTCACAGAGACTCTGCATTCATCTACTCTGTGAAAACTTAAAAATTTGGTCAAACTACTTTGTCTATGCAATAACCAACTATTCTTTATGACATTCACACCCCCTTAAACTTGTGATTTGGCCTTTTTGGAATCATGCAGCCACAGTCTCAAAGAACACAGAATAGTACACTGTTAAATGTTTATCAAATATAAGTTTGTGTGTGTGTATGTGTGTGTGTGTGTGTGTATGTAATTATTTGACTTCACAGAAATGATTTCTTTATATAATGTTAACATGTCTACAGAAAGCTACTTCTATGGAAGTGAAGCTGAAAAGTAATAGCAGATGGCTTAAAAGGAAAGATATTACCACTCACCTGGAGACTGAAGAATAGCTACTACTTCACTATGGCCCCTTTCCCGAGCTTTATCTAATGGAGTTTTCCCATCTTCATCTCTCAGATCGGGATTTGCACCATGCCGTAAGAGAGTCTAGAAAAGAAAAGCATGTAATGTGGATATAATAATTAACACCTTATTTCTTCAATATCCAATTCTGCAACCTTTAGATTGCACTGACATACTTCAGACTGCAGACTTACGGAATTAATCAAGCAGGTACCAATTCAAATCTCTGCCTTTGCATACAACACCTTAAAAGTGGTTTATTTATATCTTGAAAAAATTATAGATTAATGTCACTTGGTTATTTATTAACATCTCAAATGAAGTACGTTCACATTTGAACCTGTCAACTGCTCCAGTCAATTTCCTTACTTTAACAGAGGTACTAATATTCAGTTTGTGGTGTGGTAATCATCTTCATCATTTCGTGTATACTGCCAATTACCAAGTTAAATTGATTCTTCTAGAATGAACTACCAAATTTAGGTCTTAAATACTAATTCTCACTGTTCACCTTTTTTTTTTTTGGCCACACTGTGTGGCACGTGGGATCTTAGTTCCCCAACCAGGGATCAAACCTGTGCTCCCTGCAATGGAAGCCTGGAATCTTAACCACTGGACTGCCAGGGAAGTTCACCAATTTTTAATGGACACTGGACTCTCTCCCCAGCAGACTGTAAGCTCTTTTGAACAGAGAACACATCTCATATTTCTCCTATCAGCCTCAGAGCTGCAGCTTTTTGAATTTCGTTATAACACAATATATCTGACAAATAAGTGAGTACATACATTCATCAGAAAAGTATGCAGTACTGGCTAAAAATTCCAAACTGCTGGAGTTTGAATCAGAATAACTCAGTATTTCATCAAATCTAGGATGCCACAGATACTTATAATCTGATATAATCTGACAGAGATTATAATTAAGTACTACTAAGAAAGAAAAAACAATGCCAATTAATTTTGCAACAATGCTTTCCTATTGCTTGGATTTTTTTTAACTTATTGAAAGAACTTTTATAAACTTAGATTTTTTTTCATGTATTACTTGGACAAACATAAATTTAAAAAATAAATGAAATATAATAAGATATTTCTGTAACTTCACATTCTGAGCACAATTGTTCATAATTTCTTTTTGATCCGAAGTCACCAATATTTGTGTTTCTACACACAATGCTGTCATCTGTGCCATAAAGAGTTTAGTGACACAGCATTACTGAGCGTGCTCTTCTATCAGAAAGGATTTTTCACTCAAGTTACTAAAATCCATTTCACAATTTGTATTGAATTGACAGGTAATAATAACTATGCTGCAATTTCTATCTGGCCAATAGCAATTATAAGACTTTCCTAGTTAAAAGATGTTAAAATGTGTATGGGGGGGTGGGTAATATCTTAGAATCAATTAAAAAACAGGAGAACCTGTGAAGAATGATAAAACATGTTAAATGCTTAAGACCCTGGCTGGCACAAAATAAGTGCTTGGTGAGCACTATTATATCATTATTAGTAATGGCAGCTATAGCTCATTGCAGGCTGACGTATAATCAAGATGGGTTAAGGTTAGATCCAATTCATTTGGCTCCTTCTCCCATTCAGCTACCCAAAACTGCAAAACAGTAAGGGTTTGAAAAAATAATTGCCTTAATAAAAATTTTTACCACCCTTAGGAACATCATTCTCTAAAAATTAACCAATTCAAACTGACAGAATTTGAGCTTGAAGAGACCACCTAGAAAGCTAAGTTGTTAACAAAAATCTTCTTACAGTGTGTAAAGACAATACTAGCAATACAGTGACAATAGTAGCAGCTACCATTTAAGCATCTACATACAATGTGCCAGCTACTATACTAAGTGCTTTTCATGTATTTTTTCCTAATTATCACAATAAGCATGCTAGCAGGGACTTTCCTGGTAGTCCAATGGTTTAGACTCTGTGCTTCCACTGCAGGGGGCACAGGTTCGTCCCCTGTGGAAACTAAGATACCAAATGCTGCGCAGCGCAGTCAACAATAAATAAATAAAATACTAGGAGTGTATATACATTTTATTAATAAAACTGTAAGTCAAACTTAAGAAACTGGTCCAAGGCCAGACAGCCTTTTTTGTTAATGAGTTGAGACTTGAATCCAGGTGTGCCTGACTTCTTAGCAAATATGAAAAATTCCTTCACAATATGAAGATTCTTGAGACCTAGATCATACATTTGGTTCAACCCTTATCATTTGACCTTTCTGGACCTCAATTTCTCCTAACTGTACAAAAAAAACTCTACAGTAACGATGTATGGAGATTCCTCAAAAAATTAAAAATAGAACTACCAGGGACTTCCCTGGTGGTCCAGTGGTTACGAATCTGCCTTCCAATGCAGGGGACGCGGGTTTGATCCCTGTTTGGGGAACTAAGATCCCACATGCCGCAGGACAACTAAGCCCGTGTACCACAACTACTGAGCCCACATGCTGCAAGTACAGAGCTCATGCGTTATGGAGCCCACACTCCACAACTAGGAAGAATCTGCACCCCGTGGTGAAAGACCCTACATGCCGCAACTAAGACCCGATGCAGCCAAATAAATAAATATTTAAAAAAAAAACAAAAAAACTACCATATGACCCAGCAATTCCACTCCTGGATATTTATCCAAAGAAAATGAAAACACTAATTGGAAAAGATATGTGTACTCCTATGTTCATTGCAGCATTATTTACTACAGCCAAGATATAAAAGCAACCTAAATGCCCAACGATAGAGGAATGGATAAAGAACATGTGGTATATATATATACACAATGAAATATTACTCAGCCATAAAAGAGAATGAAATCTTGCCATTTGCGACAACACGCATGGACCTAGAGGGTATTATGCTAAATGAAATAAGACAAATACTGTATGATTTCATTTATATGAAGAATCTAAAAGACAAAACAAAGGAACAAACATAACAAAACGGAAATAGGAAAAAAAAAAGAACTCTCCAAAGTTCTTTGCTAATCTAAGAGTCAAAGATATCATGTTCTTCGGCAAATAAAATATTTGCTATATTGATAAACAGAAATAAGAGAAACATGTATAAAGTTATTCGTTACCAAGAGTAAGAAATCGGGAAAAAAACAAGTTTTCAGCAATAGATGACTGGCTGAATAAATCTGCAGTACATTCACACATGCCAAGTATACAGATGTACAAAAACTCTCTATATACTAATAGGGAGAAGTCTCAATGTGTATTATTAAATGAAAAATGTGTATTATTAGATGAAAAAAAGCAAAGTATAAATCAGTGTATATGTTACATTTTGTATAAGGAGAAAATAAGCATACATATTTACTCTTGCTTGCATCTGTATTAAGAAACAATGAAAAGATAAACAAAAAAACCCAATCAAAAACGCTTACCTGTAGTGGGGATAGGGAAATGGAGCAAATGGAGATAGCATGAAAGCATGGCTTATCAGAATAAAAGTTTTCATTTCATTCTAATTTCAGAACCATGTAAATGTTAAATATTAAATTAATAACTTAAAAACCTGGATTTTACCTTTGCTACTTGAGGTCTTCCAAAACATGCAGCATAATGTAATGATGATGACCTCTGACCTCTATTAACATCAGCACCTCTTTCACAAAGAAATTCTACCTGTAAAATGATGGAGCATCATCAA
This sequence comes from Stenella coeruleoalba, assembly GCF_951394435.1. NCBI lineage: Eukaryota > Metazoa > Chordata > Mammalia > Artiodactyla > Delphinidae > Stenella > Stenella coeruleoalba. Next base: position 66,477,071 of record NC_137147.1, on the reverse strand, counting down.
GTTGCCTTATTAATATTGCTATCTTTGATTTAAAACATTAGCTTTTATTTATTAGCTTACCATTTCCTGAGTTCCAAAAGCAGAGGCCCAGTTTAATAGAGTCTGACCCACATCATCCATAAAATTTACTTCAAAGGCTGGAAATTTGAAGGAAAAAAATAAATCTTTTTAAAAGTCAACAAATAATAATGAACTTTTCTAAAGTGGGAACCATTTAAAGATTGTTATTAATAATCACTAAATACACAGCCAATTTTAAACATTCAGGTCGACTATAAAGTAGTAAATAATCAGCAAATGTAAATTCTGCTAAGAAAAAGTATTCTAAAATTTTTATTTAAAATAAACATAAAATAAGAAACAAAAAAACAAACACAATAAAACTCAAGAGTATTAGTTTCCTCACACTGTAACTGAGGAAAAGAAACTAAACCACATCGATAATCAAAAAAAAACAAAAGTCTGATGACACAGAAGCATTTTTCACCAACTTATATTTGCTGATCACCTCATGAAGCAGTGTAAAAAAAATTGACTATATATAATGATAATTCACTTGTGTCAGTTTCCATTAATCTTGAGAAAACAACAGCCCTAAATTCAATCTCCACTTAACCTTAGAATTGGTATGAACTCCTGGCAATAGACAGGTTAATTTCATTTACTTATTCAACAAGCATTTACTCAGATCTTACCATGCACCAGGCTGATAATTTATATACATGGGGAGAGGAGAGGATATAGAATACGTTGGCCATTCTATTTTCTGGCACAACTGCTAAAAATTAAAAAAAAAAAATTAAAAATCTAGAAACTAGAAGTTGCCTATATAATTCCTTATCTCACAGTTTTCTTTTTATATTTTAAAAAATATTTTCCAACCTCCTGTGTCAATTGCATCTATGAGTGCATCGGTATCTTTACTTCGAATACAGTCTATAAGCTGCCGATGTGAGCGTTCCCCAGAACTATCCAATCTCCGTAGTCCTGGGATTCTGCCTGTGGATCCAGCACTAGACTTTGGCAAAGCCTTTCGTCCTTCAAATAATAGCACCAAGAGAAGGTCAACCAAACGCATGGTATCAAGCACACATCTTTCATCACCCTGCAATGCACTTTCAATTGAATCTGGAAGTTCTGACCTCAGGAGATCCTAAAAAGAGAATGGGAGAAAAAGAAGTTTTAGCATACTTGCACTACACCAAAATACTTCTTCTGAAAGATTAAGTAAGATTCAAAAACACTCTTACGTGCGTTACTACTGGAGAGCCTCTGCAAAGTGTTGAGAGCAGACTTACAATTGTAGACACCTGGTTACTCAATTTGGAATCTGCAGCTGTGGAAGGCGCTCCTGTGGTGCTGCGACCTGGTTTGCAAGCTGACGATGGCCCTGATACAGTACCACCAGCAGCAGCCATTCTAGACAATAGCTCCTCAGTTAATCCGTGCTTGGCTAATGGAGCTGGGTCAACACCACGACGGGTAAATCGGTCAGCTAGTGATGCAAAACATCGCAGAGCTCCATCTGAAACCTAATGATGTAAAGAATATACATATGGATAAAATTCACTTAAAAAGGACCAGTACTGTTTATTTCAATACTGAGACTATTAAGAAAGGCAATTGTAGCAAAGCATACAATCTGTCTAGGTTTGAATACTGGCTCCACATTCTGATAACTGTATAACCTAAAGATGTTACTTAACTGTTCAAGGCGTCAGTTCCCTTATCCGTAAAATGGGAATAGTAACAGTACTTATAATTCATTGTCTGAGCTCAAATGAAATGATATATGTAAAGAATCTAGAGGAACAGTAAAAGCTCAACAAATATTTACTATTATTATGTACAACTTTGCCAAGATAATCGATGGACAGCAACTGAAAATAATTAACATCTAAATGGTAAAAAGCATTAAAAGTCAAGTTTTATTTCCTAAAGATGCTAATATAACAAGTTTACACATATAAAATTTCAAATACTGTTATTTTACTTTAATGAAAACTACCCTTTTAAGCCAACAAAATTGTGCTGAGCCAACAAATTACACTGGGTATAAGTGCAGCTTTAAAAATTATATACTTCTAAAACGTTTAAATTTTAAGAATAAACATGTAACATTTTATAATTTAAAACATATCACTGCCAAAACAAAAAGAGATTATCATAGAGATCTAAGATAAAAGAAAGAGAAGATGAAAATTATCTCTAGCTCATCAAGCAAAAAATTCAAATTGCACTAAGGTTGAACCTTAAACAACACAGGTTTGAACTGCATGGGCCCACTTACATGTGGATTTTTTTCCCCACTAAATTCACACTACAGAACTACATGATCCACAGCTGGTTGAATCCACAGCTGCAGAACCCCATATATGGATGGCCGACTGTAAAGTTATGTGCAGATTTCCAACCGTGCGGAGGGTCGGCACCCCTAACCCTCACCCTGTTCAAGAGTCCACTGGATATCGTGGTTATAACTAGTGGACGCTATAAAACCACGTTTTGAAAAGAAAGTACACAAGAGCAATGTAGTTACCTGATGATCTTCATGTTTTAATAAACTAGACAGAGATTCTACACAAATTTCTAAAGAAGAATCTTGAGGTTCCATTTTGCCACAGAGTCTTGATACCACAGCCATGGCAGAGTGCAAGGTATCTTTATGAACCAGGTGTCCACTGTCACGAATGAAGGTAAGCACACAATTCAAACCACCAGCCTCGAAGACCGCACCTGACTCACGAGTGCATATCAGTTCTAACACCTACAACAGTAAAACAAAATTCACAAAAGAATACAGTAAGTCCAATTTTAATTTTCGAGAATGACAGAAAACACAATACACTCTCCAAATTGATTAGGAGCCACACTTTAAAAAGGGCAGGGTCTGAGAAAGGGGGGGGCAGAAGCTGTGTTTGGCTGTGAAGATGGCAAGAAGTAGTCCCTGAAGCAGCCCAAGAAGGTGGCCAAGGAAGATAAGGCATTCAAGCAGAAACAGAAAGAGCTGCAGAAGAAACTCAAGGAGCTAAAAGCAAAGGCCATGGGGAAGGGCCCCCTGGCCACAGGTGGAATTAAGAAATCTGGCAAAAAACTGTTCCTTGTGCCTGAGGCAATGGTGATCCTTAATTCCATTCTCGTTTAACCATCTGGATTCCCTGCCATAACATGCTGCTACCTACAGCTAGAATGAAGTGTTGACTTGGAGCCTGTTGTACCTTTAAGAATAAACTTTTCAGGAGTTCCCCGGTGGCGCGGTGGCTAAGACTCTGCACTCCCAATGCAGGGGGCCCGGGTTCGATCCCTGGTCAGGGAACTAGATCCCACATGCATACTGCAACTAAGAGTTCGCATGCCACAACTAAGGAGCCAGTGAGCCACAACTAAGCAGCCTGCCTGCTGAAACTAAGACCTGGAGCAATCAAATAAAAATAAATAAATAAATATTAAAAAACAAGAAAAGAATAAACTTTTGTTAAAAAAAAAAGTGAAGCAAAACAGAAGAAATTAATTTTAACATATTTTATTTAGCCCAATATATCCAAGGTGTCATTATTCCAACATGTAATCAATATAAAAATTATTGGTATTTTTATGTAATAAGTCTTCAAAATCCCATGTATATTTTATACTTATAACACACCTTAATTTGGGGTAGCCACATCTGAAGTGTTCAGTAGTCACATATAGCTACCATATTGGACAGCATAGGTTTAGGCGGTGAAACCTGCATGACAAGCTGAGAACTACAAGTAATTTAGCAAAAATTTATAAAGGTCTTAGACATTAAAAAAAAAATTCAATAAACGCCAGCTATTACATTATTCATCATCCTCACACTTACTCTATGAATATTAAGACATTAAAAATCACTTTTAATTTCTAAATTATATTGATGTTTAATGCATTCAGGTAGAACTAAAGAGTTAACAGGGTCCACAGGTCTTACAGGCATACCAGAAATTTAGACTTTATTCTTTAAGCAAGAAAAATGTTTAAGCGGGAAATAATATGATAAGATTTCCAGTTAATATCTGTGGGAAGCAGGGTACAGGGAGAGTGTAGAGGCAAATGCAAAAATTCAAGCATTAATATTCATGAAAGAATGAGGGCTTAACTAAGGCAATAACAGCAGGGACAAACAGAAGGAAATAAACCAGAAAAGCACTTGATCATTAATTACACGTGTGGAGTAGAAAAAAGGAAGTAAAAGATAAAGCATAGGTTTCTGTCTTGAGCGACTGGCTACAAGTTGATGTCACTTATCAAGAGAGGAGTTTATCTGTAATCAAAGACAATGAATTCAAACATCCAGTTGAATATATCCAACAGGCCTTTGAATATGGAGTCTAGAACTCAAGAGAGAGGTCAGTTCTAGAGATAAAGATGTGAAGGGCATATATATATATATATATATATATATATTTTTTTTTTTTTTTTTTTTTTTTTGCGGTACGTGGGCCTCTCACTGTTGTGGCGTCTCCCGTTGCAGAGCACAGGCTCCGGACGCGCAGGCCCAGCGGCCATGGCTCACGGGCCCAGCCGCTCCGCGGCACATGGGATCTTCCCGGACCGGGGCACGAACCCGTGTCCCCTGCCTCAGCAGGTGGGCTCTCAACCATTGCGCCACCAGGGAAGCCCATGAAGGGCATATATTTATATATGAATGGTATTGATGCTCACAGATGAGATTGTCTAGGCAAAGTTTATACAGATTTAAGAAGCTAAAAACAGGACCTTAGGAAATACTACCATTGAAGAATGAATTAAATAAGAATAATCTGCAAAGGAAACAGAGAAAGGGAGAGCAGGGTGTTAACAGACAAGAAAGAGTTTGAAAATATAGGTCAGTGAATAAATGCAATGGAGTAAAACCCCAGTCCTGGAAGAAAAATGAAGTGATGTGATGTGATCAAGAGAATAAGAGGGGGGAAAGCTCTGAACAGAAAAACAAATACCTCTTCCTCTGAGGCCATAGACAGAAATAAATCTATAAACACACAATCAGAAAGTCAAGATATTAACACCTACAAAAACAACTCTCAAAGCATGGGGAAGACATTTTCAGGGATCCTTGAAATTATAACTTTTTTTATAATAACACTATAACAGTTAATTGTCTTTTTCTTTCCTATTCTCTCAGGAATGTAAGGCAGTACTTTCTAAAAGTTATACGAAGTGTGATATAGTAACAGGCTGAATGCAGAAGCACATATTAGGATTTAGCTGTCTTCTATTAAACCACAGATTTCAAATGAGACTTAACAATGTTACTCTTCTCACTAATTTTCTCTTCGTTCAGGACACAGTGATTTTCATTAAAAATGTAATGTATGTTAACACATAATGAGTTTGTTATTTTATGATAAATGAATAAATACTTCTAAATTCTCAGTTTTAATATCTAATATGGTAAATATATATAGAACCTTCATAAACAAAGGCTCTTTGCGGGTCCTCAATAATTTAAGACTTGTAAAGGGATCCTGAGACAAGAAGTTTGAAAACTGGTGACCTCGAGAAGCAAGAATCATAAAAAGAATGAAACAGGAATCAAAAAAGAGAATCAGGGCTTCCCTGGTGGCGCAGTGGTTGAGAGTCCACCTGCCGATGCAGGAGACACGGGTTCGTGCCCCGGTCCGGGAAGATCCCACATGCCACGGAGCGGCTGGGCCCGTGAGCCATGGCCGCTGAGCCTGTGCGTCCGGAGCCTGTGCTCCGCAACGGGAGAGGCCACAACAGTGAGAGGCCCACGTACCAAAAAAAAAAAGAGAATCACATAAAATATAAATGTGTTCACCAAGTACTTCCAATAAACTACTTACCAGTACTGATGCTTTTAGAGTAACATAAAGTTTATAATTAGTCCCATCAGGAATAAAACAAAACCGCTAACTCTTAACAGGAGTATAGCAAAACAATTAAATTCATGGGCCCTAGAACCAGACTTCCTCATCTTCAAATTCCTAATCTTTGAATCTTGGCTCTCTGCCACTAACTACTTGCATCATCCCAAGCAAGTTACTTAATCTTGGTATGCTTAAATTTTTTTCACCTATAAAACAGAAGTGATGATATTAGCGGCACCTACCTCATACAGAGTTGCCATGAAGATTAAATGAGAGTTAATACATGTAAAGTGTTTAGAATAATGCCTGGCATTGGTGGTCAGTGTTAGTTGTCATGGTTCCTGTTGTTACTGCATGCATACAAAATCATTTTGGATAAGAACACAAATAACCTATCTCAAAGTGTTAGTGGCTACCAGAAACCAAAGAGCACTGAGGCAACACAGAAAAGCATTATCAGTGACCTACAAGTTTCCTTCAAAGATAAGATTTCTTTTCCCAAGCCATATGGGATCTCCTTTGGTACATAAGGACTGTGACTTACATTGTTTTCAACCACGGAAAGATTTTTTTTTTTTGCAAAATATATTTTTTACTCTCTAAGTGATCTTCAAATGGTCCAATAAATAACTAAGACTTACCTTTACACATTGTTCAGCTAAGTCTCTGCTTGTCCTGTTGTTAAGTTCGACTACAACCAAACGATTGCAAAGTGCTTTTATAGCTCCATCTACCCCAACAATCCTTCGGGTGCATTCTGCAGATACGTCCAGGTAGTATGTTATGGCACGGGCTGTCACCTCTAGCACATTGTCTGGAGCACTTTCGTCAAGAAAAATTTTGCAGAGGGCTGGTAAGAAAGTGCGAGGAGGACATCTGTAGTGAAAGAAATCATATTTCACCTAGGATTACTAAATTCTTAACATCAAAAAGTCACCAAAGTAACAGATAATAAAAACTATATCATGATACATCATGCTCGATACTGCTTCTGCATATATATTAGGTAATATTTCTCATATTGCTTTTGCTTCCATAATAATAATCACAGGCTAATTTCATCATTGCTGAGAATATAAAGTTGTAAACAGTTTAAAGTAGCAGAATTAACATGAAACCATGTTCAAAAAAATTGCTATTCAATACTAAGCTCAAACATCAACTCTGTAAAACCTTCCCTAACCTCCCCAAATAGTCAGGTGGTATTTTCACATGTTCCTAAAGCCTCATAAAAACAGTTCCCACATTGTTTAATGTATCATTTTATTTCCTTATTTACATTAAGAGTTCCTGAATGCCAGGGACATTGTTCAATTCATGTTGTATGGGAACAAATGCTGATTTGGGGTTTAACAGACCAGAGTAATACATAGAACAACAGCTATGTAGCATTTCTGGTCCTGACTTGTAAAGTAAAGATAGTATCTAAACAATATCTACTTTATATGGATGTTATGAAGATTAAACGAAATTATATACATTAAACACTTAGCTCAGTACCTTGGCACCATATTAAACTAATTAACGTTAGCTCCCCTTCCCTCCTATGAATAGCTAATACCTGCTATATAAACCTGCATGACAGTTTTATCAAAAGAACATTTTGCATTTTTTAATCAATATTTTATCAACACTTAAATTATAAAAGAGCATAATTTAATTTAGTAGAGATCTCAGTTATATGCCATCAAATACTTTAACTTATCTGCACAGACCAAAACTCAAATGAGCTACAGATAACACAAAAGGCACTACAGTCATCCCTCGGTGTTCAAGGAGGAAAGATTTCAGGGCCCCTGTGGATACCAAAATCTGTGGATGCTCAAGTTCCTTATATTAAATGGTACAGATACAGAGGATACGTGGAGGGATACAGAGGGCTTGCTGGACTCTCAACGTTTCGGTGGAATTATTTTTCCTCCAGTTTTTAGTGTGCACATATCTTCAGTAGCTTTTAAAAAATATCTGTAATGTATGAACGTCAAAGTAACTCTAACCTTTATTATCTGCTTGAATGATGTTCACTTAAGGGGTCCAGCGGCAGGAATATTATCAAAGATTTTAGAAGACCTCTTGCATTCAGTAACTGACCAGTCACTGATTAAACACAGGTGGTTTTTATTAGCCAGCATCACTGGCAACCTAGGTCACATAGTCACTATAAATTTTCTGAGGAGGAAATGCTTTAAGATTAGGTTATGGAGATAGTCTGATAGTTCTCAGGTAAGATCAGAAGACTGACTAGCGTATCAGAATCTTAAAGCATTTTTGCTGCTCTCTACATTGGCAATATGTTAGTAAACCAAAGAGATAAGATTGTAGAAGTGTTAATACTACTGAGGAAAAACATACTCTTAAAAATAACATTTTTTGCCTTAGAAAACAGTAGCTTTTGAAAAAAGAACAAAATTTTGAAGTTGACAGTCCTCACATCAAATGACAAGAATGGATCTACCATATGATTTATATTAAAAATAAGAAAATATCCATCTATCTTATACAGTACAAAAACTGGACATCAAAACACAAAATCTAAGAGAAATGTTCAGTATAACTATCTATAATTCATGGGGAAATGTGGTATCTGCTTATTTGGGGAATAACTATGATCCCTGCTGTGTTCCCTAAAATGTGATGAATCTCCTGAACAAGTATGGCTAAGGGGCCAATGAAAAAAAAAAAACAAAACCACAAAGAAAGAAGTTCTAAACATAGGTTCTCAGCTGTTACCTGTAATCAATTTTATTTCTAAGAGAAAAATAAAAATATCCTGAATACATATTTTAAAAGAGCTTATTTTATGTCAGGTATAATGAAAACCTGCTTTGTGAACTTTTTAAAGGTATGGTACAAAACATCTGTTGTAACTTTTGGCTATTAGACAGGAAAAAATTTTTGTTTTTCTAGCTCTTGAGTTACTTTTAAAACCATGAGAAGGTATTTTAGGCATATTCATTAATTTTTCAATTTAGAACCAAAGCAATTTACAAAAATCTCAACAATACAAATTAACTATAAATTGAGCAAAAAAAGTAGAGAAAAACACATCAATAGTAATTAATGAATTCTGAAAAGTACAGAATAATTGAAAGAACTATAGTTATATTACTTGAAAGTTCATATTGCAACTAAAACAAATTACTAACAAGTGTTGTTGCTTAACATACTCTGCTGGATAACCTGCTTTAAGACAGTCACTGTGATATAAACATTTATAAGACCTTAAAACTGTCTTTTCACTTGTTGGTTAGTAACAATTTCCTAGAATCATTTTCAAAGAAACCCTGTGTTGATAGATACTTCAACTGGGCCTTTAAATTCAACTTGAGCTTCATGGCTATTCAGGAAGCACTTGCCTATCTTCTAGGAACAAGACCCTCGCGTTCCTTGCCCTTCCTCCTGGGCTACAACCACAGCCACAACTTCCCCAGGTCTGTATCCATGTCAACAGAGATTAACTAAAAAACTAATTTACATAATCAAGAAAACTCATTATAAATCTGTGATCACCAATATTAAATAAACACAATGCCCAATAATTCTGCTACATTTCTTCCAGTGTCTGCAATGAGTATCTCACACCTTTTCTTCAATTTTCTCTTGGCTTAGTGACTCCCTTAGTTTTCCATTCTAGCCTCAGTCCTAAACTCCCTTCTCTTCTCTAGCTCATCTCATCTATTCTCTTTGTTCATACACCATAGCTATAAATCTCATCCACATACCATGAAAACTCCCAAAATGTTATCTCTACCCCAGACCAACTAAATCACTATCACTATCTCCATTTAGAATTATCACAGGCATCGTAAAATGAGCATATTCAAAACAAATGTGCCTCCACCTCCAAACCACTGCCTTTGTAAATATCACAACCATCCAGAAACCCAGAAACCTGAGAATCATCCTCAGTTTTCCCCCCCATTTTCCTCACATTACACATCCAATCCGTTAGTTAAATCCCACCAATTTTCCCTCTAAAATATATCGTAAATCTGTCCACTTCTCTCCACATCTTTTACAAACGTAATCTAAGCTAACTTCAAACTCTTGTCTGAACTACTGAAATAGCCACTTAGACATTCACATTAAGAGACAGGTTTAGCACTAGTGTTGAGGAAAGTATTTCTAGAGGGAGAAGATCAGTCTGGAATAAGGTGTAAGAGCAGGAGCAACATAAAGAGGGCATCTATGCAGGGGAATGCCCCAGTAATGGGCAACTGACACAGACAAGGGAAGTGATCAAATTAATAAATATATTGAGGATAATGGGAGCCAGATATCTCACTGGACTGGAGTTGGAAACACAGAAAAAACTGGAATGAACCCTGTGGTGTTAGATTGGAACTGGGGGTACTGGTATGAACTCATGGTTTTCAACAGACTGATAAAAAGATAAAGATACATAAAGATGCTAATGTGTGTGCTGATCCCTCTGCCTAAAATGCTTTTCCCCCTACTCTTCCCATGGCCGGTTCTTTGTCATCCTTCTGTCAGCCTAAATGTTACCTCCTCAGCTTCAGGCTTACCTTTACTAACTACTCAAAACAGGACTCCTGTTTTTTGTCTTAATTTACTTTGACAATTTATATTTATATTTCATTTTTTGTTGTCCACTGTAACTCTCTCCTAAAAATCTGTAAGCTCCTCAGGAACAGAGATGTATTTCACACAGCACCCAACACGGTTCTCTGCATATGGGAAGATACTCAAGTTTTATTTGTTGAATGAATGATACCAAGAAAAAGTAAGAACTTTTTTGCTTATGGAAAGAGAAACCAAACAAAAAAGAATTCCATCAGCTCCCCTACTGATCTGCCTCTCCACCCCCATGCCCAACCCCTCACTAATATGTCTCCACCCCTCCACACACATGCCTTCGTCCTAGATCAACCCCCATTAGGTCTCCTTCCCCTGCCCCACACCTTCCCACAACACAAAAAAGTGAATCCACTTTTATCTCTCATTTCCCATAGAAAGCAAAACACCAAATCTAGACTCTAGTCTAAACTGCTCTCTTGAAGTACAGAATTACAGACCCAACTGCCTCCTTTACTCATCTGTCATACCTAGAGATGTTTCAGGAACCATCAAACACAACCTGCCAAAACCAAACAAAGTTTCCCTACCAAAAACCATACTATTTATTCTCTAACCTGCCATCCAACCACTCAAGTAAAAATCATAAAATTCTTCCAAACTCCTGTTTCTAAAATACAAAAATCAATACCTAATCTTGATGGTTCTACCTCCTAAGTCTGTTTAATATCTTAATTAAATTCCAACTAGAATCTCTCACTAGACTTTCCAGATCCTCGTGGCCTTGAACAGGTCCCCTCTGCAAGAAACATTTAGCCCCTTCTCCTCTTTTTCACTTGTATTCCTTTTTCAAGGAAACTTTTAAAATTAAATGTAAAATATGTTAGGAACACTCAGGTCAGAGAGTACCTCCTCTTGGAAGCCTGCCTTAGACAAACCTCACCACGCATTCTCAGTTATGTTCCTCTTGGGTGGTTTCAGAACATTCAGTGAAACCCATCTATCAGAAGCATCTGTCAAACTATATTTTCCCATTTATCTGTCTCATCCATGAAAACATGAGCTACTTGATAGCAAGGTCTGTACCTTATCTATCTCTGTTCTCCGACAACCAAGTCCAGTACTTGTTGTCTAGTGCACACTCAAATATTTGATAAATGAATACATGAAAATAATCCCAGTTTCAAAAAATTCAGTTTAATAGAGAGAAATATAATTTAAGTAAGTAAAAATAAATATAGTAAGTGCTGTAATAAAAACCTGAAAGAAGGAGTTTCATTAAAATTTTTTGGGGGGGAGTTTAATATCCAAAATATATAAACAGCTCATACAACTCAACATCCAAATAAAAACCAACCTGACTGGGACTTCCCTGGTGGCACAGTGGTTAAGAATCTGCCTGCTAATGCAGGGGACAGGGATTCGACCCTGATTGGGGAAGATCCCACATGCCTCGGAGCAACTAAGCCCGAGTGCCACAACTACTGAGCCTGTGCTTTAGAGCCAGAAAGCCACAACTAATGAAGCCTGCATGCTGCAACTACTGAAGACTGCACGCCTAGAGCACGTGCTCCACAGCAAGAGAAGTCCCTGCTCGCTGCAATTAGAGAAAGCCCATGGGCAGCAATGCAGACACAACGCAGCCAAAAATAATTAAAAAAAAAAAAAAAAAAAAAAAAAAAAAAAACTCCAACCTGATTAAAAATATGGGCAGAAGACCTGAATAGACATTTTTCCAAAGAGGACATGTAGATGGTCAACAGGCACATGACAAGACGCTCAACATCATTAATCATCAGAGAAATGCTAGTCAACCACAATAAGATACCACCTCACACCTGTCAGAATGCCTATCATCAAAAAGAACACAAATAACAAATGTTGGTAAGGATGTGGAGAAAAAGGGACCCTTGAACATTGTTGGTAGGAATGTAAATTGGTGCAGTCACTGTGGAAAACAGTATAAAGGTTTCTCAAAAATCTAAAAATAGAACTACCATGTAACCCAGCAATTTCCACACCTGGGTATATATGCAAAACAAAAACAAAAAAAGTAATTTGAAAAGATACATGTGGCCCAATGTTCACAGCAGCATTATTTACAACTGCCAAGATACAGAAGCAACTGAAGTGTCCATCAAGAGAAGAAAGGATAAAGAACATGTAATACACACACACACACGCACACAATGGAATACTACTCACCATAAGAAAAGAATGAAATTTTGCCATTTGTAATAACATGGATGGACTTGCAGGGTATTATGCTAAGTGAAATAAGTCAGAGAAACACAAATACTGTATTATACCACTTATACGTGGAATCTAAAAAACAAAACAAACTAGTAAATCTAACAAAAAAGAAAGAGACTCACAGATATAGAGAACAAATTAGTAGTTACCAGTTGGGAGAAGGAAGGGGGAAGGGGCAAGATAGGGATAGGGGATCAAGAGGTACAAACTATGATGTGTAACATAAATAAGCTACAGGGCTATATTGTACAGCACAGGGAATATAGCCAATATTTTATAGTAACTATAAATTGAGTGTAACCTTTAAAATTGTGAATACTTATGTTGTACACTTACAAATTATGTAATATTGCACATCAACTATACTTCAATTAAAAAAAAAAGGTGTGAGATGGAAAGCTCAGCTCAGGGGATTTGGGGAAAGGAAGACCTCACAAAAAAAGGAAGAAGTTTGAGTTAAATCAAGGTATTCTCTGCCTTGAAGAGTTATTGCAAGAACTTGGGATAAAGTATATAAAATATAGTGTTTAGCACATAAAAGATGCTCCATAAACCATAGGGTAGAAGTTTGCCAAGCAGACAAGCTCCTGTCTTCTAAGTAAGGAGAAGAGTATATGCAAAGGATGGAGGCTTGAAGAATTATATAGTGTGGCAGATTGTATTTTCCAATGATATCCACATTATTTCCCATCCCACATATCCATAAATTCTTTTTTACAAGGTGACTTTGATATTCTTTCTACTGAGAGGGTTTATGTTTCCAGGCAGGTTTATGATTACAGTGAAAGTTATCACTTTGTGACTTCTAACATTAACTCAATTCTACTGGATTCTCTTAGGACTCTTGCTCTTAGAACACAACCACCATGCTGTAAGGAAGCTCAATTAGCCACATGGCAAGGCCAGCAGATGTTCTAACAAATGCAACTAAAAGCCAGTATTCAAGTGCATGTGAGAGAACAAGTCATCAGATGATTCCAGTGCCTGGTCATCAAGCTTTTGTTATTTACAGTAGGATCACACTACAAATACCATCCTATAACTTGCTCGTTTCTTTAATCAATATGTTGTGACCACCTTCCCACATTAATATGAATAGGTCTAGTTCAATCTTTCTAATGTCTACATAATAGCCAATATAATGAATAGCCATACACTGTTAACCATTTAGATGGTTTCCAGTTTTTTTACTACTTGAAGCAGTCCTGCAGTGAACAATATTGGGAGTATATCTTTGCACATCTGTACCAGTATTTATGAAGGAAAGATTTTGAGTATTTCTTTTCTTTCTTTCTTTCTTTCTTTAAATTTAATTTATTTGGCTGCATTGGGTCTTCACTGCTGTGTGTGGGCTTTCTCTAGTTGCGGTGAGCAGGGGCTACTCTTCGTTGCGGTGCGCGGGTTTCTCATTTTGGTGGCTTCTCTTTGTTGCGGAGCAGGGGCTCTAGGCGCGCGGGCTTCAGTAGTGTGGCACACGGGCTCAATAGTTGTGACTCGTGGGCTCTAGAGCACAAGCTCAGTAGTTGTGGCGCACAGGCTTAGTTGCTCTGCAGCATGTGGGATCTTCCCGGAGCAGGGCTTGAACCCATGTCCCCTGCATTGGCAGGCAGATCCTTAACCACTGCACCACCAGGGAAGTCCCTTCAGAAGTATTTCTGTGAGTACATTTTTTGGTTTGACAGATATTATAGAACTGACTTCTAAAGAGGCTATACCACTGTATACTCCCATCAGAAGCATTTTAGAGTACCTATTACCCCACTCCTAGGCCACTAAAAATGATATTACCTTTACATTTGTGCTAAATTGATAAATATTTTTTAAAAACTTTATTTCATAAAATTTGGCTGGCTGTGAGAGAATTTAATAAACTTTAAAAATGAAACACAGAATATTCAAACCTCCACCAAGAAAACAAAAATAATCTAAAGATGTATACATATACATATACATAGACCAATACTTCAGGATACACAAAATCTCTGATTAGAACAGCAAAAGTCATAAATAACTCCCCCCCAAATTCAACACTCACATTTTATTTCTGTATTTCCAATACAGACTTTATTTCTGTATGAACATGTACTTAAGGCAGATACAAAATTAATTAATTAATTACACTACCAAACTGGGAATATATTAACATTATTTTAAAATTTCCATTCTGGGGGACTTCCCTGCTGGAACAGTGGTTGAGAGTCTGCCTGCCAATGCAGAGGACACGGCTTTGAGCCCTGGTCCAGGAAGATCCCACTCTCTGCGGAGCAGATAAGCCCGTGTACCACAACTACTGAGCCTGCACTCAGAGCCCGCGAGCCACAACTACTGAAGCCCGCGTGCCTAGAGCCCATGCTCCACAACAAGAGAAGCCACTGCAATGAGAAGCCCGTGCACTGCAATGAAGAGTAGCCCCCACTCACTGCAACTAGAGAAAGCCCATGCGCAGCAACAAAGACCCAACGCAGCCAAAAATAAATAAATAAACTTATAAAATTTCCATTCTGATTTCTCTTAAAAGATAAAATTCAGGGGCTTCCCTGGTGGTGCAGTGGTTAAGAACCTGCCTGCCAATGCAGGGGACATGGGTTGGAGCCCTGGTCCGGGAAGATCCCACATGCCGCGGAGCAACTAAGCCCGTGCGCCACAACTACTGAGCCTGCGTTCTAGAGCCAATGAGCCACAACCACTGAAGCCCACGCACCTAGAGCCCGTGCTCCGCAACGAGAAGCCACCACCATGAGAAGCCTGCACACCAAAACAAAGAGCAGCCCCCGCTCAACGCAACTAAAGAATGCCCACGTGCAGCAATGACGACCCAACGCAGCCAAAAATAAATAAATACATACATAAATAAATTTATTAAAAAAAAATTCACTAACCTACTCATTCATTCCTCCAGGGAATAAAAACTTGTACCATTATCTTCAGTTAGATTCTCCTGCAATCAACTGTAAAGTTCAAAACAATCAAAAACCACAAGGTCTGCTACCAATAGCAGTTCCACTTTGAAATTACTCATGAGAAGGTAATTATATATGAACATATTTTGTCAGACTTCTAAAAACAATTAAATATTATTAATCCAAACAGATAAGCAAACTTTGGTTTCCTCTTACATGTAATTTTGAAGTCAGCAGTTCAAAAAATCATACCATCAAGCAAAAATGCATGTACCAAGATGCTCATTGTTGCATAACCTATATATCTAATAACAAGGGTATAATTAAGCATATGACACACCCGTATGGCAGATTATGCAGGTTTTTTAAAGCTGTTTACTAAGACTAATGATACAAATACATAAAGAAAAGGGGGACTTCCCTGGTGGTGCAGTAGTTAAGAATCACCTGCCAATGCTGGGGACACAGGTTTGAGCCCTGGTCCGGGAAGATTCCACATGCCGTGGAGCTACTAAGCCCATGTGACACAACTACTGAAGCCGACACGCCTAGAGCCCGTGCTCTGCAACAAGAGAAGCCACTGCAATGAGAAGCCCGTGCACCACAGCAAAGAGTAGTCCCGCTTGCCACAACTAGAGAAAGCCCACACACAGCAATGAAGACCCAACACAGCCGAAAATAAAGAAAGAAATTAAAGAAAGAAAAAGGGAAAAATATATCCATTTTGGTGTTTATCACATAAAAATATGCAAAGAAACTAGAGCAAAAAGTTAAAATGGCTTATTTCTAGATGGTGCAATTATAATTTTCATTCTCTAGATTTCTGACTTTTCTAAATTTCTGAAACAAACCTATTTCATAACTCCCCAAAATAAACTTAAAATCTGTTAACCAAAGTAAGCTAGACAACAGCAGATGGATTGGGGAAGGAAGTCAAAACATAATGACCCACGCTGGAAGTGAGTTTCAAGGGCTTTTTTCCTTTCCTTTCTTTTCCAGCTTTGATCCCTGGACAGGCCAACTCCCGAAACCACGTAGCAGGGGGGTACAAAAGAACTCTGAGAGGACCAAGAAAAGGGGCCTCTGTGAGCCAGAGGGTATGAAGAGAAATTCCTGGGGTAACTTCCTCCCAGTCTGGCCTCAAGGCCAGACCCAGGTGAAAGCCCCAAACAAAACTCTGCGTGATACATGCACAGTGGCACAAGCATCTAAGGCCCTGGGAGAACTGGGAACTAAGAAAAGGAGCCCCTATAGCCAAAAGAGCATGAAAGGAATCACGCTATTTTTTTTTCTGTCTTTTCTCTTACTACTTTCACACTGAGGGCAGTCCCAGAAAGTATATGACAGCACAAGGGGGTTGAAGAATGGGTGGGGAGTGGGGGAAATGTGGTTAAAACTTCAAGAGATCCCCAGTTTTCTAGCTAGAACACTAGTAAAAAGGGTTCCTGGTAGCTGAAAGATGTGGGGGAAATCTCAGAGAAAAAGGAGCTAGAAAAATGATCCCTGACACAAGTTCTGAGCCCACCTCTGAATATATGGAAGACAAAGATAAAAAACAATAGCAAACACTTTGACAACTGCACTATGACATAATCCACCACCCAAGTCCCAGACTAAACTCTGAGTGACACATGCACAAAGTAGACCCAAACACCATAACAAAGGCTTTGAAACCACTGACATTGGAACCACCACCCACAGAGAGCAAGACAGAGCTTGCAGTCTAAATTTAACCAGGTTGACTGCATGCAAAAGAGAACAACAAAATCAACATTCTCCAGAGGGTTTTTATAAAACCCAGAGTCTCACAATATAATATTCCAAATGTCTTGGATAAAATCCAAAACAACCTGAAACACACAAAAAATCAATACAATATGATCTATCCAATTCAAGAAAGAAGACAGTCAACACATATAAGCCTGAGACAACCTAGTTGTTAAAATTATCAGAGAGGACTCTAAATCAGCTATTATAACTATACTCCATGAACATTCCTGAATGTGAACATTCTTGAAATGATTGGAAACAGAAGTCTTCAACAGAAAAATACAAAGTATGAAAGGAATCAAATGAAAATTTTAGAAATGAAAAAACAGTTTGTGGGGAAAAGAATACTTCACTGGATGGGCTCAAGAGCAGAATGAAGATGACAGATAAAGAATCTGTGAATCTGAAAACAGATCGACAAAAATTATCCAGTCTGAAGAACACAGGGAAAAATACTGGGGGGAAAAAGGGGAACAGATTCTTAGGGATCTGAGGGAGCATACCAAAAAGTAACATTTGTGCCACTGGAGTCCCAGAATGAGAAAAAAATTGGTACAGAATACAGATTTGAAGGAACTTTCTGTATTTGGTGAAAGACATACAGATTTAAGAAGCTCATTAAACCTGAAATAAGACAAATTCAAAGACAACCATGTACAGACAAATCATAATCAAACTGCAAAAAATCAAAGGTAGAGAAAAAAAGATCTTGAAAGCAGAAAGAAGAAAAACAACACAAAGAAACAAAGATTAGAATGAATGCAGATTTCTCATCAGAAACCATAAAAGCCAGAAGATAGTGGAACAACATCTTTAAAATGCTGAAAAGAACTGGCACTACACAATTCTATATCCAGCAAAAATATCTTCACAGCATGAAAGTAAAATAAAGACATTCTCAGATGAAGGAAAACTAAGAGAACTCACCACCGAAAGACTTCTCCTAAAAGAAATGCTACAGAAAGGTCTTCAAGATGAAAGGAAATGACACCAGAGAGATACATGGAACTTCAGGAATGAAGGAAGAACAACAGAAATGATAAGTATCTGGGTAAATATAATAGATTATTTTCCCCCTATTAAACTGCTGAAAGCAAAAATTACAACATTGTCTCTTGAGGTTTTCAACATATGTAGACAATACATATGACAACTGTAACACAGGGATAAAGGAATCTACATAGTTGTAAGCCTTCATCATTTCACTTTAAATGGTTAAACGTTAACTCTGAGTTAACTGCAATCCCTAAAGCAACCACTAAAAAATACAAAGAGACAGAGTCAAAAAAAACTATAGGTAAATTAAAATAGAATGCTACAAAAATATTCAAGTAATTCAAAAGGCAGGAAAGAAAAAACAAAGACACAAAAAAAGAAACAGAACAACAAAAAAGCCAAATAAAATGTTAGACACATATGTAAACATACCAAAAACAACATTAAATGTAAGTGGTCTAAACTCACCAATTAGAAACAAAGATTGTCAGGCTGGATTAAAAAACACAAGCTAACTGCATACTGTCCACAAGAAACTCACGCTACAGACAGGTTAAAACAAAAAAGTGGAAAAAGATATAGCAAACAAACACTATCAAAAGAAAAGCTGGGGGCTTCCCTGGTGGCGCAGTGGTTGAGAGTCCACCTGCCGATGCAGGGGACACGGGTTCGTGCCCCGGTCTGGGAAGATCCCGCATGCCGCGGAGCAGCTAGGCCCGTGAGCCATGGCCGCCGAGCCTGCGTGTCTGGAACCTGTGCTCCGCAACAGGAGAGGCCACAACAGTGAGAGGCCCGCATACCGCAAAAAAAAAAAAAGAAAAAAGAAAAGCTGGGGTAGCTATATTTATGTCAAAGTACACTTCAGAACAAGGAAAATTATCAGAGAGAAATTGGGACATTACATAACGATAGAAGGGTCGCTTTAACAAGAAAACTTAACAATCTTAAGACATCTAACAGGGCTTCAAAATACATGAAGCAAAAATGGAGAGAAATGAAGCTAAATAGATAAATCAATAACTATACTTGGAGACTTCAACACGCCTCTCTCAGTAACCTATAAAACAGACGGAAAATCAACAAGGATATAGACTGAACAACACTGTCAATCAACTTGACCTAATTTGACACTTGTAGAACATTCTACCCAACAACAGAAGAATATATATTCTTCTCAAGTGCATATGGTCCATTTACCAAAAATAGACCATACTGTGGGCCATAAAAAAACCTTAATAAATCTAAAATAACTGAAATAATATTAAGTGTGTCCTCTGACCACAATAATAACACAAAAATATCTGGGAAATCCCCAAATATCTGAAAATTAAGCAACATACTGCTATATAACCCAAGGGTAAAAAAGAAAGTTTCAATGAAAATTTTAAAATATTCTGAACCAAGTGAAAATGAATATAGAACATCAATGAAAACATAAAAGAAAAACTTATAGTATTAAATTTATATTAGAAAGGGTCTCAAATCTCAGCTTCTACCTAAGAAACTAGAAAAAAAGAGCAAATTAAACCCCAAATCAACCCAGAAGGGAATAATAAAGAGCAGAAATCAATGAAACTTAAAACAGAAAAATAGAAAAAAGGAATGAAACTAAAAGCCGATTCTTTGAAAAAATTAATAAAATTGATAAATCTCTAGCCAGATTGACCAAAATATAAAAATTACCAATATCAGGATGAAAAAGATAATTATCATTTACAGACAGTTCTGGGTGTACTCTGATGCTTTTGCAAAAATGTTCCTATAAAAGCGTTTCATCTTCAAGGAATTCATGGAAAAGACTCTGACAAGTACAGGTTTCTGGTAACTGACTATACTGCTGAACTGAATGAATAAGCATTTTCAGAACTCTAATGGAAAACTGATGAATTCATAAAAGTGCTAACAAAAGATCAAGATGAAAAAAAATTAATTACATGGGACTGAGTGAACTGATGAGGATGATTATAATTTTTGTGGCTTTCTGTTTGAATAAAAGAAAAAAAAAACCCACAAGGATTCAGAGGCAAAAAATATACAAATCAATTTTCACTGCAAAGTAAAGGAGTTGTTACAGTGGAGGATTACTGGACTGAATGTCAATATTATGACATAGTATGAGTGTGTTTCGTGTTTGGTAATTGCAATCACTGTTGCTTTTGTTGTGGTCATCCATTTACAATGCTTGTTGCCAGTTTATTTATCTCTTGTAAAGATAAAATACAGTGTGTGTGTGTGTGTGTGTGTGTGTGTGTGTGTGAAAAAAAAAGAGAATTATCACTGCAGACCATATAAACATTCAAAGGATAAAAAAGCATACTACAAACAACATTATGCCCATAAATTTTAATTTATATTAAATAGACCAATTCCTTGAAAGACATGCTACAATTCACTCAAGAAAAATTAAGTAACTTGAGCAGTCCTCTATTACAGAAATTGAATTTAGTAAAAACCTTCAAACACAGACTTCCCTGGTAGCACAGTGGTTAAGAATCCACCTGCCAATGCAGGGGACACAGGTTCGATCCCTCGTCCTGGAAGATCCCACATGCTGCGGAGCAACTAAGCCCATGTGCCACAACTACTGAGCCTGCGCTCTAGAGCCTGTGAGCCACAACTACTGAGCCTGCATGGCACAACTACTGAAGCCCATGCGCCAGAGCCCATGCTCTGCAACAGGAGAAGCCACCGCAACGAGAAGCCCGTGTACCGCCACGAACAGTGGCTCCCACTCGCTGCAACTAGAGAAAGCCCACACGTGGCAATGAAGACCCAATGCAGCCAAAAATAAATTTTTTAAATAAATTAATTAATTAATTTTAAAAAATCCCCTCAAACACATCAATTTATTCTCTTATGGATTGTGCTTTTGGTGTTTATTTAAGAATATCTGCTTAACCTGGGGTCACAAAGGATTTCTCTTATGTTTTCTTCTAGAGGTTTTATAGTTTTAGGTTTTATGTTTAGGTCTATGATCCCTTTTGAACTTATTTTTGTATATGGTGTGGGGTATAGGTAAAGGTTAATTTTTTTCTTTTTTGCATATAGATACCAAGTTGTTCCAGCAGCATAAAAAAATATCCTTTTTCCACTTAACTGTCATTGCACCTTTGTTGAAATAAGTTGTCTAGGTATGAGTCTATTTCTGAACTCTCTATTCTATATCATTGATCCATTTACCTTTATACCAATACTACACTGTTTTGACTACTGCAGCTGCAATAATAAGAACTGAAATACAGTAGTATTAGTCCTCCAACCTTATACTTCATGTTTTGGCTAGCTAGGTCCTTTGCATTTTCAAATGAATTTTGCAATCAGTTCATCAGTTTCTACATCTTGTCACATTTATCTGTAAGAAATTCAGAAGAAATAAAAACTCAAATTTACACAGAAATCTGTATGCTAATGTTTATAGCAACTTTGGTTATAACCACCAAAACTAGAAAAACCCAAATGTCTTTCAAGAGGTGAATGGATAAACCATCTGCGGTACATCCATAAAATGAAATACTATTTAGCTATTACTGTTATACACATATAGATGACTCTCAAATGTAATATACTACAAGAAAACTCAAAAGGCTACACACTGTATATATCATTCCATTTATATGACATTCTGGAAAAGTCAAAACTATAGCAACAGAGAAAAGACCACTGGTTGCCAGGCACTGGGGTTGGGGGAGGGTTTAACTTCAAAGGGAGAACTCTAGAGAATTTTGGGGAATGATGGAACTGTTCTGAATTTTAGTTGTGGCGGTAGTTACACAACTGTATCCGTCTGCCAAAATCCATATGTAATTTAAATTTAAGACAAAATTAAATAGCATACATATAATAATCACAGTCCTCCCTGAATAGTGCTAAAAGAACAAATCTATGGCACAAATAGATGCATCACAATTAAAGGATTAATAAAACTTTTAAACTTGCTAAATATTTACCTCTTACATCATAGGTAGAAATTATTTTTACATATTAAACCCAGTACTATACTATAATACCAATTTATAGACCCAAAGGTGTCCTAATTAGGAAACTTTAAGATCACTCAATCTCTACAGAACTACGGTCAGATCAGTCAACCACACAAATGAGATTTAGTAGAATGTTCAGATGAATCCAATTTAAGCAATAGTTTCCAAAATGCTACCTGCAATGATGAAAGAATCTTTCCCTAATGGAAACAGAGATAAGTAACTTAAAACAAGTGCAAAAAAAGTTTCATGAGGTTACAAAGAGAAAGAATTTCTCTTAGGAACTGTAATCCTTTCTATACTATTACTACCATATGCTTTTTCCAGACTATATGACTTGGACCAAGATTTCAGAAGATTTACAATATAAAGAAATTTAACTTTTTTTAGATAAAGGAAGTTATCTATCGTGGCGATATTTTACTGAATATAGTCCCTAAATTGAGCACTTCATTTACTAAAAAAAAAAAAAAACACTAAAAATTTTAACTGTAAAAAATTAATAAATGTTGTTTCTTGAAGATAATAAATAACATCTTTTGATCCATTTTATCTTTTATTCCATTCTTGCCCCTGCCCCCAGCCTTGACTCTGTATTGCTTAACTTACAATAACTCTTGGCATACAGTTAAAAATTACAGCCTTCCCTCTCAAAGAAAAAGGAGTAAGTCAAATTCCAATATGTAGACTTGTTTTTCTCCAATTAAAATACACACACAAAACTGACAATTCGTTCAACAAATATTTATTGAATGCCTTTTGTTTTGTTTGTTTTTGGGTTTTTTTGGCCACACTCTGCGGCATGTGGGATCTTAGTTCTCCAACCAGGGATCGAACCTACCGTGTCCCCTGCAGTGGAAGCGTGGAGTCTTAACTACTGGACCGCCAGGGAAGTCCCTTACTGAATGCCTTTTGGTGCCAAGCACTGTGCTAAGTGTTGGGGGTAGGATACAAAGATGAGAATAACAGTGCTGGGCTCTGAGGCATTAAAAGATCTAATGACGGGCTTCCCTGGTGGCGCAGTGGTTGAGAGTCCGCCTGCCAATGCAGGGCACACGGGTCATGCCCCAGTCCGGGAGGATCCCACATGCCGCGGAGCGGCTGGGCCCGTGAGCCATGGCCGCTGAGCCTGCGCATCTGGAGCCTGTGCTCCGCAACGGGAGAGGCCACAGCAGTGAGAGGCCCGCGTACCGCAAAAAAAAAAAAAAAGATCTAATGACACAGTCAACAAGTACTATGCAAAGTATACATATATATTGCTGTAAACTAGAAGAGTGTTTTGTTTTTTACATTTTTAAGGTGACACACACTTTGAAAACAAAATGAAAGCTCACTGAAGCTCATTATCTATGAGCCCCCTAGAGCACTGACAGAGCATGCTTCTCATCTTCCAGCACTTCTCTCTGCTGTCCACTGAAAAGCACATATACAGCTGCTCTGTTTACAGAAATTCACTTATCTAACTTTTCAGGATTATATGTGTTTGATACAATGAGCATTCTCTGTGCAGGGAAGGCTCGGCTGCAGGACTGATAAAAAAAAGTAATTTCACTTCCCTATTACTCTGCCACTGGGTAGAAGAAATATGGAAAAGGCAGGTACATTAATGGAAGTGGGTAGAGAAAACATCAATACATATCGATGTGATCACTGTTTCTCCTTTAGAGAAGAACACGATGCTCTTCCTCCAGAAGACTCCTCAACCAGTTTGACTCCAAAAGTACTTTCTATAAGCATTTTAAGGACTATGGAAAACAGGCACAATATAAAGAATTTCTTCAATATCTAGCTACTGTACAACAGCAGTATGTTAGCAATGGAAAAACAAAAGTAATAGTAGTATGTATGCGTGAGATGCAGCAGAGGTATTTGAAGGCATTTAAATTTTATTCACTAGGTAAAGAACACAAAAGATTTTGTAAAGAGGAATAATACAGTCAAATCAGTATTTTTAGACTATAGTCAATTATACCTCAATAAAGCTGGGGAAAAAAAGACCATAAAAATATTTTAAGACTGGAACTCTGCGTATAGTTAGCTTATAGGCAGGGATATCTGCTATGAAGCCACAAGCACTGCATGAACATAATCATCTCCCCATACCTATCCTAGATATTACCATTGTTTTCAATCTCCTACTTCAGGGAGAAAACAGACGTCATCAGACAGAAATCCCTTCAACTTTTTACCATCAAACCTAAAACATCTTCCTCTTTCCTGTGTTACAACAAGGAACACACTACCTTAAATCTATCTCTCCACCAGTGGACCAAAGCTTTAATGCTCAAGGTGGGATTTTCCAACCAACAACTTCAGCATTATCTGAGAGCATACTAGGAATGCAGAATATCAGGCACCACACCATACCAACTGAATCAGAATTTGCAATGTTAACAAGATCCCCACGTGATTCACATTATGCACATTACTCCCAGTTTCTCAGAATCCTTATACTATGAATTATCCATTCTCTCTCCTAACTTTTTTTTTTCTCTACTAACTCTCTGACCTCTAAAAGAAAAAGCCCCACACTCCCATTCCAATACAACTTCTCAAAAATTTTTCCATACTCCCTGTCTCCATTTCTTTCTTCAACTCATTCAAATCTGGCCCTCAAGCCACTCCATTCAGCTCTCATTAAGATCAATGATCTTGGGACTTCCCTGGTGGCACAGTGGTTAAGAATCCACTTGCCGATGCAGGGGACACAGGTTCAAAGCCCTGGACCGGGAAGATCCCACATGCCGCGGTGCAACTAAGCCCGTACACCACAACTACTGAGTCTGCACTCTAGAGCCTGTGCTCCGCAACAAGAGAAGCCACCGCAATGAGAAGCCCCGCACACTGCAACGAAGAGTGGCCCCCGCTCACCGCAACTAGAGAAAACCTGTGCGCAGCAATGAAGACCCAACGCAGCCAAAAATAAATAAATAAAACAAATAAATTTATTAAAGAGAAAAAAGATCAATGATCTTGGAAATGTTGCTAAATCCAAAGGACACCTTTTAGTCTTCACGCTACTTGACCTCTCTCACAAGTATGCAACATAATTGTTCTTTCTCTTCTTTAATCCCTCTCTTCCCTGCGTTAATGTGCACTAATGCAAAAGCAATGGTGGATAAAACTGTTGGTGCTTTAGCATGAATCAAGGCAGCGGCACTAAACTGTACCACTAGTAATGGTATGGTATTCTTCACTGCCAAGCTCTAGCATGGGGGGAAAAATTATTTATTTTACTAAACCTCAACCCTTGAATACATATCTTTTTAATATCCTACTTAAGGAAACGGAAAGTAAGCATAAAGCACTTCTGCACAGGAAGAGTACTTGTACAACTGTTGGAGAGCTGAACTAGCCACTTTTTTTCATGCAACATCATTTTTACTTGAAAGAACTTCAGGCAAATTGTGGTTATTCAGACTTGGATATCTGGCAAACATTTTCTCAAAAATTAACCAAGTAAACCTTTCACTTCAAGGAAAAACAACTGACAGTATTTGTTGCCAATGATAACATTCAAGCTTTCAAGCAAAAATCACAACTTGTACCTGCCACCAGGAGCTTGACAGAGCTTCCCAATATTTAAAGACCTTTCTGATGAGATTAGTAGTCGCAATAACAAATGTGAGTTTGTGATACTGTAGAATGACATATGGCAACATTAGGAATATCTGTATAACTCAGTAGACCAATACTTTTCACATGACCAGTGCATGATCTTTAAAACTTAAACATGGGTTTAAAAAAACCCACTCAGGGACCTCCCTGGTAGTCCAGTGGCTAAGGCTCCATGCTCCCAATGCAGGGGGCCTGGGTTCAATCCCTGGTCAGGGAGCTAGATCCCACATGCAGCAACTAAAGATCCTGCATGCCACAACTAAGACCTGGCACAGCCAAAAGAATAAATAAATATTTTTTAAAAAACCAACCCATTCAAAGTACCAGAGAGACCAACAGATTTTAATGTACAAGAGTATGACAAGTTCACTGATATTTCAGAACCCACATTATAACTAACCCTTCAGAAACTATCACTTGCCTATACACTACTATGCATAAAATAGATAGCTAATGAGAAACTACTGTATAGCACAGGGAACTCTACTGAATGCTCTGTGGTGACCCAAATGGGAAGGAAATCCAAAAAGAAGGGGACATATAGCTGACTCACTCTGCTGTACAGCAGAAACTAACACAACATTGTAAAGCAACTATACTCCAATAAAAATTAATTAAAAAAAAAAGAAACTACACTCCCCCCCTCAGTTTCGTATGATATCAAAGAAGAATATCCATAATTACACGCAAAAAATCATTACAACATTCCTCCCTTTTCCAGCTACATCTATGCAGGGGATGAGTTTTTTTTCATATATTTCAGTCAAAACAATATAATGCAACACAATAAATGCAAAGCAGATATGAGAATCTAGCCACAACCACACTCATGATCTCAGCCCCTCAAAACATGGGAGTTCCTTGGCAGTCCAGTGGTTAGGACTTGGCGCTTTCACTTCAGGGGCCCAGGTTCAATCCCTGGTTGGGGAACTAAGATCCCACAAGCCATGAGGCATGGCCAAAAAAAACCAAAAAACAAAAACAAAAAACAAAAACATGGTCCTCTTCCAGTGTTCTCTCTCACTGAATGGCATCATCATCCATTGTAACCTGAATCATCCATGGTACCTCCATGCAATGAAGAGTAGCCCCCGCTCGCCGCAACCAGAGAAAGCCCATGCACAGCAACGAAGACCCAACGCAGCCAAAAATAAAATAAATAAATTTATAAAGTAAAAAATTTTAAAAATAAATAAAAATTTCCTTTAAAATTGTTTCAATATAATAACACTTCTAAAAAATGCCATTACAAACACCTCTACTATATGTTACTACTTAATGGAAGACATGATAGTTGATTTGACTGGTAGGTATGACTTACTTTTTAAAATACCAAAAGTAATTCTCAGGTCAATGAAAACTCTCTAATGAAATCTATGAATGTTCAAAAACCTATTTCACTTTTCTATGAATCTGACCAAAACAAGCGTTAACAGAGCAGCAAAATTATTATGTTCTCAAAGTTTGCCAATAACAATAACTACTTGAAATAAAGGAGTCACTAACAGACTGTGATTTGGGAACTTTGTTCATAAGGATTTTTATCATAATAGTACTGTCTCAATGGGATTTACAACTAAGAATTATTAACTATTTATTTATTAATTCATCTTCATTAATCATTCAAAAATGAAGATGATTAAAAATGCTTTGTCAATTTAGTAATTCAGCCTTTATTCTCACCTCAAAGAAATTAAGATAATTATACCAAATTTTACGTCAACATCTCAAACATTTTCTACTAATTACTTCAAAACGGCATTAGAACAAATACAGAAGCATCTGAGTTTTCATTTACTTATCACCGGAATTCAAAATTGTAAATATAAATGTAAAATAAACAATGAAAACCAAACGTGTTCAGCATTCAGAAGAACAGTTAATCTAACTGGGTAAGTATCACATAAGAGGAAAAACATGGCATTAATGGCCAGTCTAGTACTGATTCCTTTACATTTTTGCACAAATTCTACACAACCTCTGAATAAAACTGCTTAAACTCTCCAAACATCAAAGTCTGTTTATTCCGGAAAGTATGCTATATGGTTAACATCCAATTTATACCCTCTCCAAACTGAAATTTACAAAGCAATGATTTGCTTAACAAAGTACAGGGAATTCCCTGAAGGTCCAGTGGTTAGGACTCAGAACTTTCACTGCAGTAGCCTGGGTTCAGTCCCTGGGGGGGAACTAAGATTCCGCAAGCCATGTGGCACCGCCCCCCCCCACCCAAAAAAAAGGTACAGTGTCCTAAGACTTAACACTAATGAAGAAAGGGCAATTGGGAATATATGTTCATTATCATCTGCATTTTCATGTCAATTTAAGCCAATTACTCGATACAGAAATAGCCACCTTTAAAGAACTATTTGTATTCTCCCAGCTCATAACATGTTTTGAAATTGAATCAATCAAGCTATGGGTTAAAATCAGTATTCCCTAATTCCTATTCATCCAATAAACATGCATTTGTGTCATCACAATTATCATTACTAGAGTTAGTTCACCTACCAATTTTTATTTCTCAGGAAAGTGTAAATGGAAGACTGCAAGAACTTTTTAAAAGATAGTTTTAAAACTCACTAAACAAAATTCTACACAAACTGAAATCAGCAAATGGTTGAAAACATGTTATGTAGATGTCCCTACAGCAACCCCAAAGGAAGATGATGAAGGGATGTACTTACGTTTCAAAACAACGATCCACGTTGTCAGACATCAAAAGCAGCATGCATAGCTGTTCAAGGGCTATTAGTTGCATGTCCCTTTCATCTCCCTGTCCCATCTGTAGCCATTCCAGCAATGTATCTGGATCCACGTCTGCCATGTTGTTTTTAAAAGCTTCTTTGCTCAAATTTAAAAAGTAAAGGCAAAAAGTCCTCTAAATGTCCAGGACTGATCAGCGTGGGTTTAAAATTTTTTTCTTTTACATCGGCTAGAGCCAAATTTTTGTGTTGTCCTCCTAGGAATTAGAAAAGACTCATAAGTATGTTTCGATAGCGCGCTTAATGCAGTTTTTCAACTTTCCTTATTCCTCGGGTTTAACTTCATACATTGTACTAAATAAAAACCAGTTTTGCACAAGAGTATAAGCTGATTAGGTTGCTGCTTAACTGGAAACCAGAGCCGTCTTTGTCAAAGACAATCAAACAAGCTTCGGATCCCACTACTGCTTATCACTAACGTCTGCGCCAAAAAGCAAACAACACCTTACTAAAAAGGTTCTTTTTTTTTTTTCCAGCAAACTTCTTTCCCCTTCCTCCACCCAAAACCGATCTTCTGATAAGGGTTAGATTCAGTATTTTAAGGAGACTAAGCACTTTGATCCAATTCCCCCCCAAATTAAGTTTCTACTTTAAAATTACCTCCAATTTCATAAATTCTACCGACTTCTCAATTTATTTACTGCTCTTAAGATGTCCAAATACAAATGATAATTAGATACAAGATCTATCTATGAATAAAGACTTTATTAGGAATTTTGGCAGTCTTGACAACTGTTCTTAAAAGTTTAAAAAGAAATGCTAAAAGTAAGTGCAATGGACTAACACGTTACGGATCAGAACATAGGCCAATCTACGGTCCTCCTTCCCCAGCCCCACAGAATGAGGCAGTTAATTAAAAACAACAACAACGACAGCAGCAACAACATCGGAAAAGCAGCCCCAATAAGCATTACAAAAGCTCGTAAGCGCCCTGACGGAAGGACAGCTTTGGGTCCCACGTAACCCAGCTGCAGGTGTATAAATCCAGCGGCAGGTCCCGCTGGGCACCCAAAGGCGGCGATCTGCAGGGATGACCCCACACTCCGGGCCCAGCCGACTCCGCACCGGGCGGCGCAGGCACCGCGCTCAGGTTTTCCGGCACCAAACCCGGCTAAGTTAGGTACCTGTGTCGAGGAGGAGGGGAAGTTTGGGAGGAGGAGCAGCAAGCCTCTCTGCCTGAGAGGAGGCCGCCGGGGCGGGCAGGGCGATGGGTCTCCCGGGAGCGGCGCCCGTAACTCCGAGGCCCGGCGGGACGTCCCTGGCCCCGCCGGGCGGCGAACCCTTCTCAAGGACAAGGGGGGCCAGCCATGAGCTCCAGCTCGGAGAAGCCGGGTCCCTACGCGGGCAGGGCCGGAGGAGGGGAACAAAGGGGCTAAGCGGGTGAGTCGGCGGCAGCCCCGCCGACCTCACCAGGGTCCGGGGTCTCGCTCCCGGCCCGCGGCCGTGCATCCCAGATGCCTGCACCACGCCTGGCCTTTCCGACCGCCCAAGGCGCTCCCGCCTCCCCTTCCCTCAAGCTCTTACCCGGGCCTGTCGTCCCAAACCGCCCCGGTCCAGCTCCAAGCAGGCCGCGGGCAGAGCAAGGCCCGGCCGCGGCCCTCGAGTTCCCAGGAAGCTGCAGGCCGCGCAGGTCGAGCCGGGCAGGCGGCACAGGAAAAGCCGCGTCTCGTCCCTCCCCTTCCTCCGCCAGGACCTGGTGACAGGGAAGCGAGAGGTTCCCCAGACCGGCGGCCGCCAGCTCACGACCCGTCTTCGGCACGCGTCTCCTCAGGCCCTGCAGCTGCTCAGAGCCCCGCGTGGTGCTGCCGGCGGCGGCGGCTGGGAGATGCAGCGTCCATCGCGATCCGGGAGGGGGATGGGTGGAGGGTCGGGTGAGAGCCGGGCGGGGAAACTGCGGAGGGCAACCGTGCGCGGCGGAGGCGGAGCAAATATGCTCTCCCCGCTCGACCCTGCCGGCCGCCACGTGGGGCGCTGCGGAGACCAGTAGGCCCACAGCGCTGGGGCGCCTAGCCGGGGCGCCGAGCGACCGGACGCGTCGTCGCCGCTACCGGGGCCTCGGACTCCTTCGACCTCGTCGGCTGTCGCTTTTCTGTCGTACGCCCTGCGCCTTCACGCTTCGCTGTCAATCCGAGCGCACTCCCAGCACCCCGCGCACACGGGTGCACGCACGCTCAGCGTGTTTTGCACGGTGTGTACACATTTGACGTGCTCCAGCTGAAGGCCCCGACGCCGCCCGTGAAAGCTGCGGCCCAGGCGACCTCCGCCACGAGCTTCCCCTCCTCTCGGCTGGTCATCCCTCCTCGCGCACGGAAGTGCGTCGGGGGAAGAAAAGCGCCTCCATTCGGTAGGCAAACCGCCCGGCAGTTCACCAGAAAGGAAAACTTTCACCACCACCCTGGGAGGTAAATATTGTCGAGTATCCTCTCCATTGTGCAGATGAGAGAGAGCACTGCGGCTCCCAAAAGCGTGAATCAGGCCCAGTGGCGTCCCCAGTAGAAGCAGCTCCTCGAGTGTGCTTTTGAGTTCTTTCTCTGCGTTGTAGTCTCCAATATGTCCATTATTATTACCTTCAAACGTTTTATTTCACACGCGTTGAAAACAAAATATGCCTGCTTATGGGACGGGCTTGGAGACATTTAGGATGTAATTAATTGGAAATGTGAATATAGCTTTTTTTTAAATCAAGAAATGAATCCATTGGTTTGTGAGATAAGTAAACCCATGCCCCGTACACCCACTGTACTATCACTTTTTCATATTTTAAACGAAAATGAGTATTACATGATAGTATTTGAGTCGTGTTCCTTTAAGGAATCAGAGAAGCTGCTACATTGCTTGAAGAACTAGTATTTTGGAAATTACAGATTTACACCTCAGATATCTATAGGTACATGTCCCATTGTAGCAGGTAAGTGTTCCCAGGTCTCCGGTTAATAGGTCAAATTAAGAGAAAAGAGTGGAGGATTCCACTATCTTGTCCCAAGTACAGCACATGAGAATAATTATTTGTGAGCTATGAATGTGACTTGGAGCTGCCAGGAAAATCTTCAAGGAGGAAGTGGCATTCCTTTTGGACTTGAAGAATGGGTAGAATGTGAACACTTCAAGGGAGGAGTAAGAATACAGGCAAAGCCTGATCTGTTCTGAAACAAAGGAAAGAGGACCTGTGCCCCAAGCAAAAACCAGCATTAAGCAATGATATAGAAGATAGGAGCTAAAGTAAGCGGGGACTTAAATGTGTGGGATGCAGAATTTAGGCTGAGGAAGCTAACAAGTTCTGGACTAGAACATTGACTGGAAAAATTATAAAAGTCTTACAAAGATGTATAGGGCAAGAGTGTCCAGAATGGCTAAAAGGAGCTACCTAGACAAGGAGATTAACTGGGAGATTGCTAAAATCCTACAGTAGTGGAGAGAGAAAGGGCCTAGTTTTTGGCAATAAGAATGGAGAAGAAATCTTTAAAATACTTTTTTAAAAAATAGATCAGAATTGAAATAATTATATAAAGGTATAGTTTCCTTTATTCCCTCACCATCTCTATTTATACCACCCACTTCCTACCTGGAAAATTAATGGCTGTAGTATACTTTAAAGAAACCTTATCCAAAAATGCTGACCTTTTTTGTGATTTTATTATTGAATCATTTTTTAATTGAAATGAGATCCTGGAAAAAGAGCATTAAAGGAAAGGAATAAAGCCCTGCAGAGAACAGGAGACCCAGATGAAGGCAACTGACCGTGCTTGAATATATGTCCCAAGAAACCAGGATATATTTACATGTTAATATTTCACCTTTATGTCAAAATCTAAGAATAATGAACTTTAAGAATTGCTATGTGCCAGGCAGTGTAAGGTACAGTGAGTAAGTCACAGACCTCATCTTCAATAAACTATAAAAGTCTAGAGGAAGGTAGATGTATTCACATCCACTGTGTCTGGCTCCATGATCATACTTATTACGTAATATTGTCAGGTACACTGGGACCATCAAGGAGGTAATGATATCTTGGAAGGCTTCAAAAATAATGTGTGAACCATGTTTGGAGGTGGCCAAACATTACGAAGACCACGTGGAGAGTCATAGAGATGTGGAGAGGACTCCTCTTGGGGGAGGAGAGGGAACAGGCTGCCTTTTGGTATAGGCCCCACTTTCATGAAGGATCTTCAGTATATACACAGCTGGAACCGTTCAACAAGATCAAAAAGGAAGACGTTCATTCAAATTTAAACTCTTATCCCACTGATTGGTGTTACAATGAAGTAATTTTTAAAATAAATCTTATGAGTAACACAGTTATATGACACTAAGTTTTTTATGTATCGAAAGCATTGTTAGCTGTAAATATTTCAAATACACTACAAAAAATGTCTGGGCATTTCTTGAACTTTTAACTGGAAATGGGGATGTCTGTGGCTTTCCTCAATTTCTGAGAGGCTCTGAATATGAAAGGATGTAATCAGTCATTTTGGAAGAGTAGGAAATTAATTTGGCTGGAACCTAGGGTGGAGGTAGTGGCTGGAAGAGAACATTGAGGTTAATTGGAATCAATTAGCTAAGGGTCTTGTGCTAAGGAGTCTGAACATTGGGTGAACAGTGTTGTTCTTTGGGTGATGGGGAGCTTTTGGACATTTTAAACAAAGGAGTGCTGTAATGCAAACCAGGTTTTAGGATGATTAAACACCTTAAAGTTAAAATTCATTTCTATGAAGCTTTACAGTTAGCAAGACTTTTACATATATTATTATTTAATCCTCATATATAATTTTATTATATATATAAAAATGATCTAACAGCGTAGGTATTATTATTATTATTATTTTTGGTATTATCTTTATATAAGAGGAAAAGCTCAGAGAAGTTAGGTGACTTGCTCAGGGTCTCATAGCTCCTCAGGGACGGGTCGCGTTCTGAAACCCAGGCCTTCAACTCTTCTGGCTCTTAAGAGTCTGAAGGAATGTTAAAGATAACCTACTCTGTCTTCCCTCGTATTGAAAAAAAAAATGCAGTAATTTGTCTGTGCCATCTCTGACTTGTTATCCAGCCTTTTCTATGATATTTCCAGTGTTGGGAAATGATTATTTCATGAGGCAATGCATTTTACCCCAATCTATTAGCTCCAATTATTAAACAGTGGTGTGGTAGAAGCTGGCCGACCAATATCTGAAACCCTGTTCCCATTTTACTACCTGGGTGAACTTGGATAAATTATTTGATCCCTCCAAACCTCAGTTTCCTCATATGTAAAAAAGGATGACAACAGCTACATAATTAGATGAACATTAGAAGAGTTGAAGGAGATTGCGTATGCAAAGAACCTAGACCAGTAATTTTCAACCTTAGCTGCACATAAGAGTCATTTGGGGCACTTTTTTTTTTTAATAGACTATTTTTTTAGAGCAGTTTAGGTTCGCAGTAAAGTTGAGCCGAAAATACAGAGAATTCCCATACACCTCCTGCCCCTATACATGCACAACTGTCAAAATCCCCCACAGGATAGTACATTTGTTACAATTAACGAACCTAGGTTGACACATCATTATCACTCAAAGTCCATAGTTCACATTAGAGTTCACTTTTGGTGTTGTATAGTCTACGGATTTTGACAAATATATCATCACACATATCCATCATTATAGAATAGTTTCACAGGCCTAAAAATCACCTGTGCTCTATGTATTCATCCCATTCACCCCTAGCTCCTAGCAACCACTAATCTTTTTACCTTGTCTGTTGTTTTACCTTATCCAGAATGTTATACAGTTGAAATCGTATAGTATGTAGCCTTTTCATGTCGGTTTCTTTCACTTAGTAATATGCATTTAATGTTCTTTCATGTCTTTTCATGGCTTAATAGCTCATTTCTTTTTAGGGCTGAATAATATTATGTTGTCCGGATGTACCAAAGTTTATTTATCCATCTACCTACTGAAGGACATCTTGGATGCTTCCAAGTTTTGGCAATAAAAATAAGCTTCTGTAAACATCCAGGCGCAAATTTTTACATGGACATAAGTTTTCAACTCATTTGGATGAATTCTAAGGACCATAATTTCTGGATTGTATGGTAAGAATATGTTTGTTTGTTTGTTTTCCTTCCAGTTTTACTGAGATATAATTGACATACTGCACTGTATAAGCTTAAGATGTACAACATAATTATTTGACTCACATATGTCATGAAATGATTACCACATTAGGTTTAGTGATCATCCATCATCTCATATAGATACCACATTAAAGAAATAGATTAAAAAATTATTTTTTCCTTGTGATGAGAACTCTTAGGATTTACTCTTAACAACTTTCATTTATAACGTTCAGCAGTGTTAATTATTGTTATCATGTCATAAATGACATCCCTAGTACATATTTTTCTTTTAACTGGAAGTTTGTACCTTTTGACTACCTTCATCTAATTCTCCCTCCCTCCCACAAGAATATGTTTACTTTTTATTTTATTTATGTATTTATTTATTTTTCGGTACGCGGGCCCCTCACTGTTGTGGCTTCTCCCGTTGCGGAGCACAGGCTCCGGACGCGCAGACTCAGCGGCCATGGCTCACGGGACTAGCTGCTCTGCGGCATGTGGGATCTTCCCAGACTGGGGCATGAACCCATGTCCCCTGCATCGGCAGGCGGACTCTCAACCACTGCGCCACCAGGGAAGCCCAAGAATATGTTTACTTTTGTAAGAAACTGCCAAACTGTCTTCCAAAGTAGCTATACCATTTTGCATTTCTTTTTTCTTTTTTTTTTTTTTTTTTGCTGAGCTGCATAGCTTGTGGGATCTTAGTTCCCTGACCAGGGATCAAGAGCGCCAAGTCCTAACCACTGGACCTCCAGGGAATTCCCCCCCATTTTGATTTCCATAAGCAGTGAATGAGAGTTCCTGTTGCCCAACATTCTCGTCAGCATTTGCTATTGTCAGTGTTTTGGATTTTGCCCATTCTAATAGGTGTGTAGTGGTATCATATTATTGTTTTAATTTTCAATTCCCTAATGGCTTGTGATGTGGAGCATCTTTTCATATACTTATTTGCTACCTGTATATCTTCTTTGATGAGGTGTCTGTTCAGATCTGTTGCCCATTTTTTAAGCATATTGTTCATTTTCTTGTTGAACTGTAAGTGTTCTTTGTATATTCTGATAGTAGTCTTTATCAGATGTGTCTTTGTGAATGTTTTCTTCACCTGGGGAACTTTTAAAATGTCAGACGATCAGGTCATATCTCAGACCCCTTCAGTCAGGGTCTCTGAAGGTAGAATCCGGACATCAGTATTTTTTAAAAAAATGTTTTATTTATTTATTTATTTTGGCTGCACTGGGTCTTAGTTGCGGCTTGTGGGATCTTTGTTGCGGCATGCAGACATCTTAGTTACGGCATGTATGCGGGATCTAGTTCCCTGACCAGGAATCAAACCCAGGCCCCCTGCATTGGGAGTGCGGAGTCTTACCCACTGGACCACCAAGGAAGTCCTCGGACATCAGTATTTTTTAAAGTCATTCTAATGTGTAACCAAGGCTGAGAAC
Organism: Stenella coeruleoalba; assembly: GCF_951394435.1. Lineage (NCBI taxonomy): Eukaryota > Metazoa > Chordata > Mammalia > Artiodactyla > Delphinidae > Stenella > Stenella coeruleoalba. The sequence goes on along the minus strand of NC_137147.1, from coordinate 66,440,871 downwards.
CACTGACCTAAGTCAATACAATAATAATAATATTTAAATATAATTATAATGACACTATCATTATTATTATTGCTGCTTAATTTTCTTAGGCACTTATCATGTCCTGACACTCTTCTAAATATATTACAAGTATTAATTCATTATGGACATTAGCTACTTTGATGTACTATGTTGCCTTGGCCTGAGTTTTGTTTTCCTAATCTATAAGCCTAAGATAATAATAGAAACTAACCCCTCATAGAATAAATATATAAACAAGATAATGCATGTAAATGCCTACCACATATTAAACACTCAAAAGTGCCAGCTATTAATATTAATTACATTATTAGTTGTGCTCTCTAATATGGCATGCTAGGTCTGCTCCCTCTTCCATGGGACAGGTCACCACAATTAAAGACAGCAGTCATGATTCCACGTCCTTTTTTCTCCAGGCAAAGTAAGTCTAGTTCCTTCAACAGCTTTACCCTCCTTGGTCATGGTCCAGTTTCTCCTAAAATTCTTTAACTTATTCCTAAGTCTAAAACTGTGCTTTAAAGGTGGTCAGACCAGGACGAGGAGAAGTCTTCTGTTGCATTGGGTTGGGAGGGTGGTAGTCACATCACTCTTTAGGCTCATACAGAGTCTGCAGTAAACTAAAGCCCTTACTTCTTGCTACCTGAACTGCCAAGCCAGCTTTTCTTCAGTCTTTTAATTTAGCGGTTAATATTTTTGTCCTTAATGTTTAGACTTATTAAATTTCGTCTTGTTGATTCTGCATCAGTACTGCATCCTGTGGCAATCTCTTTGAATCCCAATTGGGTAGTGAAATGTATCAGCCATCCTTCCAAATTCTTTGTTAGTAGTTGATTAGATAAAGGTGCGACAGAACTTGGCCAAAGCAAAGGCACTGGTGTGTCACAAACCTTTCACCAAGCAGTTTTTTATGCATTAAGTAACATTCTCTTGATGTAGTTGTTCAGGTAACTATGACTTTACCTAACAGTATTTATCACCTGACCCACTTACATCCTTCTTAGCAATAAGAATTTTAACATACTTTTTTTTTAAAAAGTGACAATACTAAGAAAATGAAAACCAAAATTGAGTCTTGTAGTACAGAATGAACATATTTGTATCCAAGATTTTAAAGGAAATGTTGTCAATTGCCTTCTTGAAATCCACTTATTTCAACTATGACATCCCAATAATAACATTTGGGGAAGTTGGGTAAAGTATATATGTAGGAAGCCTTTTTATTTTTTTTTGCAATTTTTTTGTGTTTGAACTTATTTCAAAATTGAAAGTTAAAAAAATAAGATAGTAAGTTTAGCTTGAGATGACTAATTCTTAGTATTGCTGTCTTCTAGGAATCATCCTTCTTTTCTAAAGATTTCAAAAATGATGTATTTATAAATATATTCTAAAATTTTGACAATTTTTTACAAGATTCAGTCTATCCATCATATGTCCCTTGGTAATGAAGACAGAAAACAAATAATAGTTGTAAAAGTTGTGTGTTTTATGTTCCTAGTTAGTTGTTCTTTCTCCAAGGCTAAAAGAAAAGGTTGTTACTCTTCATTAGCATGCTCAGGTGCATAATAAGTACTTTATAACTTAGTTAAAGGAAAAGTAGGATCTGATTTATGAAAATTCATTCAATAGAAGACTTTCAAGAACCTAAGTTCTGTAAAGAAGTCTATTTTCTGGGACTTCCCTGGTGGCGCAGTGGTTAAGAATCCTCCTGCCAATGCATGGAACATGGGTTCGATCCCTAGTCCAGGAAGATCCCATATGCCTCAGAGTGACTAAGCCCTTGAGCCACAACTACTGAGCCTGCACTCTAGAGCCCACATACCACAACTGCTGAGCCTGTGCGCCACAACTACTGAAGCCCACGCGCCTAGAGCTCGTGCTCTGCAACAAGAGAAGCCACTGCAATAAGAAGCCCGTGCACTGCAACGAAGAGTAGCCCCCGCTCACCACAACTAGAGAAAGCCCACACACAGCAACGAATACACAAAACAGCCAAAAAAAATAAATTAATAAATTAATTTTTAAAAAAAGAATTATAGGGGGCTTCCCTGGTGGTGCAGTGGTTGGGAGTCCGCCTGCCGATGCAGGGGACGCAGGTTTGTGTCCCGGTCCGGGAGGATCCCACATGCCGCGGAGCAGCTGAGCCATGGCCGCTGAGCCTGCGCGTCCGGAGCCTGTGCTCCGCGACGGGAGAGGCCACAACAGTGAGAGGCCCGCGTACCCAAAAAAAAAAAAGGAAAAAAAAAAAAAAAATAAATAAATAAATAAATAATTATATTTTCTTATTAGATATTTTAAAAAGTGTGTTGGGGAAAAACATATAATAATTGTATAAATTTGAAGTTTCTCCTATATATTTGCTATTAAGGGATTATTGTTAATTGTTTTTAATGTGTGATAATGATATAATGGTTATATTACCAAAAAAAAGAGTCCTTATTGCTTAGAGAAGCATACTAAAATATTTACAGATAAAATGATATGATGACTAGGATTTGCTACAAAATAGTTTGAGGGGATAGTGGGTAGAGTACAGATGAAACATAATTGGCCATGCACTGGGGATAACTATTGAATCTGGGTAATAAGTACATGGGGGTTCATTATACTAGTGTCTGTAGTTTTGTGTGTATTTGAAAATCTCATAATAAAAATGATTTTTTAAAAATATATGGGAGGTCTAAGAGGATAAAGGAAGCAATACTGACATTTTGAGATAATCTTATGGAAATGTTTCTTAATTTTAAGTTACAGTATCATTTAACCTTTTATCTATGGAGAGAGTGCTATAGTTATTTACTTAAGCTTTTTAAAACTCAATATAGTTCAAGTAAGTTTATTCTTATGTTTTTGTTATATAATAAATTAAAGAGGTAACATTATAGGGGATAATGAAAGGAACAGATATTTTTAAAATTAACTTACAAACACTTATACAGAGCTTACTATGTGTAGGCACCCTTTTAAGTGCTTTGTAATTACTAACTCATTTAATCCTCCTCACAACCCTACAAGGGAGATAATGTTATTTTCTCCATTTTACAGATGGGGAAATGAAGGCCTATAAAAGTTAAGTAATCTGTAAGATCACACAGCTGGTAAACAACAAAGGTGGATTTTGAATCCAGAAAGCCTGGCTGCAGAAGCTCTCTCTCTCTCACTGGGCTAAATGAACCCCCCCAACACACACACACCATGATAAAAAGAAATACACCTTGAGGCATTAAGCATATAGAAATTATAGCACGAGTGCAGAAAAATAAATACACCAGGATATTTACTGCAGCATTTTTATACTTACTGAATATTGGAAACTGCCTACATGTCCCATCAATAGCAAAGTGAACAAATCTGCCCAGATTCATTTAACCTGTGCAGATGTTTAAAAGGAGATTGACTTAGAAAAATGAAAAATATTTAAAATTAGAATAGAAAGTTACAGAATCATAAACATTAAGATCCCATTTTTAAATTCTATATATAATATGAATAAACATAACATAAGAGGGACTTCTCTGGTGGTCCATTGGTTAAGAATCTGAGCTTCTGCTGCAGGGGGCCAAGGTTTTGATTCCTGGTTGGGGAACTAAGATCTGGCATGCTGCGCAGTGTGACCTAAATGAATGAATGAATGATACATCAAACTATTAAATGGTTTCCTCTGAAAAGTGAATCAGAAAAAAGGGAATAAGAGAGAGCACTTCGATTTTTATTTTATATTTCTTTTTAGTGTTTGAATTTCTTTTACAATCACTTTTGCAATTAAAAACATTTTTTAATGTAATACATATATACAGTGTAAAACTTGGGAAGTCCAATAGAATAAAAAGAAAAAACAATAATAATCACCTACCACCTTGAGGTCATTATTATTAACATTTTGATAACACTTCCATGACCTTTTTTCCTATACAGAAATATATACATACACAAAATCATACACATTATATATTGTGATTGTATTAAATAATATGAAATTAATGACAGTAAACAAGTCTTAAGCCCTTTTCTTGGACTTCTTACATCACCAGAGTCCAAAATTCATCTACCCAACACCATCGCAGCTCATGTGTTATTCAAGGAGTCCGTTTTATCCTTTTTATCAGCTAACTAAAGAAGCCTGAGGGCCAGACTTTGATTATCTGAGCTAGGAAAACTAGCTGCTTTCCTTCAGCCTTAAGGATTAAACTTATACTTTCAGAGATCAGTGTGTCTGCCATAGCAGATGAGTTAAAAAGGTGAGCAGTTATTCAAGTAAAGCTCCTTAGCAGAAAAATCCATCTAGGTCATTCAAAACCAAAGTACTTCCCTCGAGGTCATTTGCCAAAGCTTATCTGAATCCTTGTCTAAAACACCTTGGAAGGTAAATCAGAATTTAATATAAACTTGGAGCCCAGGAAATATGTTTGATTTACTAGGTAAATGCCAATGGCTTGATAATACCTGCAGACTGTATATATGTATTATTAATGTGAGAATGTGCATATGCTGAGGTAATCTAGAGATTAAGGCAGGCAGCTCCTTGACCAAGGAAATTAACCACCAAGCTTTCATGGAAATGATATCTGTTCTAGTTTTTCTTTGAAAATCATCATTAGATGATTTCAAGATTTTTTTATTACTCACTTTCTTTAGTTTTATATTCAATTTTTCTGATGTGTGCATCATATATATCATATATACATATATGTATATATTTAAATATATAAACTTTGTATATACACATGTGTGTACATTAAATATATGTATATATATACTTTTAATAGTAGCTTTGTGGAAATATAATTCATATACAATTAATGCTTTTAAAGTGTACAGTTCAGTGGTTTTTATAACAGTCCCAAGGCCTTTTATTTTTTTTTAATACCTTTCATGCCGTGAATTCATAGGGAATGTGTTTCAGCAGTTCAGGCTCCTTTCCATTGGTTTTTACAAAGTTTGCTTCTCTGGGTGAAACAGGCTGGTGCTTTAGTTGAATCCAAGTACCACTGTCTTTGGCTTCCTTCTTTTTCTGATTATTTTCCTTCACATGTTTCAGGAAGCTATCTTGGCTCTTAAGAATGTTTAATACATTCAGTATATACGTTAATTCTCTTGGCAAGATTCTTGCCCTTAACTCGTTTGTTTACAACAATGCCAACAGCATGCTGGGTAATATAGTAGACTCTTCTAGTTTTGCCTTGGTAACATTTGTGGGGCATTCCTCTTTGAATAGTGCCCATTCCATTGAGGTTTACAATATCACCTTTTTTGTAGGTTTGCATGTATGTGGCCAAAGGACCAACAACATGTTTTCGAAAAGGCCTAGAGAACATAAAGAAGGTGCTTCTCTTCTTTCCATTTGTGTTCGTCATTTTGGTGAATGACTGGAAGATGGCAGTTCCAGCCAAAAGTGTCTTTTTTAATAATAGCCATCCTAGTGAGTGTGAAGTAGTATCTCATTGTGATTTTTATGTGCATTTTCCTAATGACTAATGATGTTGAGCATTTTTTATGTGCTTATTTGCTCTTCATATGCCTTCTTTGGAAAAAAATCTGTTCAGATTCTTCATGCATTTTAAGATTGGGTTTTTTCATTGTTGAGTTATGAGTTCTTTAAATATTCTGGATATAAGTCCCTTGTCAGATATAATTTGCAAATGTAGTCTCCAATCCTGTGTGTTGCCTTTTCAGTTTCTTTTATTTTTTGGCTGTGTTGGGTCTTCATTGCTGCGTGTGGGCTTTCCCTAGTTGCAGCGAGCAGAGGCTACTCTTCGTTTCCATGCGCGGGCTTCTCATTGCTGTGACTTCTCCTGTCGCGGAGCAGGGGGTCTAGGCACATGGGTTTCAGTAGTTGTGGCTCTTGGGCCCAGTAGTTGTACCAAACCCGTGTCCCTTGCATTGGCAGGCAGGTTCTTAACCACTGCGCCACCAGGGAAGTCCCACCTTTTCAGTTTTTTTTTTTATTTTTATTTTTTTTGCGGTACGCGGGCCTATCACCGTTGTGGCCCCTCCCGCCGGGGAGCACAGGCTCCGGACGCGCAGGCCCAGCGGCCATGGCTCACGGGCCCAGCCGCTCCATGGCACGCGGGATCCTCCCGGACCGGGGCACGAACCCGTGTCCCCTGCATCAGCAGGTGGACTCCCAACCACTGCGCCACGAGGGAAGCCCAATTTTTTTTATTATTAATTTATTTATTTTTGGTTGCTTGGGTCTTTGTTGCTGCGCGTGGGCTTTCTCTAGTTGAGTCAAGTGGGGGCTACTCTTCATTGCGGTGCACAGGCTTCTCATTGTAGGGTCTTCTCTTGTTGCGGAGCACGGGCTCTAGGCACGTGGGCTTCAGTAGTTGTGGTGCGTGGGCTCAGTAGTTGTGGCTCTCGGGCTCCAGAGGACAGGCTCAGCAGTTGTGGTGCACAGGCTGAGTTGCTCTGCGGCATATGGGATCTTCCTGGACCAGGGCTCAAACCCATGTCCCCTGCATTGGCAGGCGGATTCTTAACCACTACCCCACCAGGGAAGTCCCTCAGTTTCTGGATGGTGTTTTGTGAAGCACAAAAGTTTAAAATTTTTATGAAGTCCAATTTATCTATTTTTTTCTTTTGTCACGTGTGCTTTCAGAATCTAAGAAACCATTGCTTAATTCAAGATCGTGGATATTTACATTTATGTTTTCTTCTAAAAGTTTTATAATTTAAGCTCTTACATTTAGGTTTATCATTTATTCTAAATTAATTTTTGTATATGTTGTGAGGTGGGAGTCCAACTTTATTCTTATTTGCACATGAATATCCAATTGTCTCAGCACTATTTGTTGAAAAGACTGTTAATTTCCCATGACTCGCCTTGGCACCTTTGTTGAAAATCAACTTACCATGAGTGTAAAGGTTTATCTGGACTCTCAATTATGTTTCATTGATCTGAATTTCTGTCCTTATTCCAGCACCACCCTGAGTTGCTTACTGTAGCTTTGTAGTTTTGAAATCATGAAGTGTGAAGTCTTCAATGTTGTTCTTTTTCAAGATCATTTTGGCTATTCTGGGTTGTTTGCATTTCCATATGAATTTTAAGGTCAGCTTGTCAATTGTAAAAAAAAAAAAAAAAAAGAAGCTCTGAATTTTTTTTTTGAGATTGGTGTCTGACTTTTATTTTATTTTATTTTATTTATTTATTTATTTTTTGTGGTACACGGGCCTCTCACTGCTATGGCCTCTCCCGCTGCAGAGCACAGGCTCCGGACGCACAGGCCCAGCGGCCATGGCTCACGGGCCCAGCCACTCCGCGGCACGTGGTATCCTCCCAGACTGGGGCACGAACCCGTGTCCCCCTCATCGGCAGGCGGACCCCCAACCACTGCGCCACCAGGGAAGCCCCTGACTTTTATTTTTTAAATTTTTATTGGGGTATAGTTGATTTACAATGTTGTATTAGTTTCTCCTGTACAGCAAAGTAAATCATTTATACATATACACATATCCACTTTTTTTAATGTTTTTTTAGATATTTATTTATCTTTATTTTTTTTTTAATTTTTTTTTGGCCGCGTTGGGTGTTTGTTCCTGTGCGTGGGCTTTCTATAGTTGTGGCAAGTGGCAGCTGCTCTGCGTTGCACTGTGCAGGCCTCTCATTGCGGTGGCTTCCCTTGTTGCGGAGCATGGGCTCTAGGCGCGCGGGCTCCAGTAGTTGGGGCACGCTGTGGCACGCAGGCTCAGTAGTTGTGGCTTGCGGGCTCTAGAGCACAGGCTCAGTAGTTGTGGCGCACGGGCTTAGTTGCTCTGCGGCATGTGGGATCTTCCCGGACCAGAGATCAAACCCGTGTCACCTGCATTGGTAGGAGGATTCTTAAACCACTGCACCGCCAGGGAAGTCCTTATGTTTACTTTTTTTTAATATTTATTTATTTGCCTGCTCTGGGACTTAGTTGTGGCATGCAGGATCATTTAGTTGCAGCATGTGGGCTCTTAGTTGTGGCATGTGGGATCTAGTTCCCTGACCAGGGATCAAACCCAGGCCCCCTGCATTGGGAGCTCGAAGTCTTAACCACTGGACTACCAGGGAAGTCCCTATCCACTCTTTTTTAGATTCTTTTCCCATATAGATCATTACAGAATATTGAGTAGAGTTCCCTGTGCTATTCAGTAGGTCCTTATCAGTTATCTGCTTTATATATAGTAGTGTGTATATGTCAATCCCAGTCTCCCAATTTATCCCTCCCTGCTTTTCTCCCCTGGTAGCCATAAGTTTGTCTTCTACATCTGTGACTCTATTTCTGTTTTATAAATAAGTTCGTTTGTATCATTTTTTTAGATTCCGCATGTAAGCAATATCATATATTTGTCTTTCTGTCTGACTTACTTCACTTAGTATGATAATCTCTAGGTCCATCCATGTTGCTTCAAATGGCATTTTTTTTATGTCTAAGTAATATTCCATTGTGTATATGTACCACATCTTCTTTATCCATTCATCTGTTGATGGACGTTTAGGTTGCTTCCATGTCTAAACAAGCTCTGATGGGAATTCCCTGGTGGTCCAGTGGTTAGGACTTGGAGCTTCCACTGCAGGGGGCCCGGGTTCAATCCCTGGTTGGGGAACTAAGATCCCACAAGCAGCGTGGTGCAGCCAAAAAAATATAAAATTTAAAAATAAACAAGCTCTGATTTTGATAGAGATTACATTGGGTATGTACATCAGTTTGGGAAGTATTGCCATTTTAATAATGTTTCCCAATTTATAAATATGAGATATCTTCATTTGTTTAGTTCATCTTTAATCTTTCAGTAATATTTTATAGTTTTCAGTGTACATGTTTTGTACTTAAGTCATGGAGATGTTTCCATGTATACTTGAGAAGAATGTGCATTCTGTTTTAGTTGGGTGAATGTCCCTTAGGTCTAGTTGGTTTATAATATTGTTCAAGTCTTCTCTTTCCTTACTGATCATCTGTTTGGCTGTTCTAGTCATCATTGAAAGTGGAGTAGTGAAGTCATCAATTATTATTGTTGAACTATCTATGTCTTCCTTCAGCTTTATTAGTTTTTACTTCATGTATTTTGGGACTTTGTTGTTAGGTGCATATATATTTATAGTTATGTCTTCCCAACAGACTGATCCATTTATCATTATAATATATCCTTCTTTGCCTCTAGTAACAATTTTTGTCTTAAACTCTACTTTTTCTTGGGCCATGTGGCTTGTGGGATCTTAGTTCCCCAATCAGGGATCGAACCCAAGCCCTCGGCAATGAAAGTGCAGAGTCCTAACCACTAGACTGTCAGGGAATTCCCTTAAAATCTATTTTGTCTGGTATTAGTATAGCCACTCCAGCTCTCTTTTGAGTACTGTTCTGTATGGTGTATATACTTTTGCATTCTTTTCCTTTCAACTTGTGTTTTTGAATCCAGTTTGTCTTTTATAAACAGCATATAGTTGAATCATTTTTTTATCCATTCTGCAGATTTATGCCTTTTGATTGAAGTGTTTAGTCTGTTTACAATTAAGGTAATTATTGATAACATAGTTCTTACATCTGCCATTTTGTTATTTGTTTTCTGTGTGTTTTATGTCTATTTTATTCCTCCATTACTGCTTTCTTTTTTGTTAAGTAGTTATTTTTTGGTATATCATTTCAATTCCTTTGTTGTTTCTTTTACTATATGTTTCTGAGTTCTTTTCTTAGTGGTTATGCTAAGGATTAGAGTTAACATCTTTTTTTAAAAAAAGATTTGTTTATTATTATTATTTATTTTTATTTTTTGGGGGGGTGCATCAGGTCTTAGTTGCGACATGCAGGATCTTCATTGAGGCATGCGGGATCTTCATTGAGGCACATGGGCTTCTGTCTAGTTGTGGTACGCAGGCTCCAGGGCGTGTAGGCTCTGTAGTTGTGGCGTGCCAGTTCCAGATCGCGTGGGCTCTGTAGTTTGCGGCACGCGGGCTCCCTATCTTAGGCACGCGAGCTCAGTAGTTGTGGCGTGTGCGCTTATTTGCCCTGCAGCATGTGGGATCTTAGTCGCCTGACCAGGGATCGAACCCACGTCCCTTGCATTGTAAGGCAGATTCTTTACCACTGGGCCACCAGGGAGGTCCCTAGAGTTAACGTATTAATTTTAAAATAACCAAGTTTGGATTAATACCAACTGAATTTCAATAGTATACAAAAATTTTATTCCATATAGCTTTATTTCCTCCCTTCTCCAAGTGCTATTATTGACATACAGTTACAACTTTGTATATCGTATACCCATCAACTCAGTTTTATAATCGTTGCTTTATGCAGTTGTTTCTTAAATAAGTTGCAAGAATAAAAGAGTTACAAACAAAAATACATTCATACTATCTTTTAAGTTTACCTATGTATTTACCTTTACCATTGCTCTGTACATCATGTATTGGCTTATTTTAGGCTCTTATTAAAATTTTTCAAAATATTCAGTTACATCTGCTGTTTCCCTCAGTTGTTTTCCCCTCTCAATAGTTTTTACACTGTAATTATCTAAAGTAATATGGTTTAGTGGAAAGACTGAGTTTTGAATCAAGAGTCTGGTCACCTACTAATGGCTTTCAGTCCATTGACTGATTTTCTAATCCAGATTAAGCCATTTAGTCACTATCCGGGCTTCGATTTCCGTAACTCAGAAGTGGAAAGAGTAGTATTTGGCCGTATTTGACTGCTGACTTTAAATGTACCACTCTACCAAGTATAGGTCCTACCACAGATGAGAGAAGTTCTCTTGTAATTCTAGTCTAGCAGCTAATGTACAGAAAGAAGGTCAAAACCTTTATAACATTATAGGCTAGTATTCCAACAAGAGAGAGAAAATGACTGAGAATAAATAAAAAATTATGAAAACTGCTTCAGATGATCTGTTGCTATTTGCAATATGCTTTGTAAAAACAAAAATCCTTCAACTTGCAAATTGCTTATATTTCTATGAAGAAAATATAAATAAAATAATAATCTTATGAATACTCCCCAGTATTGTAAATACCTATTCCTTAGCTAAATTCATTTTAAAAATCCAGTCATAGCCCAGCATAGGGATCAGGAAAACTTGAGTCAGCCAGCTATTTGAAGTGAGTTTGGGGGGAAAAAAAAAGTATATCTGAATCTTAAGAGTATATTTAATATGTTTTCTTAGTCTCCTGTTTCCTGAGGTCTACTCTTCCTATCAGTTTTTTGTTTTATTTGTTTTTAGGGAAGAAAATAATCATATTCACCTTGGAAGTAAGCCAGAGCCAGAATCACCATCATTTAGAGTATAACCCGTAAAATCTATTCTGGTCATTTTCTTTGCCCCCACTCAAACAACAGTAAAAATGAGGTTGAAAATAATTCCTTAGGGGCCACAGGTGAAATTCTTCCTCATAGACATTTAATTTGGGATTGAATTTTTAGCAGGGATACCAATTACACCTAGAACAATAAGGTAGTTCTTGGTGATTCATCAAGCAGAAGGTGTTTTGGCCTTTTGCTCCTGTTGGAAACAAGTCCAAGTTGGAAACACCTTCTACACTCAGGTTTTGTCAGTTGATGAGGTTCTGACCATGGTAATTTCTGAATATTAATGAAAGAACAAGTCAAAGTAGATGATCTGGTTAGTGTTTCCTAGTATTATTCAGACCCGTTATACAAAGATACTTATTCTAAGGAACTTCCTTTGTCCTTCTTAGTCTTGAGGAAATGTGACTAGATTGACTGGAGTGTAATCTTGCTAACCATTGCATAACTTTCCATATGATTCTACCTTGTCAAAGGGAAGCTAGCCTTTGCCTTACTCTATTACACTATTTAAAAGCATACTCTTTGTAACCAAATAAAAAAGAAATATATTTTGCTATTCTTTCACACTCAAAAGAAGGTGTAGGTGGATATCCGTGTTTTTTTAGCTAAAGAACCCCATGTCCTTTCATTAGTGGTCTGGAATCTTGTTAGCAAACGAAATTTGCACGTGGCCTTTGTATTAGCGTTACTGTCACACTGTGTACGTATGGGAGATAGAAGACGCTAAAAATAACTAATCTAGCTTCAGTAAATGGACCGAACTGTGTGTGCTGCATATTCCCACAGACTTAATGATCTGGGTAAGATAATATTTATTCTCAGAACAAATCACAATTGAAACCCTTATTCTCCTCTCATTTGGAGTTTTTTTTCCCCTCTCTTTCCCCCTAACCTGAGAATGGCTGCAGGGTTTTTTTAAGAGGAGCTTGCAGTCTCAAGAAAAAAAGCACAGAAACGTCTCTTCATAGTGGTTTCTTCAGTCAAATACATTCTGTATTGTAACATTGATAAAATTATGACAGAGTTTTAAATAATACGGCAATTGCTTTTCCCCATTTGACTTATTTTAGTCACTGATATAATGTTCCTGCTTCAGAGATTTACTTCTTATCTATGGATTAATAGAAACATATGAAAAGTATTGATTTGTTTACCTGTTCAGGTTCTTAAATTCTAAATCTTAAAAATAAGTTTATTTGTAGCTATAACTCATAAGTGTCCGGCTTTTCATTTCTTTCAGAAATAAGGCAGAAGGTGGTTAATATCCTCATCTGCTTCTCATTGGTCCTCATAGGTTCACCCCTGCTCCCCTCTCTCATGTTACACAACATTAGGGAGCCTGGAACATAGTGTCAGCATCTTTCTAAAGGCAGTGGGTGATATTTACACACTTAAGCTGCTGGCACTGACAGGGTGACTGGAGTCAAATGTAAACCATGGCATTTATCATTCCCAGTCAAATATATTGTGCAATGAGTAGCAATGGGCCCTGTGTGAAAGGTTGCCTAATAAGCCGCCCTAGTCTTAGGATTAGTCAGCATCTTGCTGTGAGGTGTGTGTGACCAAGATACTGGAGGTTGTTGGAGATGGAAAGGCAGGCTGGCCAATGATAGGAAAAAGGAGGGGCAGCTCAACTCTTGGCAAACAATTGAATCTTAGCACAGTGCATTTGTTTTCTGAGGTGCAGAGGCTGAGAGGCTGCTGAGAAACATCTGAGGGAAAGATGTCGTTTTCTGACTTTTTATTGTTTTTCATGAAAACTTTCCCCTGTGTAAAATCTTAGAAGCCAGTGTAATTTCTGGTCATGTTAATTTATAGTGGAACCAAAAAATGCTTTTTGGGGAAATCTTTTTTTCTTTGTAATAGAAAGTTTAATTATTAAAAACAACATGATCACACTAAGATAATTAGAAAAAGCAAGGGGGAAAACGCTCATAATCCCTTTTACTAAAAATAATCATGATATCATAGTAGCATACATTTTTATTCTTTGAACTGTTTTACAGAGTTGTAATCATCCAGTTAAAAGATTTTGTCACATAATTTTTGGTAACTTATCATAAGCTTTTTTTCCCCCATAGTGCTACATAACCATGTTTAAAATAACTGAATAATATTCCATTCAGCGTATGGATGAACCAGTGTTCACTTTAACCATTACAATAGGCTGCTTCCATTTTATGCTGTTGTTACTGATATTATAAATAACACTGAAATGACTATAATTTAAAATACAATGCTTTTTTGTATTTTTAAATTTAAGGTGATTTATATCAAATACAAAATTTATATAAAGCATATATGAACAGCTTAAAGGTTAATAATAAAATGAACCGCTGAGTATCCACTTCCAACTTAAGAAATAAAATATTGCCTGTAACTTAGAAGCCCACCTGTATGCTTCTCTTTGGTTGCATCCTGTTCTCTTTCTCTCCTACAAAAATAACCACTAGCCCAAATGTTTTGTTTATGACATATATTTTTTTATATTTTAGATTTTTCCTTAGATAATTTCTAAGAGAATTTAATAATTAATGTAAATGGGGTTACATGTTTATCAGGGCTAGTTTCTGATGTTGGTAGAGCATTGGCTTACATTTCTCCTTCAGATATTGTCAGGCTTGACACACCCCAGTAGTCAAGGCAGGCCCACAGACCAAAGAAAAATTTGCCTCCTAAGGAGGTGCACCCTGTGACAGCTCCCTGCAGTATGAAGATATTATGGATTAGGACTGAGAACCTTTATCGTAGAGAGAGATGATTCTGGTTTACTTACATAAAGGTTACCCTCCCTCCTCCCAGTCCTTTCTCCATTCCCAGTTATTTTGGTTTTAATATATCATTTGTATGTTGTTATTTTAATCACTCATTCATTTAAAGCAGTCAGTTCTTTTTTTTTTTTGCGGTACGCGGGCCTCTCACTGTTGTGGCCTCTCCCATTGCGGAGCACAGGCTCCGGACGCGCAGGCTCAGCGGCCATGGCTCACGGGCCCAGCCGCTCTGCGGCACGTGGGATCTTCCCGGACCGGGGCACGAACCTGTGTCCCCTGCATCGGCAGGCGGACCCTCAACCACTGCACCACCAGGGAAGCCCCAGTCAGTTCTTTTTGTTCAACATATTGGTGTCTGTCTTCTGGAATAAATGCCAACATATTTATGTTCAACTTTACCTAACCCCAAGCAATCAGATTGGTCAGATTGATCTTCTCAGTTTTGAAAATGGAGAAACTAAAAAATTTGAAAATAATTGGCCAATAATAGAACCAATAAGTATGGTTAGCTTTTAGGTCAATAGGAAAAACCCCAGACTAGTGTTACTGATCACCTGCATCAGAATCAGTTAAGATATTTAGTAAATTCAGAGATTCCTGGATTCACTTGAGACCTACCAAATCATAATCTCTAGATTTAGAGTCCAGAAATCTAGTTTATTAAGCACCCCAAATGACTTTTCAGTACCCCAAAATTGAGAAGTACTACCCTAGATCAGGAGCTACAACCAAAGAAAAGTGCTTTAGTAAATATTCCCGTATTCGCTAGTGTGTTTCTATTTGTTTAGCACTGAGATGTGGGGTTGGGTGACCACATAGCAGTCCTTTCTGTAGGAACCCATTGTGATGTATTTTGCTGGATGAGAGTGGAAAAACCCAGTTCTTTACTCCACTACTATTAGAAGTTTTAATATGAGAGAAAGAAGTCTAGGAATCACCTTAATTATTTATAGCAAATTAGCGTAGATTTTCATTGACCATGGCCAAGAGCAAGAATGAGATATAGGAGGGAAGCAAGTGAAGGCATTTTGCCTGAAGCAAAGACAAGGGTTCAGTTATAGTTTGTGCAAAGCACACTCTGTTTTCTTCTCAGTATTGAGTACTGCTCCTGTCTGTGACCTTGATAGTCAAAACTGTTTTGCATGTAACCATTGTCATGCATAGCACTGGTTCTACAATAATCTTTGAAGCAGAAATCTTTATGGTTTCACCAAGTCTGGAGGCACTTATAAAGAAGAGAAGTGGGGCTTCCCTGGTGGTGCAGTGGTTGAGAGTCCGCCTGCCGATGCAGGGGACATAGGTTCGTGCCCCGGTCCGGGAATATCCCACATGCCGCGGAGCGGCTGGGCCCGTGAGCCATGGCCGCTGAGCCTGCGTGTCTGGAGCCTGTGCTCTGCAACGGGAGAGGCCACAGCAGTGAGGCCCACGTACTGCCAAAAAAAAAAACAGAAGAGAAGTGGGAGAAAATAAGTCGTTGAAAGCAAAAACTAAAAGACAAGAGTTGGAGAAATGATATAAAGGTAGATATAGAAAGTTAAGCAGAGTCAGGAAAGAAGTATCACAAGGAATATGGGAAACACTGCCATTCCTCAAATTCACCCTCAATGTAGCTTGAGATATTGCTAAGCAAAACCCTTCTGAGAATTAAACCTGAGAACCTAGTTAATGAACATTTGCTGTCTGGAACAGTGAAGGAATTCCCTTTAGCTGAAAACTAATTGCTCTATGAAAATGATCATTACTAAAATACTTACTGCTGAAACTACATGATATTTGACAAAGTTTCTCTGCCTTCTTTCATCTAGTTTTTCTATCTATGCTGTCATAAATTTGCCATATTTAAGAACCCAGCAATGATAATAGGAATATTACACATTTCAATATTTAATATGTTCAGACTCTCTTAAAATTTGAACATAATATTTAACCCAGAGAAAATGAAGTAGAGATGAGCTAATTGGTGCAATGTCAAATATGCTGCAAATATACTAAGAATGTTCAATTGTAGAAATAAGAATAGTAGTAACAATATGAATAAGGGGGAAGAACCAAATAGTAAACTATATGCATATCTTGCATTTTATGAGGGTTATTAAAATAACACCTTAAATCAGAATATCATATTCAAGATATCTTTTTAATGTTTATTTGTGTACTTGATGATCTGCACTTTGGTTTAAGTTCTGTCTCTAGAATACAGAAATGTAACAGATCTCAGTAATATTTATGGAGAGTAACTATGAGGACATGATAATATAATGATAAGTAATAATTTAGGAGTTAAGGAATTTCAGACCAATAACCAAAACATCATACTGATCTATGAAACACCAGATAAAGTTGGGATAAAGCAAGATTTTCCACTTTATTTAACCTTATAATGGGAATTCTAGATGTGGTTCAAAAACAGAAATCATATGAATACTTAGAAGAAATGATAGATGAATATGAATCTGTTGCCAGGTTGGAGTTTTCCTAAACAAAACAAACAAACGAAAAGCCGACAAAGAACAATAATGGCAAATGAATGAAAATAGTAACTTTGAACTACATAAAAACATAAACAAAATATTGAAGAATAACAAAATAAGAAATCAAAGTGACCTACAAATGTGAAAACAATGTTTAAATCCACTAGTAATTAAAGAAATTCAAATAAAAACAATGAGATATTATTGTTCTACCATCAAATTGCTTGAGATTTAGAATGATAAAAATATTCAGCACTGGGTAAGCACAATGAAATGCGAACTTTTTTTTCTTTTTGGCTGCACCACATGTGGAATCTTAGTTCCTCCACCAGGGATCGAACCCACACCCCCTTTAGTGAAAGCGTGGAGTCTTAACCACTGGACTGCCAGGGCAGTCCCGAAATGGGAACTTTTGAACATCATTTGTGGGAATGCCCTCTTTGATGAGGAATTTGTTTCAAAACCCTTACAAATATACATACCCTTTGATTCAGTCATCCTTCCACTGGCATTTATTCTAAGGGAAAAAATAAGGGCATCAATAAAGATGAACAGGAATGTTCAGAACAGCTTTTTATACAATATTGAAAAATTGAAACAACCAAAATCAAGAGAACGACTAAGTATGTTATAGTTAATTCATAGGATACAATAATACTAAATGAGCATCAAAAATTATGTTTTGCTCACTAATGATATAAGTGAAAGCACTAAAAATAGTAGATAAATTCTGATTCCAATTTTTAAAAGTTTATACATATTTGTAGATAAAGAATGGATGATATATACTAAAATATTCATGATTGTTTTCTCCATGTGTTGAGATTCTGAGTTATTTTTACTTTATTTTACACTTTTCTAAATTTCCTACAATAGACACACATAATTTTAAAAGCAAAAAATTTTAAGTTAAAGAGCAATAAGGGTTAACCCTCTTCATGAAGAGAATGGCATTCAAATCCTTTACTAAATCTTTTGCCTCTGACTAACAAGGAAATCTTGCTTCTAAGCAGATCCTGATCTATATGAAAATAGGAGCTGTTTTAGATATTTAAAGTTTTCCTGAGAAAAGAAGCAGAAGATAATACAATGAGTAGCTTTTTCACCTGAAAGAAATTTTATTCCATGCTAGACTACACACACAGATACACACACACACACACACACACACACACACACACACACACACACTCCTATGCCTAGATCCTTCTGAACTCCAGATAGCATTTGAACCACAGAGAATAGTAGAGGTTGTGGAATACACAAACCATAAACTTTTTTAAGGATCTTCCTAATACTAACTCTGATTCTGAAGCTGGCACCTCTCCTCAACACTTGAATTTTGGTGAAATGCTATGGACAAAGCAAACTTCTCTGTTAATGATAAACTCATGGAATTATTTTTTTTTTAATTGAAGTATAGTTGACATACAGTATTAGTTTCATGTATACAATATGGTGGTTTGACATTTATATACATTACAAAATGATCTCCACAATAACTTGTAGGGGAGCAAAATTTGCCACGCCAAATTGTGTTTCATTGGCATGAGGATTCATTTAGGCTGATTTTTTTTTAATTTTTTAAAAAAATTTATTTATTTTATTTAATTTTTGGCTGTACTGGGTCTTTGTTGCTGCATGCGGGCTTTTCTCTAGTTGTGGCAGCAGGGGCTACTTATTCATTGCGATGCACGGGCTTCTCATTGCGGAGCATGGGTTCTAAGCACGTGGTCTTCAATATTTGTGGCACGCAGCCTCAGTAGTTGTGGCACGCAGGCTCTAGAGCGCAGGCTCAGTGGTTGTGGCACATGGGCTTAGTTGCTCTGCGGCATGTGGGATCTTCCCAGACCAGGGCTCGAACCCGTGTCCCCTGCATTGGCAGGCGGATTCTTAACCACTGCGCCACCAAGGAAGCCCTAGGCAGTTTATTTTTAAGGCTGAAAAGTCTCAAGAAGAACCTTTGACCTTCCCCCTAACTGCCTAAAAGAATGGATAGAGGGAGGACCTGATGCAGGAAGGGAGCTATTACCTAAGACAGCTACAGTATGAACTAGGTGTGTGGACAGGGAGAAACCTAGCAAAGCCTGTTTGTTAAAACTCCTCTCTGTCCCATTGTCTTAGCATGGCCTAGCAAACGTTTGTTTACCAAACACTTCCTTTTCCATCTCCATGTCTGTTGTCTTCCTCCCCTTTGAGGTCCCAAATCACTGCCCCCAGCATCCTCTTTTGTCTTTAGCTGAGGATACTATTTAAGGTGAGAGATTTGGCCATTTTGATGAGTTACTCAGTTCTCCTAGGTCTCTCCCATTTATACATTTTATTAAACTTTTGTTTGATTTTCTCCTGCTAATCTATCTCATGTCAATTTCATTCTTTGACCAGCCAAAAGAACCTAGAAGGATAGAGGAAAATTTTTTCCTCCCAGACAAAGTTTAGTACCACCTGACACCATATAAAGTTATGGAATTATTATCAAAGATCTAACCAGGATGTATTAGACTCTTAGTGATAAAGAAGTAGGAGGTGTAGAGGAGGAAAAACTTGTCTTGACCCTCATAAGGTCCCTGGCTGGGCCTGAGTATTAAACTGACAAAGACAGATTCACAGGAGAAAAGCATACACATTTATTTTATGTAAGTTTTCATCACATGGGATCCTTCATAAGGAAATGAAGACCTGAAGAAACAGTTAAGCCTGAGAGTTTTTATACTAGGTTTGTTAAAGCGAGGAAAGTCATGGAAAACTATGATAGGCTAAAAGGATATGAGCTCAGGGTAGTGAACTGGAGAAAGCCTAGCAAGGCCTATTCATCTGGATTCTTCTTGGTGTCCCTCCATCTTCAGAGATAAGGATGCTTCTTTCCTCTGAGTATAGGGAGGGCTTCTTTCACATGAGGGTCTTATGACCTGCTTCAGGGGTAAGCGGGGAGGTCAGATAGTCCTTCCTGCACTTGCCATTTCTAAAATTCCTTCTTAAAATATTCAATATGGGTAGTGTGTTCTGAACCCTGTGAGAGGAATGTAGAAGGCCCTCTGGTGTCTTGATTTTCACCTGTGCCAGTACATATCCAAGTTTTCTCTGGTCTCTAGTGAGAATGTCTGAGTAAGATTCACAACTCTCATTTTTGAGGGGAAATCTCTTCTGAGATTATATCCAACCTACTATTTTTTAGTTTTACCATATCTCTTCTCTTAGGAAAGTATGGTGATATAGTGATATGTTGGCTTTTTTTTAAAGCTCTTATATGTCTGAATAAAAAGTTGGCAACCCTGTGCCTATTTTCTCCTACCACCTCCAATATTTCTTTGGAAATCTGAAACCAGATTTGGTAAGTTCCTTGTAAGCCTCTTCGGGTCAACTTCTACTTTTCAACTTACCATAGGAAAACAGCAGCTGGGCTTTTCAGCCTTAATTGATCATTGAGTCCACCACTATAATAAAAGAGAAAATCAGAAATCACTGTCACTTCTGGATGTCTGGTTAAAAGAAGCCAGAACCAGAGAGTGGTTCAATCATTATAAACAGATTTTATTCAAGAACTATTGCAATAGGGGAAGAGAGACTTCGGTGTAGAACTGGGCTCAGTTCCACATACAGTGTGATCAAGTGAGGATTTATAGCCAAGGAAGAGTGTGAGAGTCAGTGGATGGCATATCACTAAGAGGAAACATCAGAGGTAAGGAGGGATTCTGGCTAAACTGACTTAATAGGATTCTTGCTGAAGGTAAGCCAGGGTGATCAGATATAAAGGGTGTGGGATACTCTCTAAAGTGACTCAACAGGATTCTTGCTAAAAGTGGGTGATGCAAAGACAGACATGGAAATCCAAAGGTTAAGGCCTAGTCGAGAAGAGTATTCAGAGGACCCTGACTAAAGTTTGGTCAGGGAGAGAGTCTTTGTCAGTCTCTCAATAAGAAGAACGAAGATGCTACAAGGGAATGATGGCCTGGTAATAAGAAATTACTTCAGAACAATATCTGTCCACCTTTCCACTGGCACCCCTCCATACAAAAGTAAATTAATTTCAAAATATACTCAGCACAAAGATAGAAATGCCTCCAGATTAGCATAAAATAGCCAACCTCTTACAAAAAATTCTTATGTGTATGTATATCATTATTTCTAATTTGTCTATCTGGTTCTCTAGCCTTGGGTTCAATTCCTCATTCTGCCACTTAAAACCTGCATGGTCAGTTAATCTCTCTGAGCCTATTTCCTCATATATAAAATGGGAATAATTAGTTTGGCATTTTTTATCTCACACTATACTTGTGAATGTAAGATAAGAAAGAGTAGATAGAAACTCTGTAAATTGTAAAGTGCAATGTGAATGTGTGTTATAATTTTAAAAACGTAGACAAAATGCATTTTTTTCCTCACAGCAGACCATCTTTTATAATTAGAATACTTATTAAAATTTCAGTGAAATCTTAAACCATCCTTGAGCTCAGTGGTAAAATTAGGTAATAACCTTCTAGGACCAATGGCCACTCCAACAGATTTGGAAAATAATGTGATTATCTTCAGAAATATCCTCCTTTAAAGTGTTCTGCATCACATAGCCTTGTTTAGGCCAACCATGGGAAACTGCCCTTTTTAGTAAGTCAAAATGGTAGAAAATCAGCTATTCCATATGAATCAACCTGTACTAATATATCAATATATACAGGCAAAATTCAAAAAGAATCCAAGACCCGCTAGGAGTCTCAGGGGCTTCTCATAAAGATCTCAAGTGTCCCTCCATGACTGTACAATGCTCAGATTTCTAGGAGCTGGATAAATATTGCCATTTTTATCTTATAAATGAAAAAAAACAAGATACAGATTTGTATTTCTATCACATAATCAAGTTAGCACAAGATTCATTTTGATAACTTCTGCATCCTGTTCGGGCCTTCTTGCACAGCATGGTTGGTCAGTAAAAGTTTGTTGAATGGACTTAACCACTCTTCTCAGAGTTGCAGAAGTGCATGTCCAATTGCATGCTATTGTGAAGGTTCTGCTGGTTCTTTAAACTTATTATCATATGTCCAACCAGTTCCTTCTCCAGTCTTTTCTCAAACCAGGATATAAGCCTGAAATTCAGCTCTATTTTTCAAGTTTCCACCTCAAATCATCAGTCAAGTTCAATCCATTCTACCAATTCAGTGTCTTTCCCATTCATTGGGTCTCTCATTGCTTAGTTCAAGTCCTTTGCAAGTTTGCTTGAGCAATTGCAGGCTTCAAACTGCTCTTCCTGTCTCCAGGATTGATTTCTAACGTTCTGCCTAAAGGATCATGCTTTGTTTGTTACCGAGTCCAAGCTCGCTCTGCTTGCCGTACGACAGGCCAATAAATGGGGAGGTGAGTGTTGAGGCAAGGAATTGCAACTTTATTCAGAAAGCCGGCAGACCAAGAAGATGGCAGACTAGTGTCCCCAAAAAACCATCTTATTGGGGTCTGGATGCCAGTTTCTTTTATAGAACAGAGAGTGGGAGGAGGTGAGGAAGTAAAGTAAAAAGGCCGTTTATCTTGCAAAATATCTCCTTGCTTGGCCGAATTGAGGAGGGGATGTGTTAATTTCTTCTTTTCTGCAGCCATTCACAGGTGGACAGGGTCAGAATGTCTCTCTGTGAGCTGAACAAAGACACTGTAGTTTAACAGGCAGAGGAGCAGGGTTCCCTGTGGCAGGCCATTATGTGTGATTATAATAACAAAAGCAACAAAAAGCAAAGGTTAAAGTCAAAGAAACAGATCCAACATGGAGTCAGATTTTGCCCTTCACTGTTACATGTTCACTTTATATCTCCTGTAGCATCCAAAATAGGATTTCAGTAAATGTTTGTTGAATGAATGGCTGGGATTAAGAATCAGGAGATGCAGAAAGGGTCATATATTTGTGGAAGTTCTTTTATATGTGTGGTACTATACATCAGTTCATTTAATCTTTACAACAACTCTTGATGCAGACACAAGATTTACTTTCTATTTAAAAAATTTTTATTGCACTAACATTGCTTTATAACAACAAGATGTATTAATCTTGTGTGTGCATTCTTCCCTCTTTGATCTTTAGAGAGAATTTTGTCCTTCCCACTTTAGTTTCTTCCCTCTCCTCCACTTCTAGGAAGAATTTCCTCCCTTCTACTCTGGTTCTTTGGGCTTTTTTTGTTTTTGTTTTCTTTTTTGACAACTAATCATTTAAAAATAGATATTACTTAAAAGAGTGAAGATTGGGAATTACCTGGCAGTCCAGTGGTTAGGATTCTGTGCTCTCACTGCCGAGGGCCGGGGTTCAATCCCTGTTTGGGGAACTAAGATCCCACAAGCCATGTGACACAGCCAAGAAAAAAAAGAGTGAAGACTGAGAGGGATTCTAATTTAATTTATTCTGGAAAAAAATCTAAAGGGGAAAAATATCAAGTTGCTGGTAATCCTTTTCTTGAGTCACTGAGCATTCAAGTTAAACTGACATGACTTTGGCTCCAGATCTGTGGGGGTTGAGGCATTTTTAAGATCCATCTTTGGAGAAGAATTAACTTTACAAAGGCTCTGCCAAATTTCAGATGATGTGAAGGTCCTTAGGTTTTTGTGATTCAAGTTTAAGAGAATGGAGAGGGGGAGTCTGCATAGGTCCAGGCTGGGGGAAGCAGGGTAGGATGTTGGCTTACGGCAGGGTGGGGGGGCAGGGTTCCTTTGTTATGGAGAATGCAGTCCAAGGGCAAATTGGAGAGAATTTGAAATTGAACATATATTCATAATAAAGAACTAAGGGGGTGGGGGAGGGAGAAAGAAGGTACAAATAAAACACTAGCCAAGCTGACTAGGGGTGAGGAGGGATTTGTGGAGGTTTGGAGAATGGGCTTTGGAGCAGCTTTGGGAGAATGAGAAAGAAGAAAAAGGAGGGTTTTAAGTATTGCTGTGGGTGACAAATTTGATCTTTTAAAAAGGATGTTCTTTGAGAAAAGCAAGTAAAAAGATGGGAATTCCTCTTGAAAGCGTTTTGGCTACTAGGCCTTGTTTCTTTCAGTATGAAATTGAGCCATGTGGAATCCACATTGAACAGAAAACTAGGGCTTGGAGAGCCAACCTTTTACTAACATCACACATACAGTAAAGGGCTAAGTCAGAATTTGAATTTTTATTTTTTTTAATTAATTAATTAATTTACTTATTTAAATTTATTTATGTATTTATTTTTGGCTGAGTTGGGTCTTCGTTGCTGCACATCGGCTTTGTCTAGCTGTTTGTCTTTGGCGAGCGCGGGCTACTGTTCATTGCAGTGTGCTGGCTTCTCATTGTGGTGGCTTCCCTTGTTGTGGCGCATGGGCTCTACGCATGTGGGCTTCAGTAGTTGTGGCACGTGGGCTCAGTAGTTGTGGCTCTCGGGCTCTAGAGCACAGGCTCAGTAGTTGTGGCACACGGGTTTACTTTCTCCGCAGCATGTAGGATCTTCCCGGACCAGGGCTCGAACCCGTGTCCCCTGCCTTGGCAGGTGGATTCTTAACCACTGCTCCACCAGGGAAGTCCCTAAGTCAGAATTTGAACCCAGTCCTCTCCAGTTTCAAGGTCTTGTCAGTTTTTCATTCTCACATGCTACCTGTGGTTCAGAAATCTGTTGAATCACATTTCTGCAAATTCCATTGAAATTGTGATAGGAAGCATTGTTCCTAGTATTTATTCCTCATTTATGAGCTTTCTACCCGAGAATCTTTTTGTTTCAGGGATGGTGGGAGGTCAGTTAGTGAATCCTTTCCTTGCCGTGCTTTCTGGTTTTCGTTTATAATTTCTAGTTCAGTCTTTCTGCTTAAGAACATCCCCTGATTTAAAAGACCTTCAGAGATACACCTGAAAGTAACACAACATTGTAAGTTAATTATACTTCAATAAAGTAAAAATTAAAAAAAAATATATATATATATGTAAAAGACCTTCAGAGAGATAATAATTTCAAAACCTAAACTCTCCCCAGGGATAAAAGAGGAAACATCTCTGCAAGTGTGACCTATTTACAAGCATCACAGGCTCCCACTCTGTCTGGGGAGGTGACAGTATTTTGAATCATAAGGAAATGGAAAGATCTGAATTTAAAAGACTCTAGGATACATTGTCTCAAGAGTTTGGAAATACAAGAGTCATTGGCATATAATACCATTAGAAACATGGACAAGATGAAATAATCATAACTGTGATGAAGATGAAGATGGTGATGGTGATACCAGCCATATTGAGCGCTGCTTGGAGCAGGCACTATGCAAATTGCTTTACATGTGTGCTAGGTAATATTTTGAGATATTAACTTTTCTTTCTCTTTTCCCCCATCCTAATCAGGCAGTTAGTTCTTTTCCTCAGAGGAGGTATCAACACAGATAATAAAAGTGGCCTAGAAGTTTCTCTGTCTTTTGCTTACCTTGAGTCTTTAGAAGAACTTGGAGAGTTTATGAAGGTAAAAGGGAGAAGTAGATTTGTAAGAATAGCTAGAACAGTGGTTCTCAAACTTCTTGATTTCAGGACCTCTTTATGTTCTTAAATATTATTGAAAACCAAAAAGTGCTTTTGTTTACATGTTACTTTCAGATAATTTGTGGATATTCTTTTAGGGTATGTTAAAGAGAAAACCACAGGCCCCAAATGGTGTCACTTATGCTGAAGCTTATGATACCAAACCTAGACTAAATACCTGATGTAATAGTAGTTTTGACCTTACCCAGGAATGTAATCTTAATCTGCCAGTCTGGAATTTTCTAGTCAGCACCAGTGAGGTAATCAGTCACATGGGTCCTCTCTATATCACCCCTCCTCCCCTGAGAAAGGAAGAACAGGTAATCTGCATGGTAGACCCTCATCCTTCCCCTAGAAGAAGGTGACCTGGCCTGAAACAATCCTTTCTTTTCCTTTGTTCATAGCTTCCTTGTCCCACCCTCCTTCTGCCTTTAAAAACCTTACATTTTGTTCAACCCATCAGAGTGCCCTTCTGCTTTCTAGGTGGGATGCCCTCCAATTCATGAATTGTTGAGTAAAGCCAATTAGATCTTCAAATTTACACAGCTGAATTTTTTTTTTCAAACAGGTACTATACTAAAACTCAACAAGTGGTACTTTATAGTCTGGTTGCAGTGTGGAATCTGAAACCACATAAATGAACTTTTTGTCTATCGTTACATTAAAATCCATTCATCTGTGTTGAACTTAGAATGGATCCTCTACCCTTGCATGAATTTGCTGGCCATTCAGAAAAATATTGGCTCACTGAGTGAGTTATGCAGATCTTCCAAATGTTAACATCTTTCACTATATAATATTAAAAGGTGACATTGGTTGTCACCATTGATCTCATCAGAAAAGTTAACACATCAGGAAGCTGTACAGGTTTTCCAAAAAGCTATATTTTATCATTGGCAACAAATGTCACTTGCTTATTTCTTTATTTTTAACTAGCAGGCTCACTTTGTTCCTTTGGTAGAAAATACCAGCCTAAAGCCCAGGGACAAATAAGATGGCTGTCTGTTAGTAGTTCTTTTAATTAAAAAGAAAAAAGGCGGCTAGTTTAGCTCACAGCTCAATTCCTCTAGTGCTTTGTGGCAGAAGTGCAATGTAGCAGGACATTCTGTGTATTTCCCATTTCACCACACAGTCATATTAAAAACATGTGTATACAAGGGTCAAGATTTAATAAAAACAATACTTTTTACTGCTTCATCAAGGGCATTCTTAAGTGAAACTGTTTTGTTCTTTACTGCAAGTGTGTGGTAGAAGAGAATACAACTGTTACTATAGTTTGGTACTGCTGGGGAGGAGAAACTTTTCCTGTACCCTTTTAGATTCTGTGCTTGAGAGTCTTCAGAGTAAACTGACAAACAACAAGTTAGCAAAAGAAAAGACAGATTTTTATTCAAGTAAGGATACGCTGGAGTTCACAGAAAATGTGACTCAAAGAGGTGGAATTTGGATGGAATTAGAATTTGGGACATATATAACACCTTACTAAGGGAAAGAGAGAGAAACGCGCTTAAACGAAAACAGTTGACTTCTTAATAAGGGTCTGGGGAGAAAGGGCACTGAGGGGAAAACAAATGATCTTTTGGAAAGCTGAATGGGCTCTTAGGAGAAAGTCTGTGTAGGGGTGGGTGTGGCGACTTATCATCTACAGGGATAATAGTTGCTCCAAGGCAAGGGATTTATGACAATTGAGTTCTTTTCTTTTTTTTTAAATAAATTTATTTATTTATTTGTTTTTATTTTTGGCCGTGTTGGGTCTTCATTGCTGCGCACGGGCTTTTCTCTAGTTGCAGCAAGCAGGGGCTACTCTTTGTTGCGGTGCGTGGGCTTGTCATTGCGGTGACTTCTCTTGTTACGGAGCACAGGCTCTAGGTGCTTGGGCTTCAGTACTTGTGGCATGCGGGCTCAGTAGTTGTGGCTCGGGGGCTTAATTACTCTGCGGCATGTGGGATCTTCCTGGCCAGGGCTCGAACCCATGTCTCCTGCATTGTCAGGCAGATTCTTAACCACTGCGCCGCCAGGGAAGTCCCAATTCATCAGTATTTTAAATGATAAACTTTGTGTTCGTGCAAGAAAATCCAACAGTAAAGAATGGTATGACGTGATTTCCTGGTCCCAGTCCTTACTCGCCATTAATAGTTTCTTATATATCCTTCTGGAAAATGTCCATGCTTATAAAACCAAATACATGCACACACACATACATGCTTCAACAAATAAAACAACTTGTATACAAATAAATATATATGATCTATTAATAAAATCATAAATAAGAGCATAATATGCATTCTATTCTGCAACTTTTTTTAACAATTAAGTGTTTGTTGGGCATTTTCACACAACAGTACAATTGATTCGCTACATTTAAAATATTAGTTTCACATTATTGCAATATTTATATTAGTATGCTTTAATCATAGCCTTAGCAACGGACATTTATGTTGCTCATATATATTTTTAAAAATAGGTATTACTTAAAAAAAATAGGTATCACTTAATTGGCCTCCAATATGTTGCACCAATTTACACTCCTACCAATGGCATATGTGCGTGCCTGTTTCTCAGCACCCCCACTGTCACTGAGGATTATCAGAACTTTAAAAAATAGATTTAAAAATTTATCTAAGTCTGTCTTTTGCAGTAGAAATGTATATGCATTGGAAATGCATGAAGTCAGCACATTTACCTGAGTAGACAAATTGTAGAGTCCCACATCAGTGTAAGAGTAAGGTAGTGGGGGGTCATTAATTTGTTTCTCTAGTTTATTTTCCTAAGATTTGGGACTTAGAAAGCATTTTCTCATACAGTGCTCCAAATGGTGAGTGGGTTCACAGGCTAGATGGGGATGTTATACTATAGAAGTTACTAGGCCTCTAATTCCAGCTTCCAGGGTACTTGTAGTTAATATCCCCAAAATGTAAGGCTGTGCTGGTAGTTTGAGACTCTAATCACTGTTTAACCATGTTTTTTTAAATTTTGTTTTGTTTGAAATACATTCAGACATCCAATTTGGGAGGTCAGAAACACACTTCCCCTCTATTGTAGTTATATGGTGTGTACCCACCACCTCACCTCTCCTACCTTCCTCATGCTGGGAGACAAGTCTTCCCCAGAGTTTTGGATCTCGGCAGGCGGACATGCCATCTTACACACTACCCTCGACTGAACGTGAAACAACCTGAGAAACACAGACTATTCAATGGGAGAAGGGAGAAGAGGAGTGAAGGAGGTAGATAAAAATCCCCCTTGGCTATGGAGAAAAGGCTGAGGGTTTCAGTTCCCTTGTTTGAGGCAAAGATGGCACAGAGCCCCAGGAATAGGCTTAAAATAGTGATCCTGGCAGGGCATACAAGACTTCTGAGATTGATCAGAAAAGCTTCCAGCTTATGAGATCTCCAGTGTCTTTTTTCAGCCAGCAACTGGAATAGCAGGGTAAGTCATCTTTCTAATTTCTTGATATACTTCTTATCAACAAATAGTTTTTTCAGACTTCTTGGGTGAGAAAGCAGAGTTCTCTCCTACGCTGAGGGGAAGGAACCTGTTTCCTGGAAATAGCTCTGCCATATTTCACCAGAAATACCTCATAGCCTCATTGGTTGTATTTCTTAAGGCTCTGATGAAGTTCTATGTTCTCAGAAAGAGGGGACAAGTAAATACAAGTCCACTTCAACGTTCTGAATTCCTGGGTGCAGAAAGTATAGTATGTATACTCTCATCTCCATACGCATCACAGTATTTGCTTCTGGCACTGAGAAACAGCATTCAGTGAGCCCAGAAACACTTGGGTTTTGTACAACTTTTTTTTTTTTTTTTAACGAATCCTTATCTTAAAATGTCTATCAACTTTCTTTAACTTTTTAATTTTTTATTGTCTCTTTTAATCTTTTCAAAATCGAGGAATAATTGACTATCAACTAGTTTTTTCTAATAAATTAATTTTACTTATTTATTTTTGGCTGCATTGGGTCTTTGTAGCTGCGTGGTCTTTCTCTAGTTGCGGCAAGCGGGGGCTACTCTTTGTTGCCGTGCGTGGTCTTCTCATTGCGGTGGCTTCTCTTGTTGAAGAGCATGTGCTCTAGGCACACAGGCTTCAGTAGTTGTGTCCCACAGGCTCTAGAGCGCACACTCAGTAGTTGTGGCACACGGGCTTAGTTGCTCCATGGCATGTGGGATATTCCCGAACCAGGGATAGAACCTGTGTCCCCTACATTGGCAGACAGATTCTTAACCACTGCCACCAGGGAAGCCCTCAACTAGTTTTTAAAATTTAAAATCACAACTTCTGGTAGCAGGTTTAAAGAAACTAATTAAAGCTAAGTATTAAAGAAATTCAGATGGCCATCAAATATTTGCCCTCCAGAAAGAATGCCAGCCCTAACTGATTTCATTAATGAGTTCTACCAAATCTTCAAAGCATACTTAATATCTATCTCATGCAAACTGTTCTAGAAAATAGAAAAGTTCAGAAATGGCCAGTTCATTTTGAAGGCCAAAGTCTTTTTTTCATTTGTTCATTCATTTATTTATATTCAGTTTTTTAAAATTGAGGTATAATTGACATATAACATTGTATAGTTTTATGTAATAGGTGTTGTACACCTGTTAGTTTCAGGTGTAGAATATAGTGATTTGATATTTGTATATATTGTGGAATGATCACCACAATAATTCTAGCTAATAACTGTCACCATATATAGTTGCAAAAAAATATTTTTTTTCTTGTGATAGGGACTTTTCCAGAGGCCAAAAGTCTTGATTCAAAAACTAGATAATGGACTTCTCCGGTGGCGCAGTGGTTAAGAATCTGCCTACCAATGCAGGGGACACAGGTTCTACCCCTGGTCCGGGAAGATTCCACATGCCTTGGAGCAACTAAGCCTGTGCACCACAACTACTGAGTCTGAGCTCTAGAGCCGCGTGTCATAACTACTGAAGCCCGCGCACCTAGAGCCCGTGCTCTGCACCAAGAGAAGCCACCGCAGTGAGAAGACCACGCATCGCAATGAAGAGTAGCCCCTGCTCTCCACAACTAGAGAAAGCCCACACGCAGCAACAAAGACCCAATGCAGCCAAAAATAAATAAAAAATAAATAAATTTATTTAAAAATAAGGACAATACATGAAAAGAAAATTATTGACCCCAAACACTTATGAATGTAAGTGCAAAAAAAAAAAAAATCTAAATAAAGTATTAGCTAAACAAATCCAAAAAAAGTATTTAAAAAATCATACATCAAAATCTAGTAGTTTATTCTAGTAAAGCCATACTGGTTCAAAAGTGGAAAATCTACCGGTGTAATTTACTACATTAAGAACCTAAAGTAGAAAAATCATTATCTAAATTGAGAAGAAAACACTGGATAAGTCTTAGTGCCTATTTATGATTTTTTTAAAAAGCAAGAACTCTGAGACTTCCCTGGTGGCTCAGTGGTTAAGAATCTACCTGCCAATGCAGGGGACACGGGTGTGAGCCCTGATCCGGGCAGATCCCACATGCCGCAGAGCAACTAAGCCCGTGCGCCACAACTATGGAGCCCGCGTGCCACAACTACTGAAGCCTGTGCGCCTAGAGCCCATGCTCCGCAACAAGAGAAGCCCCCCCAATGAGAAGCCCTGCGCACCGCAATGAAGAGTAGTCCCCGTTCGTTGCAACTAGAGAAAGCCTGCAGGCAGCAATGAAGACTCAACGCAGTGAAAACAAATTAATTAATTTAAAAAAAAAGCAAGAACTCTTAGCAGAGTTGGAGTATAGAGCTTTCTTAATTTGATAAAGATTTTATACCAATTTCAGACACGTCTTAAAGATTGAAAACAAATCCTTGTTAATTTACCACAGTGCTTGTAGGGGAGGAAAAATAATTTTTCCTCTACCCTTCTGAGTTCTTAGCTGAGACCCCTGAAATAAAAGGCAGATTAACAAAACAGAAGAAAAACAGAAGTTTATCAACACGTATACCTCATGGATACATGGAAGATACCCAGGGAAAAATAAGTAATCACTGAGGTGTCTTAGAATTCAGGATTAAATACCAGTTTAATAGGGAAAGAGGATGGGAGATGTAGGCATCTTAGGGATGAGTAAATGATTTTTAGGAAAAGTGAATGGGCCTTTAGAAAAATAAATGTGAGTGACAGTTTGTCTGGGTGTGGTTTCAATTTCTAGTCTCCTCTTCTGTGATAAGAGTCAATCTACCCTGGTTGATTAAATTCGCGGGGTGGGGATTTATGACAACCGGGTTTCTTTTTGGAGGATCTGTCTTTAGGCAGATAAAGAGAGTTCAATGAAAGCCTCCCCCTGCATTTGCTGCTTTTCAAATGCTAACAGCTCAAAATAACCAATGTACCAAAATGGCACATTTCGGAGTGGCATGTTCTGAACTCCTACAGTCATATTTTGGGGTGGCATTATTCTCCTACCCATCATGCTATAAGGAAGAGAAAAGTTGTATTGGTTTATTTTATCAGTTTTCACATACAGGTTCTGTGAAGATGATTTGTAGAGTGTTGAAAACATAAAAACAGAAAAAATTGTTGTGGACTTTTGTCATATTTTTTGGTTGTCCAGTTTCCAACTCTTCTTCCTTTATGGGAGAAATCCTTTATTGTTTATAATCATGTACATGAGATGCAATGCTCTGCTTCCCACAGTGGAACCTTATGTGGGAACATCTTCCTTTTTCTTGAACTGTAGCCCTTCTGCAGCCAGTGTGAGATATGATCTTGGCTTAGCCAGTGAGATGCTCCTGCCTGGACCCTACTCTAGCCAGATGGCCTATGATGGTTCGATTGTGCTAGCTGTGGCAGTGATCAATGGGGGCAATGTCCAGCAGCTTCCTACTGCTTGGTCTTCCAGAGCTGTCTTGACTCCTGCATGTCTTCTCAGTTTGGTGTTCCTTTCCCATTGACTCATTGAACCCATGAGAGCCTTCAGTAAATCCTCATTTTTCTTTTCATTTAAAGTTTTATGTATATGCAACTAAGAACCTTGACTGATACACCTTTCTTTCTGTCACCTAGAAGCAATTCAGTTAATGTTTTATTCTATTTCTTTCCATATTTTTGCTTTGCATTTTTTATATAATTACGATCAAGCTCTCTACTTTTTTTTTTTTTTTAAGAACAATAAACACCTTTATTACATGGACTAAGATAGGAAGGAGGAGGACTCATTTGCCTTTCTGGGCCTTGATTTTCCTTAGATAGAGCTCCAGCTCCTTGCCCTCCAGCACATAGCCATCTGCTTGGCCACACTGGCCTGGTCTAAAAGTGATGCATGCAAGAAGCTTGTCCTGCTGGAACTGCTCCTCTAGAAGACTGCTGATTTGAGCATTCTTTTTCCTTTCATCATATTTCTTCTGAATTTTCTTTGTTTTTTGTTTAAAATTTCTTAGACATACTAATGGCCAACAAACACATGAAAAGAGGGCTTCCCTGGTG
Organism: Stenella coeruleoalba; assembly: GCF_951394435.1. Taxonomy (NCBI): domain Eukaryota; kingdom Metazoa; phylum Chordata; class Mammalia; order Artiodactyla; family Delphinidae; genus Stenella; species Stenella coeruleoalba. The sequence continues at coordinate 66,408,435 of NC_137147.1, read as the reverse complement.
GCGCAGTGGGTGAGAGTCCGCCTGCCGATGCAGGGGACACGGGTTCGTGCCCCGGTCCAGGAAGATCCCACATGCCGTGGAGCGGCTGGGCCCGTGAGCCATGGCCGCTGAGCCTGCGCGTCCACAGCCTGTGCTCCACAACGGGAGAGGCCACAACAGTGAGAGCCCCGCATACTGCAAAAAAAAAAAAAAAAAAAAAAAAAACACATGAAAAGATGCTCAGCATCACTAATTGTTAAAGAAATGCAAATCAAAACTACAGTGAGGTATCCCTTCACACCCATCAGAATCGCACCGTTAAAAAATCCCCAGACAATAAATGCTGGAGAGGGTGTGGAGAAAAGGAACGCTCTTGTACTGCTGGTGAGAATGTAAATTGATACAGCCACTGTGGGGAACAGTATGGAGGTTCCTTAAAAATCTAAAAATAGAACTACCATATGACCCAGCAATCCCACTACTGGGCATATACCCAGAGAAAACAGTAATTCAAAAAATGCACACACCCCAATGTTCATAGCAGCACTATTTACAATAGCCAGGTCATGGAAGCAACCTAAATGTCCATCAGCAGTGGAATGGATAAAGAAGATGTGGTACATATATACAATGGAATATTACTCAGCCATAAAAAGGAATGAAATTGGGTCATTTGTAGAGATGTGGATGAATCTAGAGACTGTCATACAGAGTGAAGTAAGTCAGAAAGAGAAAAACAAATATCATATATTAATGCGTATATGTGGAACCTAGAAAAGTGGTACAGGTGAACTGGTTTGCAGGGCAGAAATTGAGACACAGATGTAGAGAACAAATGTATGGACACCAAGCAGGGGAAGCGGCGGGTGGGGGGTGGTGGTGTGATGAATTGGGAGATTGGGATTGACATATATACACTAATATGTATAAAATGGGTAAGTAATAAGAACCTGCTGTATAAAAAAATAAAATAAAATTCAAAAAGAAAAAAAAAAAAAGAAATTCCTTCCCAGGTAGGATTTAAAGAAGTTAAAAGCTCTCCTCAGCTCCATAGATGAGAGGTTAACAAACCCAAAGGCCAGGGGACAGGGCAGGCGGCCCAGTCTTGCCAATTATGAGAACTTTGGCCACCTGCCAGGATGGACAAAGCAAACCAGCACATATCTTTTAATTTCCTCACAGTCTATTAAGTAACATATAATAGATACTCTTCAACTGAAAGAATTTAAAGTCACATGCCTAGAGCCGCCTTATTTAGCCAGTCTCTCGCATGTTGACCTCTTATCACCAAAAATATCTCCTGTAGCTATTCATGCTATTAGATCCCTTTACTGCTGTTGTGGGTATGTGTAAACAGGAATTCTCATTTGAGTCATGATTAGTCTCCAGATAATTAACTCATGAACTTGTGGCTAAAAGTTTCCTTTGTTAATAGCCTTAGATTCTACTAAAGTAGAGCTAACAGAAAGGGGAGAGAAGTAAATTTGGTTGGGGGAAATACTACTATTTGGCACATACTTCTTAAACCAGTTTAACTTCATTTTACTGTATTTTTGATTGGCCAAGGGTGGGTAAGAGACTTTACATAACTGCTCTCTTAATTTGTTGAGTTAGAGAAGTTCCTTGATCTGTTTCTAAGTTCCTTAAATAGCCTGTATTAATCTAGCTCTTTTGACTTTCTCCATGTAGGTTCATCCTATCACCACTCAATAAGTATTTGGGGCTTGTGTTTTGGATCCAGCTGTTTAAGAAGAATGACTGAGAAGGAAATTAGGCCATAATTCTAGAAGGTGAGATTGAAATAGGTGTTAATCTTAAACATAAAGACAAAATGAAATGAGGCACACAGAAAAATGAGCAAAGTGATTATGAAGTTTGCTTTTAAATTAAATACAAATCTACAGCAAGCTGCATCTCTTTTCAGAGTCAACTCAGGGTCAGCCTCTGTAGTCCTTTGCAGTGTGGTAAATCCACTCAAGGCCTAGAGTTCAGCTGTCTTCCCTATCGATTCAAGTTAAGCTAAGATCCTTTTTTTTTGCTGTTTTTTTTTTTTTTTTTTGGCCGTGCCACCTGGCATGCGGATTCTTAGTTCCCCGACCAGGGATCAAACCCGTGCCCCCTGCAGTGGAAGTACAGAGTCTTAACCACTGAAACACCAGGGAAGACCCTAGGATCCTTTTCTTGAAACTCATGAAAATAGGACAACAGATTCAGTTGTCGACATTAGCAGTGGCAGTCACTCGCTCTGTTGCTGTTGGGTTTTTTTGGTTTGTTTGTTTTTTGTGTTAAAAAAATGTTTTTTAAGCTTTTATTAGAAAGTTGATTTCATATGCTCTCCTGCTGGAGTAAGTCTATATCTGAGGATGCTAAAAGCCTTGCTGCCAAGCCAGTTTTGAATGTAGTTTAAACTGGGAAAGGAACCTTCATTGGGATGGTGGCCAAGAAGCTAGTCAGTTGTAGATATAGCTTAAAAGGTCATTGGCTCACTTGCAAAAATGCTGGCAGCCTCAACATTTGCTACAAATTCCTCTCATTAATCCGTTGTTTTTGAATTTCTTTCCCACTGAGAAACCTAAGAATGTCTCTTGCCTGAATGTACCATTCTCAGCTGATCTGCTTCCCTGAGATGTTAGGAATGATGGCCTGCAGCATCCCCCGTGAGTCACAGCTCAGGAGGCAGGAAGCCTTACAAGTTCTTTGCATATAGCCACTACCCTGTCTCTCTGTGACTCAGTCCACACTCTCAAAAGGTCATAGACAACATGCCTTGAGAAGCACCTGAGGCTTTGACCCAGAACTGTCAGAACCAGAAAGGGTCTCAGATAGCCTGTCCAAGAGGGGAACTAACCATCCTGGCTCACCTGGTACTGAGTTTCCTGGGACACAGAACTTTCAGTGCTGAGCCTGGGAATTCTAGACAAATAGGGATAGTTGGTCACACTATGCTCAACTATTTAGCAGAGAAGAAACTGAGGCCAGGAGGCTGACCTGCCCACACTAACAAAATTAGAATCCAGATCCATTGGTGCTAAGGGTTCAGTGCTCTTTCTATACTGGTACTTCCTTATATGCGCATAGTGCATTGCACACTATAGGTACTTAAGATTCTACTGTGGTGGTTTTATGAGTTCAAGGGAAGTGCTTTTCACAGATATGATCATTTCTAATTAGCAGTGATCTCACTCAAGGTCATCATTAGTCAATGGTCTCTACTTCTGGACTCTGAACAGAATAGAGTTAATGAAGGGGAGGGAAATGTAATGAACAATAATAGAAGTGGTTAAGAAAACAGAAGGATTGGGCTTCCCTGGTGGTGCAGTGGTTAAGAATCCGCCTGCCAACGCAGCCCTGGTCCAGGAAGATCCCACATGCCGCAGGGCAGCTAAACCCGTGCGCCACAACTACTGAGCCTGCGCTCTACAGCCTGAGAGGCACAACTACTGAAGCCCGCGTGCCTAGAGCCCGTGCTCTACAACAAAGAGAAGCCACCGCAACGAGAAGCCCGTGTACCACAATGAAGAGCAGCCCCCGCTCGCTGCAACTAGAGAAAGCCCATGTGCAGCAACAAAGACCCAACGCAGCCAAAAATAAATAAATGAAAGAAAGAAAGAAAGAAAACAGGATTGTGCAAAGATGGAGAGACCTATGTGTACAGGTTGGCTGAGCAACACTGCAGCAGGGGACACGTAGAAATACAATATGGGGTATAAACACCAAAGAGAAGGGTACATTATTTCCCTGTCCTCAAAGAGTATGGTGATGACTATGTAATGAAAATTATATCACTGATGTTCATGGTTATATGTTTTCCAAGGACTTCGAAAGAACCTAACTCCCAGCAGTATTTGTCCTTCTAGGTCTGAGATCTGCCCTGTTTTTCTTACCAGTTTTCTCCCCTGGATACTGAGTTTTCAATAAAGTAGCATAAATTACTAGGGATCATTAGTCTGTTATACCTAGATCTTTATGATCTCTTATCTAAACACTGCTGTATCCCATTCAATGCTATAGTCTTCTCACCTGCAAGAGGAACTGGTGGTATCTGTATGAGGGAACAGAAAAAGCATTAGGAATGTGACTGGCTGATGATTAAGTCTAGAGAAATGACTGTTGGAAACAAGGGTCCAGGAACATTATTTATTGTGGCCATCTTCAGCAATTCATTTTGTGGGGTAGTGCTAGGCACTTGAATTCTTTTATCTGGGATGGAACTCAAGGAAGTGGCACATGGAAAGGGAGCAGCATAGACAAAATGGAAGTGACTAAGGTGTTTTGACACCCATTAAGATGGGTGTTAACTCTCAAAATGGAAGCCAGATAACTACTTTTCTATTCCACCACACCTTTTCCTGCTGGTGACCAGAGACAGAGTTACCTTTTCTTCTGACTAATCCCTAAAAACACGGGTGAACAGAGGCATAGCTGACCTACTTTGTAAATACTTATTGTAGTGTTAATCAGCAAATTTACTGCAGGCAGAGGTCAAGTGACCTCACAGCCATTCTGCTTTAGGCTGAAAGCCACAGTGGGAGCTGACCTTAGTTAGGGTGGTGCTGCTCCAAAAATGGACTTGTGACCACCCATCAGAAGCAAGATGCAAAACAAGCGTTGTTTAAAAATGCAAATTATTGGGCCATACCCCAGACATTCTGAATCTGTTTTTTTTTTAAAATAAACTTTACAATTTAGAATAGTTTTTATTTTTTAATTTTTTTTAAATTTACTTATTTTATTTTTGGCTGCCTTGGGTCTTTGTTGCTGCATGTGGGTTTTCTCTAGTTGCAGCGAGCGGGGGCTGCTTTTCGTTGCGGTGTACAGGCTTCTCATTGAAGTGGCTTCTCTTGTTGCAGAGCCCGGGCTCTAGGCACGCGGGCTTCAGTAGTTTTGGCGCGTGGGCTCAGTAGTTGTGGCTAACGGGCTCTAGAGCACAGGCTTAGTAGTTGTGGCGCACGGGCATAGCTGCCCCGCGGCATGTGGGATCTTCCCGGACCAGGGTTTGAACCCGTGTCCCCAGCATTGGTGGGTGGATTGGGGAAGCCCTAGAATAGTTTTAGATTTACAGAAAAGTTGTGAAGGTAGTACAGAGTTGCCATATACCTAAACACTCGGTTTTGCCTGTTATTAACATATTACGTTAATATGGTACCTTTCAACTAGTGAACCAATATTGATGCTTTATTATTAACTAAAGTTCATACTGTATTCAGACAGCCTTAGTTTTTACCTAACATCCCATTTCTGTTGCAGGATCCCATCCAGAATATGATACATTTTTGTCTCCTTAGGCCCTCCTTGGTTGTGATAGTTTTTCAGACTTTCCTTGTTTTTGATGACCTTGATGGTTTTGGATGGGGTCTTCGTTGCAGTGCGGAGGCTTCTCATTGCCGTGGCTTCTCTTGTTGCGGAGCACGGGCTCTAGGTGCGCGGGCTCAGTAGTTGTGGTGCACGGGCTTCTCATTGCAGTGGCTTCTCTTGTCGCAGAGCATGGGCTCTAGGCATGTGGGCTTCAGTAGTTGTGGCACGTGGGCTCAGTAGTTGTGGCACACGGGCTTAGTTGTTCTGCGGCATGTGGGATCTTCCTGGACCAGGACTCGAACCTGTGTCTCCTGCACTGGCAGGCGGATTCTTAACCACCGCACCACCAGGGAAGTCCTCCCCCTTTTTTTGAAAGGAAATTACTATGTGCAACCCTTTGAGGGGTGGGGAGTTAGGTTTCACATAAAATTATTTGGAATTCTTCTACATGGGAGATTTGTCTATTTTCCACCATTTATTTATTCAATAATTTATATTAGGATAGACTCATGGACATTTATTTTATACTTTTATATGTCCCCATTGTTGAATTTTTTTATTTTTAATTTTGTTATTAAAACCACTGCCCCACCAGGGAAGCCCACTAACTCCTTTTTTAAAACTTCAGATATAAATCGGTGTGAGTTCTCTAGGGCTGCCATTACAAAGTACCACAATCTCGTTTTAAACAGCAGAAACTTATTCTCTCATAGTTCTGAAAGCTAAAACCCCAAATCAAGGTGTTGAGAGGTCATGTTCCCTCCAAAGCCTCTAGGGGAGGGTCTTGCTCCCCCAGCTTCTGGTAGGCCACGGCATTTCTGGGCTGTGGCAGCATAATTTCAGTCTCTGCCGCCATCTTCACATGTCTGTCGTCCCTCTGTGTCTGTGTGTCTCCTTGTCTTCCAATGGCATTCTCCTCTTCTTACAAGGACACTAGTCAAATTGGATTAAGGTCCCACCCTACTCCAATGTGACTTCACTGTAACTATTTACATTTGTAATGACCCTATTTTCAAATAAGGTCACATTCTGAGGTACTAGGGCTTAAGACATCTATTTGGGAGACATAATTCAACCCATAACAAATTCCCATACCACAGAATTCATCCTTTTAAAGTGTTCTTTTCTGTGGCTTTTACTATATTCACATGGTTATGCAACCAACACCACTATCTAATTCCAGAACCTTTTCCACATTCCAAAACGAAACCCCATACCCATTAGCAGTCACCTTCCCCTCCAATCTTCCTCAGCTCCTGACAACCAGTAACTTACTTTGTTTATATGGATTTGCCTATTCATAAATATTTCATATCAATGGACATTTCATAAAATGGAACCATATGACAAGAGGCATTTTATGTCTAGCTTATTTCACTTAGCATACTGTCTTTAAGGTTAATCTCCATTGTATCATGTATCAGTACTTCATCCCTTTTATGGCTGAATAATATTCCATTGAATGGATATACCAATTTTGTTTATATATTCATGAGTTGATGGACACTTGGGTTGTTCCCACTTTTTGGCTGTTATCAATAATTCTGCTGTGAATATTCATGTACAGGTTTTTGCATGACTTTTTAATTCTTTCATACCTAGGAGTGGAATTGCTGGATCATATTGTTAATTATGTTTAATTTTTTGAGAAACTGTCAAACTGTTTCCAAAGCAACTGCACTAAATTCTCAGCAGCAGTATAAGAAAGTTCTAATTTCTACACGTCCTCCTCAACACTTGTTATTGTCTTTTTGATCACAGCCATCCTAGTGATCAAGTGAGGTGGTATCTCATTGTGGTTTTGCATTTCCCTCATGAATGAGGATACTGAGCATCTTTTCATGTGTGTATTAGCCATTTGTATGTCTTCTTTGGAGAAATGTCTGTTTTAACTCTGCCCATTTTAAAATTGAGTTGTCTTTTCATTGTTGAGTTTTGAGAGTTCTTTACATATGCTGGATATTCTCTCTCTCTCTCTCTCTCTCTCTCTCTCTATATATATATATTTAGCTATGATTTGCAAATTTTTTTCTCCCATTCTGTGGGTTGTCTTTTCACTTTCTTATAATGTTGTTGTTTTAATATTTATTTATTTATTTTGGCTGCATCGGGTTTTAGTTGCGGCATGCAGGATCTTCACTGCAGCATACAGATTTCTTAGTTGTGGCATGCATGCGGGATCTAGTTCCCCGACCAGGGATCGAACCCAGGCCCCCTGCATTGGGAACGCAGAGTCTTACCCACTGGACCATCAGGGAAGTCCCGTCTTTTCACTTTCTTGATGGTGTCCTTTGAAGCACAAAAGTTCTTAATTTTGATGAAGTCCAATTTATCTTTGGACTTCAAAGATAAAGCCACTTGTGCTTTAGGTGTCATATGTAAGATAAATGGTTTAGGCATATGTTTGCCCAGAGACAGACAGTAGGTGATTTCTGGAAGTTCCAGTACTATGTTAAGCATATAAATCAAACAACTAAAGGAACATTTTCATATTGTAGAAAATTCTACAAAAATTTTTATACTAAATTGAGAACTCAGAATGGTCACATTATTACTGAAAAGAGAAAGCATTTGCAATGAAAACTATAGCAAATGGCAGAGTCACAATACAGCTGACTGGGGAATAGGAAGTGCATGTTCTAACCATTTCTCATCTGATATTGACTCAAAAGAGTGTGTTGACTGCTGAAACAAAAGCATTTCCATAATTAAGCAAATCTGTTTTTACGAAGCTTTTGTGTTTAAACAAAGGCCTAGATGATGTGTTTCTAGTACCTGACACTACTAGGGAGGAAAAGGTAGGAGAAAACAAGTCACCCTGGCAATTCAGGGAGCAGTGAGCACTCTTCCAGCATTTGATTGCAAACTACAAGGCCCAAAGCTTTGTTAAGATTAGAAACAAGTAACTAACAGAGAAATATTGGGACTTATAGGCTCGTTGTTCACCAGAGAGCATCAGTTTTGGTTGCATATGAATGTTTTGGTTTTTTTTTTCTGAGGACACTTGTACTAGCCCAGTAACACCACTAACAAAACTGCTTTTGCTGTGTCACTGGCATACTTTAAATTGCTTTAAAAAATATCTCACTTGTTTTGTTCTTTCTTGGAATGTTTTATGTTATAAAGCAGTCCACTACTGCTGATAGGTGTGTGTATATGCATATATGTGTGTGTGTGTGTGTGTGTGTGTGTATATATATATATATATATATATATATAGTGTGTGTGTGTGTGTGTCTAAAGTTTTTTTGCATCTAGATTTTTTTTCAGAGAAAAGTATTAAATTTTGATCCCATTAAGCAAAACATTGTCAACATTAGTTTTTCATTGGTAGCAATGACCTCTTAAATTTTCTTAATAGAATTCTTTAAAAAAATAAGTATTTTCTGAAATATTTTGTCAGAGAACGATATGTGGATATGTGCTAAGAATGCCTATTAAGTAATTAGAATTTTCTCCAAGTAGTCAGTGGAATCATTTTATAATGTCCTAAGTAGAACAGCCAGGAGTCCTGAGCAAACAGAAAGGCAATTAAAGGAAGCTAGCTCCTTTGAATTTACAGAACCTAGGATTGTATTTGTGGTCTGTACTGGATACATTCCAGCTCTACATCACAACACAAAATTTCCCATTTCCTCAAAGCTAAAAGCCGAGGCATCAGCTAAGTAGATTGATAAACAGAAAAGTCAAGATAGGCACAGTTCATTAAACTGTCAGCCAGCAGGTGAATAACCATATTTCTGATAAATTGAGGTCTTGCAAGGGTTAACAAGTTATTTGTAAAGAGGAAAGTACATTCAATTGATGGAGAAAATGCAATATATGTAACTACCTTGATTCTACAATTATGTTAACAGGACTCTGAAAGATACATATAGGCAGACTACTGAAGCTTTAGGACTGTTAGCATAATATAATCATTAAACGGCCAGAAATGATTCAACATTTTAACTATAGTTTTTGGGTAGTATAGACTTTATTTCATATATTGTTAGTTTTGTATTAACATTATCATAGTTTATTAGCTTGAGGGTTGAAATTTCTTCCCTCAAAATGTAAACTAATATTGTAATAAAAAGACAAAGCGAATCCTTCTGTTCAAAATTAATGTTACAAAAGACTCTTAGGTTATACATTTATTCCGTCAAGTATGTATTATTCTCTAAGCCTGTACCATATGATATTCCTTCCAGGAAGTCCATCTCAGAAGCGTCAGTTTTCTTCCCTGGGTTCCCATAGCACTATCCTTGTATCTCTTTTATAGCACTTATTTGTATCTTTTAAAGTGCCTTAATGTTCCTTTTAGGTGGGCGGTGAAGTTTGATTTATAGAAGCAGAAATTTTGCTTCGGATGCTCTATTTATAGAAATCTGGTCTTTCTGATGTTACTTTTTATAAGTCTTTCCATGATAAGCTTTTAAATAGTAGGTTAAATAAAATGAGACTCAACTAGTAGTTTGGGCTGTATTTCTTCCCTTAGAAAAACATAAAGCTCAAGCAAACATTATATATACCACTTTGTTTCATCCAGTTTGCTCATCAACACATTAAATTTGTAAAGAATTACCAAGTTAAAGTGCAACTGCTTTATAACAACTGGAGACTTGTTAAAATAAAACAGATGTAAAGAATTTTTGATGTGCTTTTCAGTCTTAACTATTCACCTTTAAACAAATCAGAACTTATATCAACAACTAATCATGTATTCATTATTCCCATTGAAATTGTAGACGTCACAAATTTTTCCCACTTTTTCCTGTTGTATTAGCCAGAAAACTTTTCGTGGCAATTTGGAGAAATATTAAACGAAAATATCTTCAACTAGGAGTGAAGAAAGCTCTGGAAGGAATGTGGAACAGTGAAAGAAGAGAAAAGCTTTACCTTGATAGAATCAGGACCACCAACGGACCTTTTCTGTCTCTAGCTTGGAACCTGGGATCAAAAAGGTGGGTTCAAGTCTCAGCCGTTAAGCCTTAATTTCTGTATCAGTAAGGGTATCTTTACTAATTCAATATTGTATTAAACAAGATGATACATTAAAAAAAAGCCTATAGAATTGTGCCCAACTCAAAGTTCCTAATTCCATGACACTGGACATATTTTTTCACAACTACTGATATTCATATAGCACCTTTAAATCCAGACAATTCAGGATACCAGGTCACTAAATGAGGAGCAGAAATCTTAATGTTTAAGAACAAACTAAATGAAATAAAAAACAATACAAAAGAAACAAAAAAAAAAAAACTATATCCTGAGAATATCCCAGTCCAGCATTTGCCTTGGCAAAGGAATAAATTTCTCAGCTCAAATTCATCCTACACCAGTACAGTTCAACAGTTTTTCAAGTGTCTAGTTGATGCCACACAGGCAGTTACAGAAGACAAAATTTCTCCCTTTAAGACACAGTCTAAAAGGGAGTATTAAAATGCAATGTGATGTTCAGTGCATAGAATAATATATAAAGTACTGCAGGAACACAGATGAAGAAGCAGTTTCATTTGCTTGGTTTGAGAGGAGGGTAAGAAGCGTTAAGGAGTTATCAAGGGGAAGTGACATTTAAACCAGGCCTAAAAGGACTGGGAGTCAGCCAGATAGGACAAGGGAGAGAAGGGCATTCAGGTGAAGGAAACAATAATGAGTATACAGTCAAATTCATAGAGATAATTAGAAAGACAAAGAATGCAAACCATTGCAAAGAATGTTCCAAAGAAAGGGCTCCCCTCAGAAAACAGGCTAAGTTTCAGAGAAAATATTATTTGCTCCACAGAAATGATTTTCTGCACTCTGTGAGACTAACCAGTCATCTTTTGTGAGTAAAATAATTTCAAATACAAGAATGATAAAGAAAATTAGCTTTATTTACGTAAATTAGAAAAACTGATTGTAGTGTTAGAATTTGTCAAATGCTTTCATTCTGAACGATTTACAAGTGTATTTATATACAAACATAATAAAATAGAGTACCATCACATTGCTTTCTCTTGACTCCAAGCGTCTCTCCATTCTGAACATGCCCCTCTCACTTCGGGTTTTAATTTTTAACAGGGAAATGCTTTGTTCTGACACAGTGCTTGATTCACACAGTATAACACTGAAGTGGAAGGAGAGTCAATGACCATCAATAATTAAAAATTATCCTTCAACCAGTATGACTTTATCATTAGATTTTTTCTATATTAAAATATGTTTCATGTTAAAAAAACATACTTGTATTCATTGAGGATCTAAATTTGTTGTACTAAATTTGACATTTATATAAACCCATAATTTAAATATAGATATGAATCTATATTAAACTCATTGGTATGAATGTTTGCCATAAATGAAAATGATGAAAATTATTAGGAACAGAGGTAAAAGAAAATCCATGTGAGAAATTGAAGTGGAAATGCCCTATTCTATTTAAAATCACTAAAATTTCAATTTTCTGAACTCAATACAAATAAAACCAATAGATGGTAAAAAGCCATGATATTTATAGACACCAAATCTTAAGTCACGCTGTAGGGCATTAATTAATTTGTACTATTACATATTTTAGATAATTCTAAACCAAGTTTCCTAAATAGCTTGCCAATCATTTACGTTGTTTGAGAAATCCAAGAAAGTCTAATACAATTATTGAATAAGGCCGAATTTTAAACTGGCAATCGAGATGCAATATAAATGCAGGTAATTTATATTAGAGTCAGGCTTATATATGTCATAGTACTATGTGTGTATGGACTATTAGAAGAAATAAATTTTGTTTTTAAAGCAGTGGTTGGTTTTCTAAGTTTAGTTCTTTAGCACTTTATTGAAATTCCTGGCAAGAATTCTGACAGAGCTCTGTGATTTTATTATATGAAAGAAAGAAAAAAAGAAACCCACAAAAAATGTTAAGTTTGCTGTGACTTTTCAAAGCAATTTAAGTTAAAACAAACAGCCTCCAAGTGCACTTGTGTCTAAAATGCCACTTTTGCCCCCAAAGTGAAAGAAATGATCAAGTATTGCGTTAAGGTGCTTACTATTCAAAAAAAACATCAGAGGAAGTTGGTCTTTAATTGGATGCTTGAATTCTTTCCAGAGTTCTTAGTATGTTTAGATGTTGGTATCTTGAGTTTGACACTTTCTTGATTGCCCTTTATAGCAGCTTCAAGGCGGGCTTTCAAGGCTGGAGAGGAAGCCATTACACTTTTAAAAACTGATGAATACTGAGGCCCAATCTGCATGAGATTTTGCAAAGCAAAGTCATGTAGATTTCTCATTATGGAAGTTGCTGATCCCAGAGCATTCTCATCCAAAAGGAAGGAAATGAGGATGGGCAGAAGACAGGCCACCAGCTGAGAGCCTGGAAGGTAAACAAATGATGTAAGCCCCAGGTTCAGGGATGTAAATGTTTCTTACACACTTGATCTGGACATATTTCCCCCACTTGAAGGGAAGCAGTTCTTCCAATCTCTTCTCCCAAATTAATACAAAACAGTATCAATACTGTTGATTGATTAACATCAACACCTGCCTTTCCACGAGTGTGAAAATATAATGCTAAGTGACTAATGGGATGTTTTACAGTTTAAATAACATTAAATTTCTGATTTTGGACAGATTCTGATTTAGTATGCATTTAGTGCTAGCACTTACGATGCTGTTCCTCAGCAATGGCTACCAGTGCTTCCAAGACCTTTATGCCTTCTTGAAAGATCTGAAGCTCAGTAGTGTCTTCAGGTTTTCTTTTGTCTATTTCCTGCAGTTTTTCCACGATAGAGGATACTAAAGAGTAAATGTACGGGTAGGAAACAGCTGGATTCGGATACTGAAAAATGGAAAGTAGGAGCTGATAGGTCTTGATTTGTACCTAATCAGAGAAAAGACAAAAATAGTATAAACTGTAAATGTAAATTTACGTTTATATTAAAATGTAAGTTTTAATGTAAATTTTTAAAGTAAATTAAAAAATGTAAATGAAAAAAATTTAAAGCCTCCCCTCCCACACTTAAATTTATTTTATTTCTAATTTATCTTTAATTTTGGAAGTCCAAGCACTAACAGTTATTCAAACTTGCATGCTAACAGTGGTTGTGACAGCTTGGAGTGGGAATAAAGTGGTTAATTTTTCTTCTTTTGACTAGTTCCTATTTTCCCCCTCGTTTGTCTCTCTATAGTAAAAAATCAAACAAACACACAAACTTGAAACATATTTTGGAAAATGTTTTAGATGAAAATCACATATATTTGATGCTATGAAGGTTTTAAGGAACCATGTCTGGACCATATTAATTATGTGTAATCCCATACTGGAGGCACCCCTTTGAGACTGCTACATAAAGCTCCTGTTAGGCTAGAGGAAACAGATAGGGCAGGAGAACAAAAGGAGATGACTATACAGCAAATATAGAAACCATCCTTTATTCATTTGAATGATTATTTTTTTTCTGAGAGAAAATCTGGTTACTAAGTTTTAAGAGTCTATTTGTGATCATGTGCTACAAACTTATTTTGTACCACATAACAGCATAGGAAATTAATTTAGCAAATACAAGGGCCAGAAAGGAATGGGATTAATTTGTATATGCTGCTTTTGAAACAGGTCCCATTATTTTACAGTCATATACTGAAGGCACATGCTAGCGTCTTCCTTCCCTTTTTTTTTGAAAGGAAATCCACTGAAGTTCTAGGGATATATCAATGTTAAGATGCCCCTATTTTAAATTTAGGTTTTTTTTTTTTTTTAATTTTTTAAAAAACATTTTCTTTATCTTTCTCCAACTAACTACATTCCATCCTCAGGGCCAAAAAACAAGACCATTATTATTTGACTTTGTCAACCCAAGAACATGAATTAATCCAAACCTAAAAATAATTTTCAGTCTGGTACTTTCTGTTGGACTCAACAAAATCATAAGGAAAAGTTTTGCAAAAGCCTAAACATGTTCCTATTACAAACATCTATCTTCTAAACACACTTACCATAGGATCTTTTATCTCAAGAGTAGCCTTAAATTTCTCAATACAGCGCTTCTGAAGGCATGGGATCGTAGTTACTTCTGGACTGGTAGACAAAGTAAATACTGTGATAGCAGTAAGCAGACTGACTTCATCAAGTTCTTGGTGTGTTCCAGCTACTAAAAAGAAATAATCTATGAGAAACAGATCCCAACACTGTCATATTTACTGTTATATACAGCTGTGAAGCTGTCTCTAGTTTGGTAGTAATTTCTTTTGTGTACCTAAGGATTACAGACAGTAATACGGACTGACTGACTAAGAATCCTGGCAAATGCTGTAGCTTTAAAATATGCATTTTACGTAATTCTAGAGTCAAGAATTACCAAAGAAATTACAGTCTGCGTTAAGTAAAGACATCAGTAAATACTTATATACATTTACTAGGAATATGCATTAACTAGTTATGTGACCTTGGATATTTAACCCCATCTTCAGTTTTCTCATCTGTAAAATGAAAGTAACAGTACTTAAATTTATAAGGTTATGAGGATTAAATGAGTTAATCCTTGCAAAGCATTCAGAATAGCATGTTGCACATAATGCTCAATATAAATTAGCTGTTATATTACTGTTTTTATTGTGGAGAAATACAGAAATGCTTGGACAGTTTTTTCTTTGTTAAGTTTAAAGTATTCATATTTTGATAATACACGTGTCAAGCGAAAATAACTTAGCACTTTGTTTGCTACATATACCATTTCTTAACAGTACAGAAAAATTTGAAAATATCTGTGTGTGCCACAATCATTTAAAGGAATTTTCTACTGGATGTAATTTACTTCATTTCCCAAAGTCATACTCTCATTAAATAATTTTAATGAACCTCTTGTGGAAAATCAATGTTATTTGAAAAGGAAAAGGTGTGGCAAATTCAACTCATTAAATTGTGTAAGAATGGATTACTACTTATGAAAAAAATTACATATATATGTAGAAGGTTTGGTAACATTCACTCATCAAATACTTAAGAAACGTTTTCTATGTGCCAGCACTCTTTTTGGCACTGAGAATACAATTTACAGAGAAGATACAGAATATACCAAGAAGTAAATAAAGGATTTCAGCTAGTCACAAGGTCTATGAATATAAAAAATATATTCAGAGATAATAGAAAGCAACCCAGGAGTTGCTACATTGGGCAGTCAGAGAAAGGTTTAGGAAATTAGTGTTTGAGCTGACACCTGAGACACAGCAGCAATGAAAGCAAAATACTATGGATGGGTAGGATTTATTTTGTAAAAATAATTTGAATAATTTTAAGGTAAAATAGGTGCATGGTTAACATTTAAATTATGACAGTATTATTATAAGCACTTTATATTTAATCCTCATTAGCATCGTGAGGTAGGTACACTTATTTCCCCCATTTTATGGATGAGAAACTGAGGAACGGAAATTCAGTCATTTGCCCAAATCACACAGTTAGTAAGGCATTCAGTTTGATTCCAGAAAGCATACTGTTAACCATGATGCCATAGTGCTTCACATACAGCCAAGTTATTCTTAGTCATTTATAGCAACTTGAAACTACAATAGCTAGTCTGTTTAGTAAAAATGTCTTTTTATTCTCCGTAAGATAAAGTTCTCCTGGGTTCTTCTTCCCATTTCTTCTAAAATTCCCTTATTCTCCCAGCCCTGCCCAAATTCCATTATACCCATTCTCTTTTACCTACAATAGATGCAAGGTTCGCTTAGCATTAAGCCCCATGGAGAGGCCTATGTGGTAAGGAACTGAGGCCTCCTGCTAACTAACAGCCAGTGAGAGACTGAGGCCTCTTACCAACAGCCATGAGCGAGTCCCCTTGGAAATGGGGACTGTGACCCGGCTGTGACCCCGGCCAACATCTTAACAGTAACCTCAAGAGAGACCCCAAGACAGAACCACCCAGCTATGCTGCTCCCCAATTCCTGACCCTCAAAAACTGTCAGGTAACAAATGTTTGTTGTTTGAAGTTACTAAGTTTTGGAGCAATTTGTTATGTAGCAAATGTTTTCCCTATCAGCTCCTTCCTTAATTCTTCTCAGTAGCTAGTCCAAATCCTCAGTGTCCTAACCTCATTCTCTGACAGACAACAGAAAACCATCTGTGTGTGTGTGTGTGTGTGTGTGTGTGTGATGAAAGAGGCAAGCTCATCATAACTCAACCTAACAACTTACGCCTATTAACTTTCCATCCTTACCTCCTTTCCTCCCTCACACTGGCAGATTCATCCTTCTAAATGTGCTGTGAATTTTTTTCCTTTCTGCCTAGAAAAGGGATGCTGCTTCCCTCCCTAATAGTTCCAACTCCAACCCCATTTCCACCTTTTTTCCCCCCATAAGCATGAACTCATACTAGAGCCTCATCTAAAAAATAAAATAAAATAAAATTCCTTGACCCTGTATCTTCCTTCAGCTTTCTCGTCTCCCTGTCGAGAGGAGCCTGTACTTGATCCTTCCCCTCCCTTACTCCTCTCTTGTACCTCAACACTGTGAGCGTGATCTCCACAGTGTATTTTACACTGCTGACCACTCTCGAGTCATTAAAACTCTCTTTTCTTTGGCTTCTGTTTCTGCATTATATTCGGAATCTCCTCCCATCTTGTTGCATAAACCCAAGTTAGGTGATTTCAACCATCCCACTGACAACTCCCAAACGCATGCAGTCTAAAACCATCTCTAGCCAGACTTTCTTGAAGCCCAGACCGCTTCATATTTCATTCCACTTGATTATCCTGTAGGCATTTCAAAATAAACTCACTGTCTTCCTCTGAAAACCCTCACTTTGGTATTTCTGTTAAGGGCACCATGAACACCCAACTCACCTTACCCCTTTCAACTCCTAAACCAAACTATCAGTAAATTCTGTTAATACTTGCTAAACATTTTAGTTTTCATTATTTCACTCCTTGTTATCCTTACTGCTACTACCTTGTCTCCAACAGTCTTGCTTTTTTTCTCTATACTGCTGCCAGAGTGAGTCTTTAGAAATGCAAATCCCATCACTTTACTCCAGTTTTAAGAACACATGCCTATTGAAGGCAGCCCAACTTACCAATCATGCCAGACCTTCCATCATCTGGCCCCACTTACCATCCAACTTCCATCTCTACTAATCACCGTTCACCACCCTCTTACTCTTTCCCCTCAAACCCACATTCTCTCGTTGCTCTACTTGCCGTCCCCAAATGTACCATGCTATTTAGGTCTGCTGGTCTTAGATCAAAATGCTGCGTGAGAATCCTTTTCTATGATGTCCATGTGGAGAATGGAGAATGCTTTCTAATCCTTTAAGAAACTGACTGTTTTGAGAAGACTCTTGTGGTAGCTACAGAGGTGTAGCACTGAGCTCCCCTTCGTGAGGGCAGGTGCTGCCCAGCTGTGAGGCATGCAGTCAGCTGTTGGCTCCTCAGGGTTGGCCTCAGCCCCGAGTTTGCTTGACTGAGATCACAGTCTTCAGGGGGCAGCCACATCTGAGGGAGTGTAGACACTGCTGTCCTATGGGAGGCACTGACAGGCAATATTCAGAGCCGCCCAGCAGGCATGCTGAGCTTTGCTGGATGCTGGTACTGCAGCTTGGCTTCTTTAGCCCAAGATTGCTTTCCCCATTCCCTTCACAGGCCTTGTTCCTTAATAAGCCTCTTGCTCCCCAAACTCCATCTCAGCATGAGCTTCCAGAGAACCCTACTGTGACACTCTGCCTGATTCACTCAAACAGAGCTGACTACTCTAACTTTTGCCAGCTGGTCTTTTTTTTTAAGTTTTTTTTTTTGATGTGGACCAATTTTAAAGTCTTTATTGAATTTGTTACAATATTGCTTCTGTATTATGTTTTGGATTTTTGGCCACGAGTCATGTGGGATCTTAGCTTCCCGACTAGGGATCCAACCCATACCCCCTGCACTGGAAAGCGAAGTCTTAACCACTGGACCACCAGGGAAGTCCCTATCTCCTTTTTTTTAATACTAGAAAGGCAGTGATAAATAAGACATTACTGTTGCCTTCAAGGAGCTCCTATGGTATTAATCATACCTTATGGCACTAGCCTCCCCTAGACTGCCAACTTTGGGCACAAAGTACGTGGTCAATAAATGCTGAATTCAACTGAAACCTTTTTACCATACAAAATAGAATACGGTGAATTGTGACACTGATAAACAGAACAAAGAAGGCAGGGATAGGGATGTCCCTGGTGGTCCAGTGGTTAAGAATCCACCTCCCATGCAGGGGATGTGGGTTCGATCCCTGGTCAGGGAACTAAGATCCCACATGCCGCGGGGCAACTAAGCCTGTGCGCTGTAGAGCCCGTGAGCCACGACTAGACAGCCCTGCACGCTGCAACTACTGAGTCCATGTGCTCTGGAGCCTGTGCACCACAATTAGAGGGAAACCCACACGCCGCAACAAAAGATCCCGTGTGCCACAACTAAGACCTGATGCAGCCAAATATTTTTTTTAAAAAAGGAGATAATTTATAATATGTCTAAGCACTTTTTACAATTACCATGACATAATGTTTAAAATAAGACCTACTCAACAATAACAAAGGGAAAAACTAAGTTTAATGGATACTGAACATAATACTAGCTATCATTTATAGATATATGCCAGGTAAAAAGCGAGATGCTTTTCGCATGTTATGTTATTGCTCTAACAGTCTCCTGCAACACAATCTCCTTATTTTGTTAATGAGAAAACTAAGGCTCAGAGAAGTTGGATAACTTGTCTAGTCACTTAGCTAGTAGGTCCTGGAGGGACAGATCAGTCCTGTATTATATTTATAATGTATACCTTATGCAGTTTTCAGTACATTGTGCATATTAAAAAAGTTCTGTCAGCTAGACATGGATGATACTGTATTTTAAAATTAACATACTATTACATTTGAAGGTCTCTCACTGTCAACATACAGGCTGCCAGTCATTTAATTGCATTAACGTTAAAGATACTAAAATGAGGGGGCTTCCCTGGTGGCGCAGTGGTTGAGAGTCCGCCTGCCGATGCAGGGGACACGGGTTCGTGCCCCGGTCTCGGAAGATCCCACATGCTGCGGGGCAGCTGGGCCCGTGAGTCATGGCTGCTGGGCCTGCGCGTCCGAAGCCTGGGCTCCGCAATGGGAGAGGCCACAACAGTGAGAGGCCCGTGTACCGCAAAAAAAAAAAAAAAAAAAAAAAAAAAACTAAAATGAGACCATAGATATTTTCTGTCTACGATACATATCCTCTAAACAAGTATGTAGTGAACTGTGGTCTCCTTTAGGTGAGACTGCCAAACGTGATCAAGTAAATAGCTTATTCTCAAAAAACTGTCCCTCTTGCTTTTTAAAACAAACTGAACAACTGCTTCCAATGAGCCTCAATTACCTGGATCCCAACAGTCAAGAACTGTTGTTAAAGCACTACGGAGAAGGTCAGTCCAAGCAGTATGGCTCTTTTCTGCTCGGGCCATGGGAGAAGATAATATTCCTTTCAGAGCCTGCAGGGAAGCTGCAACTGTTGAAGATAGCTGGCCCCCAGGTAACTTCACAGCAGTTTCTCTGAGGACTCCAATTGTGAGGTACAGTATAGTAGGGAGGATTGAGATGCTTCCTGTAATGTTTTTAAAAAACACTATTTCAGTCTATATACAGTTCCTCAAAGGAAATCACCAAATGAGTTAGATAATGTCAAAGATTTCTAGCTTTTAAGATTATTCTCCATTAGGGATTATAACTGTTAAGATAATTTAAATAACTTTAAGATTTTAAAGGGTGGATTAAATTTTGGCTATAATTGGAGATGTTATTTAAAGTATATCACAGTACCATTATCCATTGCTGTGTTATTTTGTTTTATTTGGTAGTTGACAAACATTGAATTTATTTTTACTTTTTAGTGTGGTAAAATATATGGAACAAAAAATTTACCATTTTAATCATTTTTAATAATTCAGTGGCATTAAGTACATTCACAATGTTGTGCAACCACTATCACTATCCATTTGGATTTTATATTAAACCCTTTTGAAGCAATTTGTAGTGAATCACTCAGTACAAAATATTAAAGTTTCCATGGCCACTAAGTAGTTAAAAAGTCACTTTGTTTAAAGTGAAAGAGAAGAGACTAAAGCTAAAATAGTCAATCAATTTTCCCAGAGGCTATCAATAAAACTCATATCGTATATTTTTGCCCCCAATCCTCTGCTAGTCACTTTTTCTGCTACTATTGGTATAAGACAGTGTGTGAGAACAAGGAATACAGGTTTAAAAGTCAAACTGAAGCTTAAAGTCATGTTAAAAATAGGACAGAATGTAAGTTGGTCAAGACACATTTAAGCAGAAATATGCTTACCAATTAAGAAGTATCTATTAAATACTGAGTCCCTATTATGTACTAGAGGATACAAAATTTCACTGGAAACAAGACATATGTCTGTATATATATTTATCTTCTCTTTCTATAATAATCAATTACATATACCTCTATATGACACATAAAAACTACATATCTACATATGGAAGCTACACACACACACACACACACACAACAAACAAACAAACAAAAAGAAAAACAAAACAAAACTCAATATGAGCCAGAGTTTTTAGGGAAGCCTTCACAGATGAGGTAGGGCTGGAGCTGAACTTGAAAGGAAGGCAAAATTTTACAAAGGAGAGAAGGGGTGGGGTCATTTCAGATCAAGTAACACCATCGACAATAGTACAGAACAGGGATATGCATGAAGCCTCCTGGGTTTAAGGTTCACACAGAAGGAATCAGGAGGCAGTTGTACTCTGCAGAGCCTTAAACACTATATTAAAAGCATGGACTTGATTCAAAACAGAACTGGATATGATGAGAAGCTTCTGTTGTCACTGAGGCAGGGAAAGTCCATTAGATACTGTATACCAAAAAATGCCCAAGAGCTAGTAATTGCCATCGATGGGTTTACAATATTCTCAACCATGGAAGAGACTATCTATGTAGAGTACATGCTGTCTCTGTATTTACTTTCACCCTTTTAGTAAAACAGATTACTGGAATATTGTAATGTTAACCTTAGAGGATTAAAGACCATATTGCAAAGCTTTGGGGGTCAGCGTTTGTGTAATGAGGAAAAGATAAGCAACCATTACCTCCATTATCTATCAAAACCATTTCTGTCCTTCCAGGTCAAGTAAAGCAAATCAAACACCACAACATACCTTCAGGAGAGCACACTGCAGGAAGTTCAGAGAGGATAACTAATGCAGCGGAAACCAACCTACTTCCATCTTCTGACAGCATCTGTGGCTTTGTAGCTTTTACTCCTGGGCTACCTGTCAATTTAGGATTTAGCTCTGGGAGCTGTCTAACTAGAATGCATACACACAATTCCAGTGTTGCAAAGACCAAAGATTTCCCAGGCACAAGTCCTCCTGTGTCCTTTCCCTCTCCAAATTCTGGCAAGGTTTCCTTTTCAGCAGCCCCATCATCAACTAAAAGACAAAAAGAACAATGTTGAATAAATGCTTCAGGTTTGTTTTGCTTCTGGTAGATGGCAGTTTAGTTCATTTCTGTTGTAGGTAACACATTTAAATGGGTGACGTCTTGGGTCTTAAAGTTAAAGAGAAAGTTATGGAGGTAAAAGTAGTTGTCTTTATGTGGACTTCTTATTGCAATGGATCAAAAGAAATCCTCGGTGATCTTCTCAGCCTTAAAATATTGTCTGGTTAACTCCTTGCTGTTAAGGTGTGAACCTGATAGCTAGAGCTCCAGCACTGACCTTACCACCTTAATATTGGTAGTGGCTGGGCAGAAAGATAGGAACTGAGGTCCCTGATGTCTTTAAGAAGCTGCCATCTCAGCCCAGGACTGCCAACTTCTGGACTTCTTTTAGATGAGAGAATAAGTCCTCGTGTTTTAAATCTACTGTTATATTGGATTTTCTGTTATAGGTAGTCAAATGTAATCTTAAGTGATAAACTCACCAATACCAAATTTGACTTGTAAATGAACAATTTAATCACTTTGCAAAACTTAAGTTATTAAAGAATTGTCAGTAGTTCTTTCCATGTACATTGGTAAACACTTAAAAGTAGGTACTCAATCAGTATAAAGAATTTTTTTTCCTTCCAGGGCTGTTAAAATTCTAATTTTCCCAAGGAATAGTAGTTTAGCTACTGACAACATCCAAGCTAACACGAAGAGGTGCATGAGAGGATTTGAAGCCATACCTAGAGATTTGTACTATACACAATAGATTCTCAGAACGACATAGACACATAAGCAATACTTAAAAAAATAATGATGCCGTGCGATTGATTTGGCATTATAGGAACATTCACCTTCTGCACTTCGTCTTTTCTCCTTCACATGTTCTTGAGCTGCACAGATAATCTGCCTTACCACTTCAAGAGAAGCCAGCTGAATGGAAGGTGATTCTCGGGTCAAAATTACTCGATGTAGTACATTCAACAACTCGATACCCAAGTCCTATCACAGAAAACAGGTGAGACTATATGGAAAATTACATACTTAAAAAAAAAATACCAATGTTAAATGCCATGACAAAATTCAGAGAAAGAAACAATGGTCCATAAAAAATAAAGGTGTTAGGGCAATAAAGTTATGTAACACTTGCTCCACTTTAAACCAACTCCAGGTTGGTTTTTGTCCAATCCTGTGGGAGATGGCACTATGACAAAAGATCATTTTCACACAGGTCCTAAAGTGGGAAAACAAACGAGATTTCTAAAACAAGATGAAAAATGTGGCTAAAAGTATATAAGGACTGCCATGTAGATTCCTAGATTTATATTAAAGTTTTCTGGTACTAATAAAGAATGATGGCGAAGTATGACATTAAAAGTGGATGAGTTATTAAGCACAGAATGAATATCTCTCTAAAGAATAAAATACACTGGACAAATACTATTTCATTTTCCCCTTTTCTTTTCTATTGGTTACTCTGGTGGCTTTCTTTCATCTTTGAAAATAATAGTAAAACTGTCATTATGATACTTTTTTTTTTTTTAAAGATGTTGTGGGTAGGAGTTTATTAATTAATTTATTTATTTTTGCTGTGTTGGGTCTTCGTTTCTGTGCGAGGGCTTTCTCTAGTTGTGGCAAGCGGGGGCCACTCTTCATCGCGGTGCGCGGGCCTCTCACTATCGCGGCCTCTCCCGTTGCAGAGCACAGGCTCCAGACGCGCAGGCTCAGTAGTTGTGGCTCACGGGCCCAGTCGCTCCGCGGCATGTGGGATCCTCCCAGACCAGGGCTTGAACCCGCATCCCCTGCATTAGCAGGAAGACTTCCAACCACTGCGCCACCAGGGAAGCCCCTATGATACTTGTTTTAACATACAGAATAAACAAGCAGAAAAAGTTTAAAATTTATTCAAGTACAATCCAAGTCAGGCAGGAGCCTGATTAATACTTTAAACCTAATAAACGATAGTAGTAATAAGTTAAATAACTGTATAGAAAAGAAATCATACCATCCATTTTTCTTAACATCCAAGAGTCAATTTAATATACAATTCAATATACTGGTAGTACCTGATGCTAAGGGTGCCTGCCCAATACAGAGTTGCTCTTGGGAAAGCAGTGAAAGGAACTGCCATTCTTTGTACAGTGATCTTTTTTTTTTTTAACATCTCTATTGGAGTATAATTGCTTTACAATGGTGTGTTAGTTTCTGCTGTATCACAAAGTGAATCAGCTGTGTACAGTGATCTTTTAACCATGGTCACAACTGGGTCTGATATTAGTGTCTGACTCCACCTAGAGACTAGCCAGTCGTCTCTTAAAAAGACTTGGATAGAGAACTCAGCCAAGAGGAATACTACGTAACTGACAATAACTACGTGAACCAAGAAGAAACTCTCAGGGAAATGGGGTATAAGATACAGGTATATACGAAGAGCAGGGTGCACTGAAGCGGAAAGAGAGAAAGACAGTATGATATAGAACCTTCCCATCATTGCAGAAAGTTCACATGAAGAGCTGCTACACGGAGTGGTTGGCTGGTGGCAGCAGAAATAAGTGCGACAGAAGCAGAGACAGAAAGAGGCATGACTGCTCCTAGGTCAGCACAGTTGCTGATGCCAGTTCTGAGGCCTAGCTGTGCAGTTTTTTAGTCTCCTTTTTACTTCTCCGTGTTTACTCCCTATTGACTGTAGTGACCTGGACATGTTTCTGTTCCTGTTCCTTGACATGTACAGAAGCCAAACAAAAAACAAGAAATCACCTGATCACTGCCAATTTTAGATCTGGGCCAAGGAACATCTAGAAGGGCCTGTAACGCATGTAAACAAGCAGTAATGCTTTCCATGGTTGCATCTGAACGTAAGGAACACAGAAATTCCACACTGATTCCTGTAGAAAGCAGAAAAAGAGAACGAGGCTTCTTTGAGATTCTTAGTTTATGAAGTTAAATAATTTTCTATTTTGATAAGATATACAAATAAACTTAGCAAAAAGGTAATGCAAATAAACCACAATGAATTTAAGACTAAACAATTAAGTGATAAGGCAATCTCTTAATAGTTTGTTTTTATCAACATATACACAAATAATAATCTCAATTAGGCTTGCTCACTACTGCAAAAATTACAATAAAATTGCACCAGAGAATTTAACATGTAGAGTTTCATAACTTTATTTTGACTAAAATTTATTGAGTGATTACCATGTATCAGGCATTGCACTTTAAGTATATCATTTCACTATCTGAGAAAGTAGGTACTATTATTACCACTCCTTTTTTTTCTTTTTTTCTTTTTTTTAAGTGGTACGCGGGCCTCTCACTGTCGTGGCCTCTCCTGTTGCAGAGCACAGGCTCCAGACGCACAGGCTCAGCAGCATGTGGGATCTTCCCGGACCGGGGCACGAACCCGTGTCCCCTGCATCGGCAGGTGGACTCTCAACCACTGCGCCACCAGGGAAGCCCTATTACCACTCCTTTTAAGCACACAGAGCTTAAATAGTTTGCTAAAGGTCCATTACAATGGGGCACACCAAGAATTTGAACTGAGGTAACCGTACTGCACAGCTTATGCCCTGCCAATCTTCGTTATATAAAAGTTCATTTTTATCTTGAAAAATTTTTTTATTTAAAAGAAATATTTATTTATTTGGCTGCCCTGGGTCTTCATTGCCTCATGCAGGATCTTCGTTGCAGCATGCAAACTCTTAGTTGCGGCACGTGGGACCTAGTTCCCTGACCAAACTAGGGACCGGACCCGGGCCCCCTGCATTGGGAGCACCTCCTTGCATTGGGAGCGCGGAGTCTTAGCCACTGGACCACCAGGGAAGTCCTAAATGTTTTTTAGAAAGTTCTCATCTCAAGGCAAGCGAAAACAAAATTTTAACATACCCAAGGAAATAAGAAATCCGGTCATGTTTGGCCTGGTAAGGAATAACAGAAGCTCTATGAACCATAAACCTTACTTAATTTAATCACTTGCCTTTATAACTCTCACATGTCACTTAAATCAATAACTTATTTATAGGTAATGATCTAATAACTTGTTTCCTCAGAACAAGGTAAGTATGAAAAATATTTATTCTAGAAACTCACTGTACCTAGAAAGATACTTCACTTTAAAAATGAAGTTCCAAGGCTTCTGTGGTGGCGCAGTGGCTGGGAGTCCGCCTGCCGATGCAGGGCACACGGGTTCGTGCCCCAATCCGGGAAGATCCCACATGCCGCGGAGCAGCTAGGCCCATGAGCCATGGCCGCTGAGCCTGCGCGTCCGGAGCCTGTGCTCCGCAACAGGAGAGGCCACAACAGTGAGAGGCCCGCGTACCGCAAAAAAAAAAAAGCATGTGGAAAGAACTAGGCTTCTTTTGCAAATTTTACATACATTCAACTCGATGCTAAAGCCAGCCTGTAATGGCATTCTAGACTTAATGAAATTTGCAATTTTATAAGCTGTATACAAGCTTACTCACTTGTATACATCAAGGCTATCACTAATGCCTAATAAAGAATGAAGTAATAGCCACCAAGAGCTGATAGGCAGGGGGCACAATTCAAGAAAAACTCTGTAGGGTCAGAAGCTAGTAAGGTCTTTTACTGACCTAAAATAAGATGGAATCTCTCAGTGTAGACATCCTCAGGGGACTTTACTGGAGCCCCAGATGATGACCCCTGACACATGGAAGTTGGTGTTACAGGCCTTGAGAGATTAGGTGCTCCCTCATCTGGGTCAGCAACAACAAAGCCTGTGCTTGTAAGCCACAGTGCTGTAGCATGGAGGATAAACGCCCAGGAGCTGTAATAGTGCAATTTTGCGTTTTCACTAGTCTCTGCTGTGTAGAAAGCACCACCTACAAAAAAGGGAAAGCAAACAGTTTCAGGAGGAATAAACGAAGAGATTAGCTCACACTACATTTTCCCTTTTATCTGTTACAAGATATAGACCATTTCCATCATCCCAAAATTTCCTTTGTGACCCTTTCCAGTCAGTCCCCTACACCTCAAGGCAACTACTTTTTTTTTTTAAATTTATCCATTTATTTTATTATTTTTTTTGGCTGTGTTGGGTCTTCGTTGCTGCGCAGGGTTTCTCTAGTTGTGGCGAGCTTGGGCTACTCTTCATTGCATTGTGTGGGCTTCTCATTGCCGTGGATTCTCTTGCTGCAGAGCACGGGCTCTAGGCACACGGACTTCAGTAGTTGTGGCACGAGGGCTCAGCAGTTGTGGCTCGCGGGTTCTAGAGCACAGGCTCAGTAGTTGTGGCGCACAGGCTTATTAGTTGCTCCTCAGCATGTGGGATCTTCCCAGACCAGGGCTCAAACACGTGTCCCCTGCACTGGCAGGCAGATTCTTAACCACTGTGCCACCAGAGGAGCCCGGCAACTACTTTTTGACTTTTATCACCACAGACGTTTTGCCTGTGCTTGGACTTCACAGAAATGGAAAAATATCCAGTATGTACTTGTTTGTGACTGAGGTTTTTTTAAAAAATAAATTTATTTATTTTATTTATTTATTTTTGGCTGTGTTGGGTCTTCATTGCTGTGCACAGGCTTTCTCTAGTTGCAGTGAGTGGGGGCTACTCTTCGTTGCAGTGCGTGGGCTTCTCACTGCGGTGGCTTCTCTTGCTGCGGAGCATGGGCTCTAGGCACGCGGGCTCAGTAGTTGTGGCTCACAGGCTCTAGAACGCAGGCTCAGTAGTTGCGGCACACGGGCTTACTTGCTCTGCGGCATATGGGATCTTCCCGGACCGGGGCTCGAACCTGTACCCCCTGCATTAGTGGATTCTTAACCACTGTGCCACCAGGGAAACCCCTTTTTTTTGATGTTGGCCATTTTAAAAGCTTTTTTTCGGGACTTCCCTGGTGGTGTGGTGGTTAAGAATCCGCCTGCCAATGCAGGGGACACGGGTTCGAGCCCTGGTCCAGGAAGATCTCACATGCCATGGAGCAACTAAGTCCGAGCACCACAACTACTGAGCCTGTTTGCCACAACTACTGAAGCCTGCACGCCTAGAGCCCGTGCTCCGAAACAAGAGAAGCCATTGCAATGAGAAACCCACACACCGCAAGGAAGAGTAGCCCCTGCTCGCCACAACTAGAGAAAGCCCGCATGCAGCAACCAAGACGCAACACAGCCAAATAAATAAAAAAATAAATAAGTTAAAAAAAAGTTTTTATTGAATTTGTTATAATACTGCTTCTGTATCATGTTTCAGGTTTTTCTGGCTACTATGCATGTGGGATCTTAGCTCCCCAACCAGGGATCAAACCTGCAACCCCTGCATTGGAAGGCGAAGTCTTAACCACTGGATCACCAAGGGAGGTCCCTGTGACTATGTTTTTGTTTAACAATGTTTTCAGAGATTCATCCATGCTGCTACATTATCAATATTTTGTTATCAATGATTTTATTTCTCCTGAGCATACAACTGTTCGGTCACAGGGCTGATATATCCTTACAACTTTATAAGAAAATTTGCAGGCTAATTCTTAACTTTTTATTTTATTATTATTATTTTTTGCGGTACGCAGGCCTCTCACTGTTGTGGCCTCTCCCGTTGTGGAGCACAGGCTCCGGACGCACAGGCTCAGCGGCCATGGCTCACGGGCCTAGCCGCTCAGCGGCACGTGGGATCTTCCCGGACCGGGGCACGAACCTGTGTCCCCTGCATCGGCAGGCGGACTCTCAACCAGTGTGCCACCAGGGAAGCCCCACTTTTTATTTTTAATCACAAAATATTTTAAAACAAATATGTGATGTGTATATGCGTGTTTAGAAGGTGAAAGACTTATAGGATCTGAAAAGAAACCAGAGTATGTGTATGCATGTATAAAACAGATACCTATTTACCTATCTCCAAGATTAACATTTTGTCTTTCTTAAATCTCTTTCTTAAAAAACAAACAAAAAAACTCCTAAAACTTTGTACACCACTAATTCTTGCCCCTCCTTTTGTAACCACTTTCCTCAAGTCACTGTGAATCACTCTCATTATGGTCTTACACTTTCACTCTAGACGTCTGTATTCATAAATAATAGATGCTGTTATTTCTTGTGTGAGTTTCCTTAAAAGCCTCATACTGTGTGTATCCTTTTTAAACTTGCTTTCCTCCCAACACTACATTTTGATGATTTATGTGTCATTAACATTTGCTGATAAATTATGTCAATAAATCAGTTTATTTCCATTTTGTTTCCATTTTTAATGCTATTGAAAGGTACAAAGTACAATAAACACTCCACATATCTCTTTGTGTATAATTCCAATTAAAATTCTAACAGAACTTGATAGGCTGACCCTAAAATTCATAGCAAAGAGTAAAAAAAAATAATAGCCATTTTGGAATAACATAAAAATTAAAAGCAGCTACCAAATATCCAATCCATAAAATGCAATGTTAATAACTGACTATAAAATTAGACCCCTAAGGGAATCTAAAAAAGAGTAGATATATGTATATGTATAACTGATTCACTTCGCTGTACAGCAGAAACTAACACAACATTGTAAAGCAACTATACTCCAATAAAAATTAATTTAAAATTTTTTTAAAATTAAAAAATAAAATTTGATCCCTATCCTCATTCCACACACATAATATAAATTCTAGCTGGACTAAAGTCCAAAATATAAAAAGCAAAACTGTAAAGCTTGTATTTCTTTATGACCTTAAGTTACAAAGAAGTATTAGGCACTATACAAAAACCATAAACAACTGATTATATTACTTTTAAAAAGATAAAAGAGCAAACTACAGGCTGAAAGAAGATACCTGCAAGATATGGAATCACAAAGGAATAGTATTAAACATATGCAAAGGATTAATAAGTCAGTAAGAAAATGTCAAATAGTAGAAAATGGGCAAAGATTATGACTAGGTGATTTATGGAAAAAGAAACTTAAACGTCCCATAAACCAATGAAAAAAGATTCCCAATCTAGGAAATAAACCAATGAAACGCTTTCATACTCATCAGATTGACAAAAATTATTAACAATGATAACATATAATGATGGGAAGATGTAGAAAAACAGAAGCATGTTGCTGTTTGTAATGTATGTTGTTTGTATGCAATGTATGTTGCACATACATTGTTGTAACCACTTTGGAGAGCGATTTGGCAGTGTCTTGTGAGGTAAGACGAGCATGCCTTATGACTTAGAGATTCAACTTCAGGGTCTCCACCCTGAAGCAACTCTCCCGTGCTTATTCTATGAATGAAAATTATTCTGGGAAAATGTTTCAGATAAACATTACCTGCTATCGGAGAAATTTTGAAAATACATGTTACTGACTGTCATTCTAGGGATTATGTAAATATTTCCCCCCCTTACCTTCAACAGGAAGCTGGGAGGCAAATTCTGAAGGCAAAGTTAGGAGAGCAAAATCCTGAAGCGCAGCAAGCCAGAGCCTACTTAATGTGCCAAGATCTGCGTGGACTAAGTCAAGCAGCCCGTCTGATGAAATCGACCCGTTTCCGACACACTCTTCTGAACAGGTAGTCTTCAAAGGTTGTTTGTGGTTTTTATGTCTTTCTACAGCAATTATGTAGACCTGTATAAAGGTTACTTTATAAATAGGAAAATCTCGTACCCACTGAAAAGGTGTTACAATATTTTTATCTTGCTGAAGAGGCAGACCTTACCTCCTGGACTTAAAATGCATTGTGATACCAAGAAGGTATACATATGTAACCACACACACAAAACTAGGGTAGAAAGATCCAAAAGCATTATCTTCAGTGAGATATATTAGGGATAATAAACATTTGACAAATATGCTGCCACCTTGCAGTTTACAACCATGACAGCTATAATTAAATGATCATGGCACTCTCTTTTACTAAGCCTAGACATGGCCTTGTAATCCATTTCAAAATATGGCTACAGGCAGCCATCTCTGAATTGAAATAAGCTGAATATCTTCTTTCAATGTTACCACTAAATTACTATAAAAAGTTTAACTATATAGATTTAACATGGACTACAGAATGTTAAAGTATTCAACATTGTACATAATGTGTACTATCTCTTTATCCATAACTCCAAAATCCAAAAAGCTCTGAAAAATCTAAGTTTGTCGGCAAATCAATCTGGTGGCAAAACACAAAAAAATTTATGTGAAGCTATTTCTACAATGTGAATATTCAAACATTTCACACAGATATATTTAAGTGTTTGATTACAGATTCTATGGTATTGTCCCAGACATCCTAGATGAATACATGAAATATGCATCCAAATTTTAAATCCCAAATATATCTGGCTCCAAGGATTTCACATAATTATGGACCTCAATTACATGGAACTTGTTGGCTAGTCATTACTTTCACTAAGGAGAGAACAGGAGAAAGTAATGGCTTAAGCAAGAGTATAGAGTTTCAAATTATTACAAAGAACACTATATAAGCACAGAGTAATTTATAAAATAGGTTACAGAAATTACAGAATCTGTTTGCTCTATTAAAAGCATATGTTTAAAGCATTTAGAGTTGACTTAAAGATCATTAGATCCAACTTATTAAATCTAGGCAGAACTACTTCCTGAGATTTGTCAACACTAAATAATGACAAAAATAGACACTTTACAATCTTCTGATTTTAATTAGCCCCACTGAAGGAAACCCTTTCTTATATGTTGGTTAATTCTCTCAGTTGCAATCTGAGACTATATACTTCATTAAAGTGGTATATGAACCAAGACTGGACAAGTCTGGTAACTGCTGAAGCTGGATGACGGGTATATATGAGTTCACTGTACTATTCTGTGTAAACATTTCCATCGTAAATTTAAAAATTATATAGCTTTCTTCCTGATTAGAAAAGTAAATAAAGAAGAGTTAAGCACTTCCCTCTAACATTTCTCTAATCTTAGGAAATAAACCAACTTAATATTCAAGTCACTTTATGAAAGAGCACTAAAAAATATTAACATATGTGTTATAGAGTTGACAGAATATATGAGCAAACCCACATTTCCAATAATTCAGGTTTCAATAAAAGTTGATTTCCATTGGCTATTATTAATGTCTCTCATGACTGCCCCTGCTTAAAGCAGCAGATAACAGAGAACAGAGGGCACTTTAGAATCCTTGGCCAAAATATCAATTAGCATATAAATACACCTCATATTGAAAGTCTTCTGTCAACCTTAAACATAGACTTACTTGTGTTTTAAATAGCTAACTTCAGTTTATGGCCTAAGATGTTTATTAACAACTTCCAAAATTCTAGAAGTACTAACCTCTGCCCAGGCTTTTAGCACAGCTAAGATCTCCATGGTAGAAGCACTTTCATTATATAAGTGACTTAGAGCTTCTTTTCCAACCTGAATTTTTGTTAACGATGCAACAAGCAACTGATGAACTCTTCGGAGATCATTAAGGTCACTTACAACTCCACTTGCTATCCAGGCACTGCAAACCTAGTTTTTTAAGAAAATCAAAGGTTATATTTAAAAATTATAAAAATTATAAACACCCCCTTTGTGAGTTCAGCAAAACTCACCCATATCTCAGGAATCTGGTCATTGAAATCATCTTGCTATCAAGAAACCCCAAGGGATACTGGTGATAATGATAGTCAAAGCCAGCATTTCAAAAGGGAATGAAGTCTTAAGGTTGAAGAAAGGAAACTGTGCTAATAAGTATATAAATCAGAGTTTCAGATGTTATTAACACAGTGAAATTAAGCCATGAAAGGCATCACTTTCATAAATGTTTGGATTAACATCTGAATTATATCTCCAATCTTGACTATTTCATCTTATTATTTTAAAAACAGCGATTAATTGCATGGTTAATTATTTTATCTTTCTTGAAAGATAAATTACCTACCATTTAAACCTCAATGAAGATTTTGATTCTTTTGAAGATATTTTTAATTTTAAAAACAAAACATCATTAATAATTCTCCAATTCAAAAAGTTTACTCAATTATCAGAGGTTATCTATAAAGGTTTTCCTAGGTGTCACCATATTTCTCTTTTACTACAGAAAATTTATTTTTCTTTTATATTTATTTAGTGTGCATCTCATTTCACAAAAGATTTCAAGTGGCTTACAGCGAGAACACATATAATAAAAACGATGATAAATTAGACTCAGGACAACAGTTAACACACTTCTGTGAATATTTGAAGGCTCTCAAACATTTCCTAAATACAAATGAATTTAGAAATTTGAAAATACTGAGTAAAATTATAATTAATTTAATTCACATCAGTTCTGCTTTCAGGCCATTCAGGTCTGGATATTGAATGTCTGACAACCACACCAAGAAAAGCAACTATTTAAAACTGTATATTATATGGCTCTCAGCTATATGAAAAAAAGCTCAACCTCACTTGAAATACAAATCTAAACTATCCTGAGATACCCTTTTTACTCCATCATATACACAAAAATCTAAGTTTGACAACTCACAATGCTGCTGAGACTTTGGGGAAATAGGCACTTACATACAGTGCTGGTAGGAGTTTAAATTGGTAAATTCCTGTAATATACTCTTGAACCCAGCAATTCAATTTTAGGGAATTTATCTCACAGATATGCTTAGACCCAGTGAAATGACCTATGCAGAAAGAAGGTCATTCACTGCAGCAGTATCCATTAATAGCAAAAGACGAAAAAACCCATATTTCCATCACTAAGGAGCTGGTGACATATCCATATATTGGATTACCATGCAGTTATAAGAAAGAAAAAGTTCTCTAAACTTAAAAAGTAAAGGAAAAGGGGCAACTGAGATTAATGGTTAGACAACTATAACGTAGAACCTTGGTATCAAATACTAACTGGAGAGCTGCTTCCTAAGAGAGGGTTTTTCTTAAAATTTATCTTTTTAACCTTTTACCTGACATGCTTTGGCAGTGACATCAGGTGGTGTCTCTGAGGTGAAGGCTGGTCTAAGTGCCGCTCCTACCTGGCAAGACATTACAGGCTCATTCAAGCATTAAAAAGTAAAATAGCACAAACTTTTTCTCATTTTAATGTTATTTTAAAATTAGTTTTTTTTTAAATTAGTTATTTATCATATGTATTATGAACATCTTTTGTTTTTGCCTGCCCAGCATATCTTCCCGTTTTTAGCTAAGTGCATCCAGGTTTTCCTTTGGGGAACTTTCTCTCTCCACAACTCTCAGCCCATGTTGTTGCTATGGAGTTGTGAGCACTGTCTGGCTCCAGGGACCCACACTGGGATAATGAAAGCTCTCCTGAGGACATTTGCTAGGAGTACTAGGAAAGAAGCTCTCTCTTTAAAAGACTCTGGATGCTAAGAGAGCCATCTTGATACCACTTGGAGAGGGCAAACTTGAGAATAAAGCCAGTGCAGAAGAAAGCAGAGCCAACTACGGTTCCTGAAAACAATTTTCCTTTCCTCCTTAAGTGAGTGGTAATTTTATTTCTATCATTTGCAATTTTAAGAGCATTAAAAATATAAGAGGGGCTTCCCTGGCAGCGCAGTGGTTGAGAATCTGCCTGCCAATGCAGGGGACATGGGTTCGAGCCCTGGTCTGGGAGGATCCCACATGCTGCGGAGCAACTGGGCCCGTGAGCCACAACTACTGAGCCTGTGCAGCTGGAGCCTGTGCTCCGCAACAAGAGAGACCACGATGGTGAGAGGCCCGCGCACCGCGATGAAGAGTGGCCCCCGCTTGCCGCAACTAGAGAAAGCCCTCGCACAGAAACAAAGACCCAACACAGCCAAAAATAAACATACAAATAAATTAATTAATAATAAAAATATATATATAACAGAGCTCCCTTTAAGTAAGTTGAATTATAATATTTTAGTCTAATGTGATTAGTTGTATCTAACTCCTGTCCCTTCCTTTTGCTCTTTCCCTAAACACACATTGGCATTACCTGCTGGGAAGATGTGATGGAGCCTGCTAACCAACTGGTGAACTGCTCTGGATTCCCTAACTGCCAGCCATCAGAAGCTGCCTTTGAATCATGAGAGGTATCCTTGGATGAATGCTACTGAAGGATTACATGTGATGTGTATGATATAATATGTGATGATTTTGTTATCTTCCTTGTTCCTCCTAGGCTGCTTAATGCACCAGTCAAAAAAACACCAGTTAAAAAGCTTACAGAGGGCTTCCCTGGTGGCGCAGTGGTTGAGGGTCCACCTGCCGATGCAGGGGACACGGGTTCGTGCCCCGGTCCGGGAAGATCCCACATGCCGTGGAGCAACTAAGCCTGTGCGCCACAACTACTGAGCCTGTGCTCTAGAGCCCATTCGCCACAACTAATGAAGCCTGTGCGCTCTAGGGCCAGCGTGCTGCAACTACTGAAGCCCGCGTGCCTAGAGCCTGTGCTCCACGACAAGAGAAGCCACTGCAATGAGAAGCCTGTGCACTGCAACGAAGAGTAGCCCCTGCTTGCAACAATCAGAGAAAGCCCGCGCACAGCAATGAAGACCCAATGCAGCCAAAAATAAATAAAATTAAAAAAAAAAAGAACAATGCCTATTCCACAGGGTTATTGTTAAAGATTAACTTAGTAAATGAATGTTAATTTTTTAAAAAAGCCCTTTATTCCCCCAAAATTACCAAAATGGTTTTAATTATGAAAATTAACCTTTAGTGTTATAAAAGACCTGTTTTATGTATTATTTTGCTTTTACATGAAGATTTCTTCTTTAAACATACACTGATTATACTGGTGATATATTAGCAGAGATACATACTCATTTACATATTAAAAGGTGACATGCCAGTTAGTTCCACAGACTTTTAATAATAATAAAATTCTCTAGTAGAAAGAGCTTACATTGGCTTGATACTGTTCCAGAATCACATGACCTGGAAACTCTGGTTCTGGAATAGTTGCAAATCGCCGAATAACAACTAACAGTGTTTCAAGGCCAGAAAGACGGAGCTGATCACTGTGATCTGTGGCAGCCATAAAAGCCATGCGAATTAAGTCACCAAGATGTAGCACCAAAAAGTCATCTGCAATATTAAAAAAAATATCTTATTAAGAAAAAGAATATGCTGGAACTAAGATTTATGTTAAGTGATAATTTTTCCTCCTTTTAATTTCATAACCTAGACTTTCTTTTAAGTACTTCTGATTTGATTTACATTTTACTGTTTGTTAAATACAGACTTTAAACTGGCTTTACTGCACCAGTGCAAATACTCACATACAAACAACTATCCCAAAGCAAGTAATTATGCAGCTATTCAAAAACAAAGGCAGAATTAGCATCCTTTAAAAGAGTACTAATAGTACCTTCAATAAAAATTTTGTTCAGACTTTCTGATAAAAGTACATTAGAAGGTACTTAGGAGACTGGGTTTTGATGAATTAGGCAGTAATTTAATCATCCTCTTTACATCAAGTTGAGGCTAAAAGACTTAATGTCCCTTTAAAAAAAGTTTTATGTGGTTCTTTATATGGACTACATTACCTTACTTTTTTGCATGTCCTGCCACACACACAAATGATGGGAGCATAAAAATATTTCTAGCTGTGAAATTATAAATGATAATTCCTTTCACGCCTACAATATATTCTTTGGTATAATAATTCTACTGGGGAGAGACATAAGACAATCATTTAACACTGTTCCAACAATAAAATGTTTACAGGTACAACTAACCTTTACCTAAAAAATATGTGAGACCAATTCAAAGAAGTATACTAGTTATAGGTCACACTGAAGAAACCAACTCATCTTAGTAAGTGCCAATTACAGTTTTAATTGGGAGCACAGGAGTCAGTAAGCACGTATATCAGAATAGTGCTCATCACAAATAAGAGACTCAATAAATGCTTGCTTGAAAAACAATTAAAATAGAAATACTTAATTCATACTCTCAGACTGACCATACCAACATCTTGCCTTATGATTCTTTTGTCAGGTAAAGAATATTTCCAAGGCACTGAGACATGAGCATTTAGTCTTTGAACATATGTGCTTAAGTGATTTTAAAAAATTAGACATTAAACCATAACCCACACGCATTTAGGTAAAAATAATAAAACTGAACAATAAAAGGTCAAAATGGTCTTACAACTCGGTTTACTTTACATTGAGATAGACTTAAATATTTTCTAGGTAATATCCTTGAAACCAAAATAATCTATGAGCAAAACTGCTCTAAGTTACAATTCAGAAAATAAAATTTAGAAAATAAAATTTGGCAACTAGCTAATGTACATACTACTTTCCAAGAACATGACTATTCTCTATAAACTTAATATATCACATATGTCCACTAAACAAAAGTGAATGTGAATTTAAGAAGTTTAATCATTAAAAATGTATTTGAACATTAAAAATATACTATAGGCAGACAGCATTTCAATGTATATCATTTGGTCTTTTCATTATTATGCCACTTACTTCTTGAATCCCTTTTTTTCATTTCTTGTGCTAAAGCGATGTCAAAATGTGCACTGTGTGCATTCTCACACTGGTTAATTATCCTGCAGACACATTCAGCAGCAAAGACTCTTGTAGCCCATCGCGGATTGGTAAAAGGATGAGGTCTGCCATCATTTCTGATGGTCAGAACTGAAGCATCATCCCCTTTATCTCCTTCCTCTTCTTGCATTGTATCCACACAAGTTACAGTTGTAAAATCTTTTATCACGGGAGAATACACATAATCACAATCAGTTGGAAGATATATTTATAAAGGGACACAATGACTTCAAGTACAGACTAGAATTACTGTTGATCAAAATGACTACTAGTAACAGTGGTATCTAAAGAAATGCTAAAAAGAACTATTCTTAAAAAATGACAAAGTTGTTAAATTATATTTAAAGTGAAAACTGAACATGATACTAGAATAATTATCAATCCCCTGTATGTAGATGGATATGCTTAAGGAAGCTCAGAATTCCCTAGTAGGGAGTGTGGTGGATAGAACTAGAGATGTTGTTTTAACACTGGGGCCTTGAATGAATTTAAGAAGGTTCCTGAACCCACTAAAAATGTCCAAAAATGTTTTTTTCAGTACAGACCCATTGCTGTAATTACAGTCTCAAATTGTCCTGATGGCCAGAGCCATTAAGTAGTAAATTATTTCCCCTTAATATTATACTAACTGCTAACTTATTAACTGTTTAACTCGACTTAAATTGGAACTTATGCTATAAAACAAACCAACTTGTTTTCCTTAAATTATCTTGTATGTCAACATTTTTTGAGTGTGATACAATAGATAGCAATGATGTTACAAATAAAGTTAAGGCGAACTCTTGTCTTAAAACTGAGAAGCAAACAGAGACTGAAATGTGGGTTTTCCTAATAAAAAGGGATAGAGGCAAACTACAAAGGATAAAGAATAAATGGTGAAATAAAATTGAGCTATTAAAATTTTTTAAAAAGATAGGTAAGATACCAGAAAGGTATAATCAACCTATCTATGCACATATATTTTTTTCTTTTAAAGAAGTCCTTCTAAGTTCTTAAGTAGTGGCGATAGAGGAGAACATTGAAGAAGGAAAACATGTAGAGCATAATGGTTGAAAGAGCAGGTATAAATCACTGGAAGAGTACCAAGAAGAACAGAGGTAGACAGAGAAGAATATTTTTAAAAATGCCAAAAATTTTATGGTACCTTTCTTCCTTTCACATAACTTAACTCAGAGACCAAAGTGACATTAAATTATAAGACTTAAGTAACTGAGTTGAGAGCTACTGAAATATTATGAAAAGTTAAGATTTTAAAGTCATGTAGGCTAAGGTTTGAATACATCTGTGTGTGTTACTTAACCTTTCCAAGTCTTGTTTTCTCTCGTGTAAAATGGAA
This sequence comes from Stenella coeruleoalba, assembly GCF_951394435.1. Lineage (NCBI taxonomy): Eukaryota > Metazoa > Chordata > Mammalia > Artiodactyla > Delphinidae > Stenella > Stenella coeruleoalba. The sequence continues at coordinate 66,369,972 of NC_137147.1, read as the reverse complement.
TAATACTGCCTACTCATAGGATGGTTAAAGGATTAAATCATATAAAATATGTACAACACCTGGAACAGAATTGGTTTCTATCCTCTTTCTTCCTCATTTATTTTCTTAGTCCAGGATATAAATTTTAAAGACTCTAACACACTTTCTCACTAATAATTATCTTGTACTAACAAAGACATTAGAGAAACAACACTATTAATATATTTAAATTAACATTATTAAGAGTAGAGAAACTGGCTTGCTCAAAATGTCATAACTCTTGGTGAGTTTTCTATTAAGTTGATTTGAGGCAACACCTCAAATATTTCTCATATGTATGAAAATAAATGATGGGGCTGCTGTAAGTTAGGTTATCCCTTTTATAGCATAAATAACAATTCTAATTTTTAGTTTGTTTTTCACAGGAAAGTCATATAAGACAATTATAAGAAAAAAAAAAGTAGGCTTTTAAGTGTTGGACTAGAATCTCCATTAAAAAAAACAACAAGCAATTATAACCCAAATATCCAGATTGATAAACTGTCACTAGCAAACAATTTTAGATAATGCTCTTACTTTTAATTTTATTATGTTGGCTGGTAATCACCAATACTTACCAGCTGATGCAGCAAGTACATCTTTACAAAGCTTTAACCAAAAGGAGAGTTTATCCACTGCCATAGATGTGAGCATATGGTTTAATGTCTCTTTGATATCATGGCATAATCTCCCATCTGTCTCTTTGTCAAGTAAGGTCAATAAGGCCCCTTCAAGGCCTACTTCTCTGATGTTAGCATCTGACAAGAAGAAAATCGATGATCTAAGTAATACAGAAAACAAAACTGCCATATGAGAAGCACACACATTCAGTAGTTATTAAAATATTACATGCAAATATATTCTAAAGAACTAGTCCAAATATTGCACCTCAACCTACTGAGGTCTATTTTAGTTCACAATTCAAGTTTGGTAATTATTCACAACACTGCAAAGTTATTTTTTATGCAATGTCATTGAAAGATAAATCTTTATTAAGAGTTAATATGTTTTCCTTAAATTAGATAAACATTTAAACCCAATTAGCATTCTAATACTTATAAAAATACTTTCTAATACTTATATTAAAAAAAACCCCAATACTTATGAAAATTTATACAATGTTTCTTGGTATGATTATTTTATCTTTTCTTTAAAGTTAATTCAAATAAATAATCATAATTAAGTTTTACTTATTCTGGTACAAAAGCTTTACATTTATTAACATGAGAGTAAAACTCAGACAGAAAAAACTATTGTATGGAGAACAGTGTTTAATTACTGCAACTAAACTACAGTGGATCTAAAGAAGACTACTGAATTAATATAAATTACTACACAATATTCTCACTGCAAAGTAATAAATCATCTCAAAAAAGAAATAAAAACCTTGATCTAGTGTCTATTTCCTCTAATTCTGAAAATGTCAAAAGAACGTATACATTTTCTCTTGAAGATTTAACTCATTTGGCAATTATGAAAGCATTTAGTTCTAAAGATTATGCTACTATTTTAAAAGAGGAGTTATCTTTTAAAGATCAGAAGGAGGAGGTAGGAATGTTTCTGATTAGGAGTCAGAACAGCCCAATGTAATGTGTGAGTCATGACTGGATCATAAATTTGGATGGGGGTGAGAGGGGTAGGAAAGAGTATTATAAAGGACTATAATGGGAAATTTGTGCGAGGACTGTACATTCTATGAAGCTACTAAATTAATGTTGATTTTACTAGGTATGGAAATAACATGTGGTCATGTAGGAGAATGTCCTTGAAAAATGCAAATAAGTATTTAGGGGTGAACCATCATGATGCCTGCAACCTGCTTTCAGATGGTTTGGCACAAGGTTTGTGTGTGTGTGTATATATACTGAGAGATATATAAAATGAGTATCGTAAAGATAGTAGGTGAATCTATGTGTTCACTGCACATTTCTTTCAACTTTTCCATGGGTTTGAAAAACTACAAAACTTTTAAGAAGGAATATGAGTTCTTTACTATAAATTTTTCTTTTATTTTTGGCTGTGTTGGGTCTTCATTGCTGAGCATGGGCTTCCTCTAGTTGCAGTGGCTTCTCTTGCTGCGGCGCACGGGCTCTCTGCACGCGGGCCTCAGTAACTGTGGCACGCAGGCTCAGTAGTTGTGGCTTTCAGGCTCTAGAGCGCAGGCTCAGTAGTTGTGGCTCATGGGCTTAGCTGCTCTGCAGCATGTGGGATCTTCCCAGACCAGGGCAGGTGGGTTCTTAACCACTGCGCCACCAGGGAAGCCCCTTTACTATAATTTTAATCACACAGCTAATTCAATAATTATGTACCAGTACAGTTACATAATAAAATCCTAAAGCAACAAATACAGATAATTCCAGTGGTGAATATAAGTTAAAGGTCACTTTGGGGAGAATACCACACATTAACCATGTTCTGCAACCTGTCTGATGACTATAACAGTTCAGCAATGCTGATAAGCTCAAGTCAGAGCAAAGGTTTTAATATAATAATAAAACTAATTTAAAGAGCACAGCATGACAGTAAAATACATTATAGATCTGAGAGCTTTAGATATTGGAAAGGTTTATGAAGTCTGAGACCTAAAAGTGTGACAGCACTTGGGAAACTATATACTTTTAAAGTGTAAGATATTATCATTACTATTTTTATAGGCTGTTTGAATTTATATGCATGTTTGAGTTATTCACATAATTTTTAAATGAAGAGACATACTTAAAACAAATCTTACTGGCCAAGAAATCCTTTAATTCAGCTCTAAAATATAGAAAGGGTATAAAAATCCTTTAACTTGAAGCAGATTCATCTATGAGAAATTTTATTGAATGAGATTTAGGGGGAAGACAGGCATATATGATAAAATGACTTCAGCGCTAAATCCAGTTTCAATCCATTATTGTAAAAAAACTCGTTTGAAACCAATGGCTCTCAAACTTCAGTACCATTATCATTATTGTAGAAAAATAATTAAGAGATTGCTGGGCTCTACTGCCAGATTTCTGGCTTAGCAGATTTAGGATGGGGTCCAATAATCTGCATTTCTAACAAGTTCCAAGGTGAGGTGGATGTCGCTGCTGTAGGGGGCCTAAGATGGAGAACCATTATCTAAACCAGTAACATCACTGGGTGGAATGATAATCATTGTTAGCAATTATCACTTGTAGCAGGTTTAAGACATTATATACTAACTTTTAAATTTCGTTTTAAAAACTCATGTTTATATGGAAGATTTAAGATTAAAACAGTCATCTGAGCTGGAGATAATACTGATAAAAAGAACTACCTGGAGTCAACTCTTCTCTGCTATCCTTAGCAAGCATAACAGCGTGTTCTGAAACTTCAGCTGCTTCTCTCTGAACAAGCTGACGTAAACAAGCCAGTACTGCTCGTCTCAGTAACAAATAGGGACTACAAAGATTCACCTGAAAAACACCATTTGGGAAGTAAAAGAGCTGAAATTCTTCGTGGCATTCAATACATCTAACAGATATTCACTGGACCCCTCCTGATTGTGTCCAGCCCACTGATGGGCTGGACACAATTTACTAAATACACAGAAACTTCAACTATCCTAGCACATATTTTTTATTATACAACTTAGAAACAGCTTAAGGAGTAATACATGTATTTATTAGGCAATATTCATAAACAAATCCAAGCAAAAGCCTCCTGACAATGTTAGAAGACATAAAATTTATATGAGTAAAACAGTTTTGAGAGACAAAAGAGATACAATGGAGAAAGAATTTATTTACAGCTTATATATATGTGCTCATGGAACTATATTATAATGTTTTATGAATCTCTAAGTAGAAGTTTATACAAATCCATATAAGCACTGTAGCATACTGGTTAAAATGGAGGCTCTGGAGTCAAACTGTCTGAGTCCTAGATCCATGACTTACTAGCTGTGTGACCTTGGGCAAACTATTTAACCTCTCTGTGTCTCAGTTTCCTCATCTGTTATATGGAGATAACACTAAACACTACCCCCATCTCACAGGGCTGTTGTGAAGTCAACACAAAGAAACATGCAAAAGTGCTTAGCACAGTACCTGGCAAATAGTAAGCACTCGATAAATGTTAGTTATTATTAATGCAGCGTCTATCAGTAGTAGTTTATTCAGATGCCATACATAGTAAGTAAATGCATTTTCAAATAAAGGCAGAAAGAGTCTTACTCAGAAAACATATTCACCGAAAATGCTCTCTAGAAACAACATTATAGATAGCAAATTTTATACATGTATATCTACTTATATATGAATATACATATATGTACATAGATATGTAAATGTCTTAGCAATAGAGAATATTTCTGCTCAGAATGATAGGCTCAATACATATTTTTACTGAGAAGTATTTAAACCATGTAAATCTCAATAGGTTGTGTCTACCTAGGGTAAATGATACAATTGGTGATATACCTTAAATGAGCAATTAAAACAAGTCAAAGGTTTCTGGATACCAATTGTTAATGATTTCATAAGTAGAATAAAGCCTAGAGATTTTGAAATTTATTTTGTCCTAACTATGAAAATAACGACCAGTTTGGTGTGGCTTATGACAATAAATGTTCTTATAATAGTGATTTTTCTGAGCAAAATTTTAGAAATAATGGCATAATTCATATATGTGCCTTTAGATCTGGTTTATGTGTCAAAGACAGGACTGAAGTAGGTGAGTCTGTTGAAAAGACCAGAGGCAAAATTCTGAGGAAAAGAGTACGTAGTGGCAGCTGGTTTGTGATATATGATACATGCAAAGAGAGCTAAATCCTCAATTTTATCAGAAGATAAAAGGCAAGAAAAGTTTGTGAATATATTAGCAGTGAAACATACAGATGAGAACTGCTTTATAAATATGTTCTAATACCCTCAAGCTATATCATGAACTCAGAAGTGGAAAGACAGGAATGCCATTCACAAAGCCTCAAGGTCATGTCATTCTAGTCATGTTTAAGAACTCTGCTGTTAGAAACTAGTATACAGGATAACAGAGAAGTTAAAATGTAAACGATTAGGTTAATTCATGCCCAAGATTACGGCTATATTTAACAACAATGACAAAAAAGCACTCAAGACAATTTTAAAGAAAAGTTAATAAATCTATTAGTTACTTTAACTGGAGTTTTACAAGCACATAATACAAGGCAGGTGCAGCGTTTATTCAGGCTGGTCAAACAATCTTTTAGAAAAAGCATGCTCAAAAGTACTCTTTACTTGTTTGGTAGAAAAAATATTAAAAGGCCGTCACACAAAACAGAATGGGACGCTTAATATTTCCATGTCATTCACCAGCATTTATATTGGGAAGAGGAATAGAGCGGATTAAGGCAAACAAATCAAGCAAGCAAAATACAGAAATTAAATCAAACTGTAATTACAATTCCTTTCTGAAATGAATACATTAAATCAAAATGATGCAAAATTAAGTGCAAGGAGTGAGTGCACCAGCTGGAGAAGGTTAGGGAGGATTTGTTTACATGGGTATTAAATAAACACCATGTAACATGCTATACACACTGGACTTTGCATTAATGGTTAGCTTAAACAAAGAGATGCAGAGGAAAACAAGAACATCTACAACCAAAAAAAAAAAAAACACAACACAAAGAAACAGCACTGCAAACCTCAAAAAAAGTTAGGAATCGAGGGTCAGGGACCTACCAACACAGAATTATCCAACAAGATCTCCTGCACAAAAAACAAATGACAGACTGGTCATGACAAAACCAAAAGATAAATACTAGGATGACTTTGACAACAGTCAGCTAAGCATTAAAATGTAAATGTTAATAGAGCTATCATTCAAACTGGCTTAGCTTCAGCTTTAAAAAATATGCCATAAATACTTCATTTTCCAACTTAAAATATGAGTTGAGGTAAGATTTTAAAAACAGTCAACTCAAGATGTAAAGATATAAAAAATACAATAATTTCAAAATGCACATTTGTGTAATTAGGTTTTCCTTTGGAATCTTTCATTAAGCCTCAGTAACAAAACCAGAACAAGTAGACATGAGTGTGAAAGGAGTGATCTGGATTACATTCACATGAACAGGTGTCCAGCAAGGGACCAAGTTAATGGTTTACCTCATCACAAGTTAATTATAGATTTCTTACTCTTGGAAGCCAAGTTTTAAAACTGTGAGTAGTCAGAATTGCGAGTGTAGCTAACGCCAGGTTCAGAATGGAAGTTAAATAGCATGCAGTTAGAAGAAAACCCTTTGCAGTAAGATTCCTTCCTAATGATTAAATGTATTCTGAATACTCAGGGAATTTCAGTTAACGTGAAAACACTTCATGCTAACTAAGTTCTATGTAGAAAAGAAACCTGATCATAAAGTTGTTAATAGGAAAGCAAAAGCATCTTTTTTTAGTAAATTTATTTACTTTATTTATTTATTTTTGGCTGCGTTGGGTCTTCGTTGCTGCCCGCAGCCTTTCTCTAGTTATTGCAAGCGGGGGCTACTCTTCCCTGTGGTGCGCGGGCTTCTCATTGTGATGGCTTCTCTTGTTGTGGAGCACAGGCTCTAGGTGCGTGGGCTTCAGTAGTTGTAGCACGAGGGCTCAATAGTTGTGGCTTGCGGGCTCTAGAGCACAGGCTCAGTAGTTGTAGCACACGGGCCTAGTTGCTCCACAGCATGTGGGATCTTCCAGGACCAGGGCTTAAACCTATGTCCCCTGCATTGGCAGGTGGATTCTCAACCACTGTGCCACCAGGGAAGCCCCAATTTTCTTACTACAGGGCATACTTTAAAATACAATAATAAATTTAGAATAAAAGCTTTACTAATCAAAATATTAAGATACAAAATTAACACAAGTTTTGCTAACACAAAATTGCTAGTGATAGCAATTTTTGAATTTAATTTTTGTATTAAAAAAATCATTTTATAGCTTAAGTATTATGAGTAACATGAATAAGACCTGTAATTGTTACTTCTGATTTTCTCAGTTGCTCTGAATGTACCTAAAAAAAAGATCTGAGAACAGTCTCTATTCTTCTTTGTATGTAACCTTCTCAGTCTAGTAAAAGAAAAGACTACCAAATTTGATCAGATCTAATTCACAATGAATTAGTAGTTAGTCTTGCTTTTTATTTCTCAATAAACTTTACTTAATAAATGAATTCACGTATCAGTTAAAGAAGAAATTTTAAAAGGGTATTAATGGAAATTTTCTACTATGATTCAAGAAGAAAAAATGGCAGTATTGTTTTTATTTATTTATTTAGGCTATGTTTTGTCTTCGTTGCTATGCACGGGCTTTCTCTCTAGTTGTGGTGAGCGGGGGCTACTCTTCATCGCGGTGCATGAGCTTCTCATTGCAGTGGCTTCTCTTGTTGCAGTGCACAGGCTCTAGGCGTGCGGGCTTCAGTAGTTGTGGCATGCAGGCTCAGTAGTTGTGGCTTGCAGGCTCTACAGCACAGGCTCAGTAGTTGTGACGCACGGGCTTAGCTGCTCCGTGGCATGTGGGATCTTCTCGGACCAACGCTCGAACCCATGTCCCCTGCATTAGCAGGCGGATTCTTAACCAGTGCGCCACCAGGGAAGTCCCAGTGTTGTTATATTTAAATGGAGAGTAGAAACTTAGATCAACTTGCAAAGTAGTGGGTATTTTTCAGTAATTGGTATTGGCAATTGTTCTTCAAATATAAAGAGTAATATTCCTGGGGAAAAGTTGCTGAATGATAAAGGTAAAATTCTTTTCCAGTAAGTGCTGTTTTCTCTAATACATGTTTAACCCAGATAGAAAACAAAGTTTCTATCAGAAAAGTCAGTCATGTCCTCTCTTTAAGAGTCTTACATAATTATGACTATGAAAATCAATATGGAGAGAAATACAATTCTATGTTTAAGTTACATGTTAAGAAAATAAAAACAATTACAATTTACTGAGTGGGTATTAAGTGCCGAGGACAAGTGCATTTATAGGTGGCATCTTGTGTAATCCTCATGTTTTACAAACACGATAACTGAGGCTGGAGGAGGTTATGGGACGTCCCTAGGGCCACATAGCTAGGAGGGAGCAGAGCTAAGAGGGTCCATAACTACAAAGTCAATATGAAATAATGAAACGAGGACTGGACAAGCAGTTCAGAAACCTGGATTCTAGGCTTAGAGCTACTACTACCTAGGTATGTTACCTTGGGCAAAATATTTCACTTTTTGGTCTTTAGTTTATATTTTTATTTAGAAGGTTGGTTTTACTGATTTTTGAGGTTCTTTCAAGGTATGAAATGCATATTTTGTCTTTAGCTTGAAAATGAAAGGTCTGTCTAAAGTAATGATTCTCAACTCTCATGATACTAAGGGGAGTGTGCTGTGAACATTACAGGGCCAGAAAAAGTTGAAAAGCAACGGTGTCAAGTTTTTTGGGGTTTTTTTAAATTTTATTTATTTTTGGCTGCATTGGGTCTTCATTGCTGCGTGCGGGCTTTCTCTAGTTGCGGCGAGTGGGGGTTACTCTTCGTTGCGGTGTATGGGCTTCTCATGGCAGTGGCTTTTCTTATTGCAGACCACAGGCTCTAGGTGCATGGGCTTTAGTAGTTGTGGCACATGGGCTCAGTAGTTATGGCTCGCAGGCTCTAGAGCGCAGGCTCAGTACTTGTGGCGCATGGGCTTAGTTGCTCCATGACATGTGGGATCTTCCCAGACCAGGGCTCAAACCCATGTCCCCTGCATTGGCAGGCGGATTCTTAACCACTGCGCCACCAGGGAAGTCCCCAGTGTCAAGTTTTAACTCCAAGTGTAACTCAACTTTTTCAGGCAAGTCCAGATAGAAACTGGTGACGCTCAAGGTAAATCTTAAAACCACTGATGATTACGAACCATCTCATCAGAACTTTTTTACTGATCATCTTCACCTTTCTATATTCATTAGACACACTATTAGAACCCAGATATTGATGCATATGCTGCTAGGATATTAAGGAAAAATATTATTTGCCCATCTGGGATGAAAAGAACTTTATATGTAATAATTTGGGAAAGAGGAAGAAGAAGTAGGAAAAAATAGATGTTACCACATAAATATTTCCAGGTCCTACAGCATTATATACTACCTGTGATATTAGCACTCAGTATGCCTTTACTGATTAATGAATCAATATTCCAAATACTAAGTTCAATATATGAGAGGTTTAAGATATGATTATATGAAGTTGCCCCCCACCGCCCAAAAAAGACCAGAACTGAGGGAAAATAGCTATTGTACAGTCTAGAGAATAATTAAATTTATATTTAAATTTCTAATAATAGAAACTAAGGACATATACAATTTTATACTCACACAGAGGCAGCTGACCAGGCTAGACAAGTTGACATGTCGTGGAGCAAACATGTGAAGCTGCTGAAGGCATGAGATGGCCTGAGCTTGGACAAGGCAGTCTGGGTTATCTTGCATCACTGCACAACCCAACAGACAGGAAGTCCTTAGGGTAGAAACAGAAGTACTGTTACCTAAAATGAGAGCAGAAAGCTTTTAATAATTGGCCTATAAAATCATTACCCTTTAAACATATATTACTGGGCTTAAAATTTCTTTTTTCCCCCAATCTTAAACTTAAGGTTCTGTGAAGTAAATTTCTTCTACAAAAGCAGGGATAATCCAGGTTATAGACTTTTAGATTATGTTAGTTATTTTTAGTCTGAAAGATTTATGGTAAAACAAATCATTAGGCAAAGAAGAACCTACGACTATCTTCAGTTTACATCAAATTTTCATGAAAAGTAGAATTAGAAAGTGCTAATAAACTTCACCCTGCTTGTATTGAGAGTTGCTTTCATATATTAAAATCATGTACTTTGCATTTGAATAGATCAGAATAACTGAGTTTGGGGGCTTTGTCATTTATATCTTAAAAGAGATAGAGTTCTTTAAACTATTCCATTTCATGTCTGTCATTTTACTTGTTAAGGGAAGCATTTTTAGGACATATCTAATCTTTCTAAATATGGTACTCCTTATCTTTTCAAGGTAAGAAAAATAAGACTAGCATTTATTTTAACAAAATATACGGAGCACACCTACTGTGTGCCAATCACAAGGGTTTTTCACATTTTCTTTTATTTGATAGAAGAGGAAACTAAAGCTTAGAGACATGAGGATTTCCCCAAAGTCACCCAATTAAGTAATAGTTGGTGAAGCTTAGATTAAGTTTCTATGTTTTTTCTATCATGTTGTCATCCAGGAGTCAAAGTCTTCCCAAGACTGTTCTCAACATTCTGCCCATATATTTGAAAAGAGCATTCCGCTAAACTTCACTTTACTGAGAAATGTTTGAGTCAATAATAGGAACTGAATTCATTTTTACGCATATATTTTTATGTAAAACATCACAAAAGCAGCTATGCATACCTTGTAGTTCTGGACCCAGTGTAGTAATAAGGGCATTCAAACAGCGACCAAGGCTTTGGTGAACTTCAGCATGAGTAGGAGGCACATTTAACAACAACATAATAATAAGAGAAAGGGTTGGTTCTGCATGTGTATAATAGAGTGGGCCAGCAGAATCAATTATCAATGAGAGAGAATGCAGTGCCCAGGTCTGTGAAGACAGAGAAAAACAATTTAAAATGTTATAGCAGCATTAAGAAACATAAAACACAATGAGTTGTTCTTTTGTTGAAGCAAGTGATAATGTAATAGCACAGTAAAGTATTTGTGTGTTATTACTAACTTGGAGAGAGAAATGGAGAACTTCAGGAGTTTTAAGAAAATTTTTCTCTTTAAATCCAGTAAAAAACAATCGAGAGACAAATGCCTAATTTAGAATGGCATATGTGCATATATCTCAGCACTAAGAATTCCATACAGTGTTTGGTTCTTTAGCTAACAGCTTGAACTAAATCTGGTTTGTTGAGAACTGTTTAATCTATATAGAAAATGAAAATTCAAGTTTTTAAAAGACTCAACAATATCTACAACTACATGCAACAATTACAGACAAATCTCTTGAACACAGTGTTGAAGAAAGCCAGACATAAAAAAGTACATACCATATGATTCCATTGATATAAAGTATAAAAGCAGGCAAAACTAATATATGCTGTTGCAAATTAGGATAGTGGTTATCCTTGGTGGGACAGGTAGTAACTAGAAGAGAACATGAGGAGACTGTTTGGGGTATTGATATTGCTCTGTTTCTTGATCTAGGTGCTGGTTACATGGTGTATTCAGTTTCTACACTTTATTCACAGAGATGCACACTTCTAACAGGTGCAGTGTTATAAGTATATAAAAATAAATATATTCATAAATATAAATATTATAAATATTTATATTTATAAAACAAATATACATGTTATATATAATATGTATTTATGTATTAAACAAACAAAATGCCTTTGAGCCAAATCTTGCCTGCCACCTATTTTTTAGAAATAAAGTTTTGTCGAAACACAGTCATGCTCATCTGTTTACATATTATTTATGGCTGCTTTCCTGCTATAATGGCAGAATTGAGCAGTTGACAGAGACTGTAATAACATGTAAGGCCTAAATAATTTACTACCTGGCCCTTTATAAAGTAAGTTTGGCAACTCTGGTTCAAACAATACTGGCCATACACTGATAACCACTGAAGCTAGATGATGGGTATAAGAGGTTCCTTATAGCATGTTCTCTACTTTTATGTATGCTTGAACTTTTTATAACAAGAAGTATCTGAAGAGTCCTCCTTTTAGGAAATCAACTAAGAAACTTTTACCCCTCTTATCAATAGATGTATACGAAAAGCTTACAGTACTTTAAATGCTACAAAAATGAACTCCCATTAGGTGAGAGATAGCAGCAATCAAGAAGAGTCAGATTTGATGACACTGGATGCCATGGAAAGAACAATTTAAATTAATCAACAAAAGACAGTCAATATAAAAGGGTGTGTGTTCAGAACAGACTTCTTGAAGGGGAAAAGGAGAAATATAATAAACAGAAGCAAAAAGTACTGTACTAAAGGAATGAAGAAGAAAGAATGGAACACCTTATAAATCAACTCAAGTAACAGATGATGTGAAAAAAAGAAAACTATTAGTAATACGATAACTCAAGAATGAAAGCCATGTTGGATGTTGAAGTTTAACAGGACGGTGGTTAAACTGGATGTTGGAATACTAAAAAATGTGGATTATCAGAAAGGAATAGAAACAGAGGAGAGCAATAGGAAAAACATTAAGTGCAGATACGAGAATGACATGTGTGGGAGGAAAGTAGGAAGATCAGCTTAGGAGAAGACCAGTACTTTGGGTTAATAACAGAGAAAGTTTCTGGGTCAGTTGATGGGACTTCAATGAGAAGTTGATTTAAGAAGCAATATGCAGGTCTTCCCTGGTGGCGCAGTGGTTGAGAGTCCGCCTGCCGATGCAGGGGACACGGGTTCGTGCCCCGGTCCGGGAGGATCTCACATGCCGCAGAGCGGCTAGACCCGTGAGCCATGGCCGCTGAGCCTGCGTGTCCAGAGCCTGTGCTCCGCAACGGAAGAGGCCACAATAGTGAGAGGCCCACATACCGGGAAAAAAAAAAAAAAAAAAAAAGAAGCAATATGCAGTTTCCCCAGCTTTTCAGTAAGGAAGTGGTAAGATGAAAATCTTTCAGGAAAACATTTTTGGCTTCACATCTAGGGAGAGTTGAAAAGAAAAGAACTTAAACATAAAGTGACCAGGTAGGAGGCTACTGTAGTAATTAGGGACACACAGGGGGGACAGAGATACAATAAGGGGATTAAAAAAGCAGGAAGAGTAACAATCATTCAAGATGTGATTAAGATATCAGGAGAATGATGATTGACAGAAATGGGTAAGATATGTATAATAATATGGTAAAGTGGTTAAGAACATGAGTTCAGAGTCCATGACTTATGTTCTTCACCTGACTCCACGATATATTAGTTTTTTAGCTGTGAGCAAGTACTTAGCTTCTATAAGCCACAGTTTTCTTTCTGTATAATGGGAATATACATACTAGATTACTGTGAGGATTAAATATGTTCATATGTTTAGAAGAATGTAATACAATGCATGGTACCTGTTAAGCTCTACAAAACAGTAGATGTTATTTTAAGATGGAAGGGAGATCCATTTTCAGAAAATGATATTGAATTTGACTTTAGACACTGAGTATGAAGTAAAGATACTGAATTTGAATTTTAAAAATCCATCAAGGTTAACAATGGCTTTGATTTTATTATGGAGCAAGAATTATTTTATAAATTAGTAATGGTCAATAAAAACATAATCTGCATTATCTACAAATCAAGAATTTCAAGGAAGGTATCACATGAAGTACTTACCTGCACATCAGGAGAAGTGCTGTCCTGAGATAAAGTGTAAAGGATTCCAACACAAGAATTCAAATGTTGAGAAGAACTTATTCCTCCCAAGTACCTATGTAGGGATCCCAAAGCCAATGAGTGTCCTGTTCTGGTAACTGCGTCCCTTGCTGATTTCAGTCTGTGATTATGGAAACAAAAATAAATGACAATTACTGAAACAAAACCAATGCATGCACAGTCACTTAGGCAAACTTTCTGTATGAAGAGTTGCAAAATTCAGGAATATATTTACCGTTAACTGATAAAAAAAATTCTGAAATAACCTGAAAGGTATCTTTAAAAGAAAAAATTTTAAATAAAAATGTCTTTACCATTATCAACAATTATTTAAATATAAGCAATTTCAATATCTCTCAGAAATACACACACACTAAATTCATATGGCAGGCATTATTACTTTATCATTAAGTTATACTTTAAAAACTCTCATTGCTGAGATACTCTAATTCCATATAAAGAGAGTTCCAACTCAAGAACTTTGATTTAAAAATTAAATATAGTAAGAGAACTCATTATTTATTAGGAGTTTTCTTATGAATTGTATACTAGTTTAAGCGCTTTATATTTGGTCCTTTAATCTGCTCAACAATCTTGAGATTCACACTACTGATATTATCAGTTCCTTTTAACAGATGAGGAAATCAAAGTGACTTAGTCATTTTAGCCAAAGTGACTCTTACAAAGTAACCAACTATTAAATGGAAGAGTTGGGATTTGAACCGAGTTAGTAATCTGACATCAGACGTTGAGCTCATAACCAAATCAAGATACACATATTCAATAGACTAGAAGGTGAAAGCGCTGCCTGCATTACTACCACCACTAATCATATAGCTTTATATATGTATAACTAATATAACCATGAACTTTATTTGCAGTTGTTTTATTCTTTCATACTACTTTCATGTTTATTATCTCATTTACCTTAATATTCTTAGTAGGCAGGGTAGCATTAATAACCTTCTATATGAAATAGAGGAAAACTGGTTGAGAGGATTAAGTAACATGCTCACGGTTACAAAGCTGGTAGAAACAAAAATATAGTTTATGTTTCCTGACCTGCAGCCTTCTCTCTTTCCATTAGGTTGTTCTTACTACCTATCATCTATATTTAACATGATAAAACTCCATAAGCTTCTTACTCCCAGAGTCCACTGATGGCCTATTACATCACTCATATAGATAGTGATCTTCCTCATATAAAAACTAAAGCCAAACAACTAGTAATAGTTTTATGTTCCAAAACAAGCAGGCCAAGGTGGGGTGGGGGCGAGTTCTCCTTTATTTTAAAGTATATTTCTCAATTTTTTAAAGTTAATTATCAGAATGAAGTTTCATAAGTTCCAACAAACCAACAAGCTACACCCAGTTTTGACACATAGTCCATGAGTATTAAGTAAGAAATTCACTTACTTGTCAAAGCTAACTTGAGCTAATACAGCAGTAAAAGCTCCATCATCAACCACTTGGGCTAATCTAGCCCATGCCTCTGCAGCTGCACATCTCAAGAGGGGGCTGGGACTTTCTAAGGCTCCCATCACCAATGCGAGGACAGGTCTTCTCATTTCTTCTGGACCCAAATGTCCCTTAGAGCCAGCCACATACTGAAATATGTAAAAAACAATCCAAACTTGCAACTCTAGTAAATTCTCTTATCCAGTTTGGAATGTATATTCTGGTTAACCAAATATGTTCATATTTGGTGATTACTCCTTTAAAAAAAAATCAGAATACCAAAATCCACAGTAAACATACATAATTTTTCTCATGAAGTACTTTAGAATTTTAAACCTCCAGGCAAACAATATGGTAATCAATTATCACTGTAGTATATATGTGTTCAGAAGAACATTAATAGGGATTTCCATAAAATAAATGATCAGTGAAGCCTATTATATTTTACTTAGAAACAATCAGCCATAAATGCAACAATGAGCCAGATTTGGTCCATAGGCCATAGTCCGCCAATCCCAGATCTGGGATATTAGGGTTGGTAGGTTAAAGCATGGTTCTAAGCCAAGATTATAAGTTTGATTTCTGACTAACAAGTTTTATATGGAGAAAAAATAAAAGGGGAGGGACTTCCCTGGCGGTCCAGTAGTTAAGACTCTGTTCTTCCAATGCAGGGAGCGCGGGTTCGATCCCTGGTCAGGGAACTGAGATCCCACATGCCATGCAGTGTGGCCAAAAAAAAAAAAAAAAAAAAAGGTAAAAGGGGAATTACAAATCCTGAAACATTAAGAAAAATCGGGGGGGGGGAAAAACCAGCCCTTTAAAAACACCTTCCCCAACCTACTTAGTTGGCCATACATTAGGGAAAAAAAATAATAAAGCAAACGTGAATTTTTAAAAAACAGAATTACCTTCAAGAAACTAGAAACTGAAGAAACAACATGTAACTGAACTACTTGTTGACGAGCTCCTTTTGTATGCTTTATACTGTCCAAAAGCTGTTCCAGTATGAGAAGCCTAAAATCAGAAACAAGATTTAAAGATAAAGTCAGTCAAAGGACAGTACTGAGTATCCACTACAAATTTGTTTTGTTGCATTTTGTTGGAACTACTAAAATGAGATAAACTGTTGTCAAACACACTGAAGCATTTTAGGAAATGAAAATATATCACAACCAATGCAAAAATATTTTGATTATGTGCCATTATGACCGTGGGGGAGAAGCATTATTTTGTGGAGAAATAACAACAAATGTATCACTTAATACAGATTTACCCGGGCAAATTCAGCTATTTCAGCAACTATTTTCTAAACAAATATTTTGAAAGTCACTTGCGTCAACATTTTTGCTCTTAATAACAGGACATACTGGATTCAAATACATTCCTTCATTTTAAAGGTAGCACTGACTTCAGATAATGAGAAGCAGCACAGCCTTTCGAACCCCAACCATACCTTAAACATGTACTTGGGATCATACTATATATAACACAGTTTTTACACTTGCTTTTCTCACTTAACATTACCTCTTTAGCACTTTTCAAATCAATTTTTATTCTTTGATAATTTTCAGGAAGCCAAATTTTACTACACACATACTACAATTTATTCAACCATTCTCCTCCTGGTGGAGAGCAAATTTCTTATTTTCACAATTCTATGATGAATATATGCACATTACTTTTGGTGTGGGGTTGAATGTGTCCATGGGTTTTAATGTAGCTTCCATAAATTGTTTTTCATGTCCTTTTTTAAAATCCATTTGTTGAGATTAAAAATATGTAACCATGAAAGAAATCACCCCATTTTTTCCCATCAATTTCTCCAATGTTTAGAAACATTGCTTCAGAGCTCTGAACTTCCTTTCCCCCACTTCTCTCCCTTTAAACCAGGAAAACTGAAATAATTTTTAAGAATACTTCTTCCATTGTGAACTATCTTGATGGTAGGCATACACCTTATAATTTATCTTCATTTCTCTAGTATCTGGGTTTGTCATGTAGTCAGCAGTCAAATGTGCTTGTTGAACAATATAAAGGACAGTTGCACCCAGTGAGTGAAAACAGGGCATGACTGGCTGAAGATGGCACATGGGTATACTTTTACTCAACTCTAACGTACTTGCAATAGTATCTCTGAGCCTGTAACTAAATCTCTATCGTTCTGGTGAGGCCACAAGACCCAAATACAGTTTTGTTCCAAATGACAATTCTGTTATCAAAACAGAATAGATATGGGTATTGTGCTTTAAAAAACCCAGCTGTGGAAGAAGTTAAGTCAGAAAAAAGGGAAGGTGTGAAGTTACATGTGTATGACTTGAGGAAAGCAATATACATAAAATCAACTCAGAGAATATAATAAACATGGTGGATCACTAAAAATTTGGGGAAAAACCACGGTAACTCTAAGTAGTCTATTTAGTTAAATATTTATTTCCTTATTTCAAGGTTAATTCTGTTCATCATAATAAACCTGAAAAACTCAGAAAAGCACAGGAAAGAAAAATAAAATTCACCCATAATCCCACCATCTGGAAAGAGCCACTATTAACATTTGGCATCTTTGTTTTAGTCTCTCACCGGTCCCGTTCCCACCCCAGGTATATGGATATCATTTTTAGAAAACTGGGATCACAGTGTATATACTTTATTAGTAACTCTTTTTCATTTCCCTAAACATTAATCCCATCTTATTAATTACTGCACTGAAATAATTTTTTTTCTCTTTTTTCTCTTGGCCTCCTGTGATATTTCTTTTTTATTTTAATTGAAGTATAGTTGATGTACAATATTATATGTTACAGGTGTACAATATAGTGATTCACAATTTTTAAAGGTTATACTTAATTTATAGTTATTTAAAAATATTGGCTATATTCCCTGAGTTGTACAGTATATCCGTGTAGCTTATTTTTTACGTAATAGTTGGTACCTTTAATTCCCTCCCCCTATATTGCCCCTCCCCCTTCCCTCTCCCCACAGGTAACCACTAGATGGTTCTCTGTATCTGTGAGTCTGCTTTTTTGTTATATTCACTAGTTCATTATGTTTTTAGATTCCACATGTACTGAAATAATTTTAAATAGCTATTAGTATTATACAGTCTGGCAATACAATACCTTATTTACCCAGTTCCCTAGTTTGGGACATTTAGGCCATTTCTAATTTTTATTATAAATAACTTGATTAATGTATCATATAAAAGTTTTTTCTGCCTATTTTCCAAGATTATATTTAAGTCATTATGTTTCAAGAATACATTTATGCCAAAATTGCCTGCAGGAAGAAAAATTAAGGATAACCATATGGTTAGCCTTATGAATTTAAAACCTAAAACATCATTATTAGATCACATCCTAGTCACCTGCTATAATGGAACTGTGTCATGTTGAAAGTAGTAAAAATACTTAAGGTTAGAGCTTGAGAATTTTGTTACATTATAATAAAACCTGACCTGTACTATTTTCTTGCCCACATTCATGGGCCAAAGATTGTAAATGAGACTACCAGAGCCCAAAATATTTTTCTCCACCCTTTACCCCCAAATTCTGACAGAGATCACAACAAAACATTCTGAATCTTCAGGAAGATAGAGATGACCAGTTTTCAGTAATACTGAATTGGTATTCCTAAGTAGTATCAATTATAACATATAGTTATTAGTTCAGAATGAAATTAGATATTAAAAGTTTTGAGTCTGGATGAAATAAAAACACATAGGTAACTAAGTAAACAGCAAAGACATAAAATTTGAAAATGCTGATTTACCTTACTTATATTTTCAGAGAGGGTGTATAATGGTGAAAATTTTCACTACTGAGAACTATAACTATCCTTTCCCTCTCTCTTCATCAACTCACAATCTACATTATTTTATAGCATTTTTAGCAGTGGTTCTCAAACCTGGCTGTACACCAGAATCACCTAAGGAGTTTTTAAAAATTTCAGTGCCCAATGTAGTATGCATACCATTACTATTAAGTCAGAATCTACGTTTTAAAAAGTAGTTTTAAAAATCCCAATGATTGCAATGTACAGTCAAGGGTGAAACAATCTTCAGGTGAATTAAGCAATTCATTCTTTGCAATTAGGTGCAAAATATATTGAAAAGTAACCATAAACAACACATACACAAGATCAGTAATAACTTCTTCTCTGTGTAAAATATCTTGATATTCCAGAACTTTAAACATTTTAGTGCTTTAAAATTATCGATGCGAAGTTCTCTTATTTTTAGAATCCTATAGTCAAAATAAAGATAATCAGGGACTTCCCTGGTGGCACAGTGGTTAAGAATCCGCCTGCCAATGCAGGGGACGCGGGTCTGAGCCCTGGTCCGGGAAGATCCCACATGCCACAGAGCAACTAAGCCCATGTGCCACAACTACTGAGCCTGCGCTCTAGAGCCTGAAAGCCCCAACTACCGAGCCCGTGTACCACAACTACCAAGCCTGCACTCTAGAGCCCGTGAGCCACAACTACTGAGCCTATGTGCCACAACTACTGAAGCCGGCATGCCTAGAGCCTGTGCTCCGCAACAAGAGGAGCCACCAAAATGAGAAGCCCGCACACCACAACGAAATGTAGGCCCTGCTCGTCGCAACTAGAGAAAGCTCATGTGCAGAACGAAGACCCAATGCAGCCAAAAACAAACAAATAAATAAATAAATTTAATAAAAAATAAAGATAATCAACTGATTCAAAGACAATTTAATCTCTAAGTACATAAATAAAATATGAAAAACCTATTTCTAATTTAGGACAACGTCATGTTAACTACAAGAGTTTCTTTTAAACTGTTTAAACACGAAGATAACCACGATAACAAAATGCTTTAAAATATTCACTTGTTGTTGAATACAGGTACTTTGATTAAGATATTTCTTCTCTAGAAATGCAAATCTATGGCCCAAAGAAGAAAGGTCTGCCATTTTAAACAAGTATCATACCTAGGATAACAGGAAATTAGAAACTTAACTTTCCTATCTATGTTTCTCTGTGGTGCTCTAAGAGCACCCATTGGAGACTGCTGATAGTTGCTGAATCTGGGATGCTGCCAGACAACTTCCTTTAAAATTCTCCAAACCACTGCCTACTATTTTTATTCAGTTAGAATCCAAACAGAATGTTTTGCTTTCACCAGGTCTCAACTTTTTTATTAAAACAAACAAAATCTCTCCTCCCTTGAATATTCATTCTATATATTATTTTCATCCAGGTGGGATAAAAAGAAATTTGACACGTTTTAAAGTTTATTAAACTTTAAACAACAGAAATAAGAAACTATTTCCTTGAGACTATAATTAGGCAATAAATCTGGGAGAAATAAAAAAAAAGAAAACCAAAAAAACCCCCCACGTTCTTTAGGAGAGTAATAAAATCAATTTTTTAAAAGGAAAGCTTCTAAGAAGTATACTTTTCTTTTTCACTTCTTATCTGAGACCTATCAAAAAGAGGTTAGTGGAGTCATTTAAAAACATGCTTAATTTAAATCTTTTGCCCACAAGGCTACCCCTGTTCCATCTACTGTAGTTACTGCTGTATTAATCCAAATTATTTTAATCTAACTGTATGCACTAGATAATAGTACAGTTACAGACTAGTACAAATCTCAACCTCTCCATCAATTCTTCTTTGAAAATTCCAGTTCACTGTGATTCTCCTCTCATCTTTTAGTGCTATAGCATTCAGTTATAACTTAGTCATATATTGTCTTAAAATACAACCCAAACTTTATAGTTATAGTATACACAGTGAACTATAGGCTACAAATTTCAAATCATCTCTTGAAATTAATCTCAAAATATACATGTAACGTATAATACTGAGTAAAAACTATCAATACTATCATTTTAAATGAAGATATGAAGCTATTAAAAATCAACATAAATGTTATTCATTTTTCTATCCACTGAAAGTAAACTATCCAAAAGCCTGTTTCAGAAATGTGTTGCCGACAAGACTCAAATATTTTTTGTGAGTCTTCATCAGAGACCAAGGTAACCTCCTTACCTAATTGGTATTCTCTGGAAGACAACAGATAAAATGATATAAAAGCTATGAGCTAGTCAAATGCGTGTTGCTTGTCTAGCATGAAAGAGACAGAGAATGAATGGGAATGAATGAGGATAGTTAATAATTTACAAACTGTTAACCAGCACAGCCCATGGGAGAGATTCACTTCCCACATAGTGTCTCAGATAGAAATTTCCTGGATACTAGCTATCAGAAGTGTTTTTTGATTCCCAAGAAAGTTATTATCCTGTTATTGAGAAACTCATTCTCAATGAGAAATCATTAGAAGCTTTTTTTTTTCTTAATTTTATTTATTTTTGGCTGTGTTGGGTCTTCATTGCTGCACGCGGGCTTTCTCTAGTTGTGGCAAGCAGGGGCTACTCTTCATTGTGGTGAGTGGGCTTCTCATTGCGGTGGCTTCTCTTGCTGCAGAGCACGGGCTCTCGGTGTGCAGGCTTCAGTAGTTGCAGCACGCAGGTTCAGTAGTTGTGGTGCACGGGCTTAGCTGCTCTGTGGCATGTGGGATCTTCCCGGACCAGGGATTGAACCCGTGTCCCCTGCATTGGCAGGCGGATTCTTAACCACTGAGCCACCATGGAAGTCCCAGAAGACTTTGATTTTTAAAAACCAAAGTTCATTTTGAGTGAAGTGAATCCACCAAATTGAAGACTAATCTGTTTTAATCTAATTTTTGAAATCTACTAAAATGAAGACTAATCCCTGGATCTATGATGGCTTGATAAGGCCTCCAAGGTAAGAAAGCCTATGAGACCTTGTGTAAGCAGAAAACCAGTGTTTTACTTGTAACAATAGCTCATAAATCACTGTTCTTGTGACACTGAGTTTTTCATTTGTATTT
The DNA here is from genome assembly GCF_951394435.1 of Stenella coeruleoalba. NCBI lineage: Eukaryota > Metazoa > Chordata > Mammalia > Artiodactyla > Delphinidae > Stenella > Stenella coeruleoalba. The sequence continues at coordinate 66,348,293 of NC_137147.1, read as the reverse complement.
TCAGCTAGATGAGAAGCTAATGTGGGAAAAGCATTGCATCCACAATAGTGCCTAGCAGTTTTCGGTTTAATCTCATCATTGACTTAATTACTTCTTATTAAATATTAGCCAGGTGAATGAACAAGAGCCTTTAATCTTACCTTCACCTGTCATCTATAAGGAATCTTTGATATTAATGAGAACTTCTGACAACATCATTCTTACCCACGGGTTCTCTATTATGCATTCATTGAACCAATTACCAATCCTGAAATGTTATTTCAGGATAAGTGAACTACCGAAGATGGTTTACCTTTGAGCTTCTCCCACATGAGCACATACAACTCCAAAGAGCTTGACTGCAGAGCTAATAACTGATAGTGTTGGAGGTAAGGGCTTAGGCACCGAATCTCCCTCTACATCTTTCTCGTAAATAGAATAAGGGTCATATTCGAGACTTCCACAAGCAATACCATTACCAAGCAGGAGCTAAAAGAAAAAAAAAATTACATATAAGGTTTTAAAACCACTGTTCAGGACTTCCCTGGAGGTCCAGTGGTTGGGACTCTATACTCCCACTGCAGGGGGCATGGGTTTGATCCCTGGTCGGGGAACTAGGATCCCACATGCCAGAAGGTATGCCCCAAAATAAAAATAAAACCACTGTTTACAGATTGAATCAACCCAGTTATTGAAAAATGACCATACCTGTTCTTCAATAAATCTATGGTCAGTATCTTGTAGCAAAGGACTTAATATTAGAAGATCATCCTGATGACAGAGGCGTGGAAGTAAAAATGTGGATGCTGCCACCTGTATATCAGGGGCAGTCAAGTCAGCAGCCAGCTCTCTGAGGACAGCACAAAGGTATCCTGTTGAATCAGAGAAAAGGGGCAATTAGCAATTTAGTAATAGCAGTTAACTGGTCCAAGAATGGGGTTAAAAAAGCCCAGGCTGAACTTTAATCTACATATCAGCTAACTTTAATCTATCACAGCCAAAGCTAATATATCTCCTCCTTGAGGATGTCCTACCGATGAATGGCTCAACTATGTGTTGCTGGTCACAAGGATAAGAACAGACATCTCAAAGTATATGTGTATGTATACTTTGTGATACTGAATAAATACTACACCCATTTTATTTAAATGACATAAAGCATAAAAACAGAATGAAAAAAGAGGAAAAGATACAAAGGCAGAAAAAGAAGGCATAATAGTATGACACCCTAACACCCCACCACCCCAGCGTATGACTGTCACTCATCCTAATCAGCTGGATTAACCTCATTCACCTATACTCCCAATCTACTGTCTCACCACTCCCCATATTATTTTGAAGCAATCCCTGGAAAGCATATCATTTCATCTATAAATATTTCATCGTGTATCACTAGACTTGAGGACATTTTAAACAATCTCATTATCACAATTTCGTGCTTTAAAAATCACTAAACAGGGACTTCCCTAGGGGTCCAGTGCTTAAGACTCCGCACTCCCAATGCAGGGGGCCTGGGTTCGATCCCTGGTCAGGAAACTAGATCCCACATCCCACAACTAAGAGCCCACATGCTGCGACAAAGATCCCACATGCTGCAATGAAGACCCTGTGCAGCCAAATAAATACAGTGAATAAATAAATAAAAATCACTAAACATCAAATACACATTCAGTGCTCAAATTGTCAACTGCTTCATTAATGCCTGTTTTTGTTTGCTTTTTATGTTTGAATCCAGACCTAAGTGAAGTATACATGTTGTAGCTACCTGATATATCTTAAGTCTCTTTCAATCTCAAGTTCTCCCCTCAACTTTTGTTGCCCGTAATTTATTTGAAGAAATAAGATTATTTGTTCTATAGAAGTTTTTATAGATTACAGTCCCCAAGGTAATTTAATTTGTTCCTTTAATGTCTGCATTTTTTTGTAAACTGGAACCTGGATCTAGGGAGGATTCATCTTTTTTTTTTGGTTTGTTTGTATTTTGGGTGCCAACCTAGTTCATAGGCAGCATTGAGATTTTCCTTGAGACATGAGACAACGTATGGCTGTCTCTTTTATATATGCGGTTGGAAAAACTGGTCCAATTATCACACTGACCTAAGTTACCATTTCAAAGATATTTATCCTACTTTCTGATGGATTCGCAATAGAAAATTTTATCCACCTAGAGCATAACTGACTTTTGCTAGCTTGTAACTTAAGTATTTTAGGAAAGTGTAAAAATCATCTTGGAGAAACATTCACTTTTGGTTTTAAGCAACACCGTCAGAACGAAATGAAGACTTGACTGAGTCTACTTATTAGAAGTGACAGGATGAGTTAGGAAGGGCTCACCTCCCATTATTTTCTGTATTATTAGTAGTGGTAAGAGTAGTAACAACAAATATTTATTGAGGATGTAATATGTGTCAGTAAATGTCCTAAAAGCTTTACATATAGTTTTCATAACCACCTCAAGAGGTCCAGTTAGTACTGTTATTTTATTAGGTAAGGAAACAGGAACAGAGAGTCTGTTAATTGCCCAAAGTCACACAGCAGTTACATGGCAGAGTTTGACTGAAACACAGGCAGTCCAGGCTTCAGAACGTAAGCTTTTAACTATCATGCTCATTCATACATTCAAACTGTTTAATATAATATACAAAGATGTTATTATATATAATCCTCCCTTCAAGAAGATAGAAGAGTTTCCCTGGTGGCGCAGTGGTTAAGAATCCACCTGCCAATGCAGGGGACATGGGTTTGATCCCTGGCCCGGAAAGATCCCACATGCCACGGAGCAACTAAGCCCATGCGCCACAACTACTGAGCCTGCACTCTAGAGCCCACGTGCCACAACTACTGAAGCCTGTGCTTAGTAGTTCAGGCCTAGAGCCTGTGCTCTGCAACAAGAGAAGCCACCAAAATGAGAAGCCTGAGCACCACAACAAAGAGTAGCCCCTGCTCACCGCAACTAGAGAAAGCCCGCGCACAGCAACGAAGACCCAACGCAGCCAAAAATAAAAACAAACAAATAAATAACTTCATATATATAAAAAAAGAAGATATAAGATACTGGACACACACATGTTAACTATAAAATGAAGGTAGGAAGTACTAAGTTTCATAGAGGATGAAAAGAGAACTGCTGAGGTTAGAGAAAGGAGAGGTTACACAGGATTTGGGGACAGCAGACAGGGATAATAAAAACTTAATGAAGCAGACGAGAGTTGCTTGAAGGAATGTCTGTTAGTTTAATTACCAGTATACGATACTCAGAAAAATAATTCTGTTGGTAGTACAATACGCAAGGTATGTTTGGTACTACAGCTAAATGTGACAACAGTGGTAAATCTCCATTTCTCATTTAAAGTGACTGACTGCTGGCCTAACTCTCCCTGAACAAAGTACTCAAAGATGATTCAATTTTAAAATGCAAATATGCCTTTGTTGTAGAAATACATCACTTTCTGATGCTAATGAGGAGCAATTTTCAGTGTAGAGAAAATTAAAATACTTGAAAGGAGATCCATAACAAAACTAAGATAGGAAATAAAAATTAAGAACCCAATTTTCTTTTTTTTTGAGGTACGCGGGCCTCTCACTGTTGTGGCCTCTCCCGTTGTGGAGCAACAGGCTCCGGACGCGCAGGCTCAGCAGCCATGGCTCACGGGCCCAGCCGCTCCACGGCATGTGGGATCTTCCCAGACCGGGGCACGAACCCGTGTCCCCTGCATCGGCAGGCGGACTCTCAACCACTGCGCCACCAGGGAAGCCCTAGATTTTCTTTTTTCAACAAGTTAGTTCATAGTAATTCCTGACTTCATTTCCCAGTGAACACTCTGGAACTGATTTTAAATCTATACACTAGTATATTAATTATTCCTTTAAGACTTCTGATTGCATTCCCAAACTCCAATTCTGAGAAAATAGTACAAGACTTTGTTTTTCTCTTTAAGTCCTTCAAGGGCAGACTTATATTATCATTTATCAGAAGATACACTGTGGATTTTAAGTTGATATCCTAATATTCCTATATGTTTAATGAAGACTTCAAAAAATCAATTTTTTCATCTGTAGTTTGAGACAGACCTACCACTAAGCTTTGTCTATTTATTCTCTACTAGGTTACTTATAAATGGATTGGCAGCACAGCATGAAACAGATCTATGTTATCTTGATTCTACTATTTACTGGATACATAAACTTGAGTTGGTTTTTGTAACCGCTTTGTGCCTTTATCTGTCAAATGAGGAAAATGTAACTAGCTCACTGTATTATCCTAAGATAAATGGGGTAATATAAACAATTTCTAGTACACCACCTGGCATACAGAAATGACTCTTGATACAGTTTCTGAGAAAGGGCAATGTACAATGTATCCACTTTTTTTCCAGAGAAGTAAATACAAAATTCTTATTTTATATCAAACATTTTGCTAGGTACATTTGTGAACCAGGAAGAGAGGTGGTAGGAATAATATCACTCACATAATGATAAAGGCCAAGACAGAAGTTATAAGTTAGTATCAATATTTTGAACTACTGTGGTATATATTATATTGCATTTATTTGCAGAATAAAGATATAAAACAATAAAAGCAGTATTTTTACAAGAAATAGATTTGAAGAAACATTGACTTAATATGGTTGGTTGAAAATGATAAAAATTTAAAAAAAATAGATGCTCCCATTAGAGACAACTTTCAGCTTTCACCTCTTAAAACAAGCATCTTAAGTTATTCAGTAGTAGTAGCAATGTATTTTCTTAAAACTGTATTTTAAATTTACAAGAAAAGTTTTAGAACTAATTGTAAAATAGGGGCAAGTTTATTTTACCAAATGCAGTATTCTAGTATTCCAAAGCCATCCTGGGCTTCATAAAAGCAAAACCTACATTATAAACTTAATAAAATCAATTATACCTTGGTATACTGTTCAAAATTAAACTTCTATCTGGGCAGAGTTAAGAATGGAATAGTGGAAGGAAACGTATACAACAGATAACCACTCTAGAAGGAAACTAGGAGTGGCCAAATTTCTAATAGATTTGAATTATATATTCTGCAGAAAACCCTGGAGTAGAATCAAGCCCAATCTTTGTGACTCATTCTCTCCCACACAGTGAAACTAGGGACTTTTTCTCAGAAGAGAGAACACTGCAAGAAATGAAGAAGTAGTTTTTTTTTTTATGTATTTTATTTACTATAAAATCGTGAACACATGGGTTAAGACTGAACTCCCTAAACCTCCGAGAAACAAAGCACTAAATAACTGCCATATAATTCATTTGTTCAGGTATTACTTTCCAGGCACTGTGTTAGCCACAAACAGTAAAACATTTTGGTGTAAGGCACATACCTTCATAGGTCTCAGGAGGTAATAAAATCAACAATTCATAAAGCCTCTGTCTATAAACTACTGATGGTGTTTTCAAAGGACTTCCGTATGTTTTTAGTATTGAAGAAAGCCTTAAAGTAAAAGAAAAAACACATCTTAAGTGTGTACGTTATACAACAACGTATAAATATTCAACATGTTGACATATAAAGTAGCTATATATAATCAGTGAACATTAGCGCTGCTTCTATTATTTTTTATAATGTGTGACTTTAAGTTAAAAGAGGAATTATAAGCATCACAGATGAAAACTATTTTGCTATCTTTTCTACACACTTCATAAAACTATATATTCAGCTAAGATTTCTAAGGCTGTATCTTATCTAGAAGCTGCAACTCTTACTAAACTCCAAAATTTACAACACTGCATTTTTGAAAAATAAAATCTATTACATAAAAAAGGAACAGGCCAAAGAAACAAACAAATTGAAGACACAAATACCTAGAGAAAAATCCAAGTGTCTGTTAGAAACTTGATCTGGAATGTGATCACCAAATAAAAATGAATCCACAAAATCATAAAACAAATTCTCTTTTAATAAAGCACAAGCTAAGCCAATGTTTCCCTAAAAGTTCCAGTCATGAAATCTCTTAACACTTCCTGTCTTCACTCTCTTCTTTCATGTTCATGTACTTTTTTTAAATCTTCTATTCATTCTCACTACTGATATTAAGACATCATTTTACTGATATTCATTCAACTAACAAATATTTATTAAAGGATTACTACTCTTTGCCAAGGTACCATGTTATCAACTGGTGTACAGTTTTCATCCCCTGTAGCAATACACAAATTCAATGGAATTACTTTTGCTGTGCCACTGGAATAAATCCACTATGCTGTCATGGAATGAGGTTTCCAGGTACTCTAAGAAATTCTGGCAATGTTTATTCATTTGTATTTTCTAGAAAAATACCGCTTGCTTTTACTCGTTTCTAGATGAAAAGAAGAGTTATCTTTGACTTGTCATTTTATTAAAAAAGAAAAAGTTGGTTCCATTTTTTATCTTTCAGGTTAGTAAACAACATTTATAAAACCTGGGTAGAAGGTTTTTAGTTATGAAAGTTAAGAATAAATCCACTGTAATTTTGTACTTCTCTAAAACAAGATTGGAAGAATTACAGCTGACATATGAAAACTATTTAAATCATATTGACAAGACATTAAGAAATTACAAATTATATCCTTAAAAATCCTGCAACATTCATTTAGTTTAAATACAACAGAATTTAGTTCAGAGGGTTGTTCACATGCATGCGCGTGTTTAAAGAAAATAAGATGTATACAACAAAATTAGAACTTAGGAAAGCATTCCTAGGGGTTTCTGCTTCTATAAGTAGGGCAGATTAGAGTCTCTGAAGGGCCTTCCTCTATAAATACACTTAGATCCTGGATAAAAGATAATTAGCATTGCTAGACTTGAAGAAAGGGACTTTCCCAAGGCTTAACTCCCACCCTACCAAACAAACATAAAATGCATGAAACAAAACATGAGCTAAAATCAGAGTGGGAACACCAATACCAATACCAACAAAAGAACTTCAATTGAGCTTGTGACCCTGGCAAGGTAGTGTTGATAAATGGGATCTCCTGAAGGTAGTTTAAATGGTCCCAGGTCCTGGCAGAGGCAAAGGCCTATTGAATTAAACCCAGCTGAAGAGAAAATTAGTGAACTGGAAGAGACAGCAGAATAAATCACCCAGAAAACAGCAGAAAGAAAAGGAAAAAATATATATATTAGAAAAAGATTAAGAGACATGGAAGACAACACAAAGAGACTGAAAATTTGTTTAATGACAGCTCCGGAAGGAAAGTTTAACAAGAACGGAAAACAGGCAATATTTAAAGAGATAACAGCCACTTTTCCAGAACTCCTGAAAGACATGAATCCAACGAAATATACAGCAAATTGGATAAAGAAATTCACAAACTGCCAGTTTAAAGCAGAAATTGTGAGATTCAATTTTTAAGAACTCCAATTATATGCAGTTTATGATACACCTAAAAACACAGTGACATGGAAAAAGACATACCACACATATAATACTGTAAACATTAGAGTTTAATCAAAAAGTATTACTAAGGACGAAGAGAGTTATTGTATAATGATAAAAGATTCAACTCATCGGGAAGATATAATTACTTTCTCAAAATATGAAAAAAGAAACATAAAACTTCGGAGAAAAACTGATAAACCCAATATCACAGTGGAGTTTAACACATCACTCTCAATTATTGATAGGTTAAACAGAGAAAAGGTTAGTGAAAATAGACGGAACAATGTGACTAAAAGAACATTTGTATAGAGCAAGTCTCAACAAATTTAAAGGACAAGTAACATACAGATCATATTCACTAAGTACAATGCAATTACGTTAACAATCAGTAACAAAACTGCAAGCTAAAAACTGTTGCATACATTCAGAAACTTAAAAACATACTTCTGAACAACTTCAAAGAAATTATAATGAAATTTTAAAACACATAAAATGGAAAAAATAGAAATAATAATTTCAATACTTGTAGAATTCAGCAACTGGATCCTTACAGGGAAAATTATGGCCTTAGCTTATATTAAAAGAATTGAAAGAAATTCAGTGAGCTAAGCATTCAAATTAAGCTGTCAGAAGAAGAACAAGAATTTAAGAAAATGGGAATAATAACAAGCAATAATTAATGAAATAGAAAACAAGTTCAAGTTTCGTTCACAATGGCGGAGTAGAAGGACGTGCGCTCGCTCCCTCTTGTGAGAGCACCGGAATCACATCAGGACTCAGGGGGAAGGAGCAGTGACCCCATAGGAGACTGAACCAGACCTACCTGCTAGCGTTAGAGGGTCTCTGCAGAGGCAGGGGGTGGCTGTGGCTCACTGAGGGGACAAGGACACTGGCAGCAGAAGTTCTGGGAAGTACTCCTTGGCATGAGGCCTCCCAGAGTCCGCCATAAGCCCTAGCAAAGAGCATGTAGCCTCCAGTGCTCGGTCACCTCAGGCCAAACAACCAACAGGGAGGGAACGCAGTCCCACCCATCAGCAGACAAGCGGATTAAAGTTTTACTGAGCTCTACCCTCCACCAGTTCCTTCAATCAGGAAGCTTGCACAAGCCTCTTAGATAGGCTCATCCACCAGAGGGCAGAGAGCAGAAGGAAGAAGAACTACAATACTGCAGCCTGTGGGATGAAAACCACATTCACAGAAAGACAGACAAAATGAAAAGGCAGAGGACTATGTACCAGATGAAGGAACAAGATAAAACCCCAGAAATACAAATAAATGACGTGGAGATAGGCAACCTTCCAGAAAAAGAATTCAGAATAATGATAGTGAAGATGATCCAGGACCTCGGAAAAAGAACGGAGGCAAAGATCAAGAAGATGCAAGAAAGGTTTAACAAAGACCCAGAAGAATTAAAGAACAAACACCTAGAAGAATTAAAGAACAAACAAGCAAAGATAAACAATACAATAAATGAAATGAAAAATACATGAGAAGAAATCAATAGCAGAATAACTGAGGCAGAAGAAAGGATAAGTGACCTGGAAGACAGAATGGTGGAATTCACTGCCATGGAACAGAATAAAGAAAAAAGAATGACAAGAAATGAAGACAGGCTAAGAGACCTCTGAGACAAGATTAAAAACACCAACATTCACATTATAGGGGTCCAAGAAGAAGAAGACAGAGAGAAAGGACCCAAGAAAATATTTGAAGAGATTAAACTTCCCCAACATGGGAAAGGAAATAGCCACCCAAGGCCAGGAAGCACAGAGAGTCCCATACAGGACAAACCCAAGGAGAAACATGCCAAAACACATAGTAATCAAATTGACAAAAATTAAAGACAAAGAAAAATTACTGAAAGCAACAAGGGAAAAATGACAAATAACATACAAGGGAACTCCCATAAGGTTAACAGCTGATTTCTCAGCAGAAACTCTACAAGCCAGAAGGGAGTGGCACAGTATATTAAAAGTGATATAAGGGAAGAACCTACAACCAAGATTACTCTACCCGGCAAGGATCTCATTCAGATTAAACAGAGAAATCAAAAGGTTTACAGACAAGCAAAAGCTAAGAGAATTCAGCACCACCAAACCAGCTCTACAATAAATGCTAAAGGAACTTCTCTAAGTGGGAAACACAAGAGAAGAAAAGGACCTACAAAAACAAACCCAAAACAATTAAGAAAATGGTAATAGGAACATACATATCAATAATTACCTTAAATATGAATGGATTAAATGCCCCAACCAAAAGACATAGGGTTGCTGAATGGATACAAAAACAAGAGCCATATATATGCTGTATACAAGAGACCCACTTCACACCTAGGGACTCATACAGACTGAAAGTGAGAGGACTGAAAAAGATATTCCATGCAAATGCAAATCAAATGAAAGCTGGAGTAGCAATATTCATATCAGATAAAACAGACTTAAAAATAATGTTACAAGAGACAAGGAAGGACACTACATAATGATCAAGCAATCAATTTAAGAAGAAAACATAACAATTATAAATATATATGCACCCAGGGGCTTCCCTGGTGGTGCAGTGGTTAAGAATCTTCCTGCCAATGCAGGGGACATGGGTTTGAGCCCTGGTCTGGGAAGATCGCACATGCCACAGAGCAACTAAGCCAGTGTGCCACAACTACTGAGCCTGCGCTCTAGAGCCCGTGAGCCACAACTACGGAAGCCCACATGCTTAGAGTCCATGCTCCGCAACAAGAGAAGCCACTGTAATGAGTAGTCCGCACACCACAATGAAGAGTAGCCCCTGCTCGCCGCAACTAAAGCCTGTGCGCAGCTATAAAGACCCAATGCAGCCAAAAATAAAAGAAATTAATTAAAAATAAGTAAATAAATAAATATGCACCCAACACAGGAGCACATCACTACATAAGGCAAATGATAACAGCTATAAAACAGGAAATTAACAGTAACACAATAATAGTGGGGGATGTTAACACCTCACTTACACCAATAGACAGATCATCCAGACAAAAAATTAATAAGAAACACAACCTTTAAATGACACAACAGACCAGACATATTTAACTAACATTTATAGGACATTCCATCTGAAAATAGCAGATTACACTTTCTTCTCAAGTGCACATGGAACATTCTTCAGGACAGATCAAATGCTGGGTCACAAATCAAGCCTCAGTAAATTTAAGAAAACTGAAATCATATCAAGTATCCTTTCTAACCACAATGCTATGAGATTAGAAATAAATTACAGGGAAAAAAACCATAAAACACAAACACACGAAGGCTAAACAATATGTTACTAAATAACCAAGAGATCACTGATGAAATCAAAGAGGAAATCAAAAAACACCTAGAGACAAAAGACAACGAAAACATGATGATCCAAAACTTACGTGATACAGCAAAAGCAGTTCTAAGAGGGAATTTTATAGCAGTACAATCCTACCTTAAGCAACAAGATAAATCTCAAATAACAATCTAACCTTACACCTAAAGGAACTAGAGAAAGAACAAACAAAACCCTAAGTTAGTAGAAGGGAAGAAATCATAAAGATCAGAGCAGAAATAAATGAAATACAAAGAAAACAATAGCAAAGATCAATAAAACTAAATGTTGGTTTTTGAGAAGATAAACAAAATTGATAAACCTTTAGCCAGACTCATCAAGAAAAAGAAGACTCAAATCAACAGAATTAGAAACGAAAAAGGAGAAGTTACAATGAACACTGCAGAAATACAAAGCATCCTAAGAGACTACTACAAGCAACTCTTTGCCAATAAAATGGACAACCTGGAAGAAATGGATAAATTCACAGAAAGGTATAACCTTCCAAGACCGAACCAGGAAGAAATAGAAAATATGAACAGACCAATCACAAGGAATGAAGTTGAAACTGTGATTAAAAATCATCCAACAAACAAAAGTCCAGGACCAGATGGCTTCACAGGTGAATTCTATCAAACATTTAGAGAAAACCTCACACCCATCCTTCTCAAACTCTTCCAAAAAATTGTAGAGGAGGGAACACTCCTAAAGTCATTCTACGAGGCCACCATCACCCTGATGCCAAAACCAGACAGAGATACTACAAAAAAAGAAAATTACAGACCAATATCACTGATGAATATAGATGCAAAAATCCTCAATAAAATACTAGCAAACAGAATCCAACAACACATTAAAAGGATTATACACCATGACCAAGTGGGATTAATCCTGGGATGCAAGGATTCTTCAATATATGCAAATCAATCAATGTGATACACCATATTAACAAATTGAAGAATAAATACCATACGATCATCTCAATAGATGCAGAAAAAGCTTTTGACAAAATTCAACAGCCATTTATGGTAAAAAAAACTCTCCAGAAAGTGGGCAGAGGGAACCTACCTCAACACAATAATGGCCTTATATGACAAACCCAAAGCGAACATTGTTCTCAATAGTGAAAACATGAAAGCATTTCCTCTAAGATCAGGAACAAGACAAAGATGTTCACTCTCACCACTATTATTGAACATAGCCTTGGAAGTTTTAGCCATGGCAATCAGAGAAGAAAAAGAAATAAAAGGAATCCAAATTGGAAAAGAAGAAGTAAAACTGTCAGTGTTTGCAGATGACATGATACTATACATAGAAAATCCTAAAGATGCCACCAGAAAACTACTAGAGCTAGTCAATTAATTTGGTAACGTAACAGGATGCAAAACTGATGCACAGAAATCTCATGCATTCCTATACACTAATAACAGAAAATCAGAAAGAGAAATCAAGGAAATACTCCCATTCACAACTGCAACAAAAAGAATAAAATACCTAGGAATAAACCTACCTAAAGAGGCAGAAGACCTGTATGCGGAAAACTGTAAGACACTGATGAAAGAAATGAAAGAAGATGATACAAACAGATGGAGAGATATACCATGTTTGTGGACTGGAAGAATCAATACTGCGAAAATGACTATACTACCCAAAGCAATCTACAGATTCAATGCAATCTTTATCATATTACCAATGGCATTTTTTTACAGAACTAGAACATAAAATCTGTATGGAGACACAAAAGATCCCAAATAGCCAAAGCAAATTTGAGGGAAAAAAACAGAGCTGGAGGAATCAGACTCACTGACTTCAGACTATACTACAAAGCTACAGAAATCAAGACAATGTGGTGTTGGCACAAAAACAGAATTATAGATCACTGGAACAGGATAGAAAGCCCAGAGATAAACCCACGCACCTATGGTCAACTAATCTATGACAAAGGAGGCAAGGATATATAATGGAGAAAAGACAGTCTCTTCAATAAGTGGTGCTGGGAAAACTGGACAGCTACATGTAAAAGAATGAAATTAGAACACTCCCTAACACCACACACAAAAATAGACTCAAAATGGATTAAAGACCTAAATGTGAGACCGGACACTATAAAACTCTTAGAGGAAAACATAGGAAGATACTCTTTGACATAAATCACAGCAAGATCTTTTTTGACCCACCGTCTAGAATAATGGAAATAAAAACAAAAATAAACAAGTGGGACCTAATTAAATTTAAAAGCTTTTGCACAGCAAAGGAAACTATAAACAAGAGGAAAAGACAACCCTTAGAATGGGAGAAAATATTTGCAAACGAAACAATGGACAAAGGATTAACCTCCAAAATATATAAAAGCTCATGCAGCTCAATATGAAAAAAACAAACAACCCAATCAAAAAATGGGTAGAAAACCAAAGTGGACATTTCTCCAAAGAAGACATACAGATGGCCAAGAGGCACAAAACTAATTATTAGAGAAATGCAAATCAAAACCACAATGAGTTATCACCTCACACCAGTCAGAATGGCCATCATCAAAAAACCTACAAACAATAAATGCTGGAGACGGTGTGGAGAAAAGGGAACCCTCTTGTACCATTGGTGGGAATGTAAATTGATATAGCCACTATGGAGAACAGTATGGAGGTTCCTTAAAAAACTAAAAATAGAATTACCATATGACCCAGAAATCCTACTACTGGGCATATACCCAGAGAAAACCATAATTCAAAAAGACACATGCAGCCCAGTGTTCATTGCAGTACTATTTACAATAGCCAGGTCATGGAGCAACCTAAATGCCCATTGACAGATGAATGGATAAAGAAGATGTGGTATATATATACAGTGGAATATCAGCTATGAAAAGGAACGAAATTGGGTCATTTATAGAGACGTGGATGGACCTAGAGACTGTCATGGAGAGTGAAGCAAGTCAGAAAGAGAAAAACAAATATCATATATTAACGCATGTATGCGGAATTTAGAAAAATGGTACAGATGAACCGGTTTGCAAGGCAGAAATAGAGACACAGATGTAGAGAACAAATATATCAGCAAAAGGGTGGAAAGCCGGGGGTGGGGGGTGTTGGTGGGATGAATTGGGAGATTGGGATTGACATATATACAGTAATATATATAAAATGGATGACTAATAAAACCTGCTGTATAAAAAAATTAAATTAAATTAAAAAAAACAAGTTCAACATAAGCAAAGTTATTCTTTGTACAGGTTAATAAAACAGTTAAACCTCTCATGAGATGGATCAGGAAAAACAAAAGAGAAGGCACACTGAAAACTAATCAGGAATGGATGAAGGGACATTATAGATATAGCAGAGATTAAGACGATAAGAGAACATTAAGAAAAATTTCATGCCAAAAAATGTGAAGATGAAGATGCAATGGCAAAATTCCTGGAAAAAATCTAACAGACAAGCAAAGCAAACCCACAAACCAGACCTCAAATAGTTAAAGCAATTAAGGAAATGAAATATGTAGTTAAAAAAAAATTTCCCACAAAGAAAACAGCCGGTCCAGACTGTTTTACAGACAGGTGGTTTCATGTGACACATTATTCCAATCTCCTAAAAGCTCCTCCACAGAACTGGATGAAACATTCACCTACCTCACTCCATGAGGCTAGTATAACTGATGAAAATCTGAGGAGGGCATCCAAGAAAGAAAATTATAGGGCAGCCTCACTGATGAATGTATGTGGAGAAATCCAAACATAAGCAAACCAAATCCAGAAGTTTACAAAAAAAGATAATTAGTTCCAAGCTCAGTTTATCCCAAGAATGCAACCAAGTAAAAAATTAGTCAATAAAATTTTTTACATTAAAGTTTCAGATTAAACCACTTTATAAAACATCAAAACTCATTCACGATAAAAAACCAAACCAAACAAACAAAAAACCAAACCAAAACAAAATGTGGATAACTATGAAGAGGATACTTTCTTAATCTGATAAAGAGAATCTACTAAAAAGCCTGTATCAAGCGTCATTCTTATTCGTGAAACATGAGAAACATTCCCTTTAACAAGCCACTTCTCTTCAGTTTTAAGTGGTAGTCATCTTGTTAGCACGTTAAGAGGAGAGAGAGAATACAAATGAATATATGAGTAAATATCATAAAGGGAGAAATCCTAAAGAATCTACAAACAAATGCTTGATATAGGAAAATTTAGCAAGGTGGCTGGATATAAGATCAATTACATTTTTTAATACAATAGCAATAAAGACATTATACACAATACACACACTCCCACATACTTATTTAATAACTGCAAAGAAAAATATCAAGTATCTAGCTAGGAATAGATTTTTTAAAGACATTAAGACTTTTACATAGAAAAAATTTTATACTTTGTAAACAACCTCAACAACAGAAAAAATTTTATACTTTGTAAACAACCTCAACAACAAAATACCAATTATCTTCAAGTTTATCTATAGATTCAGTTTAACTCTAATTAAAACTTCAACAAGAGACAATCAATTGCCAAAAAGGGCCAAATTATGCCTAAAGATGAATAAGGCCTAAAACTTTATTCTAACAGACACTAAAATTTATTATAAAGACAATGTGGTATGGGCACAGAAATGGGCAAACACACAAATGGAATACAACAGAGAGCACAGAAACAGACCATGTCTATATGGAAATATAATACACAACAAAGGTGAATGGCAGTCACCAGAGAGAGGAAGCTTGGATTTCTTTAGTAAAGTATGGGACAATTTGTTATCCATATTAAAAAAGAAAATGAAATTGGAACCCTACCTCACTACAAACATAAAAATAAATTCCAGATAGATTAATGACTTAAATGTGAAGGACAAAAACCTTAAACATTTTAGAGAGAAATAAAAGAAAGTATCTTTATAACCCTGGAGAAAGATTTTTTAAATCAAAAGACAGAAAGTACTAAGCAAGAAGTAAAAGATTGATAAATTTGACATTTAAATTAAGAATGCCTGTGGGGCCTGGGTTCAGCCCCTGGTTGGAAAACTAAGATCCTGCAAGCCGTGTGGCACAGCCAAAAAAAAAAAAAACATGTCTATTAATCAAAACACAATCTTACCTAAAAATAGGTAAAGATATGCATGAATTGGGATTTCACAGAAGGGGAAATAGTGAGGAACAATAAACATATAGAATGGCACTTAAAGCATCAGGAACCAGATATATAAGGTAAGATCATAACAAGATACCAATTTACACCTACTGCATTAACCAGAGTTAATGTCTAAGTGTTGGTGAAGAAGTGGACTGAAGGGGACTCCCATATACTATTGATATATATATGCAAAAATTTTGGAAAATAGTTTGGATATTTCATTGACAGGAAGGTAAACTGCTGTACATTCACACAATTAAATATTACACAGCAACCAAAAAGAATGAACAAGCTGACACATAGAGGAAGTTTAGAAATATCATGTTGAGTAAAACAAGCAAGTCTCAGAAACACTATGATACCATTTGCCTGATCAAAACCAAACAAAACTAAACAAGGTACTGTTTAGGGAAACATGTATATGTGATACACTTTTTAAAAATGCAAGAGAATGACAACTTTAAAATTCAGGATAGTGATTACCTCTAAACTAAGGCAGAAAGAACAGTAGTAGAGAGGAGCACACATACAACTTCAATAGTATCAGTGTTCTTGTCCAGGGATAGCTAAATCCGGCCCATTGCCTGTTTTTGTAAATAAAGTTTTACTGGAACACATTCATTCATTTACAGATTAGCTACGATTGCTTTTAAGCTACAGCAGAATTGAGTAGGTACAAAAGAGACTGTCCGGGCCAAAAAGCCTAAAATATTTACTCTCTGGCCCTTTACAGCAAACCTTCATTAACCTCTGTGCTAGTTGTGCTGAATTCACAGGTTTTCACTTTATTATGACACTTCATAAGCCATAATCTTAACTGTATTTTTCTGTATACATAAAATGTCATATCATTAAATACTTGTTGGAAAGACTTTCTCTAAACTGTACATTTTATTAACTGGGAAATTATAAGTGACCAGGACATAAATTGGATTTTTTAAAAAATGTAAGTCAAATGTATGAAAATATAAACAACAAAAACCTGAAACTGTTAACAAGTATCTGGTTCTTAAGAACACAGAATAGCACTAACAAACCAATCAAACGCATACCTGAAAAGGTTAACAGGCTTAATATTTAATTTCTTGGTTAAATCTGACTGTATGGAAGATACATTATCCACCAAATAACTTTCCTTCCCTTTTAATATGTACTTTTCTTTCAAGATCCTAGCCTAAAAAAAAAAAAAAAAAAAAAAAATCACATAACTAAATGTTTGCCTTCCTCTGCAAATGGAAAATCATTCACCAATCACGGAAACCTGGCATTATTAAGGTACTTAATAAGATACTACATAACTAGAGGGTAACTGATTGCTATTAAAAATTTTTATCAAGTCTAAATAGCGGATCCTTACAGAGTTAGCAAATCCACAGCGCAAGGAAGTGGTGGAAGAAGATGCTGAATTACTTCCTCAGTAAGGAGATCACCACAGTGGGAAACAAAGCTCTTGATAGCTGAAAAATACAACAGACTTTTACTTAGCAAAGTGTAATGAACCATGAAGAAAGCATTCAATTATGGTAAGGCATTTGTATTTTTGTTAGAGGAATAAAGAAATGTGCTAAAATCAAAAAAATTCTTGAAACTCTAGTAAAATAAAAGGAAACTAGTGTCTTCTACCTCCAATCAAACTTAAAAAACCAAAACAAAACAACAACCAAAAAAAACCCAAACTTCCTAGAATTACTAAAAGAGACCAACAACCAAATTAACAAAATGTTGCTTTCCTGGGATTTTACTCAGCCCTTGAGCTCAGAAGTAGCAGCTTAGACCCTCAAGTTTGCCAGTTCTACACTAGTTCTAAAGAACCAAGACTGACTTTTAAGTCAGCAGGTTAGTTTTTATAGATGTTACCTGAAACACACAAGCTTTTATAAGGAGTTATTTCATATGTAGAATAAAGTGAATATTTAAAAGTTAGATTCAGTTTCAAGGAAGCACTGATTTTGGTTTTGTTTGTTTATTCATGGCATTTTTACTCCTAAAAATGATGGTTTTTAAGAAAACGTGCTTCAAAAAAAAAAAAATCAATGCTTCCATGTCTTTTCAGGGAACCCACAGCTCCTTAAGCTCAAATTTTCATGGTGGATGCTATTTGTTAATGGTCTATGTGTTGTAAAAGGGTATAACTTTCACATATAAAAGACTAAATGGAAACCATACTTAGTCAATGCTAATTAAATTCAACCCTAGAGGAATGAATGCCTACGTAACACAAAACAATCTTAACATTTCTCAACTGATCGCATTATAATAAAACATGCATCCTAAGGATAAGGACATGTAAATTTGGTTTATTACATCATACTTCTGTTAGAATCACCAACTAATCAATCATGTTCAGTAAAAAAAATCCCCAGAAGCAGATTTTTCCCCCCAACTTAAATAAAACATACAAGTATATGTAAAGTTAAAGGCTGGAAAAAGCCAGAGGAAAAGGAGAGAAAAGACTAAACTCAACCTACCACAGAGAGCACCAGCTCGTCCTTCCAAGGTTACCTGCCATGTAAATGAATCTCCTCGGCTCTTTTCTGTTCCTAGGTCTTTCGGAGACACTGGGAAGACACACTTCCACAACAGCAGAACTCGAGCAAGGTGATGATTGACAAACGCAGGACCTGTAATTTATTCAACTTGTCACTTGTAAAGGAACCCAAAGTGGTTATTCTTTAAAACCCTTCCCTCTTAAAGTAAACATATTTTAATCTACTACTGCTGGATTACTTTGCCCCTCTAGTTCCAATGAATGTACTACTGATCAATGACTATCTGAAGGTACTAGAGTACAGAGAGGAAAAACAAGGAACTAACAGTAAAGTCTGGGCTCTGGTGTCCTCTCTCCTACTACTGCTGTGACCTCTTTGAGCCTCAATTTCTTTTAACCGTAAAATGAAGCCAGAACTACCTGCACTGCTTACCTCCAAAGGTTTGTCCAGATCCAAACAACAGAGTGTACTTTAAAGTAGCCTGAAAAACTAATGTGCTACGTAAACGCCAGGTACTACTGTTTGTAAGAAATAACATTGTATCCTGAAAGTAATTCTAACTTTTGATAGCAACTTTGTTCCAGGCCAAAAATCAGATGTGATACGTCTAAATGGAACTTTTTTTTTTTTAATATTTCAAAGCAACATTTAAGAACTGAATACACAAACCCAGTAATGAAAGGCAATGTACTGTACGATGATAGCTTTTTATAGTTGTCCTTTGGTACCTGTGGGGGATAGGTTCTAGGACCAGCCCCCACCCCCGCCAGATACCAAAATCTAAGGATACTTAAGTCCCTTATATAAAGTGGCATAGTACAGTCTGTCCTCTATATCCGTGGATTTGGAACCCACGGATACAGAGAGCTAACTGTAAGTATTTGATAGCATGCAGCATTATCAGTTAAGAAAACAGAACTACGACATATAAAAACCCAAACGCACAGCTTCTCCCCCCAAGTAATATTCTTTAAAATGCTGGGGTTACCTTAAAATTCTCCTGTAAGTACTCCCTACTTCTTACTTCCATGTTCTGCTGACTGCATGCTTTTCTTCTGCAGTATGGCAGCACAGCAGAGAACTGTACTGGGCTCTGAAGGAGACCACCTAGGTTAACATCCTGGCTCCATCCACTTACTAGCTATTTAAACTTGGATAAGTCACTTAATATTTTTGTGCCTCAATTTCCTACCTATAAGTGGGGATAACAACAGTATGTACCTCATGTGACAGTTTCTGAGGCTTATATGAGTTTATATAGAACAGTGCTCCACCCATGATAAGCATTTATATATCTGACATTATGTAGTTATCATTCAAAACTTGTCTTATTTGCATAGGAAGAGGTGAGAGCATAATGGCAAAATGAAAGGGCAACAGCAAGCCAATCATTTTTTTTTTTAAGCATGCAATTTAGTACATTAACAAAATAATTTCTTCATTTTTCTCCTGACTTGCTTTTTAGGAAGAGGCCCTAGGCTAATCCCTACAGCAAAATAAACCTAATTCACTCCTTGCTCACTACTTTCTTTGATGAAGTAGTACTAAAAACATCCCATAGAATTGGGATAAAATAAAGAAATTGGAGTAAGGCAATTAAGAGTAAGTGACTGTAAGAGGTTTCACATGCACACACAGGCATACTCATATAATGGGCTGTGGAAATAGAGAAAATTCTGAATGCAAAATTTAGTCAGATACCAAAAACCAAAGTAAGGATGAAGTCACTGGGAATACCCACAGTTGACAAAAGTTCCATATATATTTGCCATTGTACCCTTAAGATACCTCTCTAACTCAGGAGTGAACAGTGTAGCACCACGTCCCAGAGAGGTAACAAGATAATTTATTTCAGAAACATATGTAAACTAAGTTACTAAAAATGTTTGTAGTAATTACAAAGTTAAAAAAATAAACAAGAGTAAGTTCATTCACACCAAGAATAATGTTGGATCTAACAAAAACCAAACACACATTGTAGATACCTGCAAGTGAATCAAAGGTGTTGTATGTGGCATCAGATAAATTGGGAAGTATAGCAAAAAGGGGTTAAAAATGTTGGAGTTCACATTTGAGGAATGGACTTAAATGTGGTCTATGAGTTTACATTAGTTCAGAACAGTGAATTTTTTAAAAATAATAATGAAAATTGTAAATGGTGGAGGAAATGCTGAAAATGCAAAACAGGTGTTAAAACTGCCAGGCAAAAATTAATAAAGCACTCAGACCATCATCTAAATTCCATTTCCCACAAAATATAATCAGAGCTCCTTGGAGAACTGACTGGTTGCAAGCTGAGGCAGAAATTATTATTTTTTTTAAAATACATATACATAACTTTAATCACAGTTAAATATATACAACTATGCCAATCTCCTAGGTGCCTTCTGACCAGGGTCCTCTCTGATCCCCTCCCCCTAACATCCCACTCCTTGGAAGTAAGTCATTTCTAGAATTTTGTATCTAACTGCCCCTCATTCTAAGGCAGAAATTATGATGTAAAAGCTGGGACATCTTGTCATGCCAAAAATAAAGATGTTATCAAAGAACACTAGTTTCATATGAACCAACTACTAGGGGCTCCCAATGACTAAAGATGAAACAATTTGAAGATCAAAGAATAATGACTGCAATGTTGTTGGTGGGAATGTAAATTGATACAGCCACTATGGAGAACAGTATGGAGGGTCCTCAAAAAACTAAACATAGAACTACCATACAACCCAGCAATCCCACTGCTGGGCATATACCCTGAGAAAACCATAATTCAAAAAGAGTCATGTACCACAATGTTCACCGCAGCTCTATTTACAATAGCCAGGACATGGAAACAACCTAAGTGTCCATCGACAGATGAATGGATAAAGAAGATGTGGCACTTATACACAATGGAATATTACTCAGCCATAAAAAGAAATGAAATTGAGTTATTTGTAGTGAGGTGGATGGATCTAGATTCTGTCATACAGAGTGAAGTTAAGTCAGAAAGAGAAAGTATGCTAACACAGGGGCAGGACAGGAATAAAGATGCAGACATAGAGAATGGACTTGAGGACACAGGGAGGGGGAAGGGTAAGCTGGGATGAAGTGAGAGAGTAGCACTGACATATATACACTACCAAATGTAAAACAGATAGCTAGTGGGAAGCAGCCGGATAGCACAGGGAGATCAGTTCTGTGCTTTGTGACCACCTAGAGGGGTGGGATAGGGAGGGTGGGAGGGAGACACAAGAGGGAGGGGATATGGGGATATATGTATATGTACAGTTGATTCACTTTGTTATACAGCAAAAACTAACATAACATTGTAAAGCAATTATACTCCAATAAAGATGTCAAAAAAAAATAATGACTGCATTCAACTGAAACATATAAACATATAAAAATCTATGAGTTTATAAAGATATCTAAAAGCAAAACCTCACTGATACCCTTTGCAAATTACTAGCAACCAGTAACACATTCTAAAAATTGATAATAAAGTGAAAGAATCATGCATTAAGAAAAAAAAGCCCAAGAAAACAGCAAATTAAATAAAACATCAACTTAATTTTTATTCCTTTTTGGTATGTTGAATATGAATGTGCATTAAAACATGATGTACTAATCTCTTTTATAAAGGAGAAAGGATCTCTTGTACTCTTCTTCCAATGGGATTACCCTGTTTTGAAAGCTTTTGTTCATTAAAATATTGCCATTTATTAAGTAGTTTATCTTCCCCTTTAATTAACCAAGAATATCAATACAGCAGGCATGAAACACCTAGCCAAAAGCAAATAAAATCTTGACCACATTATTCCCATCACATTGTGAAATCATGATCTATGCCAGGGGTCAACAAACATTTTCTATTAAGGCCCATGCAATAAACATTTTTGGCTTTGAAAGCCATACTGTCTCTATTGCAATTACTCAATTCTGCCACTGCAGTGCCTAAAGGCTATAGACAATATGTAAACAAATAATTATAGTTGTACTCTAATAAAAAGTTTATTTATGCACACTGAAAACTGACTTTCATATATTTCTCATGTATCACAAAATATCCTTTTTGTTTTTAAACCATTAAAAACATAAAAACCATTCTTAGCTCACAGGCTGTATAAAACAGGTGGCAAGCCAGATTTGGCCCATAGGTTGAACTCAGATCTAGTCCAATAAATCTCTTTAATCATCTCAAAAACATTACTTAAAGTGGCTCTTCATTTATGATTGTTTATTTTAATTAAGCTCCTTTTAGATCAAATTACTTCAGAGGTGTCAAAATGATTTATTGGTCAAATCCATCTAGTTTCATATCCTAGCAGTAAACCACACAACTATACAAAGAGACTTAAAAGTATAGCTTTTATAAAGTAATAAAACAGAGTTTTAAAGTTACAGGATGTAAATATAATAGTCATGATCATAAAATAATTACACTAATAAATAATAATTTAAATTTAATAAATATAATTTAAACATGCCTTATCCCCGTCAATGTAACTACCTTATTATTATTTTTTTTTTGCAGTACGCGGGCCTCTCACTGTTGTGGCCTCTCTCGTTGAGGAGCACAGGCTCCGGACGCGCAGGCTCAGCGGCCATGGCTCACGGGCCCAGCCGCTCCACAGCATGTGGGATCTTCCCAGACCGGGGCACGAACCCGTGTCCCCTGCATCGGCAGGCGGACTCTCAACCACTGCGCCACCAGGGAAGCCCGTAACTACCTTATTAGTGTGACCAAATTCTCAGAACAATTACAGAATTGGATTCATGGGCTATCGCATGTTCTCTTGCCTATCCTTATACTGTAGAAAATTTTTTTTCTGAAGATAGATGGGAATGATTTGGGGAAAAGCCAGACTCATTCAGAGTTTAGTGTGAAAGTTGATCAAACTGGCTTATCCTACTTAAGGTTCATAAATTGGTCTTGAAGAGAATTTCAAATAAAGACATCTGAAAACATTCTAAGGATTGGAGTAAATAAGTATATGGCTTCCTAAGGTGACTGCTAGGAGAAAAACGTTTATGTGGATATTTAAATTCTGGTATATATTAAGTTACTCTTGTCAAATCATACATTAGAATATTTATGCTCAGAAAACACCAAGCAGTCTGTAGTTATGTAAACCCTCCACAAGACTTACCTAAGGTCATCAGGGCAGCAATCAACAACCATCCAGCTTGTGTGCGCTGAGCTGAAAGGCGACTGTTTTGAGCAGCAGAACATAGCAAATCCTCTGCTAATGTCATAATAATCTATTGACGTATAGAAGAACAAGGTAAAAAAAAAAAAGTATATCAGTTTATAGGTTACTGGACAAATGACAGCAACTAATTATAACAATCTCTTGAAAAATTAACTCTTACACATAATAAATGTCCATGATAAAAGACTGTCATTCACATAGACTATACCATAGGACAATGTCGTACGTGAAACTAAAAAAAGTAACTTTTCAAGGATAAATTATAGGTTGTATAATAGGTATACAATAGGTATATTAGGTTGTACACAGCAACCCTATAATTCTTTGTGGAGTATATGTGACAACATTGTACAACCGTTCAAGTTTCACTATATAAAATTTGAACTTACTTTTAGTTTTAAGCCACCATTTTCATAGATCTGTAATTACCAGAGGAAGTTTCATTACAGGACTCTCTCCTTTTAAAATTTTGCACACTACTTTGATACCTGAGTGGCTGATAATAGTCTTTCCCGAGGCAATATACTATATAACCACAGTTAAAAGTACTCACTAATCGCACAATGAAGTAGCTTCACAGTAAAGGGGGATTAATTAAAATGTTACATTTTTAAAGTCTAAGAAATAGTTCTAAAACAACACAGAGGAAAAACTAGATATTTCACCTTTATGGATAATGCATGCTTATAGAGTGCAAATGCCGACAGGCATCTAACATGTCTAAGGAAACATCTCTGTAACCAATCACCTCTAGAAGAGCAGCAAATATTGTGAGTTGGCACATACCTTTTCTAAAGAGGAAGGCTAGTATATTTTTAAACAACCAACCAACTTACTACTAACTTAGGACTGCTTGCAGCCTCTACTTGTCCCCCACCCTTTAAAAACGGTGGGGACAAAACAAACCAAGCCTGTCTGCCTAAATTAATAAGATCTGAGGACATTAAATTTAATTAATACACGCAATGGCAATTCTTTGATTAGCAAGATGTGATGTGTTAGTTTAGAATACAACTAAAATAATAAATTTAACTGAATAACATCACCTCCCGAAGTTGCCGATCACCTTATCCCAAAGGCATTGGCAATATTCAAGATAATTTAAGAATTTCTGAAGTAACGGTGTATTTGTCTGCAAAGCCTAAACTGCAGAGAATATACCATAATATTCATTAATAATGACGTGGAGGGACAAGAAAAAGGAAAGGAACAATGGTGATTTTTTAAAAAGTTCTTATGTGCGTGAGGCCCAGATTATGAGGGCTTTTCACTGTCAAACAATATTCTCTGACAACTGACAATTCCTATTCTAAAAGAAACAAAATTCCCACACCACGCTTTGCCTATTTTGTGTTTTTTATATATATATATTTGTGTGTGTGTGTTTTATATTTGATTAACAAAATTTCTTTAGTTCTCTTTACAATTCTTTGTACATTAAAACTGGGTTATTTACTTTCTAGGTTCTGTATCATTTATCTTTCTGGAAGTGCTACACTCAAAAGCCATTATTTTTCAGTAGCAAAGCAATCTGTCATCATTATGAGCTCCTGGTGTTTTATATATTTACTATGTTTCTATCCATTGTTATCATTATTTTTTTGGATGCACACATTATGCCCTCTTTGGTCGGGGGAGAGTCTAAAGTTATCTCCTGCATCCTTTTAAAATGAACACAGTCTCTGATGACTTCCCTCCTTTCCAGTATAACAAGATATTCCAGGCTTATACTGTGCATTTCCTGTCCCAGATCTAGAACCAGCCATTTCTCCAAGGGGCCCTAATTCCTTTTCGGTTGGAAATGGTATTTAGGGCCATAATCTGGGCACTAGGGGTGTTTCCTGCTACTGGGTTGCCATTGCTTTTATGTCTGGACAGTGTGAAAGGAAATTAAACACTCATACTAATATTTTCAATTTAAATTTAACATATGGGCCTTTTACTTAATTTTCTTGATTCTACAACGGTAGCTTTTTTTTTTTAATGGAAAACCTTGGCTCCTAAGAACATTCATTATCTACTTCATCTTACCAGGTATGTAAATTAATTCCAGAATAATACCACCAAGAATACCACTAACTATAAAATTATTAAATGAAGTTTAAGATTTCTTTTGAAGCTCTATTTGTCCTTTACAGTGCAATTTTAAAATGTACTTCTATGGCAGAGCTGAATGTATGGAAAAAAAAAAAGCCTTCAGGAACAAAATCTGTTACTAACTGGAGATATTTCTAACAAAAAGCAGAGAAAGCAACTCCTCTTTAAGTGTAGATACAAAATTTTTAACCATCCCTTGGTTTTTCACAGTAATTACTTTGATGATACTTAACACTTAAGTAGTAGTATTAGTTGACAGCTCAGAAATTTGTCCTGCATGGTTCTTTACTGGGTGATACACAAGAAGACAATGATGTTTTTAAGAAAAACTTGAAATGTCACTATCATATGCGAAGAATGAAATCATTACCTTGCCCTTTCCGTGAGGAATTCCTAAAGGACAATGTTTCACTGCTCCCAGCAGAGCTGCCACTGCAAAACTAAAGCCAGTCACTGCTTCAGGTGAAGACTTAAGCACAGTAAGCCTTTCAAGGCAACGGTCTAAGAGAGGTGTTAGGTAGGAAGGTAGTGCCACAGCAATGCAGTGTAGACACCAGGCAGCTGCTAGTCGAACAGAAATGCTAGGATGAAGAGTAACTGAAATGACATTGTCAAGGACGCCTAGAAGGACAGAATAAACAAATGATGACTCAGCTACACAGATAAAACTCAGTCATCAAACTCAAAAGAGTAAGCAACCACATAGATATGAAATATATTATCTTTATCAAAAGCCAAATCAGAATTTAAAATATTAAATTTTATAATTTAATATTGTGATACACAATATTGTGATATTTAAAATTGTGAATTTAAAATTGTGATACACAATTATAAATAATTTTTTTGTACCCAAGAGTTACTTCTACCAATATATCTCATGAAAATTGGCTTAAATTAAGTCAGGAGACAAAGGAAATTTTTATTTCCTAAATAAGCCAATGTTCTGCTTACTTTATCTTGAGATCATTAATTTGGTACTAGGAATTAAAAATTACCAATATAAAAAAAATTTTCAATAAATAACAAAAACATCTTGAGAAGAAATGTCACATCTTGTTGCTTCATCCTCCTTTTCTTTTAAATCGTTTCTGGCACATTTCCCTACATAATCAGTATTCTCCCTATGTACCATATTTCTCTTAACCTGAGAACAAAATGTTGAAGAAAATCAAGGCTTCACTAGATCCCCAGTGGGCTACTAAGCCACTATGCAGACAGTGAAGTGCCACTACCAGTAAGAAAAAAAAGTCTACATTTGCTATAATTCAACATATACCTTCATCAAAACATGTTAACAGTTCATGTCAACTGCTACTTAAACAATATATGCCCTAGGAAAAATAGGTTACAAACCGAATATAATGTAAGCTTCAGTCAGCAGGAATTGTGTAGCACAAAAGCCATTAAAGATGATTTTAAAAAGTAATTAAGTAAGCCAGTCACAAAAGGCCACATGCTGTATGGACTCCATTTATATTAAATCTTGTCCAGAATAGACAAATTCATAGAGACAGAAAATAGATTAGTGGTTATCAGGGCCGGGGGGAGGGGAAATGACTGCTAGTGGGTGTAGGACTTCTTGGGGTGAAAAAAACATTCTGCAATTAGATAGTGGTAGAGTTTGCACAACTCTGTGAGTATACCAAAACCACTGAATTGTATACTTTAAAAGGGTGAACTTTATGGTATGTGAATTATCTCTCAAAGTGATTAAATAATTTTCAAAGAGAGAAAGAAAAGAGAATGCCTGAAAAGACCTTTAAGGAAGTAAATTACTTGTACCATACAGAAACTAATACTTTCACTGCAGGATGAGAGAGATACGAGTTCAGGTTTACTTCTCCATTTTTCTGTGTTATCTTAAATATCTCCAGACAGGGGGTTGGAGATAGAGAGAGACCTAGAGAATCATCTTTAGTTACAAAAGCAAAAGAAAAAAAACAAGAAAACATACCTTTAAAAATCTTGATTATCTATATTTCATAAAACAACTCTAATAAATCTATAGTGGAATCTATAATAAATGAGCTATATGAGGGAGCTTTTCTTCCTTGGAGAAAAGTTGTCTAAAGTAAAAGTAAAAACAAAGTATTCATACTAGTCACAAACAACAGATACCTGCACTTGAATCCTGTAGCAAAGGTGCAGCTGTGGTGCCGAGACTGTGTATGAGATTTCCAAGTTCTTGTAAAGCACATACCAACATATGCTGGCTGGCTGCTACATCTGCGGAGCCAAGCCGGGTTTCCAGATTACCGTCACTCATTACAGCATCTGACAGAAGTATAAGAATTAACCAGACATCACTGTTTTATTAAAATTTATTACAGAGGGTAGGTACTAGGAGCAGAAACATATGAAGGTAAAAATTAATACCTCCGCTTGATATATGTGAAACCCTTGAGGCAGTAACTAAAATACTAAAATGGGGACTTGCATCTATAGAGAAAGAGTTAAACTAATATAACCAATTTAGTTCAAGCAACCTGATCAGAGATGCCTTATTACTCTTTTAGCAAGTGGCACTGAAAGGGAGAACTCCAATTTTATCAATACTCAAGATAAGCAGAGTAGACTTAGGACAGTACAAGAACTGAGATGAACTAATTGTTTCAAAGACAATGTATCTTAACTTCTATAGGAAGATTATGAATTCTGAGGAACTACTATCCACCAGCCTTTAAGATCAGTACATATATATAATAGTTCTTATCAAGGTAGATAATTTATGTCTCATCTATATATAGACTGCTTTACTCTGAAGCAACTGACCTGTATTATAAAAGTGTTTTTTGGGTATTAATATAATTATATACCAGTCCAGCTTTTCCGAAAGGACAATCCCTTTAGCACTGTTAAAACAGACTCTCTTAGAAGATCCATACCCATAACTTTCTTTAACTTCCAGATAGCCTGGCAAATATCCTTGGCAGCAGCAATCTGAGCCTTTTCTCCAAGAAGACCTCCAACAGTAGCTCGAAGGATAAATGAAACACAACGGCGACTGCAGACAGCGTCAATCTGAGTTTGGGTGGCCTTAGGGTGTGACTGTGAAACCAGGCTTAGGGTATGAGAAAGAAAGGCAGCAAAATTTTTCTCTAGCCATGCTCCTCCTAGTGTTGAAACAAACACCACGTAAGCCTAAAAAAGAAAAGAGTTTTATCTTCAAAATGAAATAATTTCAATTCTATATTAATGTTTTCTCTTCCATGAAATATGCAGAATTTATTAACATTTCTTTTTAGTCTTTCCTCATTTATATAGCCACCTTAGCTATATAAACGTAGTACTGTTTTTCTGTTTGTTAAGCCAAAATTGAAGTACGCAGTCTTTCAACTGAGGTTTCATTTATGCTGCCTGTTTTATTTTGGTCAGACTACAAAGTTTCAGGATAGCCAGCATAGCTAGCTAATAAGTAAAATGTGCCTGTGACTTCTCCAAACAAAGCATTCAAACTCTTTAACATTCTGTGTTGGTTTTTTTTTTCCTTCAATTTTTTGGCCACACGCTGAGCAGCATGTGGGATCTTAGTTCCCCAAACAGGGATCGAACCCATGCCCCCTACAGTGGAAGCCCGGAGTCTTAACCACTGGACCACCAGGGAAGTCCCTAAGGTCTTTAACATTCTGAACAAGAAAACCCAAATCAAACATATGAACACAGTGTAAGAATGAACTATGGTCTAATACCATAACTCTAAGGGAATTCAGTTCTAGAAACCAGAAAAGAAAGTTTATGGTGACGAATCACTGCTCTTTATTTTCATGAATGTTAATGGTTTGGCTTGCTCCAGTGATACTGACAGTAGTTTTCTTATGTAATCTGTTTTCTTAAAATACACAGTTTACAATTATACTGGGACGTCTTATATTTTCATGAAATCTAATATCATACAGTATAAAATAATGAGGATATATATGTGAATTTAAAAAAAAAACATGTTTGCTTTGAACCATAATGGCATTTAGAAAACAAGATAGTTCAAGGAAAGAATGCAAAGACCTCTATATTGCCTTATTCTAAGACCCTCTTCCCAAGGTTTAGCTTTTTAAGTTTTGTTTAGGACCAAGAATTTAAACACTTAAGTAGATTACATGCTGTAATCTTTATTTTGAAGTAGAAACCATATAAAACAGAAATATAATATTGCCCATGCCAAATATTATGTACCTAAAAGCTTAAATCAGAACTGTATAAGCACACACAAACACAATGGAAAACATGTTAAACCGCAAGACACATGGAAGCCCAAGGCCTAGAAACAAACAAAAAAATGTTGTTTATGTTTCAAAGGAAATAAACAATAGTCTCCCATCATTACAAACTGAAAACACATTGTGGGTAATAGCCTATTTAGTTGGCTTTGTATAAATAAGGTTCTCTTGTAATCTAGTTTTTTATAAAGCGTCTTGGCCTCACCCCATCTATTTATAAACATGAGAGCATAAGTGAAGACCTTGCACAGTATCACTTCCACCTGGAGTCAGATACTAAAACTTTCACTATAGGCCAGTGAGAATTACATTTAGATACTGATTTGTGATTCTAACCTGAGTAACTCCAACTCGGACATCCCTACTGACTGAACTGGTTCCTTTCAGCATATCTCCACTGGCTCGAAGAAATCCTGAACTCCCACGTAGAAACCCTGTTCCTAGTAATTCCAGAACTTCCTCCAGAGATACTCTGCGAACGCTTTGACGTGAGGCTGCTATAACAAAGAACAAAACAAAACATGTGATTCTATTTTACAGACTAAATTTTAATGCGTGATCTTGGTTTGCATGATATTGAACAGTATGTTAACGGAAACAAAAATAAACTAAAAATCCAAACAAAAGGCAAAATTTACAGGACATTACACACACTAAAACATAAAATCACACGACGGTTCAGAGGTCAAATCATAATGGACTCTGATGTATCATGTCAATGACATCTTAGAGTCTATGCCACTTTGAGATTATGACCTACTGCTCTCTTGTCCTCAAGTTAAACAAAGGAAAACATAAATAAACGGCCCTAGTTCTCCATGAGTGAGAATGCTATACAAAACATTGAAAATTCTTTTGAAATACTAAAAAGGCCAAAATCACAATTTTATCTTTCTAAATGCTCTACAACTCTTAATGAAACTTACATAAAGTAACCACCATGGCCTGTTTTCTAAAAATTCTCAACTGCAAGTACAACTTTTGTTACATCCTCAGTCTCTGAAGAAAGCAAAGCTAAATATTACTAAAACTGCCCAGTCAACCCTTAGGCTGCAATAATTAAGAGCTTAGTTAGGCAGAATGTTTTAAATTTGTCTTCAGTTTGACATAGCTGAGCTTCTCCCTGTGAATATCTAGGGAATAACATCTCCTTTAAAAAAAGAACCCATTTTCGCCCTTTCATTCTTCTGAAAAATGTTGGTCACAAGCTCTGATCCTCATTATTGACTTAAGTCATAAATAGTGGAAAAATAAACTTCTGTTAATCCAAGTCATGAACAAAAAATATACTCCTCAGCCTGAAGATGAAACAGATAAAAATCTATATTGGCACGTGGAAGAGAAACATAAGTGAATAGTACAAAATCCATGCTCTTGCGGATCATAAATTCTAAAAAGGAGAGACAACAATAAACATAACAAAGGACTAAGTATATAGTATGTTAGACAGTGATTAAAAGCCATGCAAAATATAAAGCAGGTATCTTTTATGTGTAGTGAGTGCAGTGGAGGGCTCTGGTAGGAGATGGACTAAAGTGTAAGGATGGTGCAAGAGCAGAAGATATAGGACCTTGTAGATCATTATAATAAGGAGGTGAGTAAAGTGAGGTGCCAGTGGAGAACCTTGAGCAAAGGAGTGATATAATCTGTCACTCTGCTTCTGTGCTGAGAGGAGACTGTAGAGGGGCGAAGGCAGAAGTAGAGAAAACCATTAGGAGCAATTTAGTAATTCAAGCAAGAGGTGATGGTGGCTTAGATCAAGGTAGATACGATAGAAATCGGGGTATACATACTTACATATTTTTAAAATTTACTAGAAAAAATTTCAAAATTACAAAAAATCTGCAAGAATAGTAAAATAAACTCGTATGTACCCTTCACCTAGACTCCATATCTTCCTTATCACTTTCTCATTTTTGAAGAGTACATATATGGCTAGTTGTAGTTATAGAAAAGCCCTCAATTTGAGTTTTTCCTCAAGAGAACTACATTAAGTAATGCTGTAAGCCTTCTTAATGCATCACACCAAAAAGAAATGTCAGGCTTGGTGTCAATCTGTCCCTACACTGGCGATATTATCTTTGAACACCTGAATAAGGTGTCTTCCAGTCTTGTCCACTGTAAAATATTTTTCCATTTGTAATCACTATGCCACCTCTGTGGTGATACTTTTTTTTTTTAAATAAATTTATTTATTTATTTATTTTTGGCTGCGCTGGGTCTTCGTTGCTGCGTGTGGGTTTTCTCTAGTTGTGGTGAGCGGGAGCTACTCTTCCTTGTGGTGCGTGGGCTTCTCATTGCGGTAGCTTCTCTTGTTGTGGAACACGGGCTCTAGGTGCGTGGCCTCAGTAGTTGTGGCTTGTGGGCTCTAGAGCGCAGACTCAGTAGTTGTAGCGCATGGGCTTAGTTGCTCCGCGGCATGTGGGATCTTCCCGGACCAGGGCTCGAACCCGGGTCCCGTGCATTGGCAGGCGGATTCTTAACCACTGCACCACCTGGGAAGCCCTCCTTTTTTCTTTAACAGGTTATAATCCATTTCTATCATTATTAATTCTAATACTATCCTGGATTTGACCAGCTTTTCTTCAGAAAGCTGGCCAGTGGAAGCTCCTCACTTTCTGGCACAAGATGCTCCAGGTTCATCCTCAGACTTTCCTTGCCCCGACCCCATAAGCCACTTCTCCAAGGAGTCCCAACTGTAGATATGTTTTAATATTGTTAGGTAGAATAGTTACTGAGTGTGAGAGAGAAGATTCAAGGGTGACTTTACAAACTGTGGTTTGAACAACTGCAGGGACAGAGCTGTCATCAACTTAGATTAGCAAGACTGCGACTGCAAGGAGAGCAGGTATGTGTACATGGGGGGAGGGGAGATCAAGCATTCACTTCGGACAAGTTAATTTGAAACATTAAATAGACATCCAAACAGAGATGTCAAATGGGCAGCTAGATATGAGAGTTTGGCGTCCAGGAGAGAAGTGTGGGCTAAAGACATAAATCAAGGAATCCCTGATATATAGATGGTATTTAAGCCATGAGATTGGGTAAGATCATCTAGAGTGAGCCTACGTAAAGAGCAGAAGACCAAGGACTAGGTGATGGGTGTCTCCTATAAGAAGACAGGAAATCATCAAAGACTGAACAGAAACTTCTAGAAAGAAAGAAAACCAAGGGAGCGTGAGGTCCTAAAAGGCAAGTGAAAAGAGAATGAGGAGGAAGATCAACTGAGTTAAATGTTGCTGAAAGGTTAAGTAAGACAACTGAGAACCGCCCCCTGGCTTAGCATGGCTAAATATTAGAATGCAAGTGCCAAAGGGCAGGGGCTTCTAATCTGTTTTGTTCAATAACACATCCTACACACTCAGAACAGATCGTGGCCCTGTATAAACCCCCAATAAATGCTTGTTTATTTATTGAATAACTGATGAACGTGGAGGTCATTGATGCCCTTAACAAAAATAGTTTTCAAGAGTTAACTGGGGCTTCCCTTAAGCGAGGTGCTTAAGAATCCGCCTGCCAATGCAGGGGACACGGGTTCAAGCCCTGGTCCAGGAAGATCCCACATGCTGCGGAGCAACTAAGCCTGTGTGCCGGAACTACTGAGCCAGCACTCTAGAGCCCATGAGCCCACCGGCCACAACTACTAAAGCCCGTGTGCCTAGAGCCCATGCTCCACCACAAGAGAAGCCACCACAATGAGAAGCCTGCGCACCGCAACGAAGAGTAGCCACCACTCGCCGCAACTAGAGAAAGCCCACATGCAGCAACGAAGACCTAACGCAGACAAAAATAAATAAATAAATTTATATATAAAAAAAGAGTTAACTGGGGGAAAATCCTAACTGAAGTGTGTTTGAAAGAAGAGAGAGACTAAAAACAGAGTATCAAGAACTCCTCTGAGGAACTCTGCTGCAAAGGGAAGAGTAATGGGGCTCCAGCTGGCTGGGGAGGTAAAATACAAGAAAAAAAACTTTTTTTTAAGATGAGAGGGGGAAAAGCACATGTTTTTATAGGGAATAATCCAATAGAGAAGGAAAAGTTGATGTAGGAGAGGGGAGACTTCCTAGAGCTATGTCCTCGAGCAGGTGAGAGGATGAGCTCTAATACATATTGAACGTATGGCTTTAGTAGAAGACGAGATAATTCATCTTAGTAACAGTGGAGAAGTCAGAGTATATGGGTATAGATGCTGAAGGTGGTAGATTTAGTAGGGAAGCCTATGGAAGATAGGCCGTCAAATGAAAGTAACATGGGAGAAGATAAAGGTATAAAACAGTCAATTAGGAAAGTGGGACAGTGAATGGACGAGGGACATATAGTACGACTTGAGGTTCATGGTCAAGAAGTAACTTTAAAGGATCCCATAAATCCTTGGCAACTTATGCCAATGTTAGGAAAATGTCATACTCAATCCCTGCTTTTTAAATGCCTTGGTAAAATATACCATTTATTAGAAGTCTGCTGATTTTACTAGGAAAATCATTTCAGTTCTGTACCTCATAATCTTCGAATATTGTGGCTGAGTGTACAAACCTCCATTGTGTTTCTTTTCCAAATTATTAAGCACTGTGTTGCTAACTATTAGTCTCCTACTTTAAAAAAATCTACTATGACATCTAGATCCCTTTTTAGTTGTATGAAAATAACTTAATTATAACACAAGCCCAGAACTTACAGATGCAAGATGACAGAATTCCTAACAGAAGATTAGGCCAAAGATTTTTTAGTGTGGGTGAAGCTGGTTCTTCACTTTGCTTAGTCTGATTGCAAAAATGCTGTTATTAGTTTAGTGCTACTCTAGGAGGATATACATTTAAATATTATTCACATTTGTTAGGCAATTCTGTATTTTGCTTGTTTTTACTGCAACTGTGTACTAGTGCTAATGACACATTTATGGAAATGAGCAATTCACATTTTCAAGAGGGTTTGATTAAACATGTCTTCTTCTAATTTCAATCTCTTAGATGGCTTAAGATTTAACCTTTTAAATGCCCTGAACAACTCTGAATTACAAGATTAGAAGAACCAAAACCTAAAAAAAAAATTTATTATAAATTTTAAACTTGTGGGTCTGAACTGGAGAATGAAGGGACTATATAGTTGTTAATGCTTCCTAGGTGATTCTGATATGCTGTACTCACTGTCCTCTCTCACCTCTGGTTGAGAAACACTGGCTTAGAAGAAACCAGAACACTTCTTAATGTCACAATAAACAATTTCTAGAGCAATGATTCTAAAACTTTAATGTGCATACAAAGTATCTGGGGATCTTGTTAAAATGAGAATTCGATTTAGTAAGTTGGGTGGCATCTGGGTTTCTGCACTTCTTAAGAGCTCCCAGGTGATGCTAGTACTCTCAGTTTGCAGATATTGAGGAGCAATGTTCTACAGAACAATCACATTTTCATTGGCATGAGACTGGTATTCTTTGGAGACAGAATAATAAAGCAAGTTTTTAATTATTCACCGATGTTTTATAAACATGGTAGATTAAACCCAGGCAAACCCTTTTGTTTTCAAAAATACTCCATCCTTGCTCACTGCCTAGGAGTGTATAAATAGGGAATAAACACAAACACAAATTGTGCAAATACAGTAAATTTCAAGTATCTGCTGTTTGGAATTATTTACATCATTGCTCCCTTACACCAATCTAGAAGATGGCAAGCCAAATGTATGTAATCAGATGCATGCTGCTTAAAAAAAAAAATTCTCGAGAATTAGATCATATCTCTTATTGGATAACACTCCACAATTCACTTAAAAAAAAAAAAAGCCATGGTGTAGAGGAAGACAATGACTGAATAAAGCACATTTATTTAAGAGTTCTTTTAATTTTTTCCTCAAACTTTCACTGAATTGTTTTAAAATGAAATCTTAGGACTTATAGACATGTTTCCAAACTAAAATTTATATGATATTTTGCCTCTTTTCAAAAGTAATAATGGGTAGCAGTAATGCTACATATGTTTGTTTAAATCAACTGGGAAAAAATTATGGAAGACATTATGAAAATAATTACATGAATTTACCTGCTCCTGGATGTTTAGAAATTATAGCTTTGGCCAACACTGTGCCTAGTAGCTTTGAAACTGAAATCCGCACATCATAATTGGAGCCTTCAAAGGATTTAAAACATAGTGTGGCCACACTGTCCAGGTCTGTACTCCACATAAAGACGGCCTCATTCTGAAGTTCAAGGAGACACTGTTCGATCAGGAAAAAAAGAAATTAATGAAAAACAAAATATAAATGTCAGGTTCAGATCTACATAAGTTGCAGAACCTAGATCAAGATCTAGCAAAAATAATACACAAATCCAAAGTCTCTAAATAATGATTGTAGGGACAACAAGTGAATACTTACTAAAAAGTCATAAAAATTATACTATACAAAGCAACGTGTCCACCAGGGGTAGGAGAAAGACCCATTTCTAATTCAGTGGGCTATGAAAAATGTCTGTAGAACCT
This sequence comes from Stenella coeruleoalba, assembly GCF_951394435.1. Taxonomy (NCBI): domain Eukaryota; kingdom Metazoa; phylum Chordata; class Mammalia; order Artiodactyla; family Delphinidae; genus Stenella; species Stenella coeruleoalba. The sequence continues at coordinate 66,312,024 of NC_137147.1, read as the reverse complement.
ATCTGTTGGCTATAAGCAATTGTGAGAATAATTCCAACATAAACACTTTACTATCTAACCAACTATGTTAAGAAAGCATGATAAAAACAAAACCAAATCATTTTCAAACAACATAAACCGTACATGTAAATTTTACACAATTATAGAGACGAAGCACAGTGGAATGGAAGGAATACTTAGAGTCTGGTAACTTGAACTCCCCACTTCCAACAATGTGCTGCTAACAACTTTAAGAACCCTGGGAAATTCATATAACTCTCAAGGCCTCAGTCTCCTCATATGTTAAAATGAGATAGTCCTATCTGAATACCAAGGTTGCAGCTCTAAGATCATGTAGCTGTTACTAGTGTTTTCACTGGGATAAACTGATTTAGTTGTCTTTATATTAATTTTTAGAAATTCTACTCATTAGACTATTTTACCTTTGCAGCAGCACAACGAACGGCCATGGATCTATCTGTTAAGCAGGATCTAGCAGCTTTATAAACATCCCTGTAGCAAGGTGTAGCAGCAGCTCCCAGTCCACTCAATATGTTTTGCAGACTCAGCATGATCTCATATCGACCTTGTGACTATCAAAGAGGAAAAAATTTAAAGAACAGGAAAAAAAAATTCTCTGTGAAGAACAGTATTAAGCATTGAAATTTATCTCATATTAGAGAAATACTCAGATTTTTGTACACACTAACCAACCTATTCTGACATCAAGACACATGAATAATTGCTATTTCTTACAGTGTTTACTATTTTAAAAGTGTTACTTGTATATATTACACTTCAACATAATACAAATTTTATAGGGTTGATGTGCAGATTAAATGAAATTATATGGGAAGCACCAGGCATATGGCTTGCATGTTGTCAAGCACTCAATAAATGGTTGCTATAAATGAGGTAACATGGTAAGAGTGCATGGTCTGCCACCTACTAGCTATATGTCTTTGGGCAAATCTGTTTCTTTATCTTAAAGATAAAAGTTAAATGATTGTTGTGAGGATCAAACGAGTTACTACATGTGAAGTGCTTAGAACAGTGCCTGACACACAGTAAATGCTCAGTTGAGTTCATAGCTATTGATATTTTACCATTTATTGGTTCGAGTATTTTAACTCAGAGGTTAAAAGTCTGGGTTTAGATTTTAAAAGACCTGGGTTTGAATCTTGGCTCTGAACCTTAGTAGCCGTGTGTTTGTTCTTACTTATTTCTTCATCTATAAAATGAGGATAAGGGACCTCCCCAGCGGTCCAGTGGCTAAGACTCTGTGCTTCCACTGAAGGGGGCATGGGTTCGATGCCTGGTCGGGAAACCAAGATCCCACATACTGCACAGCGTGGCCAAAAAAAAGAAATGAAAAAATGAAATGAGGATAAGATGAACCCCACTGTGCCAGTGTGACAAGTAAACAAGCCCCTGTGGGGAAATCATTCACCACAGTGCCTGGACTTAGTAAACACTCAAGAAATAGTAGCTGGTTATATTATGATGTTTTACTAAATGTTCCAAATGCTTTCTATGTCTCAGGAAGTTAAGGCCACTACAGGTAAGTTAAAGTTGGAGAAAGATCAAGTATCATTTTCATAGTAATGTTGTTAGTTTATTTTTGTTCAAAGGAGCACGATAGTAATTATAGGTAGATATTAACAAAGTGAGTCCTAACGGGAAACTTCTTAACTTTCTTTTACACCAATTTCAAATGCTATTTATCACTACTGGTGTGTATCAAAGGTGGAAATCCCTTTTGACATCTCCAAAACGTTGTGGTACTGAACCAACTAAATCATAAAGGTAAAAGTGGAGGAGCAATAAAGTACTTAGCAATAACTTTACATTTTCTTTTTTTAAAAAAATATTAATTTATTTATTTGGTTGCACCAGGTCTTCGCTGTGGCAGGCAGTCTCCTTAGTTGTGACCTGTGAACTCTTAGTAGCGTCATGCATGTGGGATCTAGTTCCCTGACCAGGGATCGAACCCAGGCCCCCTGCATTGGGAGCATGGAATCTTATCCACTGTGCCACCAGGAAGTCCGTAACTTAAAATTTTCTCAAACCTATAGAGTAATCCTCTGTTAACCATGAGGCCTAAAAAGTATAGCTTAATCAATGGAGTTAAGAGAAAAAAAAAAGTTTAAAGTGGCGATACCTCAGTAAATAAAAGATCTTACAGACACATCCTTTTAAATAAAACCAGATTTATGGATGTTAACAGTCTCTCCTCGTGGTTTGCTGTTAATCTCAACATAACTGAGAATTTTCCAGCCTTCCTGCTGTTATTGGCGCCTAGTTTCATATCATTACAGGTGGGAAAGATACTTCATGCGATTTCAGTCTTCTTAAACTTTCTCAGACTTGTTTGGGACCTAATATGTGATCTACCCTGGTGAATGCTCTGTGCCCTAGAAGAGGTATGTTTTGCTGTTGTTGGGTGGAATGATCAGGTTACGTCCATTAGGTCCAACTGGTCTAATGTGTAGTTCACTCCAAGGTTTGCGTCTTGATTTCTGTCTGGGTGATCTGTCCATTGATGAAACAGGGGATAACTGCAGTCCCCACTATGACTGTATTGCTGTGTATTTCTCTCTTTAGGTCTGCCAATATTTGCTTTATAATTTAGATGCTCTGAGGGGTGCATAAATATTTACATTGTTATAACTTTTTTTTTTTTTTTTTTTTGTGGTACGCGGGTCTCTCACTGCTGTGGCCTCTCCCGCCGCAGAGCACAGGCTCCGGACGCGCAGGCTCAGTGGCCATGGCTCACGGGCCCAGCTGCTCCGCGGCATGTGGGATCCTCCCAGACCGGGGCACGAACCCGTGTCCCCTGCATCGGCAGGTGGACTCTCAACCACTGCGCCACCAGGGAAGCCCCTGTTATAACTATTTTAAATAGTGATTATTGTAGCCATCATGCTACACATCCCTAATAGGTTACATTCTAATTAAACCTACTATTTACCACTTCATAGTGGCAAGACCCTTAAAACAGTACAATTCCATATACCCTCTCATATGCTTTATGTTGCTGTTTTTATATATTCTAATTCTATATATGTTAAAACCCACAATGCCTTCCATTTCTTTGTCTTCATCATGAGCTTTCTCTTACATAAATAAAGAATTAATGTATAGCCTATACCTGTGTCCACATGTTACCATTTATGTTGCTCAGTATCATTTTGTAAATCTGTTCACCTCCAGCATCAGGGTGCCTTCAGAGCAGAAAGATTTCCTTTTCCTTTCACCACTAAAAGACCTGCCACTGATAAATTATCTCAACTTCTATCCATCTTAAAATATCTGAATTTTCTCAGATTTTTCAAACATATTGGGCAAAGTTTTTTATTTTATAAAATGGTAATAAACTCTTATAAAAACTACAAAAAAAAATCTCTCCTCCTGAATTACCTTCTTCAATCTTTGTGTAAACTATTGATGTTCAAAAGTGATCTGCTGAGTTGATTCTCTCACCAGTTTTATGTTATGGACTTCACTTCGTAAAATTCTTGAATCAGTTACATTCTTCTTGAAATTTGGCAGATTTTATTATTTATTTATTTTTGCGGTACGTGGGCCTCTCACTGTTGTGGTCTCTCCCGTTGCGGAGCACAGGCTCTGGACGCACAGGCTCAGCGGCCATGGCTCATGGGCCCAGCCGCTCCGCGGCATGTGGGATCCTCCCAGACTGGGGCACGAACCCGTGTCCCCTGCATCGGCAGGTGGACTCTCAACCACTAAACCACCAGGGAAGCCCAAATTTGGCAGATTTTACATTTGAATTTTCCCATGTTTTATCTTGATACAGTTAAAAAGAAATGTGTGTGACAGGCCAGCATTTTAATAAAATGTTTCAGGGCTGTTCTCTAGACTTTTTCCAAGCAAGGTAAGAACAGGAACTGGTGTGATTGTTTTATATTTAAAGGTGCTGAGTTATCCTTAAATATAAGGTACCACAGACTTAAAATTTTTGATATACAAACATACAAATGCTTTAATTTCAAAACTTGTTAAACTATAGTTGGCAAGAAATTACAGTATATCTTGGAAGTCCAATAAAGAGACAGTTACAAAAACAAAGAGTGTTTCACAATGGTAAATGATGCCAACAAATCAATGAGGCTAAGGCTGACAATATATATCCTGGCGACTGAAAGGTTATCCTGACCCTAGTCATGCTTATGTCCTCCACACTCTTTCCTACCCTGATTTTATTCCTTACACCCTTCTGATGCTGGTACAATACTAATCCATCCATCAGGTATATGGTAGTTACCAACTACGTATCTGGATCCTTGGTGACAAGCACTTGCTCTGGCACTAGTAAGTAGTATCAGATGGAAAAGGTGATGCAAGAAGAGGGAGCAGGGATGGGTCTGCCAGAGAAACGCCTTAGTTTGTGCCCATTTGAATTTATCTGAATACACAAAATTTTATTGCACGATTGCTTTTCTAATAAAGATTCAATATACAAAGTACATATGTGCACTACCTAGAAATGTCATTATGGATATATTTACATACATACATATATTTACATATGGATATATTTACATACATACTATGCTTGTCATAGGTAAAGCTCTTTTATTGACTTAAGAAACCATTAAAGTCTGTATTTACCTCTGCACTCTTCATAGCTTTAAGAATATTGCCCACTGTATCAGTAAAGGTGTTACCCAGTATTCTACCCAACTTCTTATACAAGGAACCCAAACACACCACAGCGGCGCTGGAACGACATTTAAATTAGAAATTAGTCATGAATTAAAAAACAGGAATAAAAGGATCTTAGCACACGTAAAGATGACTACTTAATTTTACTTTTAAAGGATAAAATTTCCCAGAATCTATTCCACTGTTAAATCCTAGGGAATGACACTTAGGTATCAAATAATTACATTTTCAATACAAGAATTTTAAAAAGATATATCTTCAACTAATCTAAATCTCAGCCCAAAGATTCCATCCCCTCAAATTTTTTACAAAATAATTTTTAATAGAACTGAGCTTCATATATCAGATAATCAAAGATGGTCTTAAAGATAAAAGAAAAAGAACAATGTTCTCATCAAGTCTGAAAACTTTATGGGAAAATACATTCTACTATAAGCTAAAAATTAAATAAACAAAAATTTCTATAACATTAGTACTATGCAACCATACATGGCAAATTGCCTTCTCTAAAAAACAGGTGATAAAATGAACTGAGTCCTACGGAGAAAGAAACTAAGTTGTTCTTTTAGGATCTTAGAAGAGTATTTTCCTATATATTTACTATTAATTTTCACTACTAAGAATTAATAAACTAAAAGAACATACAAAACGTGAAGAATTTAAAATACTTGTGCCTTAAACACTCAACTGCTAAAAGTAAATTTTGTTTATTTTTATATATTTATTTATTTATTTGGTTGCACCGGGTCTTAGTTTTGGCACGTGGGATCTTCATTGCAGTGTGAGGGATCTAGTTCCCTGACCAGAGATCGAACCCGGGCCGCCTGCATTGGGAGCTTGGAGTCTTAACCACTGCACCACTAGGGAAGTCCCTCAACTGCTAAAATTTTTATCAGACAGTTTTGATCCCCAAATCTAAGCTTCAAATGTCTAAAGCTTTTTTTTTTTTTTTTTTCTGTACACGGGCCTCTCACTGCCGTGGCCTCTCCCGTTGCGGAGCACTGGCTCTGGATGCGCAGGCCCAGCAGCCATGGCCCACGGGCCCAGCTACTCCGCGGCATATGGGATCCTCCCGGACCAGGGCACGAACCCGCGTCCCCTGCAGGCGGACTCCCAACCACTGCGCCACCAGGGAAGCCCTAAAGCATTTTTTAAAAGAACTGTTTCTCAGTCCATGGGAAAATGTTAGATCTTTATGAAAGTTAGATTCTTTAAAAAATGAGTAAAACAATTTGTATTCAGTTTCATAATAATTATCAAGTAGTTTGGGTTCTTTTTTTTTAATATATTTTTTTTTATTTAACTGCATTGGGTCTTTGTTGCTGCGCGTGGGCTTTCTCTAGTTGCGGCGAGCAGGGGCTACCCTGTTTGCAGTCCGCGGGCTTCTCACTGAGGTGGCTTCTCTTGTTGTAGAGCACGGGCTCTAGGCATGCAGGCTTCAGTAGTTGCAGCATGCAGGCTCAGTAGTTGTGGCACAGGGGCCCTAGAGCACGCAGGCTTCAGTAGTTGTAGCATGTGGGCTCAGTAGTTGTGGTGCATGGGCTTAGTTGCTCCGCGGCATGTGGGATCTTCCAGGACCAGGGATTGAACCCGTGTCCCCTGCACTGGCAGGTGGATCCTTAACCACTGCGTCACCAGGGAAGTCCAGGGGTTTTTTTTTTAAAGACTTATTTTACTGAAGTACAGATGATGAACAATGTTGTGTTAATTTCTACTGTAGAGCAAAGTTTGGGTTCTTTATAAAAATGATACAACAAAGAAGAACTCTTTTATGTTCAGTTTTAACATTTAACTTACAGTTTGGTGGGAAGATAACTTGGAGAATCATCTTTGCTTCGAATAAGATCATTACATTTATCGATTGTCTCATAAACAGAGAATGTATCTCCAATACTATAAAGAATGGCTAGATTCTTAGCAAGGAGTTTGCGAGTAGGAGGCCCTGGGGAGCTGTTCAACAAAGATAGGAGCTGTTCCACAAGAGTTTTCTGTTTCTCCCTTACATCACTCTAGAAAGGAAGGTAACAAAGATAATTCAAGTCAACATAATTACACATAATCCTTTAATATGATTTTTCTTTCATATAATTAAGAACTAACTAAAAGCCTCTAGAAAAATGCAAAATTATTTTGATTAAATAGTACAAATAAGTTGGTGGCATGGCTATTACACCTCATTAACAGGTAGTTTGTTGCCCTGCTGATATCTCCAAAAAATAAATTCTGAACTACAATATACTGGAGTCTTTGTGAACAAAGACAAGGGCTCTATTTTTTCTATGTCCTTCTTCTTAGGTTTGAAAGGTAGAGCAAATTTATATCTTAACTAGAGCTTCTTAGTTCTTAAGTCTCTGCCCAATATATATCTGCATCAATAAGCAGCAACCTAAAACCTATCACCAGAGCTGATCTTGTAATGGGTTACCTGTTTTACTCAGATCATTTTCTAAGTTTAGTGCAATTTTCTTTTTGCAAGCTTATGCATCTAAATGCCGATAGTGTGACTCCATTTTACTTGTCTATGCTCTGAAAAAGGAGTACAGAATATCATCACAGTGGTAATGGTATTCAGGTGCTCCCTGAGGCCTAAACTTCCACCATAAAATATTTGTTAATTTAGTGTATGGATTTTTGTCATTTGTTAAATTCTAAATGTCTCCATGAGTAGTCTTTGCACCATTTCTGTATTACATAGGGTGCTGTCATTCTGTAGAATATCTTTATTTTTAGGAGATGTATGCAAAAGTATTAGAAGTAAAGCAGCAACTCACATGGCTCTGTAAAACAGTTAAACATGGCAAAATGTTAACAACTGCTGAATGTCGGTAAAGGGTATGAGTGATTAGTCTTCACTTTCTGGTAGCCATTTCATAAACTTTTAAAAGGGAATGTGTGTACTCAAAGGCTCCTCAATTCTTACTCCCCTTAAAGAGTCCACACTTTTTTTTAAAGTGAAACTCCCATCACATTATTTAGCGCTATACTGCACCAGGATGTCATGCATGTGGAGTGACACAAGGTACAGAAGACAATGCTAATGAAATCTAACGCAATGTGCTCTGTAGTTAGTTTTTAATATATTTGAAAGTAATACTACAAATACTGGCTAATTTCTTCCTGCTCTTTTGAACAGAAGAAACCTCCTATTTCAATATAAAGTCTTACTAAGGTCTAACCTTTGAAAGCTAATTTAGGTTATACTGGACAGAACTAGAATATCAAATCAAAGGAACTTAAACATTATCTGGCAAGTAAAAAAAAACCTCAAAAAACAGTTTTTGCAATTTTACTCACCCTGCTGGTTGCTAGCAAGAGCTTCTCCAAATATCTCAACCAATCAAAAATAAACTCTGCCTTCTGAACGTCACCAAGTTGATTGTATGCTTCTTCATTCAGCAGTAAGCTATGAGCTAATTCCATTCCTTGCAGAAAATTCTCCTAGCTGGTCACGATTGTTCTCATTAAACTTCAGTCAATATACCTAAGGAAAAAAACCTATAATAGAGGAAAATAATATTTTAAAAGGAGGGTGAAAAGGAACACAATCACAATACTGGAAATCTTCCACAGAAAAGCACAAAGCATAAATAAATGGAGACATCTTTTGTAACAGCTCTAGGGTGAAACTGGGAAAATCCCAATAGTAAACCCTAGTTAACACTGACACAAAACCCCTTTTTTAGAGAGCAGACAGGAAAACAGAGTAGGATTATTGACATTCACATGCAAAAAGCTGCTAAACAGAAGAGACGTTCCATTAAAATTTTGAAAATTTTAAGGTTAGACTACTCAAGATTTTCAGTTTTCTCTGTAGCATAAGCACCTTTTTACTAAAATGGGTCATGGGTACATATTAACAAATGACCAAATCTCCAGACCTCCTGCTAAAATTCTATAGTAAAGCTTGATGTCTCCCTGGATCTTTGCCTCCATAAATAACCTGTCATTTAGCTGGAGATTCAAGGAGCAGAGGGACTTATTCCTATTAAAACCTGTTCTCCCAATCTAACAAAGACACTGCCTGAGGCTAGGAGTTTTGGGAAAGAGTCCCATCCCAACAAGTATAGATAGTCTCCTTATCGCTGAGAGCCTTGCTGTGAAAGCAAACTCATGTTTCTGAAGGCACTTGGATGGATGTTGTCCAGGGATCATAGCAATAAAGATCATGTCTGCTCTGACCCAGATCCAATGTAGCCTTCACGTCTGTTGCAGGAAATAATCAACATAAGACAGAGGAGGTTTTGTTTTGTTTCAGATTCATGATCATCTCCTGGGTACACTCTAGTTCCTGTGTTGCTTATATACAACACATAAGCATGTGTGCACAATACATACACACATACACAAATCTATAAGATAGCATTTGTGGTTATGGAATTTTTTATTTCTAGGTGCATGCTCAAGTATATGGCAGTAAAACACCATGATGTCTGTAACTCATTTTCACATGGTTAAGTACATCAATCAATTAGCCATAAAATATGGCAAAATGTTAACAGCTGAATGTTGGTAGTGGGTATGTGAGTAATCATTTTACTGTTCTTTAATTTTTCTGTATTTTTTAAAAGATCACAATAAAAAGTTGGAAAAATTATTTAAGAAGAGAAATTTTTTAAAAAACATAAGTTGGCTTTAAAAAAAATCATTACTACTACTTACAGGAGTAACAGCTATCATCAAGAACATTAAATGACAGAGATAGTACCATATACATATAAGATGGATACTCCTATTCACTGATGTACCAAAAATAAATTTGATACCTTATAAATAAAACTCCAAGCTGAACAGAAACAGGTAATTGGAACTGCACTGAAATACAGACAGAATGCTACAGGTAATTAAACTAAACCATATAAAATACAGAGCTCATATTCCCCTAAATAAATCTCAATCTTTTGTAGAGAAGCCAGCAAGATGTATTAGAAAATCAGATGGGAGAGACATGGGAAGGCTTTTCTTTCCTTTATTTTTTTCTCCAAGAAAGTTTATGGGTATAAAATTACCTAGAGTATCACATCATCATTATTGTTAAATAAGTAAAAGAGCCCCTCTAAAAGACAGTACTCGCAAACTGGTACACTGTTGGCTAAATTTGGCCTGCAATGTACGTACCAGGGAAAAAAATTAGTTACTAACATTTAAACATAAGGTTTTACACAAAAATCTGGGTCCATATCCCATACCGCAATGAATGACGGAATCTAAGAGGGGCAGGGACTCTCCATCAGGCACAGTCGCCAGCTAGACTGCCTCATTCACTTACATTATTTGCCAACTTCTATGGGTATTCAAGTTTTCAACCCCTACTCTTTACCTTACTTTCGTCCTCTGGCTTGGGTTAATATCCTATATTTTCACTATGATGCTGCCCCAGAGGCCAAAAGACAGCTTTGATCACCACTGTCTTCTCAAACCTATGTGCTGCTTTTAGCCATCTGGGTTGTCCCTCCCTAATTAGTCCTGCCCACACGCCCAGTGCCACCCATGACCTAGCACCAACTGCCCTCAAAACAAAACGGAAGTGCACATTTGATTATTTTCATAAATGTCAATTTTGAGGAACAAGAACAATATAAACAACCATGCTAACAAATTTACTTTTATAAAGATAACGTGAATTTTAGCTTCTTGTTTAAAAAACCCTCCTTTGGGCTTCCCTGGTGGCGCAGTGGTTGAGAGTCCGCCTGCCGATGCAGGGGACACGGGTTCATGCCCCGGTCCGGGAAGATCCCACATGCCACGGAGCGGCTGGGCCCGTGAGCCATGGCCGCTGAGCCTGCGCGTCCGGAGCCTGTGCTCCGCAACGGGAGAGGCCACAACAGTGAGAGGCCCACATACCGCAAAAAAAATAATAAAAAACCCTCCTTTACTTTCTTAAATTATCGAAGTGAACTGACCAAAATACATATAATTAAGGATAAAGTTAATAAATGTTACAGAAATAATTTCCAGAAGAAAGCTACTAAGTGTACCGAAGGTGAAAAGCAAGTTTGCACTCAGTATCTATGACGGTGAGAGGAAAAAAAAAAACCTGAGTATCATAGAGAAAACTTCTTATAACCACCAGGGCAACTCAAAATCTCAAGAATCAAATTACCCTTTTTAGAGGTCATTAGGACTGCTCAAGAGACATTTTTTTCCTTAGGCAGCAGCAATATTGTGGTGTAAAATGATCTATCAAGAAACAAAATAGCTAACACAATGCAATAATAAATAATTCAGTAAAAGGTTGAGATCATAAGCAGGGCATAAAGTTATCTACAATGCCCTCAATACATTCCTCATATAAATCACTCCTAAAAGAAGCAGACAATTCACACTGGTAATCCCACATCTAAACCCCCAAATCTAAAATGCACCTGCAATCTCCACATACCTACCATCAGTGAGAGAAGCAAATGCATTTTGCAAATAACAGATGCTCCTGCTCTAACCTACAGTTTCACTTTAGGATGATGAATACAAACGAAGTCAATCTACCGTTATGTTTTAATCTAACCACAACCCTATGGCTATATATACCTGAAGGATGCTTATTTTTCTAGTTTTTCTCTTATTTTCCATTTTTATGTTTGTTGAGATTACAAAGTGATTAGTTTATTAAAAGTGAACATATATAACATTTTTCAAGGTACAGTTATGCTACTTGAAAAAAAGATTCCATCAAACTGTTGTGTGCCAACTGTAATGCCAGCCATTATTTTTGACAGAAACTAATTATTTATTGATCACTCATTATAGTCCAGGCACTACTCCAAGCGCTTTACATTTTCTTGAATAATTAATTCGCAAAACTGTCCTTGGGTAGCTATTTTTATTAGCACTATTTTAAGATGAGGACATTGAGGCACAGAGAAGTTGAGTAGCTTTCCTAAGGTCACACAGAACCTGGTCATACACTTCAGCAATCTGACTCTAAATATATGTGCTTTAACCACGAGATACTATGCTGCTACCCTTTTATCCAATCAAGCCTGTCAAACACCTTGAAGCCAGGCATTTTATTTATTCATTCATTCATTTTTATTGAAATATAGTTGATGTGCAATATTATGTTAGTTTCAAGTGTACTACATAATGATTTGACATTTGCAAACATGAAATGATCACCATATCTGTATAGGGTTTACAGAACTATTTTGGGAACATATGCTGAAGTTTATGCAGGGGGGAATAAGTCTCCCTAATCTTTTTGGTCGTTTTAGTTTTTTAAAATGATTTATTATGTCATTTTGAAGAGAGAAAAGAGAAAAAAATCACATACATGCAAAGAAAACATCAAACACAAAATAAGATAGGTTTGTCGAATTGGTTTGTTGTTTTTTTCTTTCCAGAGCATTAAAAGACAATTTACAAAATGAATAAGCCACTCAGCAGTAAATGGAACTAATTCCAGAATGTATCAAGCAGTTAAAGTTTCGGAATCTTTCTCATACTTAAATTTAAATTACTTTTCTTTGACTCTCAACTCACGTCTCTAAAAGACATCACAACAGCTTCAACTCAGCCTCCAGTCTTTAGCTTCTCAGTATTGTTCAAAAAGCACACAATAAAACAAACAAAAAACCTCTCAAGAATCTCCCATACTTCAGGTACATACATAAATCTTTTTAAAACCTATTCCTTTCAAAAACCAAAACAAAACCCCAAAACAGTAATTAGCTTGTTGGGGAAGAAGGAAACTTTCCTCTACCCTTTTAGGTTTTTCTGGATGGTCTAAGATTAAATTGACATGAGACAGATTAACAGGAGAAAAATTTAATTCTGGACATACAGAAACCCCATACACAAGAGGGTCAAAGACCCCAGATACATGAAATGTTGAAAGACAGAAAGGTAAAATAAGGTATTATGCCATTCTAAACTAAGGAATGGGACAGTGGCCTGGGGCTTCGAAGGGCAGGAAGAGTCATTCACAGGACGATTAAGAAGAGTAAATGTTTGGTAACTAGATGTTTGCTCTCACATAGAGATGGGTCTACTTAGATTAAAATTACCTCCAGCAATAACTCTTTTCTGGGAAAAATCCCAAATTTAAATTCTTCTAAGTAGTTATGGGAGGGGCAGTATTTTCTCTTGAACCCACAGCATCTCGACTGCCTTTAGTTCAAAACAATCCTCATGCAAAAGTGACACACTTCGGGCAGTTCGTTCTGAATCCCAAGATTTAATCTAGAAAGAAGATGGATCATTCTTTACTGACCTATTATTCCCTATGACCTGTGATTCAGGATTTGCAAAATTACAGGTTACAAAATAGGAACTCACAAGTTACACAGAGCATTAGGTCATAATTAAGATGTTGCCTAAGGAAGGCTGCCCTTGGTAGAAAGAAAATGAGGTCTTTCTGTTACTGTACTTTAAATATCCCTAGGCACAGTCTTAAAGTTGGTTTGCTGACAAACTGTATTTCACTGGTTGTAGGGTAAAATGACTATTGAAGGAAATCACTTATAATTCTAGAGTTAACAGTTTCTTCTTAATGATTTTAAAATCCTGTCTGTATTCCATTTTTGAATCTGAAATACCTTGCTTCTTCCTACAATAAACTATTTCAAAATTCACCTTAAAAAAAAGCCTTCCTTCAGGAAGCCTTTCATGATTATACTGTCTTCTCTTGGTATAGCACTTTTTCCATTATTATAGTTATGCTTCATAAAATGTTTGGCTTCTCTAGCCATCATTTAAATTGTGAGATGCTCCTGGTATTTTTCCAAATCATGATTCAAAAATGTTAACAATGATTATTAGAGTAGTAGCATTATGGGTAATGCTATCTTCTCTAGTCTCCAAATTTTTAATGATTTAAAAACTTTTAAAATGAAACCCTTAGAAACCAAAAAATAAACTAAACTTCCGTTAGATTCCTAACTTTTATAATCCATAATACCATTTGTTAGCATCATCTTCGTAACATCACAAGTGGGAAGGACAAATGTATTGCCTGCTGTAGTTCACGGCAATGCCTTTCACTTTCCAAACAGATTCCCAAATCACAAATTGACAACAGTAGCTATTACTCACTGAGCCAGGAACTTTTAGGTGCTTAATTTATATCACCTCTAATCATCACAAGGAAGAAAGCAAGGAAGGCATTACTCTTCCCCATTTCATGGAAGAAAAAACTTACATGCCAATAAACAGTAGAGCTGAAAATGAACCCAGGTCTCTTTGGCAACAAAGCTCATTCTCCTTCCTCAATGCTAGGAAGCCCTTCCACAGGGGGAAAAAAGGAAAAACAGCATTTTTCATAAAGATGTAAGAGACAAAAAGTGTGGAATAAACAGGGCATGGCGGGGGGTGGGGTGGGGAGGCATTACTTTATATTTGGGCTCATTCTCTCCCTATTTCCCCCTACACCTTTTAGTAAATCACAAAATAGGTTTCACCTCCCAAGTCCTCCAAGGATAAGGGTCAATTAAAAAGGCAGCACTGGGAAAACAGCAAAAGGAACAATACAGATGAGGTTGGTAAACTTAAAATTAAAAGCTAAGCATGTCAAGACAGTAGACTTATAACAATGCAGACTAGTGGTTCTCAACTCTGGCTGCTTTTTTTTTTTTTAATTAAAAAAATGTTTTTTAACATCTTTATTGGAGTATAATTGCTTTACAATGGTGTGTTAGTTTCTGCTTTATAGCAAAGTGAATCAGCTATACATATACATATATCCCCATATCTCCTCCCTCTTGCATCTCCCCCCCGCCCTCCCTATCCCACCCCTCTAGGTGGTCACAAAGCACTGAGCTGACCTCCCTGTGCTATGTGGCTGCTTCCCACCAGCTATCTATGTTACATTTGGTAGTGTATATATGTCCATGCCACTCTCACTTCGTCCCAGCTTACCCTTCCCCCTCCCCGTGTCCTCAAGTCCATTCTCTATGTCTGCGTCTTTATTCCTGTCCTGCCCCTAGGTTCTTCAGAACCTTTTTTTTTTTTTTTAGATTCCATATATATGAGTTAGCATACAGTATTTCTTTTTCTCTTTCTGACTTACTTCACTCTGTATGACAGTCTCTAGGTCCATCCACCTCACTACAAATAACTCAATTTCATTTCTTTCTATGGCTGAGTAATATTCCATTGCGTATATGTGCCACATCTTTATCCATTCATCTGTCAATGGATACTTAGGTTGCTTCCATGTCCCGGCTATTGTAAAGAGAGCTGCAATGAAATTGTGGTACATGAGTCGTTTTGAGTTATGGTTTTCTCAGGGTATATGCCCAGTAGTGGTATTGCTGGGTCATATGGCAGTTCTATTTTTAGTTTTTTAAGGAACCTCCATATTGTTCTCCATAGTGGCTATATCAATTTACAGTCCCACCAACAGTGCAGGAGGGTTCCCTTTTCTCCACACCCTCTCCAGCATTTATTGTTTGTAGATTTTTTGATGACAGCCTCTGGCTGCTTTTAAAAAATACTGAAGTTGAGCCTAAACCAACTTAATCAGAATCTCTGGAGGCTGGGGTGCTGTGACAAATGGATTTTTCATTTAATCCTCACATCACCATTATAAAATTGTGACCAGGGGTAGGCTGCAGCTCCACTCACCACCAAAGTCATCCCTCTGCTAGCCAATCACCCCTGATTTTCCAGGAGGAAAATCACATACAAGTTTTGGAGCAATGGCTTGTAAGAAGCCCACACCCTGTTTCCTTCTGACGTTGAGTTCATTTTGTTGTCCTTGGAAAAGGCTGTTTTTCTTTAACCAAAAATAACCAAAACACTTAAAAAAACCCCAAAAAACTAGCACTATTAATTTATAAGTAAAGAATGCTGAGACTAGATAATATAGATAATTTTAATAGCTGATTAGTGTCCCCTACTCTCCTATAATTCATCTATTAAATTGGGTAAGAAAAATTTAACTTGATTATTATTTTTAGATAAGCCCATAGCAACTGAAACTGCTTTAGAAAATAGCAGGAATACGACAATGAAATTCAAATCTATGATATTAGTATTTGACATGAATTTAGTCTTTCTAGTTGTCTGTAATAACCCTAAAAATAAATTAGTTAACCATTAGTTAATACTTTAAAATGTTAAGTGTATAATACTGATTTAAGCTCAGTAAGGATTTGATTTAGCTGAGTGATTCAAAATTATACGTACTTTAAAACTAAATATTATAAATATAAAAACTTCATAGCCAATACTGAGATTTTAGAAAAGCTGATAGATTCATAGTGACAGTACAAACAGATTCCACTCTTTTGGAAAATATAAACAAGCCATAGAAATATCAAAACCATTTGTCAAAAGCATCAGCTTTTGAAAATTCATGCCAGAGAAAGAAAAAGGAAAATATCACAAGCGTAAGTGTTGATTACAGCACTATGAAAAGTGAAAACTGGAAACCTGAAAGTCCAACATTAGAGAAATGGTTAACTTAAGTTTGACATTTTCAAAGAGTATTAGGCTCTTATTAAAAATTATAATTATGGAAACTATAAGTACATAAATCTTAAACGTCGAGGGCGTGCCACAGGTAAAGCAGTGTTTCCTAAAGAGTGTTTTGTAGAACAATAGTGCCAAAGAATGAGGAAATGAGGATAAGTGTTGTGTGTGAGGGAGCAGAATCCAAATCCAAATCCAAATCATTTTGGGAAATGCCAAGTTGGCAGTTTTCCTTCCTACAGAGGGTCCCCACACATGTAATATGGTAATGTGCACTACGTATTGCCAGAAGCGTGTGTGTGTGTGTGTGTGTGTGTGTGTGTGTGTGTACACACACATAAAATATATATAGGGTGGGCAAAAAAGTGCCTTCAGTTTATTAAGTAAAAATAAAAGACACACTTTTCATTTTCACCAAGAACTTCATTGAAAAATGTATTCACCCTTTTGTTCCACTATCTTCTGCCATCTTTCAGGCAACTTCATAATTCCATCTTCTCAAAACTTTTTATCTTTTTGAGAAAAGAACTGTTCCAGGTGCATTTTACAGTCTTCCAGGGAACTGAATTTTTTTCCAATAAGAGAATTTTGCAAAGCCCGAAATCAATGGAAATCCGAAAGTGCAATATCTGGTGAATACAGCAGATCAATCAGAACTTCCCAGCCAAGCTGTAACAGTTTTTGCCTGGTCATCAAAGAAACATGCGGTCATGCGTTATCCTGATGGAAGATGATGCGTTTTCTGTTGACTAACTCCGAATGCTTTCTGTTGAGTGCTGCTTTCAGTTGGTCTAATTGGGAGCAGTACTTGTTAGAATTAATCGTTTAGTTTTACAGAAGAAGCTCATAATAGAGCACTACCTCCCAACCCCACCATATACACATCACCTTCTTTGGATGAAGACCAGCCATTGGTGTAGTTGGTAGTGGTTCACTTTGCTTGCCCCACGATCTCTTCTGTTCCACATTGTTGTACAGTATCCACTTTTCATCTCCCATCACAATTTGTTTTAAAAACGGCACGTTTTCATTACATTTCAGCAGAGAATCGCATATGGAAATATGGTCAAGAAGGTTTTTTTGGCTTAAATTATGTGGAACCCAAACATCAAAGTGATTCACATAACCAAGATGGTGCAAATGATTTTCAACACTTGATTTGGATATTTTGAGTATGTCGGCTATCTCCCACCTCATATAAGGTTGATGGTTCTCAGTTAATGTCTCGATTTGATCACTAGCAACTTCAACTGGTCTACCTGACTGTGGAGCATCATCCAGCAAGATATCTCCAGCATGAAACTTCGCAAACCACTTCTGACATGTTCGATCAGTCACAGCGCCTTCTCCATACACTGCACAAATCTTTTTTTCTGTTTCAGTTGTGTTTTTACCTTTCCTGAAATAATAAAGCATAATATGCCAAAAATGTTGTTTTTCTTCCATCTTCAATATTAAAATGGCTGTACAAAAATTCACCAATTTTGATGTCTTTTATTATTTTTTAATAGATCTTTATTGGAGTATAATTGCTTCACAATACCGTGTTAGTTTCTGTTGTACAACAAAGTGAATCAGCCATATGCATACGTATGTCCCCATATCCCCTCCCTCTTGAGCCTCCCTCTGATCCTCCATAGCCCACCCCTCTAGGTCATCAGAAAGCAGCCAGCTAATCTCCCTGTTCTATGCTGCTGTTTCCCACTAGCTAACTATTTTACATTCGGTGGTGTACATATGTCGATGCTACTCTCACTTCGCCCCAGCTTCCCCCTCCCACCCCGTGTCCTCAAGTCCGTTCTCTATGTCTACATCTTTATTCCTGGACTGCAACTCGGTTCATCAGTACCATTTTTTTAAGATTCCACATATATGCATTAGCATACGGTATTTGCTTTTCTCTTTCTGACTTACTTCACTCTGTATAACAGACTCTAGGTCCATCCACCCCACTACAAATAGCTCAATTGTGTTTCTTTTTATGGCTGAGTAATATTCCATTGTATATATATGCCACATCTTCTTTATCCATTCATCCGTCAGTGGACATTTAGGTTGCTTCCATGTCCTGGCTATTGTAAATAGTGCTGCAATGAACACTGCGGTACATGACTCTTTTTGAATTACGGTTTTCTCAGGATATATGCCCAGTAGTGGGATTGCTGGGTCATGTGGTAGTTCTATTTTTAGTTTTTTAAAGACCGTCCATACTGTTTTCCATAGTGGTTGTATCAATTTACATTCCTACCAACAGTGCAGGAGGGTCCCCTTTTCACCACACCCTTTCCAGCGTTTACTGTTTCTATATTTTTTGATAATGGCCATTTTGACCAGCATGAGGTGATACCTCATTGTAGTTCTGGTTTGCATTTCTCTAATAATTAGTGATGTTAAGCATCTTTTCATGTGCCTCTTGGCCGTCTGTATGTCTTCCTTGGTGAAATGTCTATTTAGGTCTTCCACCCATTTTTTAACTGCATTGTTTGTTTTTTTGATATTGAGCTCCATAAACTGTTTGTATATTTTGGAGATTAATCCCTTGTTGTTTCATTTGCAAATATTTTCTCCCAATCTGAGGGTTGTCTTTTTGTCTTGTTTATGGTTTCCTTTGCTGTGCAGAAGCTTTTAATTAAGTCCCATTTGTTTTTGTTTTTATTTCCGTTACTCTAGAAGGTGAGTCAAAAAAGATCTTGCTGTGGTTTATGTCAAAGAGTGTTTTTTCTATGTTTCCTCTAAGAGTTTTATAGTGTTTGGTCTTACATTTAAGTCTTTAATCCATTTGGAGTTCACTTTTGTGTATGGTGTTAGGTAGTGTTCTAATTTCATTCTTTTACATGTAGCTGTCCAGTTTTCCCAGCACCACTTACTGAAAAGGCTGTCTTTTCTCCATTGTATGCTCTTGCCTCCTTTGTTGTAAATTAGGTACCCATGTGTGTGTGGGTTTATCCCTGGGTATTCTATCCTGTACCGCTGATGTATATTTCTGTTTCTGTGCCCGTACCATACTATCTTGATTACTGTAGCTTTTTGGTATAGTTTGAAGTCGTGGAGCCTGATTCCCCCAACACCATTTTTCTTTCTCAAGATTGCTTTGGCTATTCGGGGTCTTTTGTGTTTCCATACGAATTGTAAAATTTTTTGTTCTAATTCTGTGAAGAATGCCATTGGTAGTTTGATAGGGATTGCACTGAATCTGCAGATTGCTTTGGGTAGTATAGTCATCTTCAAATATTGATTGTTCCAATCCAAGAACATGGTATATTTCTCCATTTATGTCATCTTTCATTCCTTTCATCAGTGTTTTATAGTTTTCTGAGTACAAGTCTTTTGCCTCCTTAGGCAAGTTTACTCCTTGGTATTTTATTCTTTTTGTTGCAATGGTAAATGGGAGTGTTTCCTTAATTCTCTTTTTGATTTTTCGTTGTTGGTGTATAGGAATGTCAGAGATTTCTGTGCATTAATTTTGCATCCTGCAACCTTACCAAATTCACTGGTTAGTTCTAGTAGTTTTCTGGTGGTATCTTTAGGATTTTCAAGTATAGTATCATGTCATCTGCAAACAGTGACAGTTTTACTTCTTTTGCAATCTGGATTCCTGATAAGTCTTTTTTTAAATGCATGCAGATATGACAGCTCTCACATGTAATCTAACAAAATCGTTTCAAATGAAGTTAAAGACAACTAAGCGCTACTAGAGCTATCTTACAGAAAAAACTGAATGAACCTTTTGGCCCACCCAGTATATATATGGCACTCGATGTTTCTCAACATCTTTTAAGTATGAACCTTTGCCCCACCTTTACCTTTTTCTTGTTTTCCACTCAGTGTTCTATAGTACACAATCTTTAAATACTAATCATTAAAGACTATTGTAAGTCAAAAAATTTAAAATTCCCTTTCGTTTATACTGTGATAGGATTTTTTAAGAAGTAGAAGAATGCGTAACAAGTCAATGTCACACTTCTGCTTAAAAGTAGCCATTTCTGGGACTTCCCTGGTAGTGCAGTGGTGAAGAATCCACCTGCCAACACAGGGGACACGGGTTTGAGCCTTGGTCCGGGAAGATCCCACATGCTGCAGAGCAACTAAGCCTATGCGCCACAACTACTAAGCCTGCGCTCTAGAGCCCACATGCCAAAACTACTGACGCCTGTGTGCCTAGAGCCCATGCTCCGCAACAAGAGAAGCCACCGCAATGAGAAGCCTGCGCACCACAACAAAGAGTAGGCCCCGCTTGCCGCAACTAGAGAAAGCCCACATGCAGCAACGAAGACCCAACGCAGCCAAAAATAAATAAAATTTTAAAAAATAATAAATTTATTTAAAAAGTAGCCATTTCTGATTAATATTTTGGATCAAATTATCTAACATTCAGAATTCTAAATATAAACAGAATCTTTTCTACTCCTGGAATATGAGTAAAGAAAAAAATAGTTTTAACTAACCTAGTATATTTAAGATTTATCAGTTCACATAAAAATCTGTATTATTCATAATTTTAACAATCTAAAAATGGCTTGTTGCACCATAAATTTTAAAATTTCATTTTTGGATTCTGAATACAATTCCCATAAAATCAACTTAATCCATGTTGTCAACTTAATCCATTTTGTCATATGACAAAAATCTAACTTGCATCATGCCCCAGGCACAGCACTAATACCTTGTTTTACTATATAATGAAAATACATTCAGTGTACCAAGATTCAAACAATATTTCCTGCAAACTTGGTAGAAATGGCAAGAATGTTGCTTCTCACCACTGCATAATACAAGTCAATAGGAAAGGCAGATACGCTCAACTCCAAAAACTGATGGGGAGCACATCCTATAGGACAGAGAAGCTAGGATGGAATAGGAAAGAAACAGGAGTTATACAGAAATTTATAAGTTGGGGTAAGAAAGGGCCAGAAGTAGGGATGCAATTTCCTTTGCCTTCCTTTCTTGTTTTTCCAAAGTGCTGTAGATTACCATTAGGGACAAGAAGAATGGCAGAAGCTGCACTCGATGAAGGAGATTGCCAATAGGGGCCCCATTTGATGTCCAGCCCTGGGAATTCTCCTTGCAGATTACAAAAGAGAAAACCTTGAAGGGTAAAAGGAAGTATGGGTGGAGGGGGAGGGGAACTGAGCAGCAGGAACCAACTCTAATAAGGAAATGATGGAACAGGAACTAACATTTCTTGAGGATTTACTTACTAGAAACTTTTAATTCACTATCTCATTTAATCTTCATAACACTGAGACTCAGATATTATCATCCTCATTTTACAGATGAGGATAATGAGTTAAGCAATTTGTCCAACATGAAGACGCTATTTAAGTGGAAGAAAGATTAACGCCTACATCTGTCTAGTTTCAATGTCCATGTTCCTTCAACTACTTTCTACATTCTCTTCATATAGTCTCTAATCACTGCTATTACTGACAGTTACTGCCATGCCCACTGAAGCATCTAATCTTTATAACTTTGTTCTTTCTTATCACTTCACTCTCATCTTAGGTCTCCAATACTTTTAGGCTTTTTGATAAAGTGTGAGGTCTACTAGAGACATCAACTTCCAGAGGGCCCTTTCCATCTAGACAGTAAATCAATAAGTACTAACAGTGTTAGGTTAGTCTGGCTATTCTTTACAATTTTTATCACTCTTTATTCCACAAACCAACTCTTCCACCTCCCCCTGGGAAGAAAGATTTCACTTTGGAATTCCAGAAGGCAAATTTTAAAAGAGAAATTTTACTCTAGTATCTCCTACCACACTCAATTTGAAAGTCACTATCTAGCAATCTCACTACTTGGTACCTAATTATGAATCCAGTAACAAGAAGTACAATAAAAAACAAAACAAGTTTAAAAAAAAGAAGATATACAGCAATTGTTTCAAAGATCATGACCTTTACTGACGTAAGTTTCTTGTCTCTCAACGCCAGTTTATTCTTAGTTTAGTTTAGACAAGACTAATAATCCAGTTATCTGGATTCTAGTTAGGGTGGAGTAGAGCACCATATTAAAAGTGAAGAAGCAAACTCATTGAGAGCAGGAAGAAGTCAGAGCAGGCAGGTATCAGTGATGGAAGTGACAAATACTATTTAATACAGATATTTTAAAAAGCAGGCAATATGGGGATACTTAGTTCAAGAGCAAAGTGCACAAGATGCCATTATTCCCCCAGCTCATCAGAGGCCAGGAATCCTTGCTCAATTTTCCAAAATATCACTGTTTTTGCTGCTCATGAAATCTGCCACCTAGGATTTCCTAGTCAGCCATTAGAGTCCACCTGCTATAGAATCCCCTCCTTTTTCCCCTTCTAACTATTCATGGCTCTTGCACGCTGGTTAGCATTCACAGATTCACCCTTAATGCACACTATGGTCTGACATCTTGGCTTTTCCTCATGGTTCCCACTTCTAATTTACAACATATCTTATGAAATGCCTAGTCTATAATTTAGCTACAGCTCTGACTCTCTTGGAGCCCTATCTGAGGGTTCTTGTTTTTCAGCAGACACTGCTTCCTACTCCCTGCCAGATGCCTAAGTAGGCTCTTAACGTTGCCAAGTGCAGCTCCCTGGAACAACTCCA
Organism: Stenella coeruleoalba; assembly: GCF_951394435.1. Classification (NCBI taxonomy): domain Eukaryota; kingdom Metazoa; phylum Chordata; class Mammalia; order Artiodactyla; family Delphinidae; genus Stenella; species Stenella coeruleoalba. The sequence goes on along the minus strand of NC_137147.1, from coordinate 66,289,372 downwards.
TTATTCCTCTGCTTTCTGGCTGCCACCATCATGGCCCACCCAAGTAATACACTGAACATACCATCTATTACCTCTAACCCCTAGTTGCTCTGGGGCAGCACTCCATAATCAAACTCACTGATATTTCTGCAGCAAAAGATAAACATTCACATAAAGGTGGGATAAATAATGACTATAAATAGCTTCATATCAGCTCAGGTGATGTTTTGCTGCCAAATGAGTTAAGAAAAAAGCCTTTTGGACTCTGTAAGTTTACGGGATTTTATACCTGCATATACTTTTCTTATCTTTTTTGTTTTTTTGCTTTGCAGATTTCCTCCCAAAATATCTTTAAAAAATTTTTGTGCATTTCAATGGGTAATTTCAATTTTCTGATAATTTTTTTTTTTTTGCGATACGCGGGCCTCTCACTGTTGTGGCCTCTCCCATTGTGGAGCACAGGCTCCGGATGCGCAGGCTCAGTGGCCATGGCTCACGGGCCCAGCCACTCCGCGGCATGTGGGATCTTCCCGGACCGGGACACGAACCCGTGTCCCCTGCATCGGCAGGGGGACTCTCAACCACTGCGCCACCAGGGAAGCCCTGATAATTTTACTTACATAAAAAATGTATTGAACAAGTGAGGTATTATTATGAATATATATACAAAAACATGCATATATTCAACATACAGAAATCTACAAGCCCAAGAGAAAAGGATATAGACAGATGCTGTTGTATATCCATAGAGAAGCATAATCTAGAAAATAAGTACAAAGAAGTACATATATAAAATATTTTATTTAGTGAAGTTAGAACCATACCACGGTTTTAAGATAAGCAAAAGTATATACTCTGCTTTAAATATTTAAATATCACCTCATACAAGTTTTCCTTCTTTCCTGTCACATAATTAGCTCTAATTTCTTAGGCAGGTAACACTAACATAATACTTTAATATGGCTATATTATGCTTCTTTTCTAGAAATAATTATCTTTTAAGTTGTTACTACTAAAAGAAAATCCCTAACATGATTCAGGATACATGCTACAGTTTCAATCTGTTGGGTATCTGTTTAGACGGTTCCAATTTCCAATTTGGGTCTTACTGTATATATACGTTTGACTTCATGCTCACAGTTACACTGTCAATAATTTTCTGTCTGATCTTTTAATCAATGTCACTAGATTCATGGTAAAAAAAAAAAGTCTGAGTAAAAATAACTTACTGTTACTTGTGAAAAACACAAATATTAAAAAGAGACTTTACTAAATGAAAAAAAATCTCCACATCAGATCTAAATTAAAACTAAAATTATAAAGTTGTTAGAAAACACGTGAAAATCCTTCCCTTTCTCTAGCCTTCCAAAAGGCTAGGATTGCTGAAATTGAAAATTATTAGGTAAATATAACAGAAAAGGCATGACCTTTTTCCCTCATTACACATCTAGGATGTGGAAGCATTTATGGAATCCAGTAGTTCACCTAACATAATGAAAAAGATGAAGAATTAAAACTGAACTTAACCTACTTCCTCACACAAAAGATACAGTGATTAAGAGTTTACAGAGTTCTAGTCCAGGGTCAGCAATTTTTTCCTGTGAAGGACCAGAGAGTAAATACTTTAGGCTGTGTGGACCACACAGTCTCTATCACAACTACTCATAAACAATACATAAACGGCCATAAATAGATGAGTGTGGTTATGTTCCAGTACATTATCTATAAAAACTGGCAGCAGGCTGGATTTGACTCACAGCCTGTCAATTGCTGACCCCTAGTGTAACCCAAAGAATTTAACACTACAAATAGACAAAAGATTCAATTAAATGATATAAACAAGTCTCTACTAATTCCTTAGGCCTCAGTTAATTCATTTCTTAAATGAAGTTTAATAACAGTTTCTGCAGTCTCCTTAAAATGCAGAAATGCTTTTATGTGAGAGGACTAAGGTCCCACGAAGGGGCTGTTCAAAGCCATCAACTATACTATGGATAATTAATGAAACACAAGAGTCAATAAAGCCTTTTTAAAAAAATGCCGATGTCATTAAACTGGTTAATCAGGATTTAGAATAAAAGAATTTTAGAATATGAAGGGACCTGAACAAATCCAGAGTTTAATCTTTTACTTTATTCAAAAGATAATTAAGAAAAGCTCATAAAGGTTATCAACTCTCTCAATCCCCTTTTTGAAATAAAGCTGAATGGAAGAAAGGAAGATAGGTGTATTGCTTAAAGACGAGAGTTCTTAAATTTTTTCCTTAGAGAACGTATTATTAGTGCAATTTCTAAAAATCTTAAGGTACTTTGTATTATGTATTTTCTGTTCTTAAGTCAGATACAATGATAAACAAAAAGAAAAGAAGAGAAAAGTTAACAAAGATCCGTAAACAGCAGTGGAGGAGCTTAAGCTAAAATTCAGGTCTCCCGTCAGTTTAGGAATCTTCCAATACTATAACTATCTATATAAAATAGCTGTACTTTTTCCAACTGTCACTATTCTTGTTATAAACCCTGCCTGCTTACCCATTTCATTAAAGGGGAAAAAATCTATGGTATTAAAATGTAAGACAAATCTCGGCTTCAATGCTGACCTAAAACCACTTTCTCAAAGACATACTTTCTAAAATGTTTGAAAATGAAACAGGGCAATTCTCCTTTCCCCATCCACCTAATCCCAGCTCCAAGCACACTTTTTCCTTACACTATAATCTCACCAGAATATTTTCTCTGACAAAGTTCTGAACCCTACTTATGGGCCCCTTTTTTCCCTTTTAACGTCTTCTCTAGGCTGTTAACTTCCTTAAGGGCGCTGAGCCTGCACATAAAAGATGCTGAGTATTTGTTGAATAAATGACTGCACATAAAAACAGTGTATAACTATGACCTTTAATAAAGGATCACAAATCACTTGACACCTATTCTCCGACTTGACAGTTACAAAAATCATCTTACCTTATCGGAGGTATACATTACTGTGACTAGTAAATACCATAAAGCGCTTCATAAAGTTTCCAAAGACTTTATAATCCCTTGAAATGACACTGTGCTGGCCGAAAGTAGGGTAAGAAGTGCTTCCTCGTACTAAGCAAATGCTACCCCGGCAAAGGCTTACTTTCCTTGCAAGAAGGCACTATCCATAATCCACTCCACTGCTCCCGGAAACGCGCCTCCAGGGTTGCGCGCGGGCGTTCGGAGAACCTCTCCCGAAGCTCGGGTTGGGGCCCCGCTCCCGGCCAACCCCCGGCGCGGCGGGCGCCGCCAGGGCGGGTCCGGGGAGTGGCGCGCCGGCGAAGCGGGCTCCGACCTTCCGACCTTCCCCGCAAGCCTGGGGGCTCCCGCCGGCGGCCAGAGTCCACGCCTACCTGTTGTGCACGGGGGAAACCAGACTTCCCCGGAGCCCAAGAGGAAGGACGGAGTGCACGGCTACTCTGCCATCCCCGCGCCGCACTTCAGCCCCTTCTCGGCGGGCTCCGGCCCCTTCGGCCAAATCACCTAATCCCTCGTCCCGTTCCTGCTCCCCGGGTCCCAGCTTCCTCCACCGCTTCGCTGCCGCGACCACCCCGGGGACCCTCAAGCCGCTCAACTTACAGTGCAGGCCCCGGTGTGTGGTTCTTCGCAGCCAGCAGGCAGCAAGGACACCGCCCCCTCGCGCCGGGAGCCGCCTCCACCGCGGGGATTCCCGACTGCTCGCTCCCGGGGTCCGCCACGACCACGACTCAGCGACCGTCCCAGCCTCGCCAAGTTATCGGACCCACAGCGCGGAGACTCGCAGGCTGTAGCGACGGCGGGAGGGGCACGCGCGGGGCGGGACTGAAAGCTCGGAGCCTGGAGTGCGGCGGGAGCCAGCGATTGGGAACGCGCCCCGTACCGCGCCGAAGCCCCGCCAGCCGGCCGCCGAGCTATCGAGCGCCCACACTGGCAGGCGTGACTGCTCCACCTCCGAAAGAGCGATGGCGGAGACTGCGGCCTAGATTGAGGCCAGGTCAGCGTCTTTGAAGTCTGGAGAGCTTGGCCACACCCATTTTTGTTTGTTTTCGACGCTACCCAGAATCCTTGGGGCATCTTAAGTCTAAGACACAACTGGAGACTGTAGAAATTCAGGCAGGGAGTGCCGTGGGTGTAGGTGGTGGAATGCTAGACTGGGAAGGGGCCTTAGAGAGCCTTGTGTCCTACAGCCCGAAACTCTGGGGCCTGACGTAAAGTAGCTTGCTCAAGGTCACACACCCAGTCACTGGCGGAACTGGGATTAACAACCTCTTGGCCCCAAGTCAAGTGCGTTTTTCTAGTATACTCAGCATTTTGAACGTAATTTTTCAATTTTTATTTTGAAACAAGCACAAGCTTACAGAAATGTTGCAAGTATAGTACAGAAAACACTTTTCTTTCCTGAACCATTTGTGATCTAAGTTGCTGACACAATGCCACATTGTCCCTAAATACTTTAGTGTGTAGTTCTACTAATAAGCACCTCTATTACATAATCACAATATAACTATCAAAATCAAAATCTTTATGTGATACATTACATTTTGCCAGTTGTCCCAATAATGCTCTTTATGATGAAAGGATTCAGTTCAGGATCAAGCACTGTACTTACTTGTCACGTATCTTTAGTCACCTTCAATCTGGAACACTTCCTTGGTCTTTCTTTGACTTTCATATCCTTGATACTTGTGAAGATTCCTGGCCAATTACTCTACAGAATGGCCTTCACTTTGCATCTGTCTGATGCTTACTCATGATTAGATTCAGGGTAGATGTCTTTGATAGGACTCTCAGAGAAGTGATGCTCTGTTCTCATTGCGTCCTGTGAGGTGGCACATGATTTTAATGTCTGATTACGGGTGTTTATTTCAATAAGGTAGTGTCTGCCAGGCTTCTCCAGTAGTTACTTTTTTCCTCTTTGTAATTAGGAAGTATTTTGTGGGGGAAATTCTTTGAAACTATGTACATTTTTTTGTTTCTCATCAAACTTTCAATTAATTTATTTCTATCAGTATGAATTCAGAGTTTCCTATTTTATTAAATGTGTTATAATTTATCATTGTTTATTTTGGAGTTCAAATTGTCCCAACTTTGGTCAGTGGGATTCACCCATTCATGCTGGCTTCTGTGTCTTTGTGTGTTTTAAATCCTTTCACAATGTATTATTGTAAAACATTTTTTAAATACAGAAAACTGGAAAGAGTTTTATATAACATATATCCCACCATCCATATTATTCATTAACATTTTACTATTCTGTGCCCTTTTGACACACCTCCATCATTCTTTGAGTACTCCTTTACTTTCTGGCACCTGGATGCAGCCATTTATCCAGGAGTCCTGGTTCCTTTGAGTGGAGAATGGTATTTAGTTAGTTTGTTTGTTTATTTATTTATTTATGTTTGGCTGCATTGGGTCTTCGTTGCTGCGCACGGGCTTTCTCTAGTTGTGGCGAGCGGGGGCTACTCTTCATTGCGGTGCACGGGCTTCTCATTGCGGTGGCTTCTCTTGTTGCGGAACACAGGCTCTAGGCACGCAGGCTTCAGTAGTTGTGGCACACGGGGTCAGTAGTTGTGGCTCGCAGGCTCTAGAGCGCAGGCTCAGTAGTTGTGGTGCATGGGCTTTGTTGCTCTGCAGCACGTGGGATCTTCCCAGACCAGGGCTCGAACCCATGTCCCCTGAATTGGCAGGCTAATTCTTAACCACTGAGCCACCAGGAACATCCCCAAGAATGGAATTTAGAAGCATGAGGCATGCTCACTACTACTGAGGTATCACTGTTCAGGCTGTCTTAGGGTTTGTAGCTAAGGAATATTTGTACATTCATACACATATACAGTGCATCTATATATGTATACTCACACATATACACATTTATAGCTAGATTTCTTTAACTATGTATGTTGAAAAACCACATGTTCACAGTAAAACCTCCAATCCAGCATCAAACAGTTTATTCTAGTTTCTTCCCGTCCACATTTGTAACTCCTTTCTCCTACAGAGAGAATGATGGATCCTATTATCTTTGAGATATTTACTTGTTTGAACACCTCTCCTATATTTAAGCAATCACCCATTGCTGCCATCTCTCCCTTTGGAGGATGCTGCCCTTATCCCACTAAGGTTCTGAAACCCCAAAATTAGCCCCCACAAGCCCCTCCTTCTCTTTCCTTATCCCTGCTCCCAAACCCTGTGCCCATGCCCTGTCTGTAAGCCCTCTCCACCCTGCTCAGGCTCCATCCCTTGCCAAGCATCCCTCTAGGCACCCTCCTTATCCCACGAGAGAGAGAGAGAGAGAGAGAGAGAGAGAGAGAGAGAGAGAGAGAGAGAGAGAGAGAGTGTGTGTGTGTGTGTGTGTGTGTGTGTAGGGTACTGTAAACTATGCTGAGAAAGATACAAAGATATTCCAGATCCTGAAGGAGAGAGCAAATGCTGTGAAGTCCAGTTGGGAGGCTCATGAAAGGTTTATAGAAAGAGATGGCATTTAAAATGGGCTTTGAAGAATGCATAAGAATGGATGAGTAGGATATACTCTGTAAGATTCTGAAATAACTCTGGAAAATAATTTGAGCGCAAAATTATTTGTTCTTGGCCAAAGCAGAGAAAGTGATTCATTTTGACTGAGTATGTGGTACAAGAATAACAACACTAGAATTTTAGAGCTGGAAGGGATATTATGTATCATTGAGTCCAACCATTAATTTTACAAGGGATTCAAAGATGGCTCCAAACTTTGAGCCCAAGTGACTAAGCGAATTAACTTAGGAGGAAATAATAAGTTTAATTGTCAACACATCACATTTGAAGTGACAGTAGAGCATCCAAGGAGAAATGGAGGACTACAGCTTAGGAAAGGGTTCAGAACAAGAGCACTAGATTCAAAACGTTTCTACATGGAGTGGACAGCTAATACAATGAAAGAGAAAAAATAAAGAGAGAAAATGACAAGGACAGAACTCTGAGGAACAACCAGTTTAATTTTAACCAGGTGGAAATGTTTCACCTCTCAACTACTATTATACTTTGTTCAATCTCAAATTGAGATTTTAAGTCACAATAAAGAAGAAGCTGTAATATAATTAATGGAAAGAACACAGCTTTCAAATCTGGAGACTTGTGTTCAAATCCTAATTCCACCACTTAGTAGGCTTGACCTAGAGAAAACTGCTTCATATCTCAGTTTCCTCACTTTATTATTTTTTTAATTTAAAAAAATTATTTTATTAGTATTTTATTTATTTTTATTTTTGGCTGTGTTGGGTCTTCGTTGCTGTGCACAGGCTTTCTCTAGTTTCGGCGAGCGGGGGCTACTCTTTGTTGTGGTGCGCGGGCTTCTCACTGCGGTGGCTTCCCTTGTTGCAGAGCATGGTCTCTAGGCGCGCGGGCTTCAGTAGTTGTGGTGCGTGGGCTCTAGAGCGCAGGCTCAGTAGTTGTGGTGCGTGGGCTTAGCTGCTCCGCGGCATGTGGGATCTTAGTTGCTCCGGCACAGGGCTCGAACCTGTGTCCCCTGCATTGGCAGGAGGATTCAACCACTAGGCCACCAGGGAAGCCCAGTTTCCCCACTTTAAAATGAGAATAATATCTCCCTCTCTGAGGTGTGCTGAAGATTCAAAATATAATCAAAATAACTGGCATGTTGCCCATTGTGAAATGATAGCCAGCATTATTAGGCACTTACCTTATCTCTCTACTCCCAACTTACTTCAGCTTTTGTCAATACACTTGGTGTCACTGTTGGGCACACAGAAGGCACTCATCAGATATCTGTTGAAGGAATGGAGAATTTTACATACTTTCTATTTATCCTGTAATGCATCATACTACATCTTCTTGGCTTTCTATAAAGGAATAATTTTCCCCACCAATAAATGAAGCAATCTTAGAAGTAGAATTGTTGGTAATTAATGGTGTATGTAAAAATGATGAAGTAAACCAGTAGTTACCCATTTGACTGGCTATGTGATATCTCACTTTAATTTACTGTTCAAACCCACCTGATACAACTCTAGGTTCCAACCACTATACATTTGGGAAACTGAAGATGATATATTCCCTTTAAGATTCCTTTTACCCCTGAGATTATAAAATTCAATGATAGTAGAACAAATGGGACTCTCGTATACCCATGTAGCTCTATGGTCTTGCTCTAGATTGCACTCCTCAAGATGTTAACAGTTGTTCCTTTAAAAAGGCATTCTTAAATAAATTTGAGAAACACTATATGTTAACATTTTATAGCCGTTTCTTAAAGAGTCATTAGGCATATTAGTAGGCTGCATTTCAAGCAGTGTTTCCCAAGCTTATTTGACAATGGAATATAATATCTTTAAAAAAAAAAAGGAATGCACACTAATATCTTTTAGAACTAGTGCTCCTGGGAGCAGACTTTGCTCAATGTTGATGAAGCCATCGAGGAGACTGGAGTGTACATGTGGAAAGCTCATGTCACAAAACTCATGGGCTGGGTACAGCTTCCACTCTGTCGATTTCAGTGTGATCTTAAGCCTGAAAGGACACTGATAGCCCTCACTCCAACAAAAGATCTGCTGGCCTTTTGTGATACAGCTTTCTACTTTTTGGTCTATCAAGCATTATTTGTCAATGTACTGCTGAGCTTGCTGTAGTATATGACAGCTTTTAGCACTAAATTTCCATTAAGAACTTTTGGCCACGGGCAGGATTTTCTTCAGTAGGCAAACTACCACTATAAAAATTCAGCCAAGAAGTACTTACAACATAGCACAGACCTTGATGCATGAGGGTAAGTAAGTAGTAGTAGACAATCTAACCTGGAAAGAAGCAGTTAAATTCAGGGCTGGTGCTTCTAAGGAGGAATACTGAGCAAAGGTCGATCTGTAACTACATATTTGATGATACTTTACACAAGAATCGACTGCAATTATGTTCATACTTGACTAGGACCCCTAACATCCCTTCCAACTTCTCATTCTCTGATCAGATTAAGAAATACAGTGTTTTACATGTGCATAAACTTTATGATTTTGTTCCAAAGTTGCTATCATGTATTTTATAAGCAAATCAATTAACGTCTTTGGGCCTCAATTTCCTCCTCTGGAACATGAGCATGTTGTACTAGAGGATCGCTAAGATCTCAGTTTTAAAATTCAAAGATTCTATTGTTATTCTTACAAAAATCCCTTCAGGGTAAATAGAGTAGTTATTATTTGAAAGAAACAGAAACCAAATCCCAGAATAGGTAACTAGTTTGTCCATGTTTGGAACAAAATTCCAGAAGTAAGATTTTAAAACCAGGCCTTCTGAACCCTTGTCTGATATCTTTTCCATAGTATCATAGTACCACATATATTAAAAACTGTATAAAATATGTTAAATACCTTTAAAAGTCTTTCTTTTTTAGGTATGTGGTCACATATTTATTTTTAAATATTATTATTAACATCAACTTGAAAACACAATCTTTTTTTAAACTCAGGGAAACAAAGACATAATCCTACTACCTCCATGAAATTATTTTCATTTATTTGGTTTTCTTTGAACTGTTACTCATATGTCAAGCAAAGTCCTATGCATATGGCACATCAAATTTGTATTCATACTAATTTTATTACCATTGGCCATATAAACATCAGTTCCTGGGTACGACATTGCTAACACTCAATCACATGGACCTGAGGGCTGGGGGAAAAACTGCTGTCTCCTGCCTGTAGGGACGAGTAATTGGCAAGGAGTGAAGAGGACCTAAAATGGTTCTGTAGTTTGCTATGATACCGCTCTTCCTTCATATCTGCCTTTAAAATCTCATGGCTAGGCACTTACCTGGTGGTCCAGTGGTTAGAACTCTGCGTTTTTGTTTCTTTTTTAAATATTTATTTATTTGGTTGTGCTGGGTCTTCATTGCAGCAGGCAGGCTCCTTAGTTGCAGCTCCCAGGCTCCTTAGTTGCAGCATGTGGGCTCCTTAGTTGTGACATGTGAACTCTTAGCTGCGGCATGCATGTGGAATCTAGTTCCCTGACCAGGGATCAAACCCAGGTCCCCTGCATTGGGAGCACGGAGTCTTAACCACTGTGCCACCAGGGAAGTCCCTGGACTCTGCGCTTTCACTGCTGAGGGCGCAGGTTCAATCCCTGGTTGGGGAAGTGAGATCCCACAAGCTGCAAGGGCGTGGCCATAAATAAATAAATAAATAAAAAAATAAAATCTCATGGTTAGAATCATTCCTCTGGCTTTCATAAAAGAAAGACAAGGAAAGAGACTTTAGGAAGTCAATGTTGAATGCTATAACCAGAGATGGGAGAAAAAATCCTGGAGATCTCTTCTGACTCCTTCTTTAATACAGTTTTCACCTTGGAAGACAGGGCAAATTGTGACCATGAAGAAGTGAACAACAGGACAGGAAGGTTTCGGTGGTAAGGGGGAGTAATGGGCATCAACAAACTTACCGTGGTCAGGGAGAGAAGGCTCTGGATGATGGGATCCAAAGCTGACTCCAGGAAGGGGGAAGGAGGTGTCTGTGGGGAATCAATAAAAGTGGGGCTGAGAGGAATGAGAAGACTTCTCAGTCAGCTTGTCAATTTTTCCCTGCCAGGAAGTTCCTGATGGGAACCACAGGAAACACCATCATAAGCCAAATGAATCATAGAGTTTATCAAGGTGAAGGAGCAAAATTCAATGACATTAGTGGCTCGGTTCTAAACATGAGCCAAAACCTAAGGAATGGGATAGGTCAAGCCAGAGCTAGGACTGAAGAAGCATATTACACAAACACTTAATTTCAGCTGCAAGCTCTTTAGGCAAGTACACTGTTTACCTGTAGACAGGCAATTTAAGAGAATAATTTAGTGCTTTAATTTAGGAATGTTTCATCCTTTATAAGTAGCATATAAGATATCCCACCAAAACCTTATTCACCAATTGCAGACATTTGAATGTAAAAACTTATGATGGATGAGCGTCCACTCAAAAATTAAATGCCTTTGAATAATAACCACATGAGATAATGTGATGATTCAAATAATTTGTTGTAAAATTCATAATAAGATTATTTGTCTAGCTCAAGAAATTGAATTTACCCAGTAAAAGGGAAGAACTCTAACTAGTTGATAAATAGTATTCTTGCTGAATTATCATACATGAGGAAAAACTATATACAATATTATAAAAAATACCTATGGAAATTCTTATCAGTTACTGTGTTTATGAAGACAGATCTATTATAACTTCTTTGGGACACAATATTCTTGAAGGAAATTCTAATAAAAATTAGTTTATATGGCAAACTTCTTGTTTAGCTATAAACTTAGAATAGAGAACCTTATCTAGATGCGAATATTTAACTGACCACTATGAACAATAGCTAGAAATTAAATTAACCATATAATATAGTTAAGATAATCAGTGGAGCCAGAGTCACAGATCAGAAAGAAAAAGAAAAATGTTAATAATATGGAATAGAATTACATACTCTCTCGAACTCAATTTGTTAACTTACAGGCGTTCACAGACCAGAGCACAAATCCATTTATAGACCATACTTGCTCATCTTAATAATGTTTTATTGACTTACACCTTTTCTCCTTTTGTCTGCTTCCTCTCACTTATGCTCCCTGAGATCTAAATTAAAAAAAAAACACTTTGTCTTAAGTATTATGATAAAATATTGTTTTTAAAAAGCCAAATATAAAATCCCTTTATAACTGAACAATGCTAAAATATCAGTGTTTTATAAACAAAGATTATAAGGGAATAAATAAAAATGAAATAATGATATTTGAGCAATGAGCATACAGGCTTTTTAATCTTTTCATTATCTGTAATTGTGTTTATTACTTTTACCAAAAAAAAAAAAAGCAAGCATTTTTTTAAAGATTTGTTTTTGCGATTTCCAGGTGTAATTTTCCCCCTTTGGAAAGGTACTTGATACATAGTAGTTGCTCAACGTAAATTTGATGAATAACTATGCAAAATGGCAACTACAACTGCTGGCAGATCTTCTTTAGAGAAGCCAAATGCTAACACTGGCTATGGTGAAGTAAGGGTAAAATAAGTGAGTATTTACTCATCCACCTGCCCAGGGGCTTCTAATTAACTATCCCTGAGACTGTTATTAGTACGTTGCCCATATAATTTATTGTCTACTGGGACACTTTTATTTTGTGGTACGCGGGCCTCTCACTGCTGTGGCCTCTCCCGTTGTGGAGTACAGGCTCCGGACGCGCAGGCTCAGCGGCCATGGCTCACGGGCCCAGCCGCTCCGTGGCATGTGGGATCCTCCCGGACTAGGGCACGAACCCGTGTCCCCTGCATCGGCAGACGGACTCTCAACCACTGCGCCACCAGGGAAGCCCTGGGACACTTTTGAGAGTCAAAGGGGAGCTATCTATGAATATGCCAGGTTCCTAGATATGACACCTAAAGCACAAGCAACCAAAGAAATAAATAGATTGGACTTCATCAAAATTTTAAACTTTTGTTATTCAAAGGACATTATCAAGAAAATAAAAAGACGGCTCATAAAATGGGAGGAAATATTTGCAATCATTTACTGATAAGGGTCAAGTATCTATAACATATAAAGAACTTTTATAATTAACAATGAAAAGACAAATAACCCAATTAAAAAATGGGCAAATAATTTGAATGGACATCTCTCCAGAGAAGATACACAAGGAGAATGAGCACATGAAAATATGTTCAACATTGGTCATTAGGGAAATGCAAATCAAAACTATGACATACCATTTCACAGGCACTAGGATGGCTAAAATTTTTTAAAATGGAAAATAACAGGTGTTGGTGATAAAGTGGAAGAATTGGAACCCCCATACATTACCAGTAGGAACGTAAAATGATACAGCTGCTTTGGAAAACAGTTTGGCAGTTTTTCAAAAAGTTAAACATAGAGTCACCATATGATCCAGCAATTCACTCTTGGTATATATGCAAGACAATTGAAAACATACATCCACACAAAAAAATTGTACTCGAATGTTTACAGAAGCATTATTCATAATTCATAAAAGCCAAAAAAGGAAACAATGCAAATGTCTACCGATTAGATAAATGTGTAAACAAATGTGGTATATCTATGCAATGGAATATTATTTAGTCATAAAAAGGAATGAAGTTTTGATACATGCTACAAAGGACATGGGATGAACCTTGAAAACATTATGCTGAATGAAAGAAGGTGTACGCAAAAGGCCAAATAGTGCAAGATTCCATTTACATGTACTGTCCAGAATAGGCAAATCCACAGAGATCAAAGTCACTTAGTGGTTTATAGAATTTGGGGGTAAAGTGGAAATGCGGAGTGACTTTAATGAGTATAAAACTTCTTTTTAGAGTGAGGAAAATGTTCTGGAATAGATAATGGTGATGTACAACCTTACTGCAATATTGTACAATACAACAATATTGCACCACCATGTGAATATACTAAAAACCATTCAATTAGACACTTTAAAGTGGTAAATTTTATGGCATGTGAATTATATATCAATAAATAAACAAACAAGTAAGAAAGCTGGACCAATGTGGGGAAGTGGAACTGAATTACGGTCATTGTAGATCAGGCAATCGATGTATTTCCAGTCCTGAAAGATAAATAGGTGGAGAAAGTCGGGGTGGGAGAAGGTGCCTAGATGCTTTTCCTCAGAACAAAATGTTTAAACCTGAAATCTAAAACTTAAAGCAGAGCCTGCACTAATATTAGATATTACTTCCATATAATCTCCATTTCTCTTCATCTCTCCTAAACAATATGAAGCCAAAATTTAGTGTTTTCATTTCCTTTATGTCACCATCTTTTACTTTTCTCTTCTAAACAATATATAGGCATACTTAGTGTTTTGGTTGTATTAACATGCCTTCTCTCTCTCTCTCAACTTCTTTTGCTTCATCTCCGACAAGAGTCAGCCAAAAATTAACATTATAATTCCATTCACATTTCTTCTCTCACCTCCCTGCAATCTTCAGTATTTCTGTGTCCTGTCTCCCTCATATAAGTCTCTAGTCACTTTTTCTTTCCTCTGCTCTCTCTTTCCTACACAACTCAGCTTGCTCTTTCTCCCACTAATCTCACTTTATCTTCTAAAATACCATCCTGAAAAATAAATAAATAAAATACCATCCTGTTGCTAATAAACTTTCCTATATTGTTAACCTTTCCCTAACAATCTTTTGATCTTTTTGCTATGATGGAAACCCGACTTCCTCCTGACCATGAAGGTCCCTTTAAGGGAAGATTATTCCTATTTCGAGACCAGGAAATGGAGCTGACATTTCTCTGGCTCTCTCGTGGTTTTCAGAATATAGTTCTTTGTTCCTCTTCTGACATCCCCCTGATACATCACTCTTTCCCCATCCACATCTCTGCCTTTTGCTGACCTTCATATCACACTTCCACAGTGATTAAAAAATTTGGGCTCAGGGTCATGGGTATTTCCTGCTCTTCTGAGTCATACCATTCTGGGTTACCTTTCTTGTCCAAATGGGGTACTAGCTTTTAAATTCCTTGACATCCTCCACTGCAGCTACACGTTCCCATGGCCTCATTCTAGATTTTGTTGTCACTCATAATAGCTCTACCTCAGAGATCTCATACTACGACCAGTCTCTAATCTTTCCACATCCCCTATTCCCTCTTAGAAATTCTCCTTCTAACTTCTGAAAAGCACTAGTCTTCTCGACCTCTTCTCTCATCTGGTCTGTAAACTCCTAGTTGATTTTACTCTTTTTTTCCCTTTCCTTAGCCAGTTTGGTTTATGAGGTCAGTTGTTTCAACCATTTTCTTACTAACATTCCCAATTCCTTCCACTCCATGACCTTAACACACTGCATCTCCTCTGCTAATCCCTGAATGTGAATCAACCCAACCCATTTGCTTTTTCCAATCTACTCTTGGAATGCCCAGAAAATTGTGTAACTGTGTTTTCTAATTTGTTGCATTATTTATGATTTCTAGCCTCAGCTAGTTGGCTCACTTACCCATTTCCTAAAGTGGCTACGTCAAACATTCACTACTGTCCTCCAGTCACTACGCCAAGCCATCTTCCTCTCTCCCAGATGATCGCATCTTATGTTTTACAGCTAAAGTAGAGGTCATGATGTCTGAATTCCACTAGAGCTCTCCTTCTCATCCTATACTCAGCAGTCTTTTCCTCTTATCTCAGAGATACCCAAAGTTTTCCAGTTTTCCAAAAGCACTCCTCCGTCTACGCTTTCTGTATATTTTGTTCCATAATTTTACTACATAAACCTCTCTTCTTTTTTCAATTTCTCTCTCTACTTCCTCTTCCTCTAAAAACATGCTCAGATTTTTTGCATCTTAAAAAATAAACCTTAATACTGCCTTCCCACAAAACTACAACTCTTCAATTTCCTTCATACTCAACTTCCTGAGTCATCTGCATTTACTATATTTTCTTAGTCCCATTCAATCCTCAAGACATTTGGCTTACAAAATTCCAAGGAACCTGTTCATAGTGACCTCCTAATTGTCAATCCAAATGGCTTATAAAAAGTTTTATCCTATTTGACTTCTCTACTTGATTGGCTATTGTTCACCACGACCTAAATAGAAATTCTTCCTTCTCTTGGATTTCATGTCAGCATTCGCTTAGACTTTTTCTGCTTCTTCTCGTCCCACTCTTTGTTAGCTAGCATCTTGATGGCATCTCTTAATCTGCCTATTTCTTAAATAACTAGCTTCTTACTGTTTCTCTCTTGACATCTTTTCTACACACTCTCTTAGACAACGACATCCACTTTGGTGACTTTTTAAAAAGCGTATAGTTCAATAGTTTAAGTATACTCACATTGTTGTAACTCTACATACACTGTTGTATCTCTAGAAGTTTTTCATTTTGCACAACTGAAACTCTATGCCATTAAACAACAACTCTCCTTATGCAACAACAATTTACCCTGCCCCCAGCCCCTGGCACCCACAATCCTACTTTCTGTTTCTATGACTCTGACTACTTTAGATACCTCATATAAGTAGAATCATACAGAAGTTTTCTTTTCGTGGCTGGCTTGTTTCACTTAGCATAATGTCCTCAAGGTTTATCCATTTTGCAGCATGTAATAGAATTTCCTTTCTTTTTTTTAAATAAATTTCTTTTATTTATTTATATTTTTGGCTGCGTTGGCTCTTTGTTGCTGCAAGCGGGCTCTCTCTAGTTGTGGTGAGCGGGGGCTACTCTTTGCTGTGGTGCATGGGCTTCTCATTGCAGTGACTTCTCTTGCTGCAGAGCACGGGCTCAAGGCACGTGGGCTTCAGTAGTTGTGGCACGCAGACTCAGTAGTTGTGGCTCATGGGCTCTAGAGTGAAGGCTCAGTAGTTGTGGCACACGGGCTTGGTTGCTCCATGGTATGTGGGATCTTCCCGGACCAGGGCTCGAACCTGTGTCCCCTGCATCGGCAGGTGGATTCCTAACCACTGTGCCACCAGGGAAGTCCAAGAATTTCCTTTCTTTTTAAGGCTGAATAATATTTCACTGTGTGTGTATACCACATTTTGTTTATTCATTCATTCTTCAATGGATGTTTAGGCTGCTTCCACCTCTGGCTACTGCGAATAATGCTGCTATGAACAAGGGTGTGCAAATCTCTCTTGGAGACCCTGATTTCAGTTCTTTTGGATATATACCTAGAAGCGGGATGGCTAGATCATATGGTAGTAGTATTTTTAATTTTTGAGGAACCACAACTATTAACCTTGGTGACTTTAACTACCATGTATGTGTAGCTAACTTCCAAATCTACATTGGATGACCCAATCTCTCTGTCTCCTGAAATATATAAAGATATGAACCTACAAAGGAGGGAAATATGTTTATCTTTTCATCCACTATGTATCCCAGTACTGGGTATACAATTGCTTCTAAACAGATTCTTATTTAAAAGACTATGCCTTTTGGGGGCTTCCCTGGTGGCGCAGTGGTTAAGAATCCACCTGCCAATGCAGGGGACACGGGTTCGAGCCCTGGTCCGAGAAGATCCCACATACCACGGAGCAACTAAGCCCGTGCACCACAACTACTGAGTCTGAGCTGTAGAGCCCCCATGCCACAACTAATGAAGCCCACGCGCCTAGAGTCCGTGCTCCGCAACAAGAGAAGCCACCAGAATGAGAAGACCGCACACCACAATGAAGAGTAACCCCCGCTCACCACAACTAGAGAAAGCCCGTGTGCAGCAATGAAGACCCAAAAGCAGCCAAAAATAAATAAAATTAATTAATTAATTAAAAAAAAGACTATGCCTTTTGAATTCTGAGTGTGTCTAACAAAGAAATTCTAGGAGGGCTAAAGTCCAATATTTTTTCTACTGACTTGTGTAATTCAGGATGAATTACTATTGTAAGCTTAATGGTAGGCACTTTGCAATGTACTTATTGCTTCTTATAATGCTTACTACTGCTTTGCACATACTAGGTCATAAGTACCTGGTTAATTAAATAATCTCAAATATAAATCGAACTGAGAGTACCAGTGGCCCACTATTGAAATGCTTGCATAATTTCTTTTCCCTATTTCTAAATGAAAATATCAAGGAAAAAGAGAGGAGAGAATACAGGAATTAATATGTCATTACTCTACTCCTACACATATTTTAGGATAAACACAAATATGTGAGCTATGTACTAGATAAACTTTATTCTGATCTTACGACCTCAGTAAATAAGAATCTATCTATCAACAAAATGTTTGGAAAAGTTTAGCACATAGCAAATCTACAACACCACCAAAAAGGAAAAGATTAAAAAAAAATCACTTTGGAGCATATGGACACTCATCATTATCACTTATGAGATAACAGCAAGAACACTGAGTAACATTTAAAATAATATTCTGAAATCATCTTGAAATTAAAATTAGGCCCAGATTTATAATGGAAAAAAAAAAACACAAAAAACACTACCCAACACCAAGGTGACTGAGGGCACAAAATTTAATCATTGCTTAAGACAATCAGACACTTTTCTCTTTCACTGGTAAATATAGCTTTAAAACTTGCAGTAACTTCTGCCAACTCAGAACCCTGAGAAAATAAGTCACTTTTTTTTTTAAGTCACTTTTTTTATAGGGAGGAGAAGAAGAAGAAAAGGATATTACCAACAATGTAAAAGGAATGCAGAGTGGTAACCGCTATGAACACTGGAATCACCACGGAAACACAGAACTATGAAATGGCAAAGGGCTGAGTGAAATGCCTGAAGCCCATTCTATGGTCCAGCTTTTAAAAACCAAATGAAAACTCATAAGATGTAAGAAGAATTTAGTTATTTTGATGAGTAACACACTTTTTTTTTTCAGTTCATCTGATTAAAGTTTAACCAACTCCTGATTTACAGAATTCAGTTTTCAGAGTTCCACAAAATGGTAGAGCTGAGAGGAATTTCAGAATTTGTCAAGTGCAATCTCCTCTCTTATGATGAGTCGTGATGGGATTGAGTTACCCTAGGCTAGTGTAACACACACAGTCCATGGGAAAGCCAAGACTTCAACAGAAGCCTCTTGACTCTTAGTTCAGAGATATCACCACAAAGATTATACAATTAGTTCTCAGATGCTAGTCTGTATAAGAGCCACAGGTGGGGAAAAGTGGCTTAAAATGCAGTTTCCAGGCCTTTTCTCAGAAATTCTGATTCAGTAAGTCCAAGGTGAGACATAGGAATTTGCATTTTTGACAAGTTTTCCTAGTAATTCTGATTAGGGAGATTCTCAGACCATACTTTGGTAAACTACTAGAAAGTTCAGCAAATCATGGGTCATTTAGAAATAGGCTCTTTTCTAGTCCCAGGTGCAGACTTCCAGGGATAGTTAACTAACCTAACTGAAAAGGTGGAAAAGTTATTTCTCCCATGGGTCACCATTTGGGACCTTTAAAGACAAAGGCACACGGAGTAGAGAGGCTTTCCTATAATGTAAGTATAGTAAATCTGGGCATATCAGTGAAATGCAGCAGGCTCACACACAACCTTGGCCTCGGACTTCCCTGGTGGCACAGTGGCTAAGAATCCACCTGCCAATGCAGGGGACAAGGGTTCAAGCCCTGGTCCGGGAAGATCCCACATGCTGTGGAGCAACTAAGCCCATGCGCCACAACTACTGAGCCTGTGCTCCACAACAAGGGAAGCCACCACAATGAGAAGCCTGCGCACCACAACGAAGAGTAGGCCCTGCTCACCACAACCAGAGAAAGCCTGAGCGGAGGAACAAAGACCCAACGCAGCCAAAAATAAATTAATTAATTAAAAAAACCCAAAAAACAAAAAACCTGGGCCTCTGAGAGGAGAAGCTAACCAGCAGAGGCAAAAGGGGAGAAAAGAAGAGGAATAAATTAAAAACCCTTGGCAAACAAAATAACCTCTTCTTGGAATGGACAGATGGATAGGTAGTAAAGCAAATATAGCAAGATGCCTATTGTAGAATCTAGGTGGTGGATATGTGGGTGTTAACTATGCAGTAATTTCAACTTCTCTATGTTTGGACCCACTTCCCCAATTCTTGAAACCTTAACTCCAAGACACTGGTGTTTCCACTTCTCCCACTTTTTCCACCTACCTGTCTGACATTTCTTTCCTTTGTCAATTTTCCTCTTCCTTCTGTTACTATAAATTTGGTTGGACCTCAAATCCTTTGTTGTTCTCTACATCATCTCTCGCAGATCTCATCTTCAAAATTATACTGAAATGCCAGCGCTTCCCCAACTAGATGAAATCTCTTCCGTCTCCAAATTTCCATAGTACTGTTTTTACCTCTCTTTTGGCACCTCTAGTTTCTCTGTGTTCCAGTTAACTATCTTAACACACCAGTTATTTTGTAATCTCCTGAGGAAACTGCCTTTTAATTTTTAGTGTGCCTCTTATACTTACCTGAGTAGGCTCTCAGTAATATTGGAATGATTAAATCTCGTCTATTTCTAGGGTTTCAACTATCACTGTTATAAACAAGACTCTCACATCTATACTCTCTCTGCCCTGAGTAACAAATCTGGTAGACGTTTCTACTTTAGGTGCCTCAAACTCAATGTATTAAAATCTGAATTCATCTTCCTCAGTAACCCATACATGAAATCTTAAGAGTGATTTTTGATTCCTCCCTTTAGCTCCACCACAGCTAATCAGCTGTCCTGAAGTGTATTGTTCTTCAAAACACCTTTCAATATCTCCAATTACGTTTATTTCCATCTTCACAGCCACTACTATAAGTGAGACCAAATCCCTTTATGTCTGCACTACTCAAAAAAATAAAAACACAAATCTGTCTTCCTGTCACAAAATTTCCTTCTCTCTGTATCCTTATGTACCACTGTCAGGTCTCTCCTCTTAAAAAGTCTTCATTATGTCATTATTCTCTCTAAAAGCCTTCAATGGCACCTTATTGTCTATCAGTCCAGAAAGTTTGAAGTGCCCTCCCCCACACCTCGTGCCTATAAACATGCTACCCATTCTACAAGGGATGGCTCAAGTTGCCATGCCTGTTTTAACACAGGGATTCACCACTCTAGCCAGAAGTATCTTCTCCCTCTGCTGCTATTCTATAGCTCAGAGATAGCATTGTCCAGATATCACTGATCACACAGTACCTAGTTCATTTCTGTGTCTATCATGTCCCCTACTAGATGGTAAATTCCTTGGGGTTAAGCGTCACATCTTGAACAATTTGTATTTAACACAGCTCCCAGCTCCACTGCTGACCTGCAGATTCTGAGGATTATAACTTTCAAGTGGAGAGCAACTATCCATGACGCAGTATTAAGAAAATGTTAGAACATTTTCAACACCTGGCTTAAAAAAGGCAAGTATGCATATGATGAAAAGAAATCAAAGCCATGAAGACTACCTGAATGTAATCAGGATATAAAATAATTCAGGCACTGAGAAAATGAAACTGTGATGATCATATCTACTCATTAAAGAAACTTACCTTGGGGCTGCAAAGTAAATTAAAAGAATGCCTGGAGTAGAAAATGTGTCTTAGTTTATTTATGTTAGTATAAAGCTAAGTAAACAATATCTCAAAGCTGGAGTCAAGGATGGCATTTTTGCTAGTCTAGTCCCACGTGCCTTAAAAAGACTCCATATCTCCCCCTCAAAAAAAAAATGTCCACAATTACTTTCCCAACCCCAACTGTTTATAATAGTATTAGCTAATGGTTCCCAGATACAGTTTATATACGGTGTGTGCATTCTCTACATAAATTTTTCTTTTCACATTCAGAAAAAAAGCTGATATAATAGGTGAAATTTTATTAAGCTTCTTAAGAGAAAAATGCTAGCTAACACAGTGCAAAAAATCCATTCATATGGAAAAGTCCAGTAAAAAGAAGTAGGATAAAATTTATCATGAAGTTGGCTATTTGTGATGCATTCCACAGAACTGCTTTATTTTGTAATTAAATATAGAAGGGTCTTAAAGCTTGTATCAAAATTAATATTTATGAATAAAATACTTTTATATTTGATTCACAAAAAGTTTATTTTAAAAAGGACTCAAATACAGGTTTTCTTAAATGAAATTTGTTTTTTTTTTCCTTCTGTGTTTTAAGAATGGCTTGCTTCTTGTAATCTTTCTTAGGTACATAAATACAGTTATACTATATTAGAAAGATAATATAGAGTAAGCCTTAAGAAAATGTAAAGTGATCACCCTTGTTGAAATAAACAAAATCCAACTGAGTAAATTGAAGATATAATTGACTCTATTAGGAAATTCACAAATCAGGCAACACCCCATCTAGCAACTTTCCAGGTGCTGTGAGGGGTTGTACAAAATGGAAGGATTTTATAGGAATAAGGGTGGGGCAAAGTAGCTATTAGCAAAAGAAAAGAAAGGACTATTTTTAGGCCAGAACATCTTTGTAGGGGGAAAGGGTGAAGGGAAAGGCAAGGGTTTTATTATATAGATGGCTTCTTCTTCTGGAGGCTGGAGAGGGCCCACGTGGCAGATTACCGAATTGGTGCTGACCAAAAAATTCCAGACTGGTTAAGACTACATTTCTGAGGGAACCCTCCTACACTGTTGGTAGGAATGTAAGTTGGTACAGCCACTATGGAAAACAGTATGGAGGTTACTCAGAAAACTAAAAATAGAATTACCATATGATTCAGCAATTCCACTCCTGGGCATATATCCAGACAAAACTCTAATCCAAAAGATACATGCACCCCTATGTTCATAGCAGCACTATTCACAATCGCCAAGACATGGAAAAAACCTAAATGTCGATTGACAGATGAATGGATAAAGAAGATGTGGTACATTTATACAATGGAATACTACTCAGCCATAATGAAGAATGAAATAATACCATTTATAGCAACATGGATGCAACTAGAGATTATTATACTAAGTGAAGTAAGTCAGAAAGAGAAAGACAAATACCATATGATATCACTTATATGTGGAATCTAAAATATGACACAAATGAACCTATCTATGAAACAAGAACAGACTCATGGACATAGAGAACAGTCTTGTAGTTGCCAAGGGGGAGGGGGTTGGGGGAGGGATGGAGTAGTAGGTCGGGATTAGCAGATGTAAGCTATTATATACAGAATGGATAAACAACAAGGTCCTACTGTATAGCACAGAGAATTATACTCAATATCCTATGATAAACCATAATGGAAAAAAATATATATAATTGAATCACTTTGCTGTACAGCAGAAATTAACTGCTACAATTGTGCTACAATTTCACAACATTGTAAGTCAACTATACTTCAGTAAAAAAAAAAAACAACAACACTACATTTCTGGTGAAGGTTAAAACTGCAATTAGGTTAGATCTTAAATCTAGGTTTGGTATCATGGGCTTTAGCACAAGTGACACCATTTTGGGCCTGTGGCTTTTCTCTTTAACACACTGATGTAATAAACTAACAAAGTAGAAATAGCAATGCCCACATTTATGTTGAATCTCAAAAACCTGTTTTAGTTTGTCTTTTAACTTTTCTGGTGTTACCTATTGTATTAAAGAAAGGGGTAGTGGTATTAAATTTGCTTCCTGCACATTCCAACCTCTTTATTTCTTAATGACAAAGAAATCTATGTGTGAAATACTGGTAAAACCGAACCAAAATCAAGAGTATTCTAGCCACTGATGAATCTCCATGTTAATTCAGGTAACATTTACTATGAATTATTGAGCATGGACAACACGGTGCTATCGAAGTACTATGGAGATTTAAAGAAAAATATTATACTATGTGTGCTCACTGTCATATTGTCTCTGCCCAATATTGTTTGTATTCTTGCAGTTAGGACATATAAGCATAAAAAAAAAAGGTGAAGTACTCAATCTCATAAGACACATTCCAAGTGTCAAGAGTGGGACAACCATAATGCCCAGGCGGGTAGAGGCAGGAGAAATTACTGTGGGGTCAGAAGAGATTGACTTGAGCTAGATATTGAATGATGGATTTAGAGGAGAGCAGAAGACAACTCTGCTTGTCTTCTGAAGAAGAGTGAGCGTGATCTAGGAAGGGTATAAAAAGAGCTATCCTGGAGAATTTCTACTGGGGAGTAGAGGGAGAAAAGGTTAGAAAGTCAAGCTGGAGCCAGATTATGAAACTGTAATATCAGCTTTAAAAGTCTGGGCTTCATTCGAATAACAGTGGTTCTGAGATTCCAGTATATACAAGAATCACCTGGGGGAGATAGGTGACTAGATAGATTTTAACTCCTGAGATTCTAATTCAATAGATTTGGGATGGTCCCAGAAAATTGCATTTCGTAAAAAGTTAGTCTCCCCAGGTGATTCCTGTACAGGTGGTCCAGTGGCATACTTTGAGACACTCTACCTGAAGACAAAAGATTAAGAATCTTTTCCTAATTGTAGTAACTCTTGCAAATTTTATGCCAATTTTCCATAAGTTTGAAAACACCTAACTGCTAGGCCCAGAGGTCTCTCCTCAGTCTTTGTGTTGTCCCATTTTTCTTCAGTATTTGGCACTGACTGTTTAAACCTTGAAAACTATCTTGTTAACAATACATTTTCTGGTTCTCTCTGCCTCTTTGATCTCTATACTATCCTGTGGCCTCTCATATGTTGCCTTTTCTTTATGTTTTCTCAGGATTCTGACTTTGGTCCTCTACATTTCTCCCTTCATTTCATTCACTCCTAACGAGTAAGGAGAACCTTCATGCCAACCTCAGAAGTTTAGACTTTGTCCTGTAGATAAAAAATAGTTATAAAAGTTTCTAAACAGTGGAATATCATACAGAAAGGAATTTTCTAGAAACATTACCTTGGAGATGGTCTGCAAAAAAGGATTAGATGTAGGAGAAATAGGAGGAAGGGAGAATAATTAGATTATCAAAATAAACAGACATTTAAAGTCATCATCAAAGTGTGGCTTCAGAATGAAAATGTTAGTTTTCTAATAGTTCTTCCCTTTCAGAAAGTAGTCTTACTTCAATAAATTAATAGATAAAGCACTTTTGGAAATACTAGTTTCACTATCATGTGAGTTTTTAAGAAATAACTATAATGTAACAAATCAGGTCCTCTGCAATGTTAAACATAGATAATAAAAGTTTGACATGTCATCATTCTAACACCAATGTGAGTTATCCTCCAAAACAAGTGGCATAGGATTCTATAGTATTTGATCCTTATATCTGATAAGCTTAGGTCTTTCATTATGGAGTCAATAAATCATTAATACAGATATTATTCATAAATGTCAATGCCTTCTTTTGACTTGAATGAAGAAATGTAAAAGTGTTTGATTTACCTAGTATGAGTATATTCAAGATAAATTCATACTCATTGGTAGTCCATGTCTTATACACAGTATTTTATATAATTGAATCCATGAAGTTTGCCAAATGGACAGATAAAATAGTATTTAGGAATGATATTCTAAGTGCAGTAATTCAGACAGAGAAAGACAAATGTATCACTTATGTTATCTAAAACAATGATACAAATGAACTTATTTACAAAATAGAAACAGACTCACATAGAAAACAAATTTATGGTTACCAAAGGGGAAAGGGGAGGGAGGGATAAATTAGGAATTTGAGATTAATAGACACACACTACTATATAAAATACACAAACAACAATGTCCTACTGTATAGCACAGGAAACTATACTCAATATTTTGTAATAACCTATAAAGGGAAAAGAATCTGAAAAAGTATATATATATGCTGAATCACTTTGCTGTACACCTGAAACTAACACAACATTGTAAATCAACTATACTTCCATTAAAAGAAAGAAATGATACTCTAATTTAAACATTCTAGAATCTTTGAAAAACAAAGGCAGAAGGCACCCAAATTAGGTGTAACCCTACCGCCACGTAATTTAGTACATAAAACAATTTATTGGCTGTTTTTTCTCAAGTGATCCACACTGGGAGATGCTAAGCCTTTATGAAGATCAATTTTAACTCTCACTACAAGAAAAGTCAGGGGGATAGAAATTATTGCTCCCTAATGTGTGATCTTGGGAAAATTATTTAAGCATTTTCTTACTTTCCACAGCATTATTGTCATTATATACTGTGAAGATAAAATTAGGTATCTGTTGAATGTTCTTTGAGCATCTTGGGCCAGGAGAGCTACAGAAAGCCAAGGTGTAGTTATTTTCCTATCTACTATTTCTCTTGCCTTTTTCCTCTTGTTCTAGCCTCCTTGGAAATGAAACAAACTTGGCTGTCATCTTCTGTTTAATAACTCTTCATATAGTTGAAATTTTTATTCTCCACAAGTACCACAAGCAAATTTCTTCTTAAGGAGAATTGCCTGAACTATAAAATAGCAATCTAAGGCTGTGAGTCAGCATTTCACCCACACACATCAAAATGATTTAAAATAGGTAACACATAATCTTTTTGAAAGACATATAAACCTCCTTGGAGAAGCTCTGAGAAAATTGGAGTTTGAAAGTTTATGAATAGTTTATTACATTTCAATAAGTGTATTGTGAATCAATAAAGCAAAAGTTAAGGACAAATGAGCTCACTACCAAGTCAGTTATTGATCCTTAAGTTCCAAAATAGAATAGTACAGGAAGGATATAGAGAAAATAGGACTTTTTGTGATAACAGAAACTTTAAGTATCTTAGGAACATAAACCTAAAGAAATTATAAGACACAAAGAATTTTCAACAGAATTTTCAAATTTTCAATTTTCATCTTTCTACTTAAGATGTTTCTTCAAGTCATTGTTTTCATCTTTTTGATAACTAGAAACACTATTTCATTTTCACTCTTTAAAATATTAAATCAAGTCAAATGAGTTTGTAAAAAATGAACATTACCTTTTATTGATTCATTTATGCTTTCAATTTCTTGTATATCTTCCTCTCTTGGCTTTGAAAAGTCTACCTTATTAGATGTTTATCTTATGTGACTGTCTTAGCTTGGGCTGTTAGAACAAAATACCATAGACTTATGGTGGCTTAAACAACAGAAATTTATTTTCTTACAGCTCTGGAGGCTAGAAGTTCAAGATCAGGGTGCCAGCATGGTTTCTGGTAAGGGTTCTCTTCCTGGCTTGTAAATGGCTCCCTTCTCACTGCATTCTCACATGGTGGGCAGAGAAAGGGTGAGCAAGCTCTCTGGTGTTTCTTCTTATGAGGACACTAATCCCAACATAAGGGCCCCACTCTCATGCTCTAGCAACCCTGATTACCTTCCTAAGGCCCCACATGCAAATACCATCACATTGGAGGACTTCAACATATGAATTTTGGGGTGGGGGGAGGACACAAAAATACACTAATAGAAAAATGATACTGGCTCCAAATCATTAAGTTGATAAAATGGAAATGAACAAGTCAACTTGTTTTCAAATCATTCCAGTAGAAAGCCTCCCTTTTTATTCCTTTTATAGCAATCTAAACCAACAAGAAAGGAACTTCCTAAAAAAATTTATGAACATTAATTTAATGAAACAGTAACTTTTAAAAACCAAAGACAGAAAATGCAAACACACTGTTTTGGTAAAAAACTGAGAAACAGAATATTAAGCCATTAGTATATTAAATAAAAACAAATTTTAGTCCCCCATACCTTATTGCTATATCAACTAAAGATTCTTAAAATAATTTAAAGCACTTGGATGTCCTTGGAAAATAATATTAAAATGTACAATAACATTTCTGTATTATATTTTCATAGATATTATTAGAAGGAATAGTAAATTGCATATTCTTTCATTCAAAATATGGAAATCTCAAATACTAAAACAAAATTGACAAAATTATAATCGTAACACAAATAGTGATTTTTACTACATATTACATACATTTGAGGGTGTAAGAAACATATTTTTCTTGATTGCACAAAATGCTTAAATACAGCTCTCTAAAAACATTTCCATGTTCTTATCAATGACCATAAAGCGAATACAAGGCATTTTTCAAAATTTTGAGTGTGAGTTTAGGGGAAAGCAGGATGGAAGGTGACTGAGATCCAGAGTTTAGGTGACGTGGCAAGGTCGTCCAAGTAGCAGGCTGCAGAGGTATGGATGGGACCCAGGATTTTCTTGTCTAAAAATGCTGCAGATTAGTGTACTCAAGCAGAAGGGGAAGAGAATCTAATTACAACTGTAGAAACTTTTAATTTTTCAAAACTCAATTAGGTGTGTGTATGGTCCATCGGTATCGAGCTTTAACACCTGCCTGTTGCCGTAAGTGCCATGTTCCACCACAACCCCAGCTTCAGCACACTTGCTGTTAGCAGCTAATTCTTTTTTACAGAGAGTCACAAATTGGGAATAAAGTTCTAACCCCTCTTCTTTTCCAGAGTTAGAGTGATACTGCATGCTTCTTCCTTTTACTCTCCCCCCAAGGGTGGCTTGAGGGATGATAAGAATGTTGCCAGGTAGATCCAATACAGAGACACGCTTGCCATTTTCTGTTTCACTTAATTTCACATTTAACAGTGTATTAACTGGGTAGGGAAGAAAGGAGAACATTTTGAGGTAGAAAACAAACATGAAGAAAACCAACGATCTTCTAGTCAGCAAACCTCATGTTTAAAATCCAGTTTGTCAGCTCATGCTTTTAAACAAAGTTTCTATTTAGATTTTAAAAGCTGCTTCAGTAAGCTAAATGATCTAAGCATGAAAAACAAGGAAAATTTCGTGCAGAAAATGGCATGATGTTTTACATCTGACTTGGCAGTTAGGATCTCCTAACAATAAGATAATCCAGAAAGGACTAAAGAATTAACTGTATACTGGAACTTCAAGATATTGTTGCCCTGGGGGATACATGAGAAGATTTTGCCTTTTTGTTCCTTTTTATATTTCAAAACAAATCCCACTGGAAAAAAAAACATGACAGATCCTCCACACACTTATTCTACTTTATAACAAAGAACATTAAATAAAAACCTTAGTGCATTTATTATTTTAAACTTAGTTGCCTAGAATTCTAAGCTGAGACAAAGGTTCCAGGTTCAATCCTGTTATAAACTAGTTGATTTTGCAGTTTTATAACCTCGAAGACATTATTAACAGAGACTAATTATTTTACAAACATCACCAGTGGGAGGATAAAGGTGAAAGCAAAAATCATCAGAAATTCACTGTCAACTGGGAAAGTAAATCCAAAGGTATAGAGTTACTGGCATTATCTTCATATACATACAGGAGAATATTGTATTATTATTTTTATGGCACTTATGCAAGTATACTCATAGCTAATAAGAAGTGTCAAAATAACCATAAATATCCATGTGTAGCTAAAAAATCTAAACTTAGAAAATCTTTACATTTCAACATTAGCCATTTTCAAAACAATAAGCAGAAGAAATGCCTAATATAAACACCCTTAGGGTCTTCCTACCTCTATAAAGGGTATAAATAACTTCTGCTTGTAAAGAATAGTCCTGAGAGGACACAAACAGTAAAAGAACTATTGAAACCTCACACTCCTGTGTGAATAATCAGGCTTGAAAAGGTATGCTTCCTGGTGGGGTAGTCAATGGTTTCAACTATTAGAGAGCCTGTAGTAAATATTAGCAAGGATTCAGTACAGTGGCCCCACTCTACAAATCAAGGAATTAACCTGGTGAAAACCTGCTAAGGTGAACACCCAAATGAATTCCTAAGCTCTGCATTAAGCACTATCAGTTTTCATTTAACTAATGCCTATTTTAAAATACCTCTAAGGACTTCCCTGGTGGTGCAGCGCTTAAGAATCCGCCTGCCAATGCAAGGGACATGGGTTCGATCCCTGGTCTGGGAAGATCCCACATGCCACAGAGCAACTAAGCCTGAGCGCCACAACTACTGAGCCTCTGCTCTAGAGCCCGCGAATCACAACTACTGAGCCCACGTGTTGCAACTACTGAAGCCCACACGCCTAGAACATCTGCAACAAGAGAAGCCACTGCAGCGAGAAGCCTGCGCATCGCAACGAAGAGTAGCCTCCGCTCGCCACAATTAGAGAAAGCCCGTGCGTAGCAATGAAGACCCAACACAACCAAAAATAAATAAATAAGTCTAATTTTCTCTATTACAAATAGGACTTTGCTATATAGCCTGCAGTCCTATTGATTGCTTCTAAGAAAACTATAATTCTCTGGAGCATTTCATTCCACGTAAATCACTATCCAGCTATCCAGGCCTTAGGCTAGTGACAGACTAAGGAGGCAGTTTTGAAATAACAGGCCAGAGAGGTAAGTATAATTTATTATACTTCCACACACTTCCCTCTACTGGATCTAACTGAGAATTCAATTAATGCTGTTGGTATACAAATATCAGTATGTAGAAGTAAATATAATACAAATACAAATGTCAGTAAGTAGAATTAAAATGAGACAATGAATTAATGGCATCTTGGAAACTCGAAGATTCTAAGACAGGTTGTCGATCAAATATCTCTAATGATGTATATGGGAAGTTAAGTTTGGACAGGGCCCTGGATCTCTGTCCAATTATACTGAAGATGAATTGAGGAAGATTCTGCACACCTATATATTAGCCATGCTATTTCAGACTTTATGGATATAACTGGCTGTTATGTTCCCAAGGGCTACATGATTTGATTGGAAAGATCTGAATCCATGTAATAAGTATGAGGTCAGGTTTAAGAGAATCCCATCACACTGGCTTACTTTGCCTCCTGGAACAGAGGGAAGTACAAGCTACTACTATCAATAATAGATGGACTTACTTTGCTTACAACTCACACCAGTAGAATGTGATTCTTAGAGTCACAGCTCTTTACTGAGAATCATGATATATAAAAGCTTTGTGTTAGACTATCCACTAGAAGAGTTAAAGTGGACTTCCTCAGTGTTTTTATTTGGCCACAATTTGGCCAAAAATGCTCTTCCTGTTTTTGAAGATTTCTACGATATATCTTTCATGGTCAAGAAAGCTTTAATTCAAGGCAAAAACAGACCAAATGTCCAATATCCAAGCATTAAGTCCTGGCAATAACCCTCTGTAACAACAGGAGACCTCATTTCATTTTCTCTTTAAACCCTTTAAAGCTCCCTATTATCCTTCAGATTCAAATTTCATTTTTTTTAACATCTTTATTGGAGTATAATTGCTTTACAATCATGTGTTAGTTTCTGCTTTATAACAAAGTGAATCAGTTATACATATACATATGTTCCCATATCTCTTCCCTCTTGTGTCTCCCTCCCTCCCACCCTCCCTATCCCACCCCTCTAGGTGGTCACAAAGCACCAAGCTGATCTCCCTGTGCTATGCGGCTGCTTCCCACTAGCTATCTATTTTACGTTTGGTAGTGTATATATGTCCATGCCACTCTCTCGCTTTGTCACAGCTTACCCTTACCCCTCCCCATGTCCTCAAGTCCATTCTCTAGTAGGTCAAATTATTACAGTTACTTGCTTTCCATCCTCACCTACTGCAGTCCCTTCTCAAGTCTAGTTTTCATCCTCTGACAAAGTTGTTAAACATGTTTGATGTCTCAGCATAAAATTCCCTCTAGAAGCTTTAGCTCTTTGTCCAAGCTGTTCCTCACTGGGCTATTTACGCTTGAGTTCCACTACTTAAAGCTCTTCTAGGTTAACTTCCGCCTGCTTCAACTACCCATCTATATAATTTATATTTATTAATCCAACTAATGGGTACTGCCTTTACTAATGGAGAGAATATAACCTGTCTCCAACCTTAGGGACAGCTTGACTATTTCAGGCTTCTTTTTTTGTACATAATTATTCTATCAAATACTGTCTTGAGATAGTATATAATTTGATTTGGTATATCTGAACCTATGTAATTATCACAAGGAATGTGCAGTGATATAGAATATCGAGGACACTGGAAAGCTGCAGGCAGGTACATTATTGTTCAGAGATGCCTGAACACTGACTCTTTCTCTGCCCGCAGAGGAGGTGTGGCTGTGATGACACTGAGCTTGGTTTAATAATCATCTTTACACACATTTCCTACAAAGTGCATAAATGGTTAATGTAAACTCTTTTATAATAATGATATAAGCCTGATCTTCACATATTTGATGGGAACCACATGTTGTACATACAGTGTCACCTCTATGCCCCTGTTAGGGACTCTGAGAGATAAGGAGACTATATTAAGAAATGCAGCATCTATTTCTCCCTATGTGGCCACCCTGCTTCCAACAAGTTTCTGTATCCTTGGCTGAATCTCAGTGTGTTGTCTGTGTGTCTGTGTGTGTGTACACTCTTCTAAACCAATCTATAAATGATCTGAAATGCTGCAGATATTTTAAAAGAATTCTACCACACTTGCTTACATTAAGCTTTGGAAAAGGCAAACAGCTAAAGTCAACAACAGTACACAGAGTTAAGTCATTTATAACTTACATAACAGTACAATTTAAGATTGTGCTTTTTCCCCTTCTGATTCATCTATCTATTGCTAGTCACTCTCACTCTTAAAAAAGAAACATCAAACACATACCCATTTTGGGAAGAAGCTCTTTATCAGCTCCCTTGAAAAAGCACAGATAGATCACTAATCCTCTCTGGACCTATGAGAAACCACAATAAATTCAGATTAGAAAGAAGCTTCTATATACAGAGGTAAATGAATAAAATTTCACAACTTTTATAGATAAAAGGTTAAATGCAAAAGAAGAGGAATAACTTTTGATAATAGATTTAATTTCTTAAATATGTGAGAAAATAAAATCTTTTTCAATATTCAGTCACCTATCATTTTTCAAAAATTAAGTTTAAAATACAGCCAAGAGCAGTAAAGACCCCAAGTTATACCTTCAAACATTTACTTCTTTTTTTTTTTAATTAATTAATTTATTTTTGGCTGCGTTGGGTCTTCGTTGCTGCATGTGGGCTCTCTCCAGTTGCAGTGAGTGGGAGCTACTCTTCGTTGCGGTGTGCGGGCTTCTCATTGCGGTGGCTTCTTGTTGCGAAGCACAGGCTCTAAGCGTGTGGGCTGCAGTAGTTGTGGCACGTGGGCTCAACAGTTGTGGCTCACAGGCTCTAGAGAGCAGGCTCAGTACTTGTGGCACATGGGCTTAGTTGCTCCGTGGCATGTGGGATCTTCCCAGACCGGGGCTCAATCCTGTGTCCCCTGCATTGGCAGGCGGATTCTTAACCACTGCGTCACCAGGGAAGTCCCCAAACATGTACTTCTGATCAAAATCATTAGTACTATGAACTAGCCTCTTCCTAAGTATGGCTGACAGACTTATAAATATTTAGTTTGCAGGGGCCCATTTATTCAACACCAAATGAATTCACATTATATCAGATATGGCTGATGTATAAACAACACTGTAACTGATATGTTTTTTGACATCATCATTCTTTGTTCCTCCTAATCCATTTACTTATAGATAATGAAAATAAGGGTCTGATTCTATTTCAATAAACTCCAAGAAACTGCTGTCCAATTATTTTTTGTTATTTTTGTTAATACATTAAATACACAGTGATTAAACCTTGGAAACTGCATTCATATTAAGTTCTACATGAAGAGGTTTTCTGTTATCAGGAATGTAAGCTTATTTATTTTATACAATGACTTGGATAGTTCTTTATTAGCTCTTGTAGGATAGAGACTATACGGAAAAGAGACACTTGACAAATGACTTTGATTTTGCTGCAGAGTGAATCATTAAATTTTTTATTTTGTAGATTAACCTTCTGAGTCCAACAGCTATTACAAAGATTGAGTTAATATCTGTAAAGTGCTTAGAACAGCGCCTGGTTCATAGTAAGAGCGATACAAGTGCGTATTAAGTGACTATGTAAAAAGAAATTTAAGGACTGAAACACAATTTATTTTACATCTTAACTCCCAAAGCACTTTACAGACTGTTTTGTACATGATAGGAACTCTGTTGATTGCATTTAAGTTCTACTGTATATTACAGGCTCTATGTGTTATCTAAATACTCTTGTAAATAAACATAAATGCAGCTCTGCACTCACACCTGATTTACCTGGATAAGAAGTAACGTTTTATAAGTGTAATTGTGCTCTTGAACAAACAAGTGCCTCCAGGGCACACCCATAAGTAAGGAGGTGGCAGGTTGAATAACACAGATATCTGCACCACTGTTACAGCTCTCTACACTGGGATTGTTTCAGCACAGGCCAAAATTTCTCAAGCATACTCATATTTGGACACATGCAATGTCAGAATTAAATAATTGCAGGAATGAACACCTGTTGGGACTTCTCTGGTGGCCCAGTGGTTAAGACTCCACCCTTCCATTGCAGGGGTTCGATCCCTGGTCAGGGAACTAAGATCCCACATGCAGCATGGCTTGGCCAAAAACAAACAAACAAACAAAAAAACACTAGTTCTTTCCTTCTACTCACCACACTACCTCTTCATTAAGGTATTTTCTTTTAGTTTATTCCAAAAATAGCTCTTAAATTGTGATCTACAAATTCCCCTCCTCAAGTCAGAATCACCTTCCTTGTAGCTTCTTTTGGTATAACTAGAACATTTCAAATATATAGGAAAGTACACATAATTCTCACTGTAGGTTAAAAATGTTCACCTTCCAGGAAGAAAAACATTAGCCTGTGACAGCAAAGGTCTAAATGAATGAAACCAAGAACACGCAAAGTAACCTTCAAATCAAAAAGTAAACTTAAAAACAATTAAAAATGTTTTTTTTTTAAATTAGAACTTTTAGTAATAGAATAGCTGATGCTTGAGAAAGAGGAAAGAATTTACTCTCTAATTACTCGTCAGCTCTTCATACTAATTTAGCCATGTGTGGGAGTGGAAGAGAAAGCTTTAAAATAGCTTTCAAAGTTAATAAACACACTGATAGTTTGGAAGCTGCAATAAACTATCTGTGATTTTGCACAAGGAGATGTGACATGAAGAATATAAAAGGATAAAGAAGCATGGAAGAAATCTAAATGATTAATAGTTTGGGATTTATAGTCCCATGAAGCAAGTATAAAAATAGGCAACTCTTTGGACAGTATGGCAAAAATAATAAAATCTCAAAATAGGGAAGAGAAATTTTTAAGAGACCATAACAAAAGAAATAAATGAATTTTTGAGAAAGAAAAAGGGAGGGCAAAAATATAGGACTGTTTATGCTTATAAATATTTCCAAATTACAAGGGAGTAACAGATAGTGATTTAAGAATAGTCACCCACATATAGTTCATGGGTAGTATTTAAAATAATAACTAGGATTGTGTTAAGAAGTGCTAGATTTGGGACGGAATTCAGCAGATGAATGAATGAAACGCTCCTACATTAAAGTTTCTGAGTACCTCCACCAGTTTTATTTATTATTATTACACATTTTTTTTCCTTCATTTCAACTTACTCCAAAAAATAAGCCGGGGGCCTTAAAGAAAATTTTGTTTTTGCATGGAATTTTGCATATGGGCAGGCTCTTTTAAAAAGGCAAATATTCAAGCAGAAGGACATCATATTGGTGTAAATGTTTTAAATTCTCTGGAGGAAATGTGTTCGATAACAATGCAACATTATTATAAAAGTAGTCATCTTTGTTCCTGGTGGGAAATAAGTCAAGTTTTTTAAAGTTTCTTGAAAAAAGAACTGCTTCATGGGCAATCTCACGACTGTGCTAACACTTAGCTGCAGTCAACCTAAGAGGGAATTCGACGGGATCCGGAGCACAAGTCAAAACAGATCTTGAACGCTTGCAACAAATCTAACCTAGAAGCTCGAACCAGATCAGGACAACTCACCAGCAGCCCGAGCATCGCGCAGGGCGTGGCAAGGCTTTTTGCTCTTTTGAAGCAAGAGGTCTGAGCTACTAGGTCTAAAGTCCACAGAGCTCAGGTAGGCAAACGGTGAGGGGAAGCTCCCAATTCCCGGGGTGCCAAGCAGGGGACACCCTCTTCCTCTCGGAAAATAAGTCCGAGGGAGAAAGGGCCAGGGCCGGTGGTGCAGGACTGAGGAGAGAGGCGACCACAGGTAGGCACTGAGGGCAGCGTTGGGCGGACCGGCCGGGAGTCCCGCCCCGCCCACAGCACGTGCCACGCGCCACGCGACCGGCTCGGAGGGAGACGCTAGGGCACAAATCGCCTAGACAGTGCGGTGAGAACCGCCCCTGCGCGCCACAGGATAACCGGAGCTGCGGAGCCGACGTTACCTCCACCCACTGGGCCGCGGCGTCCCCTTCGGCGGGGCGTACTTGCAGCCGGGCGTGCAGGCACTGCTGCAGGAGGGCCCGTGCCTGAGGTGGCCGGCCACTTTCAGCCATGGCTCAAGCCCGCGCGGATATTCCCCAGGTTCTAGCCACGCGCCGCACAGGCCCGCCCCCGGCGCTCAGGAAGCATTGGACGCGGCGCGACGCAGCGGAGGTACGTGCTGGTCGCCCGTGGCCCCGCCTCCAGAAGGGCGGGGCCTCTGACTGGCTCATCGGTGGCCCGGATGTGCGGTCTTAAAAGACTTGTATGTACTAACCCTTACCTCAACCTACATGCAATTCGGTAGAAGGCGCTCAGTGTATGCTTTTAAGCGAGTGAAAAGACCCAGTGGTTCTCTTCCCAACATACCTTTTTTTTTTTTTTGCGGTACGCGGACCTCTCACTGTTGTGGCCTCTCTCGTTGCGGAGCAGTCTCCGGACGCGCATGCTCACGGGCATGTGGGATCTTCGCGGACCGGGGCACGAGCCCGTGTCCCCCGCATCGGCAGGCGGACTCTCAACCACTGCGCCACCAGGGAAGCCCCCAGCATACCTTTTAAAGAGACATTTTTCAGCTCAGAAAGCTTAAGTTTACAGACGTTGAAAAATTTTAAATCTGCTAAGTCCATATTATGCCCATTGTGAAGATAGGTAAATAGAATGAGTCAATTGAATCACAAAACAAGCGGAGGTGGAACTGAAAGCTATAAATCTTTCAAAAAAATCTCCTTACCCCAAATAATAAAACAACGCTGCCTCCTCTATCAAGAATGCTATAAATCATTCTGTTCTCGCAGTTGTGGAAAGGTGTTGGTAGGCTATGTGAATACATATTTGGAGATCAATCTTTTAGAGAATATCCTTGCTAAAAATATTCTTATCCAAGAAAGTGTTTGATTTTAATAAATTTTTAAACATGCTACTAATTCAAAAATAAAATGGCATAGTCTGATGCACATAATGATACTGAATTCTGTGGTGTTTCCTGTAAGTACATATTAGAATGTAAATGAAATTAAACAAGGGCTTGATTTTCTTTCCTACATAATGTATTCCTTGAACCTGCATCAGATTAGCATTATTTTTCTATGGGCTTGGAGGGTTTAGATGAAGAATAATAGTGTTACCCTGACTGCATTACCCAGGTCATTGATTTGGGCTCGGTTGGCACAATATGCCTATACATCCTGGTCTCTGTTTCAGAAGATGACATCACTGACAGTGTTGCTATCCATATAAAGTAGTGTAGCTGAAGAAAATAATCTATGTGTAATGAACAGTCCTTTCTACACAGAATTGAAGCTGCCTGTTTGCTGGTTATCTTGCAGGCTGCCTTTCACTTTTTGTAAAAACAGAAAGCAAAATCTCACATTACCTCTGATTGAGGGACTGCAGGGGTTCCTACATTTGTTGACATTTGTCTGCAGAGCACAGACAAATTGCATTGTCTGCACCTTTATGTCTCTTTTCTCTTTCACTCCCAGACTCAAGTTTTACAGGCTTGAAGGAACTTTGACATAGAGGGCCCTTAGCCTTCACCCAGAATAAGAGAGGACTTCATGTCCGTTTGTATATGGGTGTAGGAGATAGGGAACTCTCTTGAAAATAGTCTGTGGTTCCCAGAAATTTTTCCACAGTGAAGGGACGTTAGCAAATTGAGAAATCCTTCCTGTGAGTAGATACACACACACGGAGTCTGGTTGGTAATGGTTAGCCTCTCAAAAAACACCAATTACTTTAAATCTTCCTGTTAAGTGAGGATCTTATTCTTTCTTTCTACCTGCAGAGGGCAGTATAGAGTAGGCACTAAAGAGAAAGTATTTACTTTCTGTATTTTATTTATTTTTTTGAACATCTAGTTTCATTACACAAAGAATTTAAGAAGGTCAGCCATACCTGCAATAAAATAGTGAAATGTGAATAAAAATAAAGCATAAGGAGTAGAGAAAATGGAATTATGTCAGTTGGAATGTGGAAAATTGAAAACAAATAGACAAGACAGTGGTTCTTTTTTTTTATATATAAATTTATTTATTTATTTATTTTTGGCTGTGTTGGGTCTTCGTTTGTGTGCGAGGGCTATCTCTAGTTGTGGCAAGCGGGGGCCAGTCTTCATCGCGGTGCGCGGGCCTCTGACTATCGCGGCCTCTCTTGTTGAGGAGCACAGGCTCCAGACGCGCAGGCTCAGTAGTTGTGGCTCACGGGCCTAGTTGCTCCGCGGCATGTGGGA
This sequence comes from Stenella coeruleoalba, assembly GCF_951394435.1. Classification (NCBI taxonomy): domain Eukaryota; kingdom Metazoa; phylum Chordata; class Mammalia; order Artiodactyla; family Delphinidae; genus Stenella; species Stenella coeruleoalba. The sequence goes on along the minus strand of NC_137147.1, from coordinate 66,251,584 downwards.
TCTTCCCAGACCAGGGCTCGAACCCATGTCCCCAACATTAGCAGGCAGACTCTCAACCACTGCGCCACCAGGGAAGCCCAAGACAGTGGTTCTTGACTGGAGTGCTGAGATGATAATGTAGCAAAGTTTTCACAGATATACAACTTCAATTTTTGTTATAAAACAGTTATGTTCATCACATGTAATGTTGATGTGGAGCATGTTGTACAATTTCCTTCAAGTTAGATGTAAGAGGCAAAGCACAACATTAAGTTGGCTCTAGAGGAAGAAGATTCACTGGAACATAAGAGAGCTTTGCCTTGTGAGTATACAAGAAATCACTGTCTGGGAAGAATAGTTCTCAAACAGCTACAGTGCTGAAAGGAGACCATGCAGCTAGTGCATTAGTTATGAAAGCATTCTAGGCCCTCTGAGACGGTATAATAATTTAGAGTTATTTTAAGTTGTTTAATTCATTCAGGTTGGCTGCCCAAAATTTTAACAGAGAACCACTTCTGAAAGATTCTTTGCAGCTGATAGTAAGCTTCCTGATTGTAAAGAGGAAAAGAAAGAAAAATGAACTGTTTCGTAATCTGTTTCATAGACTAAGAAGTCTGTTTCTTGGACTAAGCAGAGCTTTACGTAAGATTTAGCTCTAGAATGAACCTCTTGCCCGAGGCTTTACTTGGAGGTATGTTAATCAGTAGATATGCAACAGGAAGAGATAGAGGTTTCATTTCAGGGAAGGCTTGGAAGAAACCTAGCCCCCTACCTCAAAGCTTAGAGAGGTTTTTTTTTTTGTTTTTTTTTTCCTCAGTGCCTAGGGAGGTGATCAGTTTCTGAGAAATTAGTTCATACTAACTAAATTGCACATGAATTGGGATAGAACCAGAATACTAATTTATTCATTTGTAGTAAGAAATATTGCTGTGACATGGAGTGGAAATTCTCACATAAGGCATGATCAACACATTTTCCCTTGTGCAAGCAGGGTATACAAGATTATATTCAGAAGTCTCTTTACCAATTTACTATGAGAGATAGTCACTCTTCTACCAGGGTATCTGAAACAGGTGTGAAAGACCCAGGTGAATTCGGGCTTCAAGACACATGGCGCACCTGGTGGCCTCTGAGACGGTGGCGGCAGGGTCCGCGGCTCTGGCCTGGGGCGCCCAGGCTGTGAGGGGAGCTGCCGCCGCCTCGGGCCCATGGGGTCCCCTTCCCCCAAGGCCGCTGAGAGGCAGCTGGCCGGGGAGCTTATCCCTCCCTGGGTGAGCAAGCTGTCCTGGGCCGTGTGGACCAACAGCCTGTTCCCGGCGCGCGGCGGCGGCAAGATCCTGCCCAACAGCCCGGTGCTCAACACGCACCTGGTCAAGAGCCACCACCAGCAAGATGGCATAGAGAATCCAACAATAGGAAGAGATTTGAAAACTGTCCTGAGGTTCTGCTGTTGTCCGATTGAAGGATGCCCGAGAGGCCCTGACAGACCAAATTCTCAATTTTCTCTCAGAAAACAGCACTTTATGAAAATGCATGCAGAAAAGCAGCACAAACATAGTTAAGTGCAGCAATTCGTATGGCACTGAGTAGGACTTGAAAAGACATCCAGAGGATTGTGGCAATACCTTCCAGTGCACATGTGGCTGTCCCTATGCCAGAAGGACTGCATTTACAGTCCCACATCTACCGAACTGGCCGTGCGATCCCTGCAGAACACAGGGATCCATCTAGTAAGAAAAGGAAAATGGAAAAGTGCCTGCACAACCAGAAGTTGTCCAGTAAGACCAGTGAATCACTGAGCAACCAATCAACCCCAACACCAGATGCTCAAGAGCTAGAAACTTCAGAAATAAAGCTAATGGCTTCTTTTGAAGACTCTTGCAGCTCTAATGCCAGAAAGCAGACTCTTCCAACTCGTCCAAGGTATCCTCAGAAGTTGCTTTTACCAAAGCCTGAAGTGCCTGTCTTTGTGCCTACAGCAGACTCCTCAGCCCAGCCTGTAGTGTTGGGTGTCGATCATAAGGGCTCTGTCCCCCCGGTTCTGTGCACTTACTGCCCTTGTCCATAGGAACCCTGATCCTCAGCCTAGATTCAGAGGCTTGCTCTCTAAAGGAGAGCCTCCGTCTTTCAAAAATTGTAAATCCCGTTGCTGTTGAGCCAATTAGCACAGGTGTTCAAGTGAACTCGGGTAAAAGTCCATCTAACTCTTTACAAGAACTAGGGAACACATGTCAAGAAAACAGCATTTCTTCAATCAATGCACAGGCAGACCTGTCTTACACCACACAACACTTTTTACTGTCTGCACAGTGGGCTAGCCCTGATTCCTCTGTATCACCTTGTTCGTAAACTGATTTGACATTTGGTTCTCAAGTTTCCCTTCCCATTAGTGTTCATACTCAAAATTTTTGCCCAGTTCTAAGGTAATCTCATCTATAGCTGCTCAGACTGATGTATTTATAGATCCCAGTTTCCCGTCAGGTGGGATCTCTTTTGAGAGAAACTCAGACCAGTGGAATGCGAAGTCCAACAGATGATCGAGTACAGATAGACCAAGCTGTAATGTGTGGAGACATTTTTGAGAGTGTTCATTCATCATATGATGTTTCTACAGACAAATTATAAGCAGCAGCTTAGTAGCAGAGACTGTAACTCATGGTTTGTTACCTCAGAACCACCCTAAAACTTTAAATCAAGATATTGAGAAATCTGAACCAATCATGAACTTCATTCAGCACACAGAATAGTACACTTTCTTCACAGAACATGACAGATAATCAGACCTGAACCAGGGATTTATTAAGTGATCTGGAAAACATCTTGTCAAGTAATCTGCCTGGTCAGACACTGGACAATCGTAGTCTTCGTCTGACACAAGTAATGGACCTGACACCCAGCTCCCATCTGGCCCAACCCAGAATCCTGCAGTTGATTTTGATATTAGAGAGTTCTTTTCGGCCTCAAAAATCCAGACTCAAACTAAAAAGAGTGAACTTAGCCCCATAACCACTGAGCCAGTCTTGGAATCGCTGGACATAGAGACCCAAACTGACTTCTTACTTGCAGACACCTCTGCCCAGTCCTACAGTCGTAGAGGAAATTCTAACTTCTTAGGCCTTGAAATGTTTGACATTCAGACACAGAGGGACTTGAACTTCTTTTTAGACAGTAGCCCTCATCTGCCTCTGGGAAGTATTCTGAAACACTCCAGCTTTTCCATGAGTATTGATTCATCTGACACAGAGACCCAAACTGAAAGAATCTCTGCTGCTAAACACCTACCTGCTCTAGAAAGCAAAGTTCAGTTAAGCAATGCAGAAACACAGACCATGAATTCTGGCTTTGAAACTTTGGGGAGCTTATTCTTCAACAGCAATGAAACTCAGACAGCAATGGATGACTTTCTTCTGGCGGATTTGGCCTGGAACACAATGGAAACTCAATTCAGCTCTGTTGGAACCCAGTTGTGTGCAGAACTACACCCAGTCTCCAACTTCTGAAAGTGGAGTTCACATGGGGGATGGCATTTACGGTTCCCTTCTGGATTTAGAAGATGGAGAATGGGGACAACAGTATTAACTCTATTGAATGCAGTTGATGATACAGTTACTTCGATTCTTTGAGGTTCTTTGCCTTTTGCACTTATAAACATGAAATTTGTGTAAAAATGTATGAGTGTATTATAAAGTGTAAGATGTTGATCTAAAACGGTGATTGTTTTTTGTGTTGCCTACATTTGCCCTTTCAGTGTAGACATCCCTTCTTTAAAAAAAAAAAAAAATGTATTTCACACCTTTAAAACCCATCTAGCAGGGGACTTCCCTGATGGTCCAGTGGGTAAGACGCAGTGCTCCCAATGCAGGAGACCTGGGTTCGATCCCTGGTCAGGGAAGTAGACGCTGCATGCATGCCGCAACTAAAACATCCCACGTGCCACAACAAAGATCGCATGTGCCACAAAGAAAATCCCCAAGTGCAGCAACTAAGACCCAGCACAACGTAAAAAAAAAAACAACCCATCTAGCCATTTAGCTGAATCAAGCTTACCAGGACTACTGTACAAACTTTTCAAATTTTTGAAACATTGTAGTTGACATATGACTTACTTAAATTGCACCTAAAATACTTTTGCCAGTGCTTGTTAGAAATTCCTGTTTCCTAATAATGTCTAAAGAAGTCTGATGCTGCACCATCATATTTAAACACCATCAGCTTCATCTGCTTTGACATCTTACTCTTTCCTTATTTGAAGACACAAAGGAAAACTACAGCTGCCTTTAGCTTTTTTTTTTTTTTTTTTTTTTTGCGGTACTCAGCCCTCTCACTGCTGTGGCCTCTCCCGTTGCGGAGCACAGGCTCCGGACGCGCATGCTCAGTGGCCATGGCTCATGGGCCCAGCAGCTCCGCGGCATGTGGGATCTTCCCGGGCCGGGGCACGAGCCCGTGTCCCCTGCATCGGCAGGCGGACTCTCAACCACTGCGCCACCAGGGAAGCCTCTGTCTTTAGCTTTTGGGACAATTTTCATATAGTCAATGCCATCCCTCCTCTACGTGAACTCTTACTGATAGCAGTGTAAGTGTATAGTACTTTCCTCACAAGACGTGTTGCTGTAAAATTCTTGCTTAAAGTAGCAGCAAGCACTTAGTGTAAATAGCGATCGTTTCAGTCTAAGTGACAGTAAGTCGCCCCAACTATGGAAACGCTGGGCTGTGGAATCATGCCTATTAGCTCATACTGGAGTGTGTCCTATGAGCGTCCCCCCTACTCCCTACAAAAGGCCAGGGCGGTGCTCCAGAGCTGCTCCTCAAAGAGCACCCACCAGCTGGGTCCAAGTTTTGTCACTCTAATTGTTAAAAAAAATAAAGTAAGGAGAAAAGGAAATTCCCCACTAAATTTCAATACTATGCATAATCTTGATAGGGCAAGAGTGCAATAAACAACTATTTTAAAGTGAATCATCTTCTCATCCACCTCTCATTTTTTCCTTGAATGAGGAAACACATTGGTCCAGCAAGGATAGTATCTGTGCCTTGAGGATAGCAATTATAGAATAGATGCATCTAAGATGTGGTATTCTGCATTTTGTTGCTTTGTTTAGAGAGGATAATACCAGTCTTCAAAGGAAGTAAGGTGATGACTGATTGCTTCAGTGTTTAAGAACATCTATGTTTTGAGATGGGTCTGTGGTCAAGTATGCTTTTGAGGTTTTCTGTATTTAGGAGATCCTGAGTTCTTGATTGCTGGCCAAATCTCAAGCAAGTAAAAATCAGTGCAGTCTGTAAATTCTTCTAAGTTTACCCAAAAAAATACTCTGTTCCTTCTGTGGCACATGCTTATGCTGCTGAAGGCTAAATCCTCAAAATAAAACCTAAGGGGGAGACTAATAATTCATTGAAGTATAATAAATCAGTGGTTTGCTACTAATTGCTATCCCGTAGAAGAATTGTTGGTAGTGGATAAATAATATATCCTAGGCAGATGAACTCAACCTAGTAGATAAAAGTTTGCTTTGGTCACAGTTGCCTATGAATATGGCAAAACAAACATAAAGCCTTAACTTAGAATTTCATTATGTTTTAGAGTCATCACTGCCTTAATGTTCAAACATCTATTTAAGTTCTCCTAGTAAGGAGAAATGCATGTTTGATTATGCCTTTTGTAAATATATACACAGTGATCTATGGCTTTAAAAAATTTTTGTGTTTCTGTGACAATGTTAATCCAGCCAATTGAGTTATTTACAGAAAATTGAGGATGCAGTAGTTCTTCATGTACAAGTAAGAACTGTTTCCCCCCCCAAAACCTTAGCTACCTGAATTGTTCTAAGGTTATTTGTAAGAGCTGAAACTCAGCGATTGAAGAGAAGTGAGAATTCTGAAAAAAAAAAAAAAAAGTCACTTGGGGCTTCCCTAGTGGTCCAGTAGTTAAGACTCCACCTTCCACTGCAAGGGGCGTGGGTTCGATCTTTGGTCAGGGAAGTTCCACATGCTGGAAGGTGTGGCCAAAAACAAAAAAAAGACACTTGGCACATGCACTAAGACTGTGAGGAAAAAGGAAACATACATATGTAAATAAGAGTCTGAAATAAAAACTCCAAGGGCAAATGCTCCAACCATAATCATATATTTGATATTTTGTCATGGAGCCTCTTCTTACATAGGCAGAAACTGATGCCATGGTGTTAATCATGGGCTTAATCATGGGCTGTTGAAGCCCCTCCAATACAAAAATATGAGGCCTGGGAAAATGATAGTTCCCACCTAAGAGCTGAGTCCTTTCTTAACACAAATAGTTTGTACAACCAGGTAGGAAATGGAATTGAGTTTGGAACTTGATATTGACTGTTCTTTTGTTCAACTTGCTTTTTTAAATTCTTATTTTATTACTGTACCATTTGCTGGTGTGTTGCCTAGGTAACGTAACATAGCAAGTGCTTTTAACTGTAAGGCAATGATGCATATCTTTGGCAATCTGTAGGGTTTCCCCAGGGCAGGCTGATAAATTATGTTGATGTTTGGGTTATTTTTCAGTTCATAATGTTGTGATAACTTGGCAAAGCATTGCATAACCTTCTGAATATTTGTATACTTCTGTTAGCTGTTTTGTCAAGTCAGGCCAGCCTGTTGTAAGGGCCTTTTAAAATAATTTTGACACCTGCATCCTTTGTAGAAAAAAATTGTGAAAGATTTTGAAATGGGCAAAAGAGATTTCTAGATATCTTTTTAACAGAATTCTGGAACCTCTGGGATTTACCTGGTCCTATAGTGCTATACAGGGTTTGTCTTTGACTAGACTATCTTACAACTCTGTAGAGATAGAAGCTAACTCTTTGAACACTGATACTGTCTATAAAAATGTAAAATTTGATTATTACTCTGTGGGTATTGACCGGTTTTGCCAATTTTGCATCCATTTGTAAATTCATTTCAGCATTCCTTACCTGACTAAAAGTATATAGCACCTTGAGTAGTTCTCTCTCTCTCTCTCTCTAATAAACTTTAAGTTTTAGAATAGATGTAGATTTACAGAAAAGTTGCAAAGATACCAGAGAGTTCCCATATACCCCTCACCCAGTTTCTTCTGTTATTAACATCTCAAATTACTATAGTATGTTTGTCACAACTAATAAACCAGCACTGGTATATTAATTAAACTCCATACTTTATTCAGATTTATTAGGTTTTCTCTAAATCCTTTTTCTGTATCCCACCCAGGATACCACATTACATTTAGCTGACAAGATTCCTTAGTTCATGACAGTTTCTCACACTTTCCTTGTTTTTGATGACCTTGACAGTTTTGGGTAGTACTGGTCAGGTATATTGTAGGATGCCCCTCTATTGGGATTTGATGTTTTTCTCATGATTAGAGCAGGGTTATGGGTTTTTGAGGATGACCATAGAGATGAAGTGCCCTTCTGATTACATCATATCAATGGTACATTCTGTCAACAGGTCTTATTGATGGTGATGTTGACCTTAATTACCTGACTAGGGTAGTGTGTTTGCCAGGTTTCTCCACTGTAAACTTACACACAGACCCACTTCCATGATTTAGTCTTTGGAAGCAGATCACTAAACACAGCCCATACTCAAGGGGTAGGAAGTTACGATCTACCTCCTTGGCTAGGGAGTATCTGCATAAATTATTTGGAATTCTTTATTTGAGGAGATTTGAGTTCTTTTTTGAACTGGCTGTAATATATTACTGGTTTCTTCCTTGCTGAGTTAAGTATGAATGAAATAAAAATCTTTGACACATGTTGATTTTATGTTTGTATGAGAATTGTGATTTTATTCTTTTTAAAAAATTATTCTCATATCGTTCTACCAAGAAATGTGGGAATTATTTTTTATATAGTTCTTTGAAATCCATGGATAAGTGCCATAAACAAATACGTTATTTGGAAAAGAAGATATTGAAGATTATTTATAGTCAGAGAAAAAATGAGTTATTTTATCACACTGACTGTATCAGCAAATATACAAATATACTGTATCAGCAAATAACACACTCTAAATAGGATAACCTGGGAAAGTTTTATTGACAAAGGCACTATTTACAAAGGTGTGGGTGTAGGGGCACCACAGTGGGTAGTGTAGTAACAGCTGAGATGTTACCGTTCCCTTGGGCATGGTAACAGGTGAGATGTTACCATTCCCTTGGCCTGAAGAGAGAAAAGGAGAGAGTCTGGAATCCAGGGGTAGAGACTTACATAGACCCTTAAGAGAAGGAATGAGCCTTCTGCTAAGAAGCATAACCAAATTTAGCTGGCCCTTTAGGAAGGGAGCTAGGGAAATAAATACCTGACTGCATTTTCTACCTTCCTTCCACTTCCTGCCAGAGCTCCCCATTGCAAAAAACAGCCAATAGCTAGGAAGCCTGGGGACCTGTTGATGTCCCAGCCTCCAGGGCAGAAAGCAGGGTGGAGAATGCTTGCGTGTAGATCAGGAAGGCCAGCAAAAGGTATCTGGCACATTGACTGAAGAGGTTGTAAAGGCCACATTGAGGTTTCTTTTGTCATCTTTTTGTGGGAAGGTAACAGCTGAGAAGACAAAGAGAGACATAGCTGCTGTTAACATTTTTAGCGGAACTATTTAATTTCTCCAAGAGTTTACAGAGGTGAAGTTTGACTTAGTGAGTTATCAGTGTAAGATGAGTCAAGGTCCTTGACCCCTCCCCATCTTTTTTTCCAGCCATTGGGAATATGGCAAGACATCAGAGGAGAATGGTTGCTGCGATCCTAGCCTTGGTGAAAATGTCTCCTACGCAGCCCAACTTGCATGGCAGGAAGGTATCTACGAAAAATTAATCAGTCGATCTAAGACAGAAATTGAAAATTTTATTTGAGCCAAATTCAAGGATTGTAATCCAGGAAGAGCATCTCAGAAAGCTCTGAGAACTGTTCCACCCATTAGAAGTCAAGGCACAGTTATATAAGTTTTTCGAAACAGAAAGCTGTACATTAAATGATGCATTATTGACAGTTTATACAATCCAGATCTAAGCATCATCTAGCGGCCCCTTACAAGATGGAGAAAGAATGTCACCTTTTAAGGAGTTGTCTTGTTGATGCTAGGAGAGTGTTGCTTTTTACGGTTGAGCAGGTATTTCTGCAGGTGGGGGAGGTTTGGTTGATGCATAATGCAGATACACAATGGACAGTAGCAGAGGAGAGAGGAGGTCAAAGGGCAAAGAATTTTTTTTTTTTTTTTTTTTCGGTACGTAGGCCTCTCACTGTTGTGGCCTCTCCCGTTGCAGAGCACAGGCTCCGGACGCGCAGGCTCAGCGGCCATGGCTCACGGGCCCAGGAGCTCCGCGGCATGTGGGATCTTCCCGGGCTGGGGCACGAACCTGTGTTCCCTGCATCGGCAGGCGGACTCTCAACCACTGTGCCACCAGGGAAGCCCGCAAAGAAAAATTTTTATGTTTAAATTTTTATTATCTTGTCATAAAATATGAATTTTATTTCACAAAGGGATGGAGCCACTGCCTTCAAGGGCTCTTGCAGACTTAACTAAGAGGCACGTTAGAGGGAGCCACTATGGCCCTAAGCCCTTAGAGCTCTCTGTGCTGTGGGGGAAGAAAATTGGAATCAGATTTGACTTGATACAGAAAAAATAATGAACGATTTTTATTGTCTTTGAGTGTTGTAACTAAGTAAAGCTCATACTGACTCCAGCAGGAAGTAAATAATAGAATTTCAATAATGAATTGTTCATATACATCTAATTCTTCAGTTGTGTTTGCTTGAGATAAAAAAGGGAAAGCAGTATTTATCAGATGGCAGCTCCCTGATTGTTTGCTCCTTTTGGCAAGTGAAGCAAAAGAAATACTGTAGATTCTCAGCATGCGTGAGGAAGGACAATCTAAAGATCCCCACAAGTAGAGAAAATTCCAACTTCAGAATTAATTAATAACTGCATCCACATATTTATCCAATTGTTTATTAACGTTTATTTATCATGCCAGACACCAAGCTAGGTGTTGGAAATATATGAGGAATAAGATGCTGTTCTTATTCTCAGGGGGCTCAGAATTTAGGGAAGAAACAAGGAAAACAATTTAATTAGAAAACGATATCTCTTTCCACCATTGTGTTCTTTCCCTCCCAATGTTGTTGAACGAACCCAAGTCCATGTGCCTGATGCACAGTGAGGCCAAACAAATGGAAACTTCAGAGTGTGGAGCAGAGAAAGATTTATTTCAAAGCCAAGCAAGGAGAACAGGAAGCTCACGCTAAAAACCCCCAAAACTGCTGGATGGTTTTTAAAGGCAACATTGCGGGGAGGGGGAGGGAGAGGCTACAGGGTGTGTGACTTTCTTCTGATTGGTTGGTGGTGAGGTGATAGGGTGGTGCTCAAGGAATCTCAATCATCAATCTTCTTGTTCTAACCAGTCTGCAGTCTCAGCATGTAGTCACCATCCTCCACGTGGGTGGGAGTCTTAGTTCCTGCAGGACAACTCAAAGATATGCATCAGATTCTTATACATATCCCTTGAGGAGTAACTAGGACTCTGTTATGTGGCTGAACCATTGTTTCTTGACTACTTTCCTGCATTCACTCACTTCCCTAATTAGTAACTGTTTGAATCTGCTCTTTGGAACTCAGGGAAAGCCTAGGAGACTAAAATTTTTTCTACAAAAAAAGAAATAGGGGTGCGGGTGCTGAGGGGATTTTGTATCTGGGAGGACCTTGCAGGGTCCTGCTGGGTTTCACCAGTAAAAGAAGGACAGGACTTGGAAGGGGAGCCACCTGCTGGAAAGCCTGAACTAAACTGGGGTGACTGGGCTTAACTGCAGGGAAGATATGGTCTGCAGTTTAAACAATTTGGCATAAACCGGATTTTCAGGGCCATACCACATCTAGGCAAATTTTTTTTTTTTTGGCAAATTTTTTTTTAGTCACCAACTCTCTCTTTGGAATAACTCTCCGTCTCCTTTCTCTTTTATAGCAATTCCCTATATGTATTACGCTGCCTTTAGCATCTCCAAAATTTGCTCCAGGCTTGACCTACAACTCAGAAGATTCCCTTCCTCTAGGCCACAATCAAAAATCTAATATTCTAAGTACTGTGTTTAGTTGCACTCTGCTGGCATGAAGCTGATTAAAGTAATTCCCATTAACTTGTGAATGAAACATAACCTTCTTAAAAGGTATATTTGCATTTTAATAGCAGTCCCTTCACACAAATTCATCTCTAATTGGTGGAATGTGTGAGAGTTCCTTTCTGTGGGAAGAAGAAGGAGGGGGAATAACGCCTTAATTTTCTAAGTTTAAGAGAGTTGCTACTCTTAAAGCCTCTGGATTCTCGCCTCCCTGTCACGTCTCAGCACAATGCAGTTTTGCTTCTCTTTCTGAAGCTAATCACTCCGGAAAGCTTTTTTAGGTTAAAGTGAATGGACCCCGTCATCTTTTGAATAACATTTCTATTTGGGGAAATTCCCACATTATGAGTATACTTTTCCCTTCCATGTAGAAATCGGAATGCAGCTCCCTAGCCTCCTTTGCAGCTAGGATGCCGGCATGCCAATTGGATAGCTGAATGCAAGATTAAGCTGGGAAGTGAGCAATGTGAATAAACAGGCTCTGCATGGGACCTCCATTTTCCTGACTTCGGAGTTGGTAGGGCTTTCAAGCACAGGAGGTTCAAGATCGGATGCAGAAGTGGCATTGGTGACAGTAGCAGTTGCAGTAAAACTAAGTTGCTGGTATTTGGGGCCCAATGACAGCAGCAGCAGTAATTGGTACCATTGACTGATATAGACAGATTCCTGACCTCGATAGTTTTATGGCCTGCGTCAGGCGTCAGGCACTGTCCCTGGAAGCTTAGCCTTGAACGTTTCTCCAGACATCCCAATAATTTTGTGAACTATTTAATATCTTCTTATAAGCCAGTTTTGGGTTAAACCAGCCAGAATGAAATCTACTGTTCGCATTCAAGAACACTAACTGATACAAGTCTCCTCAATTTCCCCCTCTCCCTTGAACCCTCAACCAACAGAATTTATAGGACAAGACTTTCCACTTTTCTCCATTCCCCTCTTCTACTTTCTTTGTTCAGGCCCCATCATCTGTTACCCGGATTACTGCAACTTTGTCCCATTTGATCACTCACCTCTAGTTTGACTTGTCAGATTGGTCTTTCTAAAATGCAAATCTAGGTACTTCCTGGGGCCGTAGTGGTTAAGTATCCGCCTGCCAATGCAGGGGACATGGGTTTGAGCCCTGGTCAGGGAAGATCCCACATGCCACGGAGCAACTATGCCCGTGCGCCACAACTACTGAGCCTGCGTTCTAGAGCCTGCGTGCCACAACTACTGAGACCACATGCCACAACTACTGAAGCCTGTGTACCTAGAGCCCGTGCTCTGCAACGAGAAGCCACCGCAGTGAGAAGCCCATGCACCGGAACAAAGAGTAGCCCCCGCTCACTGCAACTAGAGAAAAGCCCTTGTGCAGCAACAAAGACCCAATGCAGCCAAAAATCAATCAACCAATAAATAAATTTATTTTAAAAAATAAAATGCAAACCTAATTCTACCACTCTTTGGCTAAAGACCCTTCAGTGGCTCCCTATTGCCCTCGTGATAACGTCTAGGATCAAGTCCAAACTCCTTAGCAGGGGCTTTTGGGATCTAGGTCTTGTTGACCTTTCCAGCTCATCTTGGCCATACCTGCTTCTCACATTTATTCTCCAATCATACTCTTGCTCTGGATCAGCAGCAATGGATCCCCTAGGATCCTATTGGAAATGTGGAATCTCAGCCTTCTGCAGATTTCCTGCATTAGAATCAGCATTTCAGCAAGATCACTAGGTGATGCTCATGAGTGTTCAAGTTTGGGTAGTGCTGCTTTATAGCACTGTGCTTATTTCCTCTGGGGCTTTTACACATTCTGCTTCCTCTGTCTTATTGTCCTTCTCCTGCTTTAGATGTTTAACACCGTTCTGCAGCACTCAACAGGGAAAACTTCTCTGACTGGTGAAACCTGGGTTGGAGGCTTTTGTCTGTTACTCCAAACATGGCACTTACTCCTTTGGACTGTAATGACCTTTTTACTCCTTTTTCATTCCCATTAAACATTGGTCTTCTATTCTGGTTGTATTTTACAGTCAAACTGAGAACCTAAAAACAAAAAAAGAAAATACAGATTCATGGGTCCTGCCCCTAGAGATTTTGGTTTTAACTGGTTTGAGTAAGGCCTAGACACTGGTAATTTTAAAAAGTGTCCCAGATAATTATAATGTGGAGCCAATTCAGAACCACCACACTAGGCTTTAAGCTCTGTGAAGACAGGGATTGTGTCTTATTCACTGTTGTATTCCCAGAGCCTACCACAGTGCCAGATACATAAACTGTACTTGTGAATAATTGTTGCCCCTATTTTCTCAGGCTATATGGTATCAGCTTTGTGTTGCAAATACCATCCTACCTTATACCAAACCCCTCTCAGATATGTTAGCAGCTGGGCAGCCCATTCATCTCAATAAACCAAGGAGCCATTTCTTTCTTTCTTTCTTCCTTTCTTCCCTTCTCTTTCTTTCTCTCTCTCTCTCTCTCTTTTTCTTTCTTTCTTTCTTTCTCTCTCTCTCTTTCTTTCTTTCTTTCCTTCCTCCTCCCTCCCTCCTTCCTTCCTTCCTTCCTTCCTTTTGTTCTTTCTTTAAAATTTTAATAGAGTTTCTTATTTCTTTATTCGAAGTATAGTTAACTTACAAAGTTGTGTAAGTTTAAACTATACTGCAAAGTGATTCAGTTTTATATATATATCAAGGAGGCACTTCTTTTTTTTAACATCATTATGGGAGTATATTTGCTTTACAATGGTGTGTTAGTTTCTGCTGTATAACAAAGTGAATCAGCTATACATATACATATATCCCTATATGTCTTCCCTCTTGTGTCTCCCTCCCTCCCACCCTCCCTATCACACCCCTCTAGGTGGTCACAAAGCACCCAGCTGATCTCCCTGTGCTATGTGGCTGCTTCCCACTAGCTATCAGTTTTACATTTGGTAGTGTACACATGTCCATGCCACTCCCTCACTTTATCCCAGTTTACCCTTCCCCCACCCAATATCCTCAAGTCCATTCTCTACGTCTATGTATTTATTCCTGTCCTGCAACTAGTTTCTTCAGAACCTTTTTTTTTTTTTAGATTCCATATATATGTGTTAGCATACGATATTTGTTTTTCTCTTTCTCACCTACTTCACTTTGTATGACAGACTCTACGACCATCTACCTCACTACAAATAACTCAATTTCGTTTCTTTTATGGCTGAGTAATATTCCATTCTATATATGTGCCACATCTTTACCCATTCATCTGTCGATGGACACTTAGGTTGCTTCCATGTCCTGGCAATTGTAAATAGAGATGCAATGAATATTGTGGTACATGACTCTTTTTGAATTATGGTTTTCTCAGGGTATATGCCCAGTAGTGGGATTGCTGGGTTGTAGGGTAGTACTATTTTTAGTTTTTTAAGACATCTCCATACTTTTCTCCATAGTGGCTGTATCAATTTACATTCCCACCAACAGTGCAAGAGGGTTTCCTTTTCTCCACACCCTCTCCAGCATTTGTTGTTTGTAGATTTTTTGATGAAGGCCATTCTGACTTGTGTGAGGTGATATCTCATTGTAGTTTTGATTTGCATTTCTCTAATGATTAATAATGTTGAACATTCTTTCTTGTGTTTTTTGGAAATCTGTATATCTTCTTCAGAGAAATGTCTGTTTAGGTCTTCTGCCCATTTTTGGATTGGGTTGTTCGTTTTTTTTGATATTGAGCTGCATGGGCTGCTTGTAAATTTTGGAGATTAGTCCTTTGTCAGTTGCTTCATTTGCAAATATTTTTTCCCATTTTGGGGGTTGTCTTTTCTTTTTGTTTATGGTTTCCTTTGCTGTGCAAAAGCTTTTAAGTTTCATTAACTTCCATTTGTTTATTTTTGTTTTTATTTCCATTTTTCTAGGTGGGTCAAAAAGGATCTTCCTGTGACTTATGTCATAGAGTGTTCTGCCTATGTTTTCCTCCAAGAGTTTGATAGTGTCTGGCCTTACTTTAGGTCTTTAATCCATTTTGAGTTTACTTTTGTGTAGGGTGTTAGGGAGTGTTCTAATTTCATTCTTTTACATGTAGCTGTCCAGTGTTCCCAGCACCACTTATTAAACAGGCTGTCTTTTCTCCATTGTATATTCTTGCCTCCTTTATCAAAATTAAGGTGACTATATATGCATGGGTTTATCTCTGGGCTTTCTATCCTGTTCCACTAATCTATATTTCTGTTTCTGTGCCAGTACCATACTGCCTGGATTACTGTAGCTTTGTAGTATAGTCTGAAGTCAGGGAGCCTGATTCCTCCAGCTCCATTTTTCTTTCTCAAGATTGCTTTGCCTATTTGGGGTCTTCTGTGTTTCCATACAAATTGTGAAATTTTTTGTTCTTGTTCTGTGAAAAATGCCAGTGGTAGTTTGATAGGGATTCAGTTGAATAGGTAGATTGCTTTGGGGAGTATAGTCATTTTCACAATGTTGATTCTTCCAATCAATTAACATGGTATATCTCTCCATCTATTTGTATCATCTTTAATTTCTTTCATCAGTGTCTTATAGTTTTCTACATATAGGTCTTTTGTATCCTTAGGTAGGTTTATTCCTAGGTATTTTATTCTTTTTGTTGCAGTGGTAAGTGGGAGTGTTTCCTTAATTTCACTTTCAGATTTTTCATCATTAGTGTATAGGAATGCAAGAGATTTCTGTGCATTAATTTTGTATCCTGCTACTTTACCAAATTCATTGATTAGCTCTAGTACTTTTCTGGTAGAATCTTTAGGATTCTCTATGTATAGTATCATGTCATCTGCAAACAGTGACAGTTTTACTTCTTCTTTTCCAATTTGGATTCCTTTTATTTCTTTTTCTTCTCTGATTGCTGTGGCTAAAACTTCCAAAACTATGTTGAATAATAGTGGTGAGAGTGGGCAACCTTGTCTTATTCCTGATCTTAGTGGAAATGGTTTCAGTTTTTCACCACTAAGGACGACGTTGGCTGTGGGTTTGTCATATATGGCCTTATTATGTTGAGGTAAATTCCCTTTATACCTACTTTCTGGAGGGTTTTTTTTTATCTCAGATGGGTGTTGAATCTTGTCAAAAACTTTCTCTGCATCTATTGAGATGATCATATGGTTTTACTCCTTCGATTTGTTAATATGGTTTATCACATTGATTGATTTCCGTATATTGAAGAAACCTTGCATTCCTGGAATAAACCCCAGTTGATCATGGTGTATGATCCTTTCAATGTGCTGTTGGATTCTGTTTGCTAGTATTTTGTTGAGGAGTTTTGCATCTATGTTCATCAGTGTTATTGGCCTGTAGTTTTCTTTCTTTGTTACAATCTTGTCTGGTTTTGGTATCAGGGTGATAGTGGCCTTGTAGAATGAGTTTGGGAGCGTTCCTCCCTCTGCTATATTTTGGAAGAGTTTGAGAAGGATAGGTGTTAGCTCTTCTCTAAAAGTTTGATAGAAGTCGCCTGTGAAGCCATCTGGTCCTGAGCTTTTGTTTGTTAGAAGATTTTTAATCACAGTTTCAATTTCAGTGCTTGTGATTGGTCTGTTCATATTTTCTAAATCTCTCATGATCTTTTGTATTTCTGCAGTGTCAGTTGTTACTTCTCCTTTTTCATTTCTAATTCTATTGATTTGAGTCTTCTCCCTTTTTTCCTTGATGAGTCTGGCTAATGGTTTATCAATTTTGTTTATCTTCTCAAAGAACCACCTTTTAGTTTTATTGATCTTTGCTATCGTTTCCTTCATTTCTTTTTCATTTATTTCTGATCTGATTTTTATGATTTCTTTCCTTCTGCTAACTTTGGGGTTTTTTTGTTCTTCTTTCTCTAATTGCTTTAGGTGCAAGGTTAGGTTGTTTATTCGAGATGTTTCCTGTTTCTTAAGGTAAGATTGTATTGCTATAAACTTCCCTCTTAGAACTGCTTTTGCTGCATCCCATAGGTTTTGTGTCATCCTGTCTCCATTGTCATTTGTTTCTAGGTATTTTTTTATTTCCTCTTTGATTTCTTCAGTGATCACTTCGTTATTAAGTAGAGTATTGTTTAGCCTCCATGTGTTTGTATTTTTTACAGATCTTTCCCTGTAATTGATATCTAGTCTCATAGCGTTGTGGTTGGAAAAGATACTTGATACAATTTCAATTTTCTTAAATTTACCAAGGCTTGATTTGTGACCCAAGATATGATCTATCCTGGAGAATGTTCCATGAGCGCTTGAGAAAAATGTGTATCCTGTTGCTTTTGGATGGAATGTCCTATAAATATCAATTAAGCCCATCTTGTTTAATATATCATTTATTTTTATTTATTTATTTTTTTAAACAGTTACTTATTTTTTTAAAATTTATTTATTTATTTTTGGCTGTGTTGGGTTTTTGTTTCTGTGTGAGGGCTTTCTCTAGTTGTGGCAAGCATGGGCCACACTTCATCGCGGTGCGCGGGCCTCTCACTATCGTGGCCTCTCTTGTTGCGGAGCACAGGCTCCAGACACGCAGGCTCAGTAGTTGTGGCTCACGGGCTTAGTTGCTCCGCGGCATGTGGGATCCTCCTGGACCACGAATCGAACCCGTGTCCCCTGCATTAGCAGGCAGATTCTCAACCACTACACCACCAGGGAAGCCCTAATGTATCATTTAAAGCTTGTGTTTCCTTATTTATTTTCATTTTGGATGATCTGTCCATTGGTGAAAGTGGGGTGTTAAAGTCCCCTGCTATGAACGTGTTACTGTCGATTTCCCCTTTTATAGCTGTTAGTATTTGCCTTATGTATTGAGGTACTCCTATGTTGGGTACATAAATATTTACAATTATTATATCTTCTTCTTGGATTGATCCCTTGATCATTATGTAGTGTCCTTCTTTGTCTCTTCTAATAGTCTTTATTTTAAAGTCTGTTTTGTCTGATATGAGAATTGCTACTCTAGCTTTCCTTTGTTTTCCATTTGCATGGAATATCTTTTTCCATCCCCTTACTTTCACTCTGTATGTATCTCTATGTCTGAAGTGGGTCTCTTGTAGACAGCATATATATGGGTCTTGTTTTTGTATCCATTCAGCCAGTCTGTGTCTTTTGGTGGGAGCGTTTTATCCATTTACATTTAAGGTAATTATCAATATGTATGTTCCTATTCCCATTTTCTTAATTGTTTTGGGTTCGTTATTGTAGGTCTTTTCCTTCTCTTGTGTTTCTTGCCTAGAGAAGTTCCTTTAGTCTTTGTTGTTAAGCTGGTTTGGTGGTGCTGAACTCTCTCAGCTTTTGCTTGTCTGTAAAGGTTTTAATTTCTCCATCAAATCTGATGAGATCCTTGCTGGGTAGAGTAATCTTGATTGCAGGTTTTTCTCCTTCATCACTTTAAATATGTCCTGCCAGTCCCTTCTGGCTTGCAGAGTTTCTGCTGAAAGATCAGCTGTTAACCTTATGGGGATTCCCTTGTGTGTTATCTGTTGTTTTTCCCTTGCTGCTTTTAATATGTTTTCTTTGTATTTAATTTTTGACAGTTTGATTAATATGTGTCTTGGTGTATTTCTCCTTGGATTTATCCTGTATGGGACTCTCGGTGCTTCCTGGACTTGATTAACTATTTCCTTTCCCATATTAGGGAAGTTTTCAACTATAATCTCTTCAAATATTTTCTCAGTCCCTTTCTTTTTCTCTTCTTCTTCTGGGACCCCTATAATTCGAATGTTGGTGCATTTAATGTTGTCCCAGAGGTCTCTGAGACTGTCCTCAGTTCTTTTCATTCTTTTTTCTTTATTCTGCTCTGCAGTAGTTATTTCCACTATTTTAGCTTCCAGGTCACTTGTTCGTTCTTCTGCCTCAGTTATTCTGCTATTGATCCCTTCTAGAGTATTTTTAATTTCATTTATTGTGTTGTTCATCGTTGCTTGTTTCATCTTTATTTCTTCTAGGTCCTTGTTAAATGTTTCTTGCATTTTGTCTATTCTATTTCCAAGATTTTGGATCATCTTTACTATCATTATTCTGAATTCTTTTTCAGGTAGACTGCCTATTTCCTCTTCATTTGTTAGGTCTGGTGGGTTTTTATCTTGCTCCTTCAACTGCTGTGTGTTTTTCTGTCTTCTCATTTTGTTTATCTTACTGTGTTTGGGGTCTCCTTTTCGCAGGCTGCAGGTTTGTAGTTCCCGTTGTTTTTGGTGTCTGTCCCCAGTAGCTAAAGTTGGTTCAGTGGGTTGTGTAGGCTTTCTGGTGGAGGGGACTAGTGCCTGTGTTCTGGTGGATGAGGCTGGGTCTTGTCTTTCTGGTGGGCAGGTCCATGTCTGGTGGTGTGTTTTGGGGTGTCTGTGGACTTATGATTTTAGGCAGCCTCTCTGCTAATGCGTGGGGTTGTGTTCCTGTCTTGCTAGTTGTTTGGCATAAGGTGTCCAGCACTGTAGCTTGCTGGTCGTTAAGTGAAGCTGGGTGCTCGTGTTGAGATGGAGATCTCTGGGAGATTTTCACCATTTGATATTATGTGGAACTGGAAGGTCTCTTGTGGACCAGTGTCCTGAAGTTGGCTCTCCCACCTCAGGGGCACAGCACTGACTCCTGGCTGCAGCACCAAGAGCCTTTAATCCACACGGCTCAGAATAAAAGGGAGAAAAAGTAGAAAGAAAGAATTGATAGAAGAAAGAAAGAAAGGAGGGAGGGAGGGAGGGAGGGAGGCAGGGCGGGAGGAAGGAAGGAAGGAAGGAGGGAAGGAAGGAAAAAAGACAGAAAGAAGATAAAGTCAAATAAAATAAAGTAAGATAAAATAAAATAAAGTTATTAAAATAAAAAAAATTATTAAGAAAAAAAATTAAAAACAAAAAACGGATGGATAGAACCCTAGGACAAATGGTAGAAGCAAAGCCATACAGACAAAATCTCACACAGAAGCATACACATACACAGTCACAAAAAGAGGAAAAGGGGAAAAAATCATAAACCTTGCTCTCAAAGTCCACCTCAGTTTGGGATGATTCGTTGTCTATTCATGTATTCCACAGATGCAGGGTACATCAAGTTGATTGTGGAGCTTTAATCCGCTGCTTCTGAGGCTGCTGGGAGAGATTTCCCTTTCTCTTCTTTGTTCTCACTGCTCCCGGGTTTCAGCTTTGGATTTGGCCCCGCCTCTGCGTGTAGGTCGCCGGAAGGCGTCTGTTCTTCGTTCAGACAGGACAGGGTTAAAGGAGCAGCTGCGTCGTGGACTCTGTCTCACTCAGGCCAGGGGGAGGGAGGGGCACGGAGTGTGGGGTGAGCCTGCGGCGGCAGAGGCCAGCGGGACGTTGCACCAGCCTGAGGCGCGCCGTGTGTTCTCCCGGGGAAGTTGTACCTGGATCCCAGGACCCTGGCAGTGGCGGGCTGCACAGGCTCCCCAGAAGGGGGGTGTGGAGAGTGACCTGTGCTCGCACACAGGCTTCTTGGTGGTGGCAGCAACAGCCTTAGCGTCTTATGCCCATCCCTGGGGTCCGCGCTTTTAGTCGTGGCTCATTCCCGTCTATGGAGCTCCTTTAAGCAGCGCTCTTAATCCCTTCTCCTCACGCACCAGGAAACAAACAGGGAAGAAAAAGTCTCTTGCCTCTGTGGCAGGTCCAGACTTTTCTCCGTACTCCCTCCCAGCTAGCCGTGGTGCTAGCTGGGAGGGAGTACGGAGGCTGCAGGCTGGAGGCTGCAGGCTGGAGGCTGCAGGCTGCAGGCTGTGTTCACGCCGCCAACCCCAGTCCTCTCCCTGCACTCCGACTGAAGCCCGAGCCTCAGCTCCCAGCCCCGCCCACCCCGGCGGGTGAGCAGACAAGCCTCTGGGGCTGGTGAGTGCCGGTCAGCCCTGATCCTCTGTGCGGGAATCTCTCCGCTTTGCCCTCCGCAGCCCTGTTGCTGTGCTCTCCTCCGCGGCTCCGAAGCTTACCCCCTCTGCCACCCGCAGTCTCCGCCCGTGAAGGGGCTTCTACTGTGTGGAAACCTTTCCTCCTTCACAGCTCCCTCCCACTGGTGCAGGTCCCGTCACTATTCTTTTGTCTCTGTTTTTTCCTTTTTCTTTTGCCCTACCCAGGTACGTGGGGAGTTTCTTGACTTTTGGGAGGTCTGAGGTCTTCTGCCAGCGTTCAGTAGGTGTAGGAGTTGTTCCACGTGTAGATGTATTTCTGGTGTATATGTGGGGAGGAAGGTGATCTCCACGTCTTACTCTTCCGCCATCTTGAAGCTCCTCCAGGAGCCATTTCTTGAGGAAAGAACATAAGCTAGCGTTTGAAACCTATCTCTAATCATCCCTGTATTCTGTTCTTGAGCCAGTTTGAGGCAAATATAATGAAGCAGGTTCATATAATTTGGTGCTAATAGGCACACTGTTTTAATACACTGTCTCCACACACAATTTCCACAAAGGAAAGCCACTAATTCTTTGTTTATAAACCTCTTGGGTCCGGAGAATTCACAGTAGTGAGGATGTTGATGAGATCAACACAACCATAACAAGCAGGTTTTCTAAAAGTTGACCATAGTTTTAAGGGAAATTAAAAAATACATTTGGGGAGAATTTTCTCAATTTACACCCTACTTTTTAAAATTGAAGTGACTTCTTAAAAAACCGTCCTCATAATATCTTATACTTATGTAGTGTTTTATATTTTAGAAGTAATTTCATATACATAATCTCATTCCGAGCTGTCCCATATTATAGATGAGGAAGGTAAGGCCCAGAAAATGTGGATAACCTGCCCCAAATAAAACACCAAGCTAGAGGCAAAGCCAGACCACCACCCAAATCTCCTGGTTACAAGTTCAATGCTTTTTCTTTTTTTACATTGTATGTGGATCCTGACATTTTCTAGGAACTTCTTTTTGATTTTTGCCGTCAATATAGTGAATTCTGATGAAATAAACGGACTATGTATATTTGGGCTGGAAGCCCTGCCTCACAGCCTCCTAACAGTGACATCAGGCAGCGGGTAGGGTGATTAAGAGCATGGTTTGATTCTAGCACCAGACTGCCTGGACTTGCAATACTGGCTCTTCCACTTGCTTACTGTGCGGCCTTGGGCAAGTGCTTCAGTTTCACAGCCTGTAAAAGAGTGATAACAATGTGACCTACTTCATAGAATTGCTGTGGGATTAAGTGAGTTACTATTTGTAAAGCATTTTGAACCATGCCTGGGCACAAGGTAAGTGTGATGTAAATCTTTTTAAAATAAAAATCTGGTTCAATCCTATTATTTTATACCCAAAGTCCTTTTTCAAATCACATATTGTCATGACCCATATTCAATTTTCATTAAGTATATTTTACTGGATATCATTTACATGTAGTACTATAGAAAAGAAATAGTATGATTGATAGGCTTCTCTCTGTCCTTGAGGAGTTTACAGTCTGTAGAGAGATGGAACAAAGTACATAAAAGAGCCCGGAAAGAGCACTTCCTTGTTTGTTACTGTAGCAAATATGAGGAGGGAGACCAAAGGCTCTGTGGCTGTTAGGTTTCCAAAGTAGGATTCTTGTTTCAAAGAATCATTATGTTCCAACCAATAACTTGCTTTCTTAAGTCCTGCGTCATAAACTCCAGTGGGCTTGTCAGGCGCTGGGAGAGTGTGTGGAGGGAAGGAGCAGCAGCCCCTTCTTGCTGAAGGGCCACTCAGAGCCACAGCCTGGTCTTCCATCCTACTTCTCCGTCTCTGGGACACTATTCAAGGGTCCAAAGCTTGAAATAGGGGCCAACAATGAAACTGTTCACCTACCCCAAATTTTTTGTCCCTTATATTCAAAGTGAGAGAGGCCAAGCCTCTAGTTGCCCAAGAAAGCAGTGATGCCAAGTCAATTAGCAGAATTTCTAGGGCATAGAACTACTATTACTTTCCCACTATGAAAAGTTAGTAATGAAAATTAATTTCCCTTCCTCTCTGTAACCCTTTGTAATTAATATCATCCTTTTGGGGGATTTCTGAGGAGGATGTACGCCTGTGGCTTGGAATTGTCTGTGCAAAGCTAGCTGAAATATTTAGGGACTGAGTTTGCGTTGTGGCCTAAATATCTGCCTTCTGTATTAGTTGAACTAGATAGAACTATCTATTGATTGATATGTACTGACCGACAGATAGAACTAACTAAATACATAAAAGGTAATAGGTCACTGATACTATGTGGTCCTACATAACTTAGGTGCTGTAATATTTTTCAAAAACTTGATGCAAAACTTGAAAACCAGGGAAACAAAGTTAATTTTGTTATTGCTGTTTTAGAATTAAATGTACTGTGACATTACCCAGGCAGGCTCACAAACATTTATAATTGTTTTAGTCCCATATTTCTGTGACAGCTTAATCCATAAATATTAAAAAGACACTTAAAGTATCTTTATACTTAAAACATTAAAATATAAATTCTTTATTCTTTAACATGGAGATGACAAGATGAGTGCCTTGTCATCTCCACATTAAATTTTGTTCATACCAATTAAATAATTTAGGTGCTATCTGAATAAAGACCTTGGTCTAAATGTCTATTTGGTAGAAAATTCCGTGACAGAAAATTCAGATTGATGGGTTCTATTGGTATTCAGAAAATGATATTCCTGTAGCCTCAAAAATCAAAGGTTAAGAATCACATTTGCATCAGTTCACACCAACTAGGATGGCTATAATTGAAAAAAAGGAAAATAATAGGTGTTGGTGAGGGTATGGAGAAACTAGAACTTTTGTACATTGCTGATGAGAATGCAACATGGTACAGCTGTTGTGGAAAAAAGTGGCAATTCCTCAAAAACTTAAACATAGAATTGCCACGTGACCCAGCAATTCAAAATAATTGAAAATAAAGACTCAAACAGACACTTGTACACCAGTGTTCATGGTAGCATGATTCACAATAGCCAAAAGGTGGAAACAGCTCAGATGTCTCTCAACAGAAGAATGGATAAACAAAATGTGGTATATACATATAACAGAATATTATTTAGCCATAAAAAGAATGAAGTTCTGATACATGTTACAACATGGATGAACCTTGAAAACATTATGCTACGTTAAATAAGCCAGACACAAAAGGAGAAATATTGTATGATTCCACTTACGTGGAATATCTTGAATAGCAAATTCATAGAGATAGAAAGCAGATTGGAGGATATGAGGAGCTAGGGGAAGGGGCGGGGGGTAGGGGCGTGAAAGAGGAGTTATTGCTTAATGCGTAGTTTCTCTTTTGGGTGATAAAAATTTTGGAAATGGATAGTGGTGATGGTTGCAAAATATTGTGAATTTAGGTCATGCCACTAAAATGTACAATGAAAAATGGTGTTATATATATTTTACCACAACGAAAGTAAAAAAAAAAAATCACATTTGCAACATCACCCATCACATTTTACAGCCCTTATAATATTCATAGATCTAACTATAATACAGCCCAGGTGTCTCTCTAATATAGGGATTATATTATACAAGAGTTGAGGGTCTGTCTCTGGTGATATCATTGACTAAGAATCCATTCTTTTCTCTGGGATCCAGAATTTAAATATCGGCTTCTGAATTTAGGTTTTGTGTCCTTTCTCCCGAAGAATCTTCACTGAATGTTGACTCAAAAAGAGCAAGAACAGACTTCTTGAAAACCTTTCTGAAGTTCTCCCCAGTAAATAGGTAGAGTGTGGGAGAAAAGACAGTATTGAAAGACGTAGTTATCACTGTGAGTATCAGAGTCAACTGGAAAAGTAGTGATCTGTCCTTAGTGAGAATTAAACCTTGGTATACATGGTAGGGCATCCAACACACAAAGAAAGAGATAACGGCAGTCATCATGACTTTGAAGGGCTTGTTGGATTTGAAGAGGCTCCTCTCTTTCATCTTTTTGGCTACTCTTTCATAACAAAAGGTGATGATGAGGAAAGGCAGAAGGAAGCCCAGCAAGAAGCGGCTGCTGAAACAAGCTACATGAATCCATTTTCTTAATGTTTGCATCTTTTTGCCTTCCCAGTTAGTAGACACAGCATAGTTATTCTGGCAGGTCACTCTTCCTTTATGGTCATCATGTACCTCCCTGAAAACCACATAGGGCATGCTGAGGGCAGTGGCAAATATCCAGACTCCCAAGATGATGCTGGAAACCCAGCGTGGGGTTCGGTGCAGCTGTGACCACACCGGGTGAAGAGCGAGAAGATAACGATCAATGCTGATGGCTGAGAGGAAGAAAACAGAGGCAAACATCCCTGCAGACAAAATGCTATTGAAGACCTTGCATGTGGCCATTCCAAAGCTCCAGTGATTTTCCTGAAGGTAGGAGATGGCCAGAAATGGCAAAAATAATGTTGAAATAAAATAAGAGAGAATGAGATGAAAATATAAGAGAGTATTAACAGTCTTTTTCATTTTGAATTTTAGCACCCATAGGTAGAAACCGTTGGTGATAGTGCCAATTATAAATGATGTGAACAAAAGAAGTGCAACAATCACTTTTGAGGCAGATGTTGGAATGTGAATGCTGTTTCTTATTGAAGTAGAGACATTGAGCAGGTAATCATTAGAGTTGATCAGATCCATAATTGGAATGAGAAACTGAAAATAACAACAAAAAAGAAGCAAAAGAAATGGTTAAATATAGAAATTAATATAGTAATTTTTGCATATTCATAGTCAAAATGACAATATTTTTAAAATGACAAACAATATTTTTACAATAATGCAAATCAGATATTTTTCTTTTATTTTGTGTGAGGAATTAAGATCAGATTAATTTGGGCATCAAAAATAGAAATACTACAGATGCAATGAAATTAATGTGAAATAGAAATAAGTTTGGAATATTCTCACTTCGTTAAGTAATTAATTTAGGCAGCTAAAAATATCCTATTTAGGGAATTCTCTGGCAATCCAGTGGTTAGGACTACACGCTTCCACTGCATGGGGCACGAGTTTTATCCCAGGTCGGGTAATTAAGATCCCTTGTGGGGCTTCCCTGGTGGTGCAGTGGTTGAGAGTCCACCTGCCGATGCAGGGGACACGGGTAAAAAAGATCCCATGTGCCACCTTGGCTCAGCCAAAAAAAACCCCCAAAAACTTCTATTTAGACATTAACCAGAAGTCTGACCCTTCTTGATGGGCACAGATTCTTGAATAAGTCAGTGAAGAATCAGTTTTACTTGACTAAGACTTGGTCAAGGCAATGTTAATAACGAAATTGAATAACAAAAATGACAACAATGGCTGTAAGTTAGTAATCATAGGGAGCTATAATTAGATTTCTCCATGAGCTAATTATATATAGTAAATGCTATTACCTAGTATCCTAACACTCAGCACATAACAGTAAGAACTGATATTCATACAGGAGCCCTTCGGCACCGTAAGATTGTGAAGTACCTTCAAAATCATCAATGAAAGAGGAAAGTGTATGGTAGAATATAGCAGTAGTTCTTTCTTACTTGGGGAGGGGAAAGACAGAGAGGAGTCAAGGAACTGATATTTATCCAGTACTTGTTGTATGCAGGAAACTTCATATAAAAATAATTTCTTTTTTTCCATACAAAGGCAAATGTTTAAACAGAGGAGAAAGTGAGGCTTACAGGGGTTAAATTTCATATTCAACATCTCCCACCACACCTCCACTGTGGCAGGTGGGGAACCCAATAAATGTTTTATGTTATTTCTTTGAAAACTGGTAATTCATGTGTAGTGTATTTTGATAACGCTCCATGAAATGGAGTATTTGATTATCCAAAATATCCCATTTCTTGAATAACTGCTCCTATAGTATTGAAAATATAAATGTGAGAATATTTTGGAAAATAGCTATTATAACAGAGTCACATCAACAAACTGTTTTTTGATAAATTGGATAAAGCAATGGAAATTACTAATGATTTTGTTCACTAATCAAAAACATCCTAAGAATATACAGAGAGAAGAAATAAAATAATTGCTATTGAAACCATAACAACCTTAATTCTGCTGGCTAAGGGAGTTGCAAAAATTTCCCCCGAAGTAGAAAAATGGTTCTCTTCAGGAAGATATCTTGGTAGTCTGTTTGGGAATAAAAAGTGAAGTTTTGGGACATGTAATGGATAGGCAATGATTAGTGAAAGAGTGGGAGCCCAAGGAAGAGGCTGGGTGAAGGTCCTGGGACCATGAGAAGAGGGGGAGGAGGGAGGATGGTCTTCAGAGAGGGGCCCCAGGAAAACACAGCAGGAGGCAAGGAGGCTTGCAGAGGAGGAAGGGTCAATGAGATATTGAGAAGCAGAGATGACACGGGATTTAAAATAAGGAATGTCTAATATTTAATTTGAATCCATTTGTTATGGTTTGACATGGTGTAATGTCTCCCTTAACCTCATTAATCACAACTTCTTGTGTTGGTGGTTGCTCTGGGGAATGGAAAGAAAAGAGCTTGTGTTCCCTATTTGGGAAGGAGTAGGATGGAGAGAAGAGGCCAGTAGCGGGAGGTGAGATGTTAATGAGATGATATGGTGGAAACTGTATAGACATTGGGGCTTGAGTAGACAAGGAGAAACAAAATCCCACGGAGGATTTCTGATACTGTGTGTGTATGGCCTGTGTGTGTCTATTTGTGTGTGTATATGTGTGTGCGTGTGTGTGTGTGTCTGTAGTCTGTCCATATATCTGTGGTGCATTTGTGTGTATGTATGTGCATATACGGTGTGTGTCTCTGTGGCGTGTGTGTATCTCTAGTGTGTGTATAAATTCATGGGGTGTGTGTGGAGCTGTGTGTGTGTGTATCTGTGATCTGTGCAAGTGTGGTGTATTTGTGTGTGGTCTCTGTGGTATCTGCGGTCTGTGTGTATCTATCTGTGCAGTGTGTATACGTGTAGTGTTTGTATGTCTGGGTGTGTGTGTGTATGTGTATGGTCTCTCTGTGTATGTGCATACGAGAAACTGAATTATAGGGAAGATTTTATTAAAAATTGTGTGGCTGAGCTCTGTATAGAAGGGCATCTGAAAGTAATGCAGGACTTGAGCAAAAGCAACACTGGTAGTCGTTCTGAAGAGCGTATAAAGCTTCCTAAGAACTTTGATTTATTGCACATGACCAGGAGATTTCTTCATCCTTAAACATCTTTTAAAACACTTTTGAAGTACTTGCTTATAAATTAGTGGGGCAGAACTGGGGCTCTGGCATTCCACAGAAGTGGGTTTCGATCCTACCTCTACCACTTAAACAGCTCTGTGATTTTGGACTCTTAACTCTGAGCCCCTTTCACCTTGTAAACCCCGGTGACTTTTTATGAGGACTAAGTGAGATAATGTACATGAACCACTTAGCTCCCTTCATGGCACATATTAGGCATTCAGGAACTTTTTACCCCTTAGTTTGCTCAACTTGTTTTGGTTTTATTTGGCCGCATTGGGTGGCATGCGGGATCTTAGTTTGCCCGACCAGGGATCGAACCCTCGAAGCCACACCCCCTGAGGTGAAATCGTGGATTCTTAACCATTGGACCACCAGGGAAGTCCCCTCGATTTGTTATATTAAGGCTAGCAAGAGCCTCATTTTGCCCTTTTAATGTCATATTTCTTTCCTTCCCAAAGCCCCCTACTGAATTCTAGAGTACCACCAGGGATTTCTGAAAAAATCTAAATGTTCATCTATAGGGGCAGAGGCTGTCAGATTTAGAGTTATTTTGAAACCTTGCTATAGTGACAGCTTTGGCACAAGTGGCTTTCAGGAAGACCCCTCCTGGGCTTGGGGACATCGAGCTACTATGGGGGAGGGAACCACAAGAACCTCGGGAAACTGATCTGGAGAAAGCCTAGAGAATCTATGCAGATGATAGCTGTAGGATAAAGCTGCTTGCTCAGGAATCTTACCTTGGAGTTATATCTTCATGCCAGATGGTCTTGGGAAGGCCAGAGAGACTCTATATCAGCAATCTCCTCTCCAGGGACAGAGGCAAAAGTCAGTGACACTTTGCCTTCATCTCATCTGCCTTTCTTCTTGCTGATGCTACTCCCCAGCCTCGAGCCTACTATTTAAATATTCAGTGACTTCTTGTTGTTTCCCTGTTCCTTTTTCTGCGGAATGTGTGCTATAGAGGCGTAGGTAGAGAGATGAGTACTTCTTCAAATCATTTCTCCATTTCAAGGAAAGATTACAAAAATTCCATAAACAAAGTTATTCTATTTAAGTTATTCTGTTTAAGTGCTGTTACTCCATAACAAAGCTTGTTTCCAGTGTTAAAACACTGATTAAAAATTACCTTCTCATATTTGGTCATTCCACCAGGCACCCACTCTGCCTCGATTCTAGCATGTTTGTTAGCATATGGATGCATGGTGTTGGGTACATAGGGAAGTAGTAAATATCAAGCATGGAAAAAATAAAATTTGGAAATCAGCTACCTAATCCTGCTGGAGAGAAAATGATCAGAAAGGAGAACTCAAATATCGAGTTTCACAGTGAAATGGAATGTATTATAACAGGCCCAAAACTAATCTTATTTAGTTTGGGAAGATGAAGACTGACGGGCAGAATGATCTGCATTTGTGCAGTTGTTGAGAATGGCTGGAAAGAGCACAGAATTGGTTACCATATCCTAGAAGACAATCACATTATAAGAAAATCCTACAACACAGGTAACACATTTATGAATTGACTGAGCCCTGCATTTTCTATTTTCCTCTCTCTAATCCACCTCTGAAATTTTTAGGATCAGACTCTGTGCTGACCTCCGTGTCCTGATTTCTTTCCTGCTTGCTTTCCTCTTCATCTCTGCACCACCAATGGAGAAAATACATCAAAACTGCTGTGTGGCTCAGCAGTGAAGCTCAGGAATCTGTTATTTAGGTTAGACTTAGAATTTTAAAGCTTTCATTGCTACTGTAGCTTTTAAAAAATAGGCTTAAATTTTAGTTCTTAATTCATTTGGGGCTATGACCTTCAACCTAAGAACTGATCTTCTTTGCTTCAAGTTAAGGATAAGTTTTCAAACTTGCTACTGCCTTTTAAAAGCAATTTCTTGCCAGGTTTTCATACCCTTTGAGCTAATTCACAGACTTGGAACAACCTGAGATATTATTTGATCCAAACCCACTAATTTTGAAGATGAGCAAAGTGACACTTAGAGAGGTTAAGTGATTCACAGTAGGTTTTCACCAAGAAAAGAACCAAGGGCTTCTTCAGCCGCCCTGTACTATTTCATTGGTGCAAAAAGGGATTTGGATCAGGTTCTTCTTCCTCCCTCCTCCCCCTTATATTTCCAAACTCTACAACTAGTAAATTTTGTAAATAACAAATATATTTTGGACTAGTGTTTAATTCCCTACCCCCACCCTCCACCAAAATATGCACAAGGGCTAGTACCACAATTAGATAGCCTAAAATTTTGTTCTTCCATTACTCCCCTCAGAAATACTCTCACTAGTGAGTATTTTTATCTAATAGGTAATTAAACCAATGGTATTAACTCTGTTGAGAAAGACGTAGACTGTTTGAGGAAGGAGCTTCTCTTCTGTGGCTTTGGTGATATGACTCCATTCATTGTACTTTTCATATTTCAAGATAAGTGCAGTGGTTTCAAGAGAAGAATTCATGGAAATGGAAACTGTTTTATGTGGTTTGGATGTGATCACAGTATGAAACAGATAGAAATGCAGAAGCAGATAGAGTTGCAAAATCAAATGCTTGAAAGTCTAGGAACTCACAGATGCATGTAATTTTAGAGCTAGAGGGGACCGAGCAGTTAACTTCATCTAATTCCTGGTGCTATAGGTGAAGAGACTAAGACCCATCGAGATATCTGAGAACTTGTCCTACATTCCATTATTAGTTAATAAAAGATTTGGGCAGAAATAATGTACACTAAAAATACTAATGAACTGCTTATAGGCACTATATTGATTGCACAAACAGTATAGGATAGAAAACAAAACTATAGATATAAATTCTACCTCTTTTACTTACCATATATATAACATCTCTAAGTCTCAGTTTCCTCATTTGTGAATGTAAAAAAACGAAAGAAAACACCACTCCTGAGTATTCTTTTGAGGATTAATAATTATTACTAAATATTATTAAGAATTATTAATAATAATTATTTGATACTATAAGTAAGGACTTAGTGCCTGGCACATGGTAGGTATTAAATACATGATAGTTAGTATTAATATGTAAGCTGTATCAGAGAACACTAGCAAGCCCGGTGGGCTGGAGCAAATCTCCAGGCAGTGCAATTCAAGAAACATTTATTGAGTATTTATTTATTAAAAATTTTTTTATATCTTTATTGGAGTATAATTGCTTTACAATGTTGCATTAGTTTCTGTTGTACAACAAAGTGAATGAGCTATAAGTATACATATATCCCCATATTCCCTCCCTCTTGAGCCTCCCTCCCATCCTCCCTATCCCACCTGTCTAGGTCATCACAAAGCATTGAGCTGATCTCCCTATACTACGCAGCACCTTCCCACTAGCCATCCATTTTACATTTGGTAGTGTATATACGTCAATGCTACTCTCTCACTTCATCCCAGCTTCCCTGTCCCCCACGTGTCCTCAGGTCTGTTCTCTATATGTGCATCTATATTCCTTCCCGGCCACTAGGTTCATCAGTACTGTTTTTTAAGATTCCATATAAGATTCCATATATTTCTCTTTCTGACTTACTTCACTCTGTATGACAGTCTTTAGGTCCATCCACCTCACTACAAATACCTCAATTTCATTTCATTTTATGGCTGAGTAATACTCCATTGTATATATGTGCCACATCTTCTTTATGGACATTTAGGTTGCTTCCATGTCCTGGCAACTGTAAATAGTGCTGCAATGAACATTGGTTTATGACTCTTTCTGAATTGTGTTTTTCTCAGGGTATATGCCCAGTAGTGGGATGGCTGGGTCATATGGTAGTTCTGTTTTTAGTTTTTTAAGGCACATCCATACTGTTCTCCATAGTAGCTGTATCAATTTACATTCCCACCAACAGTGCAAGAGGGTTCCCTTTTCTCCACACCCTCTCCAGCATTTACTGTTTGTAGATTTTTTGATGGTGGCCATTCTGACTGGCGTGAGGTGATACCTCATTGTGGTTTTGATTTGTATTTCTCTAATGATTAGTGATGTTGAGCATCTTTTCATGTGTTTGTTGGATATCTGTATATCTTCTTTAGAGAAATGTCTATTTAGGTCTTCTGCCCATTTTTGGATTGGGTTGTTTGGTTTTTTTTTGATACTGAGCTGCATGAGCTGCTTGTATATTTTGGAGATTAATCCTTTGTCAGTTGCTTCGTTTGCAAATATTTTCTTCCATTCTGAGTGTTGTCTTTTCGTCTCGTTTATGGTTTCCTTTGCTATGCAAAAGCTTTTAAGTTTCATTAGCTCCCATTTGTTTATTTTTATTTCCATTTCTCTTGGAGGTGGGTCAAAAAGAATCTTGCTGTGATTTATGTCAAAGAGTGTTCTGCCTATGTTTTCCTCTAAGAATTTTATACTGTCTGGCCTTACATTTAGGTCTTTAATCCATTTTGAGTTTATTTTTGTGTATGGTGTTAGGGAGTGTTCTAATTTCATTCTTTTACGTGTAGCTGTCCAGTTTTCCCAGCAACACTTATTGAAGAGGCTGTCTTTTCTCCATTGTATATTCTTGACTCCTTTGTCAAAGATAAGGTGACCATATGTGTGTGGGTTTATCTCTGGGCTTTCTATCCTGTTCCATTGATCTATATTTCTGTTTTTGTGCCAGTACCATACTGTCTTGATTACTGTAGCTTTGTAGTATATTCTGAAGTCAGGGAGCCTGATTCCTCCAGTTCCGTTTTTCTTTCTCAAGATTGCTTTGGCTATTTGGGGTCTTTTGTGTTTCCATACAAATTGTGAAATTTTGTGTTATAATTCTGTGAAAAATGCCATTGGTAGTTTGATAGGGGTTGCATTGAATCTGTAGATTGCTTTAGGTAGTATAGTCATTTTCACAATGGATTCTTCCAGTCCAAGAACATGGTATATCTTTCCATGTTTGTATCATCTTTGATTTTTTTCATCAGTGTCTTATAGTTTTCTGCATACAGGTCTTTTGTCTCCTAGGTATTTTATTCTTTTTGTTGCAATGGTAAATGGGAATGTTTCCTTAATTTCTCTTTCAGAGTTTTCATCGTTAGTGTACAGGAATGCAAGAGATTTCTGTGCATCAATTTTGCATCCTGCTACTTTACCAAATTAATTGATTAGCTCTAGTAGTTTTCTGGTGGCATCTTTAGGATTCTCTATGTATAGTATCATGTCATCTGCAAACAGTGACAATTTTACTTCTTCTTTTCCAATTTGGATTCCTTTTATTTCTTTTTCTTCTTTGATTTCCGTGGCTAAAACTTCCTAAATTATCTGGAATAATAGTGGTGAGAGTGGGTACCCTTGTCTTGTTTCTGATCTTAGAGGAAATGCTTTCAGTTTTTCACCATTAAGAATGATGTTAGGGGCTTCCCTGGTGGTGCAGTGGTTGAGAGTCAGCCTGCCAATGCAGGGGACACAGGTTCGTGCCCTGGTCTGGGAAGATCCCACATGCGGTGGAGTGGCTGGGCCCGTGACCCATGACCGTTGAGTCTGCGCGTCCAGAGCCTGTGCTCTGCAACGGGCGAGGCCACAGCAGTGAGAGGCCTGCGTACCAAAAAAAAAGAAAAAAAAAAAAAAAAAGAAATATCAGCTAGCACCTAAAGTACTATGCAAAGTATTAAAACATGGAAATGTGATGAGTAACTAAGTGTCTAGTCAAGTGGGGCTGTTGGGAAAGACCTTTCCATAGGTGACATTTAATGGGATTGGAATGACCTAAAGGAGACAACTGTGCAGTGATTAAGAGGAGAGCATTATGCTGTACCTAACTCATTTTTTGTTCCATGTCTGTTTCCTCCTATTGACCCTTTTCTACTTTCTACGTGCTCTCGCTCTCCAAATTGGGTCTCCCCATTTATTAGAATCTTTGGCTCATGACCTTCCAACTTCATGCCACGATTTATGGCTTGGATTCTCCTCCTTGGCTGGGTCCTTGTTGTGATAGCATTCCTGGAAACAGGAATTCATCTTTATTCAGGAGACTCTCTCCTGGGTTCTGTCTGCTCACGGCCTTATTGGATAAGATGTACCACATCAGGCTCCAGATCCTCCCCACGTTTGAGAATTGCAGGTAGGATGTATCTGGAGGAGAGGCAGAAAGTGAGGCTGGGAAGTTGGTCTACGTTTTGATTATGAAAGGACTTGGATTCAGGCTCAGCCTTGGGGGAGAAAGGTTTGGGCTTTGGAGCACAGGTGGAGAGATGGACTTTTGACAGGATGATAGAGTCAAGGGCTTGGATAGATTTGTTTCTCTGCAAACTCAGACTCAACGTAGTCTGCTGAAAGTGAACAGAGGAAGGGTGATGGAAAATAATGAAAATTTAGAATTTCCTATGGAAGTAATAAGAGACACACAAAAAATTATTGAGCTATGTTAAGGGTCTATTTGAGATTAGGGATCATTTATTTGTGGGTTCCCCCTAGGAACGGGGAAAAATACCTCACTGTGCAAAAGTAAAATTATGAGCTACTTACTCTTACATTTACTTCCAGCCTGGGTGTAGAAGAAGCAGATTGTCAAAATATTCTTGGCTGATGGTTTCCATGCTAATACTACCAGGAGAGGAGGCCAGCAGGGTTGAGAATGCTGATAAGAAAGTAGCAGAAGTGATATTTCTAGGGGTTTAAGTAGAATAGGAAAACCACCATGAGTTTGACAGAGGGAGAGAGAGGGTGGAGTTGAGGGACTGGAGGTCTGGTGTAGGCATAGTAGTGTTTATATGAGTATAGAAGACTGTGGTTGAAGTGGGATATTGGAATTTTTAATGTTCAAGGTGTGGCAGTTCTGTTTGATGGTAAAATTTCTAGAGTGTGGCAGAGGAACACAGGTAGTAAAGCAGTCGTTGGAATCAACATCCAGAAACTTCAAATTAAGGTATTGGATGGTCTTTATCCTAAGAGCATTGGAAATCACTGAAAAGTTTTAAGTAAGAAGTGATATGGTTATGGTGGTAGTTTAAAAAGATAGCCTGGGGCTTCCCAGGTGGCGCAGTGGTTAAGAATCCACCTGCCAATTCAGGGGACACGGGTTCGAGCCCTGGTCTGGGAAGATCCCACATGCCATGGAGCAGCTAAGCCCGTGAGCCACAACTACTGAGCCTGCATGCCACAACTACTGAGCCTGCGTGCCACAACTACTGAAGACTGTGCCTAGAGCCCATGCTCCACAACAAGAGAAGCCACAACAATGAGAAGAGTAGCCCCCACTCACCCCAACTAGAGAAAGCCTGCATGCAGCAACGAAGACCCATTGAAGCCAAAAAAAAAAAAAAAAAAAAGATAGCCTGGCTTTTGAGGTGGAGAATGGGTTGCTGAAATGTGAGAGTGACAGTGGGAAGACCAATTATCTCAGTTTGGGTTCAGCCAGAAGTAGACTTAGAGCAAGTAGTTTTTTTTCTGAAATGATCTCAGGAAGCCCTGGTAAGGGGTGGGGAAGGGAGATAGAGATGGACAGAAGCAAATGAAGGGTGAAGTATTAAACAAGATACAGCTGTGGGTAATTAACGCTTAATTCCACTGAGGAACTCTGGGAAACGGTGTAGAACACATACCCCTGGGTTACCTCACCCAAGGGACAAGGAGCTTACCTCACCCAAGGGACAAGGAGCTTGGGTATTTATACACGAATTCCTGTCAATTTTTGGTTTATGGATGCTCCCAGAGGGTGTTAATTTCTTGGTACTTCCTTTTTCACACATACGAGCAGCGTGGGACCCTTTGGCCAGAGAAAGTTTTGAGGTTAAAAGAAAGTAGATCCTGGAAGAGGAAGTTTGGCTAACAAGAACTGACACGGTAATAACACGTAGTTGTGGGTTGGCATCAAAGAGGATCTGCTAAATCTGTTCAAAAGACTATTATGTTAGTCCAGGCAAGAGACAAAGGCAGCTTGGACCAAGTAGTGGTGATGAAGATGGGGGAAAGTGAAAGGATTTAGTAGGTGCATATATACTTATGTGCACATGAGTTTCATGCTTTCCATTTTGTTAACCATATTTGTAAAGATTTTACGTTTCTGATCCCCTTTCAAGGTAAACTGTAAGCTAAAGATATCCCAAGAAGACAGGAATGAAGTCTGACACTCTTACTCCCGATTCAGGTTACTAACTACTGAAAGGCGAAAAATCTAAGGCAGTGCTGTCCAATAGAAATATTACGCAAGTCACATTAAAAATTTTCCAGAGCCACATTTAAAAAGTAAAAAGCAATAGGTAGAATTCGTTTTAATGATGTATTTCATTTAACTCGATATGTTCAAATATTATAGTTTCAACATGTAATCAATACAAAATTATTGATGAAGTAATTGCATCCTTTTTTGGGGCACTAAGTCTTTAAAATCTGATGTGTATTTTACACTTAAAGCACATTTTAATTTGAACTATCCACACTTCAAACAAGTGCTCGATAGCTGCCATATTGGACAGCGCAGATCTAGGACTTAGTTTATTTAAGAAATGTGTTCTTTTACAATGTGTTATAAATAATAATATTATAAATAAATAGTAGAAGGAAAATATTTTGCATTTAAGTATTGAATGTTAAAACTAAAATGGACTAGGCAATATTAATATGGTTTCTGACCCTCCTCCACTCTTATTATTTTGAGATTTCCAAGTTAAGTGAGAGATATAATTTTTAAACTTAGTATAGGTTTCTACTAATGAGAACTAGACAACTAGAATGACAACTTCCTTAACTTTTTTGATCTTAAAATAGCTAGTAAGGGTGGCTTCCTGAAGATAAATATTTCTTGCTGTTTGCTATTTGGACAGGAAATCCTCTTTAAGTTTTTGATATCAAAATCAGTCTTTTTACGGCTCATTTTACTTGCATGTCTCTTAGGCAGTATCCTAGTGCCCTCTCTTCCTTTCCTTATTTCAAAAACACAATTATCAGAAGGTAATATAAGACTGGAATTCAGAGTTCCTTGTCTTATGAATCATGTTTCTTTTCTTTCTCCATCATCATGATGGAAATGAGTCATTTTTATTGCTCAGTAAGTGAAATAAGGACAATATAAAATGGTTGTTGACTGAGATTATGAGCTAATAATATCAAAGGTCCAGAGATACTTAGAGGAATGTAATTAAATATTTTAATATACTTATAAAACTGCATCTTTTAAGATATTCTTATGAAAGCCATAGTCAAATGTGGCTTACTTATGTTTTTCTCTGAATTTGTGCATACAGACAGTATAAAAACTAAGGCAACTCAGGCCTACAGAGTCATCATTAGCTATAGCCAATTTGGAGGTAAAGAGTTTACTACTGCCTACCAGAACCTTATTTTCATGAGGCCTTTAGGAAGTATAGGGTAGATTTCTTTACTTATAAATAAAGCATTCCTCTGAGGAGCCTGGGCCACTGCTTAAAGGGTAATCCCAAAAAATAATCTAACAAAAGAGTAGAAAAAGCTTTGGAGCTTTCGCTTCAGATGTACTTGAATTCAAATCTTATACTTTTTTTTTTTATAAGATACAGCCTCCGTCCTATCACTTAGATTCTCTAAGTTTCAGATGTCCCCTATTTATCTTTTTTTTTGGCTGCATCAGGCCTTAGTTGCAGTAAGCAGGATCTTTGTTGTGGCATGCAGGATCTTTCGTGGCAGCAAGTGGGCTCTTCGTTTGGCGCGTGGGCTTCTCTACTTGCCCTGCATGGGGCTCCAGAGCATGCGGGCTAAGTAGTTGCAGCACGCAGGCTTAGTTGCCCTGCGGCATGTGAGATCTTAGTTCCCCAGCCAGGGATCGAACCCCTGTCCCCAGCATTGGAAGGTGGATTCTTAACCACTGGACCACCAGGGAAGTCCCTCAGATATCCCCTATTCATTTTAAAGAATTTTTAAAAAAGTTTATAGCTCACTAGTTTTTTAAAAAAATTTTGTTTACTTAATTTTTTGGCTGCATTGGGTCTTCGTTGCTGTGTACGGGCTTTTCTCTAGTTGCAGCGAGCAGGGGCTACTCGCATTGTGGTGCACGGCCTTCTCATTCTGGTGGCTTCTCTCGTTGTGGAGCATGGGCTCTGAGTACGCGGGCTTTAGTAGTTGCAGCATGTGGGCTCTGTAGTTGTGGCTCGTGGGCTTAGTTGCTCCGCAGCATGTGGGATCTTCCCAGACCAGGGATCGAACCCATGTCCCCTGCATTGGCAGGCAGATTCTTAACCACTGCACCACCCTGGAAGTCCTAGTTTTTGCTTTTGATGGTGGTATATACATCTAAATATGTATTACATTTCTATAATAAAGGGACGCACTATACATCCTGTTTGGTAACTTTTTCCATTTAATAATATGTTATAAATGTCTTTCATCTCAACAAGCTAATATGTTAATAAAGATATATCTACATAATCATTTTAATAGCTATGTAATTGTCCCTTGCAGGCTATTTTGAGGATTATAGTATGAGATAAAATATGTGACCATAACAAGCATTTAGCAATTTAAAAACAACTAGACTATAAATGGAACTGAATTTCAGATTTCATACAAACAGCCTGCAGGCTGACATTTTCCCACCTATCTTTGCTAGCCAGCCACCATCATGCAGGCAGTCTCCGGCTGCCTTCAAGCAAGACCTCCACATGTAATTGCCTCATACATCAGGACCAGGAGCCCCGTGTCTCAGACATCCCTGGAGGCACCAGAACGAAGGTGGCACAAGAACCTGCATAGAAGTTGTAGGTCACAATGACTTTGATGGAAGATCATGGAATATTGAGGCTCTAGAGAGAGAAAATGTATATTATACTGGTTCAGGACCCGGAAGGACAGGAGACTCCCAGAGGAAAGAAACACTTAAAGGATAGCTTCTCAGATCAGAAAGTTCACTTTCATTTCTATGAGGTTCTTCATTTCTAGCACCCTAGCAGTGTTTGTTCTCTTCCTTATGGAACAAAATTCAGCTAGTGACCTCCCACTTCAGCGAGATTATCAGAACATGAGGAATACTCCAGATTCCTATTTGAAAATATGTGTTCCTCCTACTACATTTCTAGGTTTAAAATACTCCCTTTAACATTCCAAGAATTATTTTTGTAAACAATCTTGGCTGCATTTCAAAATACTGTATGTAGCATTTGGTAGGCTAGTTCATAGTCCCTCTCCGAATACCAGTTGACAGAAACACTATCAGATGGTCTGGGATAGAGACAGATCCTAGGTCATATCCTAAGTCACTTGGAGCAGGGTCTAAGAGAGGAAATTTGAGGTCTGTTGTTGGCCATTCCTCCTTCAGACTACACTTCTTGAGAAGGACACTCTGAGCTGTGGGTGCTGGTGTAGAGCCCGCTGGGAGGAGGGTTGCATATTTGGCATCTTATGGTGCTGTCCCAATGGCTTATCCAACTAAGTCAATTGAGGTCTCAATTCTTCAACAGGGGAAGCTGTAAATATTGAAAGAGAGCATTGGTCATATGGTCAACTATATTGCTATATATCAAGTAGTATGGTGGCACTGTAGATAGAGAAGTAAACAAGACAAGAGTGGTTCAGCTATTGGGGAGCTTCTGAATTAGTGGGGAACACAGGACGTATGAGGCAAATAGTGACAACTGTGTTTAGTGATGTAAAGGGAAAATTGACGTAGACTGGGAGTCAGGGAGATTTCCTTGAGGGAGTGACATTTGAGCTGAGACTTGAAGTTAGGTGAGTAATGAGAGTGGGGAACTGATGTTTCCAGCAAAGGAAACAACTTGTGAGAAGGCCCCAGGTATGACTGAGGAATTCAGTAAGGCTAGAGGGCAGAGAGCTTGGGAGAAGGATGGGGTAGGAGATGTGCATAGGACCAGATCATGTAGGGATTTACAGGCCGTGTTAATTCTACTGCATTTTATTTGAAGGATGATGGGAAGGGGGAAGATACCACATGTATTAATTTGCTAGGGCTTCCATAACAAAATACCACAGACTGGGTGTCTTAAACAACAGAAATTAATAGGCTCACAGTTCTAGAGGCTGGAAGTCCAAGATGAAGATGCTGGTAGGGTTGGTTTCCTCTGAGGCCTCTTTCTTTAGCTTATGGGTGGCTCCACTCTTGCCATCTCCTCAAATGGTCAATTCTTTGTGTGTATGCCCCTAGTGTTTCTTTGTGTGCCCAAATTTTCTCTTTTTATGAGGACACCAGTCCGTTTAGATTAGGGCCTGCCATAATGGTCTCCTTTTAACTTGATTGCCTCTTTTTTTGGCATTTAGGAATTTCTTTTAAAAATCAAGATATAATCGACATATAACATTATATTAGTTTCAGGTGTAAACATAATGATTCAATATTTTTATATATTGCAAAATGATCACCACAAGTCTAGTTAATATCCTTTAATTACCTCTTTAAAGTCCCTGTCTCAAATGCAGTCACATCCTAAGGTACTGGGGGGTTAGGATTCCAACATATGAATTTGGGGTACACAATTCAGCTCATAATACCATTTATGTGCCTCTTGTGTAGAGAATGGATTGGAGAGGGGCAATAGTAGAGACTCTACTGTGAAAAATGATACTGACCTGTCAGGATGTGTGTTATGAAGATAGAACAAAGGCAGTGGGTTTGAGAAGCATTTTGATGGAGGATTGATAGAATCTGAGGGTAAGGGAGAGGGAGGAGTCAAAGATGACTCCTGAATTTCTGGTTCTCCATCTGGCTGGGTGGTGATGCAGTTTATTTAGTAAAAGAAGAATGGAAAAAGAGAATGATGGTTTGTGGGGAAGATGATGGTTTCTGTTCTGCTCATGTGGAATTTGAGGTGCCTGTTACACATCAAGTGCATATGATGAGCAGATTGCATGCTGGAGAGGAAATCACCCTCCATAATAGACAGAGCTGATTGCCATATAGATCAACCTCTGTAAGAGACAAAGTTGCTGTTAAAACTACACAACTCGGGCTTCCCTGGTGGCGCAGTGGTGGAGAATCTGCCTGCTAACGCAGGGGACACGGATTCGAGCCCTGGTCTGGGAGGATCCCACATGCCGCGGAGCAACTAGCCCCGTGAGCCACAACTACTGAGCCTGCGCGTCTGGAGCCTGTGCTCCGCAACAAGAGAGGCCGCGATAGGGAGAAGTCTGCGCACAGTGATGACGAGCGGCCCCCGCTTGCCACAACTAGAGAAAGCCCTCGCACAGAAACGAAGACCCAACACAGCAAAAATAAATAAATTAATTAATAAACTCCTACCCCCAACACCTTCTTTAAAAAACAAAACAAAACAAAACAAAAAACCCAAAAAACTGCGCAACTCAAATGGGATTCGAACCCAGCCAAAACTCAGATTGGGCATTGTACCCACAGGCTGGGACTCAAACCTGCTGTCTTTCAATTGAGATCTCACACCTGATCTCAGGACTTAATGCAGCTCAGGTTCTTTATGTTTCAGTGCAGAAGGAATTCAGCAGGAGGCAAAGTGATAGGTAAGAAGTAGCTTTATTGAGATACACATTCCACAGACAGAATGCGGTCAGTCTCAAAAGGCAAGAGCTGACCCCAAATATGGGGTGGTTAGTTTTTATGGGCTGTGTAATTTCATAGGCTGAGTGGGAGGATTATTCCAACTATTTTGGGGAAGGGGTGGGGATTACCAGGAATTGGGCCACTGCCCACTTTTTGACCATTTATGGTCGGCCTTGGAATTGTCATGGCGCCTGTGGGTGTGTATTTAGCATATGCTAATGTATTACAATGAGCACATAATAAGACTCGATGTCTACTGGAAGTCGAACCTTCAGCCACCTTGGGCCTAGTCAGTTCTAACCAGTTTATATCATATTCACAACAGCTATGTCATTCTTTAAGGGTTGTGTCTTGCTTCCTTTCCTCCTGTTTCACTGTCACCTGGTCCTTGTATTTTACTTTTTTAGGGAAAAAAAATTGTAGCCCTTTTCAAAAATGTGTTTTTGGCATCCTTAGAAATTCTTTCTCAAAATTTGCTAGGCTAGGGTTCAGTAGCTTTTTATAGTTAACATTACAGAATATTTCTTTAACAATTTTCCATAGTCAGCTTGACTCGTGACTTAATAAGCCTAAAGGAATTGCCCCATGTTATTAACCTCTTTTTGAGGATAAAACAACTCTTTTCATTTCCTTCCTTCATGCCAAAGGTTGGTAAAGGATGAAGTCTTGCACTAAAAGTGAAGTGTGTAAAACTCTGAGGAGATGGTAGAACAGAAGGCCTGTTCGTGGCAGCACAAAGTCCCAGGCATTTCAGTCATGTGTGGATTGGTGGTCCCTCAGTGGCAGCAAGGGTGTTAATGGTAGCTGGGGAGCATAAAGGCAGTGTCAGGAGGCACAGTGTGCTGTGGCACCAGGGTCACGGTCAGCGGTGTCCTTAGAATGAAGGCTGAGCCCTGGGGCAGCTGGAGACAGGCTGGAGCTAGGTCAGAGGTCGGGAAAGAGCTGGGTCACTCCTGGTAAAAGAGGTTCTTGTTGAGTGCCTGCCCCACGTTACCTAAAGGGCCATGGAGGAGATGCCAGCTTACTAAAAGGGTCTTTGGTCCTTGAGTTATCTTAGAAGAGATAACTTTAGCCTAAAGCAAATAAATCTGCATGACTCACCATATCCTTCTTAGTAAAATGACTGCTACAATTTGCTTTATGTTTTTAATAAATTAAATAATTAATATTT
Organism: Stenella coeruleoalba; assembly: GCF_951394435.1. Classification (NCBI taxonomy): domain Eukaryota; kingdom Metazoa; phylum Chordata; class Mammalia; order Artiodactyla; family Delphinidae; genus Stenella; species Stenella coeruleoalba. The sequence continues at coordinate 66,208,894 of NC_137147.1, read as the reverse complement.
TTAATAAAGTAGAGATCATTAGACTGACCAAATGCTCCAATTTTCCTGGAACAATTACAGTTTATACCTGTTGTTCCACATTATTAATAGTGTCTTCTCCAGTCTCAAAAGTGTCCTGATTTGGATGACAAGTTATCTGGTAACTCTATTTTTAATAAAATGATCTTTTCTTAAACAGGAGTACTATTTTGTGAATCTTGGCAGAGCAGGCCAATTTCTATATCATAATATTTGACAGTATTCCTTTTAAGATGATTCACTATGTACTACTTTTAATAAATACATTTTAAAAAATTAAAAGTTTTTCCATTCAGAAGTACTTGACCATAGTTTCACCTCTGAAATCAGAATTTATTACACACACATACATTCCTTCTTTATCTCATTCACATTTGACCATCTTATTATTTCACAAAAGTATCATGGAATTGTTTTTTTAAATAAATTTATTTATTTCATTTATTTTATTTTTGGCTGTGTTGGGTCTTTGTTGCTGCACGCGGGCTTTCTCTAGTCTTGGTGAGCAGGGGCTACTCTTCGTTGCAGTGCGCGCGCTTCTCATTGTGGTGGCTTCTCTTGTTGTGGAGCACGGGCTCTAGGCACGTGGACTTCAGTAGTTGTGGCATGCGGGCTCAGTAGTTGTGGCTCGCGGGCTCTAGAGCACAGGCTCAGTAGTTGTGGCACACGGGCTCAGTTGCTACTCAGCATGTGGAATCTTCCTGGTCTAGGGCTCAAACACGTGTTCCCTGCATTGGCAGGCAGATTCTTAACCACTGTGCCACCAGGGAAGCCCAGTATCATGGAATTTTAAAATTTATTTCTAATTAAACAAGTTTTTCATAATGTTTTATAAGTAAGAAATTAGAGGTTGAAAGAGGAAACATTACATATGTCAAGGAGCCAATGGAAATTAAGTGGGGGTGGAGGAAGAAGGTTTATCCTATTAAGGAAACATTAAAAAAATTAAAATTATCTAGTAATTTACTTATTACTCAAATATATCAGATAATTTGGTATGAAAACCAAATTATTTCTGGACCTAATTTCTGGAATAGGAAATTAATTATACAGAATGTCTAAAAATTATTAGTATAAAATAGAAATAGAAGTTGTTCAGAAAATAAGTATAAAGAATATTTATGTGTGGTGTCTAAGGAAGCTGTATCCCAAATGAACCTCTTCTCAGATTATGAAACGTAGTTTTGAATACATTTCACATTTACTTACACCAAAATTGAATGTTCACCCCTACCTTTTGCCCACGTTTAAGATCACCCGTCTGGTTTTCCATTTCAGTGAATGTTATTGACCACTAGAGGGAGAAACAAGAAAGCCTTTGAAAATTTTGACAAATCAGAGAGATTAGTTAAATACCAGTAGTAAAATGTACTAATTGTAGTGAAATCCGAATTCAAGGAAGGCACTCACAGATACAGTTGTTGCTGGAGATCTGTCGATTCTATGGGATCCTGCAGAAATAATGCAACAGAAAGATGATGTGACTTCTCTCGCACATTCCATGGTTGACCAGCTAGATTATAGTTTTGTTCAACTTATGCCTTTACCCAAAGAGCAAGTGCAATAACTAAACATATTTAATAAGGATGAATAATGAAAGGATTAACTGCTTCAGACTTCAAACGTGGGAAAAGTGGCAGTAAAGGAAAAATACTACTATAATCAAAACAATTCCCCAATACTTTGCATTAAGTGAATTTGACAATTAATACTTAAAATTATATTTAAATATATAGAACATAGTTGTTATAAAGTGACTGAAGTTTCTAACCAGCTAAAGGTGTGTTTTTCCTAGACTACTCAATACATGGATTTATCAAGAGACAATTTCTTGAACTCTATTACTTTGTTGGAAAATTGTCTTTGAATTATTTGTTAACCAAGAAATTCCTGACCCTTTTAGTTGTAAGGAAAATTATAAAATGCATTAGTTCAACAAATAAATGTTGAACAACTATTCAGTGTTAGATATTCAGGAGATTCAAGACTGAATTGGACATGAATTCTTTTCTCAAGAAATTTATCGTCTAAAAAAACCTATTCATAAAAATCTGTAAAACAAGGTAGATGTGGAACATGCCATTAGAGAAGCAGAGTCAGGGCACTATGGGTGTTGAGAAGGAAAAGTTACTTCTAGTTTGATGTGTGTGTGGGGAGTGGTCGGGGTAGAGGGTGTGAAGGCAGGAGGAATCAGAGAAGGCTTCATGAAAGATGTGACATTTGAACAGGGCCTAAAGATACTCAGGATTTAGAAATGTGGCAATGACAGGAGAAGCATTTAGGTGGAGGGAGCAGAATGAGCAAAGGCATGGAGGTAAAGTCCTGCTGGGCAAATGAAAAACGTATAAACACACAAACAGAAAACAGAAAAGCATAGGTGATCTAAAAACACATAAATTAGTCTAACGTGTGAAATATATTTGGATTAGCCTATAACTGTTTGTGATGGTTAATTTTATGTCAACTTGACTGAGCCATGGGGTGCCCAGATATTTGGTCAAACATGATTCTGGGTGTTTCTGTGAGGTGTTGGATGAGATTTAACTGATTTAACAGCTAGAACAGTAGACTGAATAAAGAAGATTGCTCTCCATAATGTGTGTGGGCCTCATCCAATCAGTTGAAGGCCTATCACATAAGGCTGACTCTCCCCTGGCAAGAGAGGATTCTCTTGCCTAATGGTCTTCAGACTTGAATGGGGACATCAGCTCTGCAGATTTTGGACTTGCCAGCCTCCATTCTTGCATGAGGCAATTTCTTATGTCTCTTTCTTTCTCTATAAATATATCCTATTGATTCTGTTTCTCTGGAGAACTTGGATTAATACACTGTTAATACTGTTTAAAAATAAGCATCTAATAATCTGCCAGCAATATCTATTTGGTACCATTTTGATCTCAGTGTTATGCTGAACAATGGGGAACACTAGAATGGTATCAACTGACAGAGAATGTATCTAATATATCTGAGAGCTACTTCAAAGAATAGATAGATATGCTGATAAAACTGATTTAAAAATAAATGTTCTAATTATTAATTTATTATTAAAGTAAAGGAAAAAATTAAAATTGTAACTCAGAGGAAAGAAGAAAAATAAATTATAACCCTAATAGTTTAATATAACCACTGTTAACATTTTGGTATATTTTCTTTCAGTAATTTTTCCCTTTGCAATTAAAAAAAAATAAATTTATTTATTTATTTTGGCTGTGTTGGGTCTTTGTTGCTGTGTGCAGACTTTCTCTAGTTGCACTGAGAGGGGGCTACTCTTCATTGCAGTGCGCAGGTTCTTATTGTGGTGGCTTCTCTGGTTGCGGAGCTCGGGCTCTAGAGCTCAGGCTCAGTAGTTGTGGTGCACAGGCTTAGTTGCTCCACGGCGTGGGATCTTCCCGGACCAGGGCTCGAACCCATGTCCCCTGCACTGGCAGCGGATTCTTAACCATTGCAGCACCATGGAAGTCCCTCCTTTGCAATTTTTAATGTACATAAAACTTTAGTGTACATAAAATCATGTAGTCAATTTTTTTACTTATTATATCCTAAACATTTCCCCATATTGTTTCAGTCTTAAGAACTAAAACTTTTGTTGCCTGTACAATATACAATCTGCAAACTTACTATAATTTTCATAATTATTTCCTTATTTTTGGATATTAGAGTTGTTATACAGATTTTTTCTCTATTTTTAAGATCATCAATATAAATATCTTTATAATTATAGCTTTTCATATTCTGAATTATTTCAGAATAAATTCCCAAAAGCAGTACATTAGATCACAGGTATGAATACTTTTATAGTTAGTCTAAATTGCTTTTCAGGGACTTCCCTGGTGGTCCAGTGGTGAAGAATTCTTATTACAATGCAGAGGATGCGGGTTCAATCCCTGGTCAGGGAACTAAGATCCCACATGCTGCACCGCAACTACTGAGCTCACACACCTCAACTAGACAGCCTGCGTGCCACAAACTACAGAGCCCATGCACACTGGAGCCTGTGCACCTCAACTAGAGAAGAGAAAACCCACATGCCACAGCTAGAGAGAAGGCTGTGTGCTGCAATGAAAAATCCCGCATGCCTCAATGAAGATCCAGTGTGCCACAACTAAGACCTGACGCAGCCAAATAAAATAAATAAATAATAAACAATAAACTTCTTAATAAAAAAGATTGCTTTCCACAAATGCTGTACCAACTTATAAGGCCACCGACATAAAACCTACTCAATATTCATTCTCATCTTTGTTAATAAAAGACTTTCTTTGATAGAGATGTGAGTTGTTATAAAAACCTCATGTCCTCAGACTCTCTTGCAGCTGGGTATGTCTTTAGGATTGTGTTCTGGTTTATGAAGGTAGCTGGGTTGAGCTTTTAGAAACAATTTCGTTTCACTAATTAAAAGGAACCAGCTGGCACACACCTTTCCCTTTTTCTCTTCCTTTCTCCTTGACTATAAGTAGGGCAGCCTTCTTGCAACTTTGACGATGAAGGCTACAAGTTAAGATGGTAGAACAGGAAGCTAGAAGCAGCTGGTGATTTTCTTGAACATCTGTACCAGCTCTGGACTCTTTCCTCTGGAATTCTTGTTACAAGAATAAATTAATCCATATTTAGTTAAGAAACTGTAGTCATATTTCTGTTGCATGAGACCAAAAGAAAATCTAATAGTAATGCATAGCAATTACATGTGCATAATTATTTCTCCTAATAGTGGATATTGTCACTAAAATTGGAGAGGCACTATATTGGTGATCTTAATTGCAAATCAAAATGCCTAACCTAAACTAGTTTAAACAAAAAAAGGGAATTTACTTGTTCATGTACTGGAGAAAATGTAGGCGTTGAACTAACTTTGGGCTTTACTAAGTGGCATCAATGATACCATTAGGTCAGATCTCTTTTTCCCTTCTCCTTTTCTCTCTCTCTTACACTATCTCCCCTTTATTTTCCTCTACTCGTTGGCCCCTTCTCTCCTACAGAAAATGGACTTCTTCCACTCAACTGGAGAAGCTGGCCAATAAGCAACTCCAGGCTTATGTTGGTCCAAAGTCAGCGAAAAGTGTGGAATGAGAGAACTTCCCACTTTTGTTCAAATATCAGTCCTGGGGAAGGACTCTGATTCATCAGGCCTGTGTCATGTGCTCATCCAAGGGAGAGGCAGACAGGACAATTGTGTTTGTCAGTCCCTCCAAGATCACTGGAATAAGGAAGGGGAAATTACTCAAAGAAAAAGTTGAGTGTTGACACCATAACATGGTAGAAAGTCTAAAACAACCTGTCATCAGCAACCATCTTTTACTAATAAAATCATCTTTATTATTATTTTAGTTTGCTTTTCTTTGAAGTTGAATATTTTGTCTGTGTATAAATTTTATTTCCTTTTTTCAAAATTCCCTCTTTTAAAGATGTTGACATTTCATTGACAACCAACCAGAATAAGTTTATACTTGACAAATCCGTTGAATATTCTCTTTATTTTGAACATAATGCCGATTTTGTGCTTGTAATCTAATATTCTGTATCTGGATATGCCATCCTCAAAGAATAGGAAATACATATGCTTTATAATGTTTATGTAGACATATTCTAAAGGTCCTAAATCTAGTGAGAAGAGTGGCAATTGGGCTAGACATAAATTTAATCAATAGGTGTACATGAGTCATGTAGTATATTTAGTATGGAGAGGTTAAACATATAGTAGATTCCCTTTCTGGGAGCTTACTGAATTGATTTTAATATATAACTTTGTGAGAATGCTTCTTTAGCTATTACATTGGCATATTGACATTATGGGTTGTTTCCCCAAACTCTGAATTATTCAAAATGAGATTTAAAAGCCCATTCAGGATTTAGGCTTTAGATTAAGGCGTAAAAAAGTAAAGCAAAAAAAAAAGTGGCCTAGAGGATCTTCTGGTAAACTATAAATATTTTATTACTTTTTTATTTACTAAATATTTATTCATTTGGTGTTTATGACAATTGTTTCATATATTTCTATGGTCCACATGAGATCTTATGATTTTGGAGAGCAGGGTCAGTGGCTGCAGATTCTCCAGTTCTTTACTTCCAGGCTTTGATGTAAGGGTAGCCCTAGTGTATCCCATGAGGCAAAGGAGTGAGAAACTAAGTCATCACAGCTTAGCCCACATAATCCCACCAAGCTGAATTTAAATGCCCTTCAAAGAAGGAAGATTGAGACATAAAAACAAGTGATGTATTGATTGTACAATGTACCCAGTATACTAAATCAACTTGATTCCCCTCTTTCTTGACGAAAAAGGGCTGGCAATAGAAATGAAAGAAAGTCTTTTCTCTGCCCTCCAGATCTGCTGCTATGTCTGGCTGCTCCAGACCAGCTGCCACCTGTAGTCAAGTACCCTGACATGCTGTTTGTCCTGAGAAAGAGCTTTGTTATCTCTTAGAGTATAAAAGAAATAACAGGTTGGGACTTCTCTGGCGGTCCAGTGGTTAAGACTCTGCGCTTCCACTGCAGGAGGCGCCGGTTCAATCCCTGGTTGGGGAACTAAGAACCTGCATGCTGCACAGTGCAGCCAAGAAAAGAAAGAAATAACAGGTTAAAATACTTGAGACATACCAGTCTGTCCACAAGCATTAATCACATCTGGACTTACACAATAAAGGCTTGTTCAGGGAAGGTTGCAAAATTGCCATTCATTTAGGCATCTGCATTTTGTATGGAGCCCAGAGCAAATGACATTTCGCTTCTAACAGATACCTGGGGTCCTAGTTAGGGCTACATGCAGATTAAAGCCTCCTGATAGCCGTGCAGTTTCATGCTTCTGTACTTTGTTTGTGTTTTGTCTCACCTGACTGGAAATCTGTATTTTGTCCTTTGGGAGTTAGCATGAGTTTATGTTCCCTTAGAAGTGTTTTTTGAACACATCCATTCTGATGTGAGCTAGGTGCCCCTTGTCTATACTCACAGAATATCTTGTTAATAATTATATAATAGAGCTCTAATATAATTGCTTTTCTTACCAGCCTGCTCCACTGTAATTTCAGGGCAGGCTGCAACTATGTTTTACTCATCTTTGAAATACTATGGCCTAGCGAAATACCTGGCCCAGTGGGCACTCAGTAAGTATTTGTTGAAAGGATGAAAATAGTTGAAGTTTATCCTCCGGGTTCCCTCATCTCCCTTCTTGTTTCCCTTCTTCTCTTTTGTGCTGCCACACCCTGCCTCACCCAATCTCACCATTTTTTCGTCTTCATCCATCCTCTTCATGACCTGCTAATGGCTCCAGTTGCCAGATCCCATTTGGTTTTGGAAATAAGTTTACTTATGTCATAAATTACAAACCGCTGGAGAGTGGGAAAAGTGTTGATCATTCATTCAAAAGTGTTGAATCCTTCAATAATTAGCACAGTAATTAGTTTTTCACACATTAGGTGTTTAAGTTTATATTTTAAAATGTATTGCTTTCATCCACTTATAAAAGCAATATATATTTATTGTAGAGAATTTTTAAAAATATAGAGTATCATTAATAATAAAAGCCACTTACCCATCACCTATAGATAAGTGCCATTAATATTTTGGTACATTGCTACATATAGCAATTCTTTCCTATGCATTTATACTCTTTTACTGTTTGCAAAATTGAGATCACACTGTATAAACTCTTTTTATCCTGACTTTTCCATTTACTGTTATATCATGAGCATTTTATCATGGCATTAAGTATTCTTTTAAAATGTCATTTATTTAATGCTTTTCTTATTTCTGGACATTCAGATCCAGTTTTTCCTTGTATAAACAAGTCTGTGATGAAATATCTGTGTATAAATCTTTACATTTCCAATCATTTCCTTAAGATAAATTCCTAGAAGAATTATTTGATCACTCTGTGTCAACATTTTAAGGTCTTTTGATACAAACTTCTAGAAGTGTTATATCACTTTATCATTTATTTGCTTACTTAACAAATATTTATCAAGCATTTACTATGTGCTTGGCACTATGTAGGGCTAGGATTATAATGGAGAAAAATGTACTCAAGGTCGTTGACCTGAAGCTCCTAGGGAGAGACAGGTAACCAACAAATAAATGAAAAAAGATAAAAGAATAACATATTGTTAGTAGTGCTCTGAGGAGAGCTCTGATAGAGTGGCACCCTGCTTTGATTTGAGTGGTGAGGGAAGGCTTTTCTTAGAGATCACATTTAATTTGAAAACCTGAAGGACTGAAAACGCACCAGCCATGGAGGTAGAGGGAAGGGTTTGTTGGGAAGAGTAGAATGGCAAAAAATGAGGTTGAGAGAGGTAGGTAGAGGCCGAAGGACCAAACAAAACATGGTTCTCTGTTAGGTGATAGGGAGTTATTAAAACAAACGAATCATGACAATGAATTTATAGGTATCAGCAAGTCAATATTTTATCACTTTTACTGAATATGTGCATTTTAACAGAAGTCTCCCAGAGATAATATTCTTAACTCAAAAGAATGCTCCCACGGATGGAACTTGGGACACCATGGTAGGTGAGCATTTCATTGCGTCTCAGATCACACTTTATATAGGGTGGCCTACATTTCCCACATCAGAGAGTTCTTTCTCAGGTTGTGTTCTTTTCTATCAATGCCCAGGAGTCTGCACAGGTATACTGGCCAAATACAGCAGCTCTTCATAGACCATGGCTCATCTTTCCTCTTCAACTCAGGTTAATAAAAGCTGTCCAGTCATGACTTTCTTGGATTGATTGCATATCTCCATGGCAGTGGAATTAGGTAAGATAAAAAGTATTTAATTTCAATATATTTGCCACATTTACATTTTCTCTCTACATAGATAATATATATTAGATTTTATATATAAATATATTAGATAATTTATTATATGATAGTTATATATTACATACAGTTGATATATTAAATATATAGATAATTTATAGAGAGATAATGTATATTGGATAGTAAGAATAATCTTTTGTATAGAGAATTAAGAAGGAATTAATGCTGTGAAAGTTTTCTACTTATATCTGAGATAGATATTGAGATTCAACAACAGGAGTTGTTTCAAATTCTAAATCCTTGGCTTTAATTAGTTTGTTTTTCTATTAGGAGTCAGGCTTTGTACTCAGCTTTCAGATTTATCTTTAAGTATTGTGCATAGATGTTTACTAAGCATTTTCAGATTTATACATATTTATAAATGAAAAGCTTACTTATTTATTCTTTTCGTGTCTGGATTTTATTTATTTCTTACTCATCAAAAAGAAAATGATCATTTATTAGAATTCAGACTTTTTTTTTTTTTTTTTTTTTGCGATACGCGGGCCTTTCACTGTTGTGGCCTCTCCCGTTGCGGAGCACAGGCTCCGGACGCGCAGGCTCAGCGGCCATGGCTCACGGGCCCAGCCGCTCTGCGGCATGTGAGATCCTCCCGGACCGGGGCACGAACCCACGTCCCCTGCATCGGCAGGCGGACTCTCAACCACTGTGCCACCAGGGAAAGCCTATTTACATCTTTTAAGACAAAATATCCTCCATGAATATACAGTGCAGCAGTTTATTAGCACCAGCTTTGCAATTAGACTCTCCTGGTTCGAGTCCTGATTCTGCCAGCTCCTCTCCTATGTTACTTATCCTCAGGCAAATGGCTTGTTGTAAGTCTCAGTTTCCTTTGTTGTCTGTAAAATAGTGATTCATGCCTTACTTATTTTTGTGTTCTCTGGCAAGATACTTAACCATTTGACAACTCACTCATCTGTGGAATAAAAGCTGTAGTAATAGCTACAGTTCCTGGCATGTAGTAGGCGTTCAGTAGATGTTAATCATCATTAGTATGGCACCGGGTTAGCTGTGCTTAATAAACATTTGTTAAGTAACTGAGTGACACTAATCCCAGGTAGTAAGAAACTGATAGTGTTCTATAACTATGCATTCATCCAAAATTGTGTGGTGAAGGACCACTGGTAGGGAACAGTGGCTTTTGCTAATAATGTGCTAGCAAAGACTTGGAAATAAGTTTCTGATGACTTCCTAAAATGTGTGCCGTGGAACTCCTTTTCCAGTAAGTAAAGGTTGCTTTTTGAGGGGGAAAAATATCCCTGGAGAAATCCAATAGCTCCAGGAGGCCATAAAATTCTTGCTTTATTTTGACTTGGCACAGAATGAAGGGCACATACCTTGTTCTGAGCTGAAGAAGGTGCAGTGAAGTTTTTACTTCATGTTTCTCTTTTGTCTTTGGTGTGTAGGAGGGTCTACTGGTGCCCACCCAACATCCCTTCCCCCTTCCTCCTTGCCAGCAGAGTCCTGATTTTGTTTTGGTATCTACTCCTCATCCTCTTGACACAGGTAAATCCTGACTGGTCTGAGTCAATTATAACAATCCCCTCCCACACCCACACAAAGTCTGACTTAGGAAGGAGCATGAGACATAATTCTGACCAATGAGGAATGAGGGGAAATCTGCAACCTGAGAAAGGTTTCCTTAGTCTTAAAAAGAGGCACACAGGATGAAGCACGCTCTTTTTCTGCTGCACATTGCCATGTCGGGTTGGAAGGTTTGGAATTGTGGTAACCATCTTACAAGCTAGCTATCAAAATATAAACACATTTTCTCCTTAAAATCAATGAGATTCAATCTATGGCAGAATCTTAAGCATAGGTGTGAAATGACTTCTTTTTTGTCTCATGTGAAGTTGTTGTTATCTGGTGATTACAGTCTAGAGTTTTAGACTTTTGTCCAGTGTATTCAAATATACTGAAAAATTTTAGAGGTAAGAAATATATATAGTGTTGCTTACTTTAAATCTATCACTTTTTATTCTTATTTCCAGAAATAGCCTCAATCAACTGCTTACTTTTTAAATAGCTTTATTGAGACATAATTCACATACTGTACAGTTTACCAATTTAAACTATAGAATTCAATGGTTTTTAGTATATTCACAGGGTAACGTGTCCATCACCACAGTCAATTTTAGAGCATTTTCATTACCCCAGAAGAAACCTCATAACCATTAGCAGTCATTCCCAATTTCTATCCAAACCTCCCAAACTTAGGCAACCACTAACTTACTTTCCATTTCTATGAGTTTATTCAAAATTTCGTTCTTTTTTCTGGCTGAGTAGTAATTCATTATATGTATGTATGTATATGTGTGTGTGTGTGTGTGTGTGTGTGTGTGTGTACCACATCTTCTTTACCCATTCATCTGTTGATGGACATTTAGGTTGCTTCCATATCTTGCCTATTGTAAATAATGCTGCTATGAACATTGGGGTGTATGCATCTTTTTGAATTAGTGCTTTTGTTTTCTTCAGATGTATACCCAGGAGTGGACTTGCTGGGTCATATGGTAGTTCTGTTTTTAGTTTTTTGAGGAACCGCCATGCTGTTTTCCACAGTGGCTGCACCAATTTACATTCCCAGCAGCAGTGTACAAGGGTTCCCTTTTCTCCACATCTTTACCAACTTTTATTATTGAATATTTGTGGTCTTTTTGATGATAACCATTCTGAGAGGTGTGAGGTGATATCACATTGTGGTTTTGATTCACATTTGTCTGATGATTATCATTTTGGGGTTGTTTATTGCTAGTGTGGAGGAATACAACTGATTTTTGTATCCTGCAATCTTATGAATTGTTTTACCAGCTCTAGCAGTTCTTAGTAGATTCATTAGGATTTCCTATGTATGAGATCATATCATCTGCAAATAGAGATAGTTTTGCTTTTTACTTTCCAATCTGGATGATTTTTCATTTACTTGGCTACTTGCCCTGGCTAGAACCTCCAGGACAATGTTGAGTAGAACTGGTGGGAGTGGACATCTTTGTCTTTCTCTTGGTCTTAGGGAAAAAGCGTTCTTTCACTATTAAGTAAGATGCTAGCTCTGGGTTTTTCATAGATGCCCTTCATCAGGATGCCTTGGAAGAGTGGAAGAGTAGTGACAGAAAGGAAGAAATGGAAAGATAGATGTTGGTGGGTCTCACATTGAAGGTCTTGGGCCTTGCCTTTTGGACAAAGCCCCAAGGAAAGGGTATACCCCATGACTATTTTTTTTTTTTTTTTTTGCGTTATGCGGGCCTCGCACTGTTGTGGCCTCTCCCATTGCAGAGCACAGGCTCCGGACGCGCAGGCTCAGCAGCCATGGCTCACGGACCTAGCCGCTCCGTGGCATGTGGGATCTTCCCGGACCGGGGCACGAACCCATGTTCCCTGCATCAGCAGGCTGACTCTCAACCACTGCGCCACCAGGGAAGCCCCCCCCCATGACTATTTGAGACAGACAAGAAAAGAGCCTATGCCATGCTCCATACAGGCAGAATTAGGGTTTGAGATAGAAACTAATTTAAGTTGTAGGAAAATAAAGTTATATTTCTTGCTCAGTGAAATTGTGAACTGACTCATAATCACTGTATTATTATTAATCAAAAAGTAGCTTTTATGTAGGATCTTTTTCACTCATAACTAGCAATGAGCGTATACAATAAATAATTTCAAGTAATGTACTTTTTTTGTATGCCAGTCCTGTTCAATATGAATCGGTCCAGTGTCTTAGTGAATAAAGTTTTAAAAAGCTGGAACATTTTTAGGAATTAGCATTGATTTGTTAGGGAGTCTCTTGTGGATATAGCAGGGTATCTTTAATTGATTTGGAGTCAGAGAATGATACTGTTATAGAAAAGACAATCCCCTTTTACACAGAAATCAATGATGTTTTAGCATGTAAAAGCTGTTGGAATGCTGACTGAAGATTTGAATTTTGAAACATTCTCTTTTACACATTCAAAGGAAACATGTATTCATCTGTATAAAATTAAAAATTATACTTTCTTATTTGTAGGACTGTTGTGTAATCAGAAGCAGTATTTCATGCAAAATGTGGACATACATTATAATTTTCCTAGCAAGATAATTACTATACTGCATTTTAATGAAAGGAAAAACTCATCTAAGTTCTAGAATTTGGCACTAGAATTCAAAATAAAAAATACTTGAAATACTCTTTTTTTCCCACTCTTTTCAAATATTTTCTCAATTTAAGAAGCCTACATTATCATATCCATTTGAGTGCTTACTTCATTTCTCCTTCTTGAAAAGTTAGAAGAGCATTGATATTGTGTGTTGTTCTTTATCCTGGATGCACATTAGAATTAACTGGGTTTGCTTTTATTTTGTTTTATTTTATTTGTTTTTGGCTGTGTTGGGTCTTCGTTGCTGCACATGGGCTTTCTCTAGTTGCAGTGAGCAGGGGCTACTCTTAGTTGTGGTGCATGGGCTTCTCATTGCTGTGGCTTCTCTTACTGTGGAGCACAGGCTCTAGGTGTGCAGGTTTCAGTAGTTGTGTCATGCGGGCTCAGTAGTTGTGGCTCGCGGGCTCTAGAGCACAGGCTCAGTAATTGTGGTGCATGAGCTTAGTTGCTCCGTGGCATGTGAGATCTTCCTGGACCAGGGCTTGAACCCGTGTCCCCTGCATGGGCAGGTGGATTCTTAACCACTGCACCACCAGGGAAGACCCTAACTGGGTTTGCTTTCAAAAAGTAACAACACCTGGACATCCTGGGAGTGAGGGTTTGTCACTGGTATTCATTAAAAGCTCCCCAGTGATTTTAATGTACAGCCTGGGTTGAGCCTTGCTTTAAATGATCACCAAAACTGGTGAATTTCATGGTATGTAAATTATACCGCAATAAAATTGTTTAAAACGATGATTACCAGCAGGTATCTAAAACTTCACCAAAATAAAGTGTCATACCCATATGAGTATCAGGTGCCAACAGTACCAGTTTACCAAGGACTGGCCCCACCACTAAACCTGGGAGAATCTGAGCACACCGGAAGAGCTGGTCACTCTATAATATGGAAGAGATGGCCTTCCTGGATGAGGAGGGCCTCTTCCCCTCCTTAGCTCAGGTTATTTGAGGAGAGACGTAGAAGGGCTAGTTTCTTGCTGTTCTAGGAGACACGTGTTGTTGCTACTTCTCTACCACACACCCACTCATTATCATCTTCTTTTCTGGCTTCAAACCCCACCATCTCATTGAAATTACCCTCTTAAAGATGACCAATGACTTCTTTGTCTCTGAATCCAATGCTCATTCCTCCCTTCTTCCTTGCTTTCTGTGGCATAGTGTCATCTGCTTTTCCTATCTCTCTTCAAACTATTCCCATTTCCTTTGCTGGCTTCATTTCTTCTTGTTCGTCTCCTAGAACCATTTTTCATGGTTCTGTTTTTGGCTCTCTTTTCTTGCCTATACATGCTCATGATTCCACCTGTTCTTTTCTGCATATATTCTTTGTTGTCAGTAGCTGTTATTATGACCGGGCCACCCATTCCCCCTCAATACCCATGGCCTTGTTGAGGTAACAGTAGAGATGGATCTGGCTTGTAGAATCTTAGAAAACTTCATTGTTTTCATGATGAGTCCTGACATTGTGGGGGCCAGGGGTGTGATGTGACATCTAAGACAGATTCACAGGAATTAACTTTGACAAAGGTTTGTATTTGCTGCCTCAATAAACTGCAAACCCCATGAGGTACTATTATATCCTTAGCATTTAGCAAAGTGCCTGGCACATAGTAGGTGCTAAAAAATAGAGTAACACATTTTTTTTTTTTTTTTTTTTTTTTGTGGTACGCGGGCCTCTCACTGTTGTGGCCTCTCCCGTTGCAGAGCACAGGCTCCGGACGCACAGCGTCCATGGCTCAGGGGCCCAGCCACTCCGCGGCACGTGGGATCTTCCCGGACCGGGGCACGAACCCGTGTCCCCTGCATCGGCAGGCGGACTCTCAACCACTGCGCCACCAGGGGGACTGCACCACCGGGGAAGCCCCCTGAGTAACACATCTTAAACATCAACACATTTTCATTCACTTCTCAGTTCAGCCTCTCACATCATAAGTCATAAGACATAAGTCACGTGCCAAAATGAGTAGAAGGGGGTGGGAAGAACATGATTGTAGGTTAAGATTTTTTTCCTAAGTGTGTTCTTGAGTCCTCTCAGGATATTATGACATATAGCTTCCACCTGTGAGCCCTGGAAAAGTTCCTGGATGGTTCTAAATACTTTAGAGATGAAGCTATTGCCATTCTAATTCCTGTCAAACTTCAAGATTCCATAAATCATAACAATAGTATCTAAGTGTATCCTGGTTCCAAAAGAACTATGTATTATCCTAAGTAAAAAGGAATGCAGTGAAGAGTCTGTAAGGTGCCTAGAAGGAAGAGAGTCAAAGGGGAGAAGATTGACATCATGTTTCTACTTCTGTCTGAGAAGATGGTGGACAGATCACCAGGCAGAAGAATTACTGTTCCATTCAGATGTCCCTCTATGGGGTTAAGGAGTGCTTTTATCTCAGTTTTGAATTGCTTTATTTTCTTCTAATTTCTTTAGTTTCTGTTGAGAAGTGTAGTGTCCTTCTAATTTCCTAACTTCTGAATGTACCTTTAAGAAGTGTTTAGAAGGGCTTCCCTGGTGGTGCAGTGGTTGAGAGTCCGCCTGCCGATGCAGGGGACACGGGTTCGTGCCCTGGTCCGGGAAGATACCACATGCCGCGGAGCGGCTGGGTCCGTGAGCCATGGCCGCTGAGCCTGCGTGTCTAGAGCCTGTGCTCCGCAACGGGAGAGGCCACAACAGTGAGAGGTCCGTGCACCGCAAAAAAAAAAAAACAAACAGAAGTGTTTAGAAGATGTGTCATTGTATTGGCCTTTTGATGTTTTCACTGTGGTTGGCCTTTGATATATCCTTTCAGTCTGGAAATCTGTATCCTTCAGTTCTTGACATTTTCCTTGCATTATTATAGAAGACACTCTTAGTTTCCTGGTCAACAGACATTCTCCTGATATTCCTTGCTAACAGAATTCTGATTTTATCCAAACAGCAATGTGCCCAGTCCCAGAGCACAAATACATAATGAATGATAAAGCTAGACATGGTAATCCCATTCCCATTTGCCAGATATTTGTTTTTCCAGTTTAACTTTGTAACTGATGGTGGCCATGTAATGCTTTTCTGGTTAGTGAAATAAAAGAAGTTTGCTGGGGGAAGGATGGTTTCAGGGGATGGTTTTATTTTCTGATATGAGTCAGATGCATGGAAAGAGTTCATTGTGTTGTCTCTTTTTCCCTGCTTTGGATGTACTTGTGAAAGGGCATGTTGTCACTTTAAAATTGTGATAGCCATCTTGCTATGTAGAGGAGACAAACTTAAGGCCAAAATGCCAAAATACTGAGATACGGCAGAGTTGATTGAGTCAATGCCCCAAACGTGGAACAGCCTACCTCCGGACCTCATGTTATATGAGATAATTAAACACTTTTATTATTTTTGCTGTTTTTGCTTGGCTATTTTGTCAACTGCAACCAAATGACTTCTAACTGAAGCATAGTTTGTTGATAAAATTTTCCCCTTAATTTTCTCTATTCCCCTTTTGGAACTCCTATTAGTTGGGGCTCTTACATTAATTTTCTTGCCTCTTTCTCCCCTTTTTCCCCCCATCCTTTTCTCACTGTTCTAATATTCTGGGAAATTTCCTCAGTTTTAGCTTTCAACCGTTCTACTGAATTGTTTATTTCGGCTCTCCAATTTCTAATTTCCGAGATCTCTTCTTTGATAGTTCTTAAGAAATACATCTTGTTTTCATGGATGTAACATTCTATTTTAAATCTGAGACTGTTAATTATTGTTTTGAAAAGTTTTCTTCTGCTACTTGCATTGTCTCTATTTCTTCTGAGTTACTCTTTTCTGTTTTTGTTTTTTTTTTAAGGTTGGAGGCTTTCTTCAATTGTCAGGTGATATAAAGATGTCTTTTTATTTTTGCCAAAGGTCCTAGAAAGTTGATTGGAAGCTTTATGTATGTGAGTGGACTACTTTGTAGGGTGGTTAGGTAGCAAGTAAGCTCTTTTTTTTTTTTTTGAAACTCCAAAAGAGCAGCATCTGTAGATATTTTCTTTTAGGATTTTAATTCTCCAAAAAATAATCCTCAAAGAGGTATACGGATACCTGCAAGCATTCTAGAAGCAGGAATAGTGATGGTAAAAGTGATTATGGGTCCCACAGTTAGACTTTTGCTTAATCCTTCTCAGTGATGTTCTGGCAAATAATAGCAACTAGCTCTCTGAAAGAAGAAAAAGCCCTGATTTGTAACAACCCAACATCTGTGGTATAAATATTCCTACCATGTCCAATTTCAGGCTATTAACATGATGTCACTGAATGCAGAGTTGGGAAGACATGCACAGTAGTTCATCATTATATAGTATTTCTGTCATGCAGATACAATAGATATAAATAATCTCAAGAGTATAAATAGTAAAATGTAGGGAAAATAATTAGGAAGTTAGAGCCTTTGAGTATATATTATGTCTATTTTTGATACAATTTATTTAGTTGTAAGCTTATATAATTTAATTTTTTTTCATGGCTGTGTTTAACAATTGGCTTACAAAATTCCTGAAAATTTAGCAGTTCCTATGAGCTAGTACAAATTAACTCTTGTACAAATTAACTCTGGAGCATTGCTGCTGTTTCCAGCCCCAGTCCATCACCCTTCACTGTGTCTGGTCTTTCTGACTCTGGAGTCTATTGTTGATTTTCTTCTGACAAAATAGTCCTGGTATTCTGTAAGGGGGTGGTGGAGGATAAAGAGTGATGGCCTAAGCGAGTAAACCTAGGGATCTTCAGCTTGTTGTGCAGACTTTCAACAAATTCCTATATTTTCATTTTCATACCTAACTCTTGCTTTCCATGGGAACTGATGCCACAAAGTCTTAAGCTCTCTTTGGCACTGCCAGTACAATAAGCTTCTCTGCAGGCACTTAACAGCAGTGCCTCTGCCCTCCTGGGTCCATTGCTTCTGTTCCATCTGCTTTCTGTCTTCCAAGACTTTGACCTCACTTGTTGGTTATTATCTTCTCTCCCATTTTCTTTGTTCTTGTGGGTTTATAAATTTTATATTTCCTTTTACCATTAGTGAGAGCAAATAAATGTGTTCAGCTACATATGCTTAACTGGAAAGATAGCTCAATAAGTACTGCATTTAAAAATTGTTGAACTGACTTAAGATTCCTGGATGCTTGTAGTAGCAACTAAACTCTGTCAGTTAACAGCAACTTATCACTAACCACTGATTTATTTAGTGTAGTATTGTGTTCTAGGCCCTTAGATATCCATTTTAATTTTTCCTCCACATGCTTTTTTTAAATGAAATTTTTATTTTAGAATAATTTTAGGTTTACAGAAAGTTGTGAAGATTGTACAGAATGTTTTCACATACCCCACATTCACTTTTCCTTATTATAAATATCTTACCTTAATGTGTTACACTGGTCACAATTAATGAACCAATATTGATACATCATTATTAATTAACGTCCATACTTTATTCAGGTCTCTTAAGTATTTTACCTACTGTCCTTTTTCTGTTCCAGGATCCTGTCTAGGCTACTACATTAAATTTAATCATCATGTCTCCTTAGGGTCCTCTTGGCTGTGACAGTTTCTCACACTTTCCTTGCTTTTGATGACCTTGACAATTTTGAGGAGTGCTGATTAGGTATTTTATAGAATGTCCCTCAACTGGGATTTCTCTGTTTTGCTCATGATTAGACTGGGGTTGTGGGTTTTGGGGAGGAAGACCACAGAGATACAATGCCATTTTCATCGCATCATATCAAGGGTACTGCAATATTGCAACATAATTCTGATGCCAACCACCTGGAGTTAGCACAGACTCCAGATTAAGGGCACAGTCAACAAGACTGTCCATGCTTCAGATGCCAGTTTGGGGTTTCCCTGCCCACCTGCACTTCTGATCAAACGGCTACAAATTCAGGTGTTCCCACAAACCCCTGAATTAGCAGTTTTGCTAATTCACTTAAACAACTCACATAACTCAGGAAAGAGGTATGTTTATGATTACAGCTTTATTATAAAGGATACAAATCAGAACTAGCCAAGTGAAGAGAAACATAGGGAGCAGTTTGGGAGGATCTCCAACACAGAGTTTCCATGCTCTCTCCCCATGGAATCAGGGTGCATCACCCACCTGGCACATCAATGTGCTCACCAACCAGGAAGCTCTTCTGAGCTTTGGTGTCCTGCATTTATATTGAGATTTCATTACATAGGCATGAGTGACTGAATCATTGACCATGTGATTGAACTCAGTCTCCAGTATACCTCCCCTCCATGGATGGGGTCAGGCTGGGCTGATATCACTTGGCTCAAAGACCCAACCCTCTAATCACATAGTTGGTCTCTCTGGCCTGACCAGCTTCCATCCTAAGTTATTAGCATAAACTCAGATATGGTCCAAGGGACTCATGAATAACAAAGATACCCCTATCACATGGGAAATTCCAAGGATTTAGAGTCTCCTTCCCAGGAACTAGGGATAAAGGGCCGTCAAGTTCTTTATTATATAACAGGTACATACGATCAACATGACCTTTCTCTGTTGATGTTGACTTGATCACCTGGCTGAGGTAGTGTTCGTCAGGTTTCGTTACTGTAAATTTTCTCTCCCTCCACCTTTTTTATACTGTACTCTTTTACTGGAGAATAGCATTATTTACATTCTTTTTAAATCATTTTCTTTTATTCCTGACTCCTTGTTTGTACTTTATTTTTGGAAATAATATTACTAGTCAGTGCTCATCCCCATTTTGATTTGATTTTTTTTTTTTTGGCCGCACTGTGGGGTCTTAGTTCCCTGACCAGGGGTGGAACTCCTGTCCCCTGAAATGGAAGCATGGAGTCTTAACCACTGGACCGCCAGGGAAGTCCTCCCATTTTGAGTTGGGTGGGATTACCAAAATCTAGAAACTCTAAATCAGAACATGCACAGAAGATAAAAGCACAGAAGATAAAAACAGAGCTTTAAGTAAAAATTGCAGTTGCAAAGATCCTGAGTGTTTCTTTTTTGATAACACTCAGAATCCTTGAAGGGATGGAATTATCTCATATGAGATAGAGAAGTGCAGCTCAGAGACCTGTACGATGAAGCTGTGGAAAAGAGCAAGAGAAAATATGATTTTGACATTATATTTTTGTCTTAATTTTTATTTTGGAGATTTAATACTGGAATTCTGTCTTTGGAAGGCCTGGGGTAGCTTTTTTTTCTCACCAACATTTTATTATAAAAATTTCAAACATATAGCAAAGTTGAAAGAATTTTAGAGTGAAATAATTCTACAGTGAAACCTATTCATACCACCTAGGTTTACTATTAACTTTTTACTCTACTTGTTCTGTCACATAGCCATCTGTTCATCTGTCTATCCATCTATTAACCCATCTAATTTTTTTGATGCATTTTAAAGTTAATAGCAGGTAACAGTATTCTTCTCCCTAAATACTTCATTCAGTATGTGAACCAATAACTAGAGTT
Source organism: Stenella coeruleoalba (assembly GCF_951394435.1). NCBI lineage: Eukaryota > Metazoa > Chordata > Mammalia > Artiodactyla > Delphinidae > Stenella > Stenella coeruleoalba. The sequence continues at coordinate 66,188,519 of NC_137147.1, read as the reverse complement.
CAGTACCGTTTTTAAAATGTGAAATTTACATGTAATGAAATGTGCAAATCTTAAGTGTATATTCACTGACTTTTACACATAGGTATGGGTAGTCCAAAGCACTATGACATATGGGACATTACCATCCCTCCAGAAAATTTCCCTCATGCCCCTTTCCAAATAATCTCTGCCCTCACCTCCTCTGAAATCACTGGTCTAATTTTTTCTCCACCATGGATTATTTTTGCCTCTTCTAGAATTTGATATAAATGGAATCATACAGTATGTGCTCTCATGTGTAAGATTTCTTTCATTAGCATAATGTTTTTTAGATTTATTTATGTTGTTTCATGTCTGTTCCTTTTCATTGCTTGTTATTTATAAATATACAATTTAAAAATCCATTCTTCTATTTATGTACATCTGGGCTATTTTCAATTTGGAGCTATTATGAATAAAGCTGTTATGAACACTTGCATTCAAGTCTTTGAGGGAAATATGTTTTCATTTTATGTCTAGGAGTGGAACTGCTGGGTCATAGGATAGTTGTATAATTAGGTCTTCTAATGCCAGACTATTTTCCAAAGTGGTTATGCCATTTTAAATTCCCACCAATAACATAAGAAAGTTTCAGTTACCCCACAACCTTGTCAATATTTGGTTTTGTCATTCCTTTAAATTTTAACCATTCTAGTGGTGTGTTGTAACTGATATACCATTGTAATTTTAATTTCCCTGTTGACTAATAATGTTGAGTACTTTTTTCACGTACTTGCTGGCTATTAATGTATCTTCACATTTTTTTTTTAATTTAAAAATTTTTTTATTTTTTGGCTGCGTTGGGTCTTTGTTGCTGCGCACAGGCTTTCTCTAGTTGCAGCAAGCAGGGGCTACTTTTCGTTGCAGTGCATGGGCTTCCCATTGTGGTGGCTTCTCTTGTCGCGGAGCATAGGCTCTAGGCACGCAAGCTTCAGTAGTTGTGGCACACGGGCTTAGTTGCTCCGTGGCATGTGGGATCTTCCTGGAGCAGGGATCGAACCTGTGTCCCCTGCGTTGGTAGGCGGATTCCTAACCACTGCGCCACCAGGGAAGTCCCTATCTTCAGTTTTATGAAACATATTTTCAAACATTTTATCTATTTTTCAGTTGAGTTGTCTTTTTATTGTGAATCGTGGGTATTTTTTTTTTTTTTACATTATAGATCAGTTCTGTCGCATAGAATTTTCTGCATAGTCCAATATATTTATTGTGAAATGTGGCTACTGCAAATGAGGAAGTGTATTTTTTTTTTTTGCAGTATGCGGGCCTCTCACTGTTTTGGCCTCTCCCGTTGCGGAGCACAGGCTCCGGAGGCGCAGGCCCAGCAGCCATGGCTCACGGGCCCAGCCGCTCCGCGGCATGTGGGATCCTCCCGGACCGGGGCACAAACCCGTGTCCCTTGCATCGGCAGGTTGACTCTCAACCACTGCGCCACCAGGGAAGCCCGAGGAAGTGTATTTTTAATTGTATTTAATTTTAATTAGTTTAGATTGAAATAGTTACATTGGCTAATGACTAGCATATTGGACAGTGCTGTTCTAAAAACTAGTCCTTATCAGATACATGCTTTGTGATTATCTTCTCCCAATCTGTGGCTTGCCTATTCATTTTCTTTTTTTTTTTTTTTTTTTTTTTTGTCTGCGTTGGGTCTCTGTTGCTGCGCGCGGGCTTTCTCTAGTTGTGGCGAGCGGGGGCCACTCTTCGTTGCGGTGTGCAGGCCTCTCACCACGGTGGCTTCTCCCGCTGCAGAGCACGGGCCCTAGGCGCGTGGGCTCAGTAGTTGTGGCTCACGGGCTCCAGAGCACAGGCTCAGTAGTTGTGGTGCACAGGCTTAGTTGCTCTGCGGCATGTGGGATCTTCCCGGACCAGGGCTCGAACCCGTGTCCCCTGTGTTGGCAGGCGGATTCTTAACCATTGCACCACCAGGGAAGTCCCTATTCATTTTCTTAATGGTATCTTTTGATGAGGAGAAGTTTTAAATTTTGATCAAGCTTAATTTTTCAATTTTTTCTTTAATGGTTATTGTGGTCTATGACCCATCTAAGAAACTGTTGACTACTCCTAAGACACGACTTTTATGTTTGGGTTTATGATCCACCTTGATGGTGTTTGGTGGGAGTCAGGGTTGTTTGAGTACCATTGTTAAAAAGACTTTCCTGATTGGATGCTTTGGCACCTTTCTGAAAAACAGAAAACGATAAGTGTGGATCTATTTCTGTTCTCTCTTTCATTGATTTATTTACTGAGCGTCATGCCCTTACTACACTGTTTCGATTACTATAGTTTTAAGTCTTAAAGTCAGACGTCCTTCAATTTTGTTCTTTTTCAAGATTGTCTTGAGTATTTTAGGTCCTTTGAATTTCCATATAAATTTTAGAGTCAGCTTGGTAATTGTTGGGATTATGACTGGGATTTTTGTTAAATCTATAGATCTTAGATATGATGAAAGAAATGTTTTATATTTTTAATCTTGAGATTTTTAGGAATGGATGTCTCTATAGGTTGATGTATTTTAATACTTTGTCAAGAAGGAAAACAGGATCTTCTATGATCCAGGCCAGAAGAGATCCTATAATAGTCTTTGTTTCTTCCATTTTGTATTGTTTATTCAGAGGGACTTTGAACAATAATTTCCTAGGCAGTACCTGGGGATAGAGTTGCAGACTCTATGGACCATGAAAAGTCAAGAATCTAGATTCCAAAAGACAGAACAGAAACCATTTCCAAGGTGAACTACTGATGCTAAATGTGAAAAATCCATGTATTATTCTGTGACTTATGTCCTATTTAAGGAAGGCAATAAACTGTGTGATTTTTTTCTTCTCTGTAGCATCTCTAAACTATTTTTTTCTTTCTTTTTTTTTTTTTTTGCGGTACGTGAGCCTCTCACTGTTGTGGCCTCTCCCGTTGCGGAGCACAGGCTCCGGATGCACAGGCTCCGCGGCATGTGGGATCTTCCTGGACTGGGGCACGAACCCGTGTCCCTTGCATCGGCAGGTGGACTCTCAACCAGTGCGCCACCAGGGAAGCCCCATCTCTAAACGATTTTGCCTTGGTTTTTCTCAACATTATTTTAGGAAAAGTGAACCTTCACAACTTTGTTCTCTTCAATTCTTATTTTAATTCAATATGAGCTTGGAAGATAAATCTACAGATTATTTAGTTAAATCTCTTCATGTTGTATACGAAGTAATAGTTAAATGATTTGTTCAAGATCACTGAGCTAGTTAGTAGCAGAGTTCTGACAATATTCCAGGCTTTCCAACCTCTCTACTCCACTGATATTTCCACTATGCTTTGCTGTCATAATAGCTAACCAGTGAGTAATTCCTGAGCCCCTATAATGTGCCTAGCATTGGACTATTTATAGATGATATAAATTATCATTATGATATAGCTCTGATCCTCAAATACCATAGAGTCCTGTGTAAGACAAGAAACAATTAGAAAACAGTAAAAGGCAATGTATAATAATGTTCCAAGTTGGATCAAGTTTTGGATAAAATGCTATAAATGCATATAGAAGTAATACTGTGACTCATTTTAAATAAATCTGGCTGTGTTAGAGCAATATAGAACTGTAATTGAAAGCAGGTTGTACAAGAGAGATCTGAAACAGGCTAGCTGTATAAAATGAATGAAGTCAAATTGCACCTTAAATTCATGCTCTGTTAAATAAAATGTTAACAGTTATTAAGAAGGTGAAGATTAATGCTTGATGAAATTATTAGAGAAGGATTTATGGAAGAAGTAGGGTTTGAGACATAATTTCAAGGATTGATGGAATTATAAAGGGCGAAGGGGATTATAAACTATTATATTTGGGATACAAACACTATTTTAACGAAAATTTGAATACATTATAAATTAAAATGTAATTTTAATGCAGTTCAAGAGAAGGCCATTAAATATCTTTATGGGTTTCTGAAATAAGTTACTTTTTTTTTTTTTTTTTTTTGCGGTACGCAGGCCTCTCACTGTTGCGGCCTCTCCCGCTGCGGAGCACAGCCTCCAGACACGCAGGCTCAGTGGCCATGGCTCATGGGCCCAGCCACTCTGCGGCATGTGGGATCTTCCCGGACCGGGGCACGAACCCATGTACCCTGCATTGGCAGGTGGACTCTCAACCACTGAGCCACCAGGGAAGCCCGTTACTTTTAACTAAAGCTAATGAAGCCTAAATTTATATGAGAAGGTTAAAGGTGGAAAATGCCTACTGAATTAAGCAGTTGAGTAGAAATTTAGGTTTTTTCCTGCAGAGGTGTTGCTATTTTGCCTAGGTGCTTCTTCTATGACAGCTGGTCCAAATGGAATATTGTTTTTTCAACAATATTCCTTAAAGGTAATGAGAGACCTGTATTTCCATCTCGCTTTCAACAATTTGCCCTAAAAAAAAATAAACTAACATCTCTGACTCCATATTTCCTTATCTAGAAATGGGATTAATAATAACTTCACTGCCAACCTCAAGGCAGTTGTGAAACCTGAGCAAGATAATGTGTGTAAAAATGCTTTGGAATCTTTCAATATAAGATTCAGTAAGTCGTAAGGATTTTACGGATTATGGTCCAATGGAGATTCTATGAGGATATTTTTAGAGATAAATACTGCAGAATTCTCTGCAGCATTGACTTGGATTGTTTTCAAAGATTCTAATAAGCACTATGTATTATATTTTTCCTGGGGTGTAGATAACTATATATGTGTGCAGTATGATTAATTGAATGCTTCATATGTACTGAATCATCTTTCATAAACTGGGCTGATTTACAACTATGCAGTTAGCTGTTATTTAGAGTGTCATTGGAAAATTGTTTGTGTTACTTTTTATTTATACATTATATACAAAAAATTGCTTTCTTCATATCTGTATCCACTCTGTAATGACCTATATAAGAAAATAATCTGAAAAAGAGTGGATATATGTATATGTATAACTGATTCACTTTGCTAAACAGCAGACACTAACACAACATTATAAATGAACTATACTCCAATAGAAATTAATTAAAAAAAATAAAAAATCCACACACATACAAAAAGAAGTAAGTTCAGTTGTTACTAACAAAAACAGATCTTGGTTTGTGATCTTGGTTCAGTTCACTGCCTCCATGTCCCTATTCTCTAGCATCTGATACTATAATCTTATTTTATGGGGTTTGATAATTAATATTATAAAAATTAATAAATTATCAGTGATCAAATAACATTTAACTCTTGACAAATGTTCAAAATACACAAAGGACTTGATTTCTTAACAAAATATGCATATTTTTTCATATGGCAAAAAAGAATTGCCCTTTTATGTCAATTATATTTCAATTAAAAAAAAAAAGAGAGAGGGACTTCCCTGGTGGCACAGTGGTTAAGAATCTGCCTGCCAATGCAGGGGACACGGGTTTGAGCCCTGGTCTGGGAAGATCCCACATGCCACGGAGCAACTAAGCCCCTGCGCCACAAGTACTGAGCCTGCGCTCTAGAGCCCGCAAGCCACAACTACTAAAGCCTGCACACCTAAAGCCCGAGCTCTGCAACAAGAGAAGCTACTGCAATGAGAAGCCCGTGCACCACAATGAAGAGTGCCCCCCACCTTGATGCAACTAGAGAAAGCCCGCATGCAGCAACGAAGGCCCAACGCAGACAAAAAAATAAAAAGAGAATCACCTATAAGAAATCATATATTGACTATATTCTTATTTTTTAAAAAAATATTTCAATCTTTTCTTTGTGGATTACGCATTTTTAAAAAATTTATTTTGCTTATTTATTTGGCTGTGTCGGGTCTTTAGTTGCAGCATGAGGGGTCTTTGTTGAGGTGTCCGGGATCTTTCGTTGATGCACAGGCTTCTCTCTAGTTGTGGTATGCGTGTTTTTCCTCTCTCTAGTTGTGGCGTGCAGGCTCCCGAGTGCATGGACTCTGTAGTTTGCGGCATGTGGGCTCTCTCATTGAGGCGTGTGAGCTCAGTAGTTGTGGCGAGTGGGCTTAGCTGCCTCAAGGCATGTGGGATCTTAGTTCCCCAACCAGGGATCAAACCTGCGTCCCCTGCACTGGGAGGCGGATTCTTTACCACTGGACTACCAGGGAAGACCCCTTGACTATATTCTTATTGAAGTCTGGGTTACTGAGTAGTATTAGTTATCTATTGCTGTGTAACCAATTACCATGAACTTGATGCCTTAAAACAACACATTTATTATCTCACAGTTTCTGTGGGTCAGAATGTAACAGAATCCATTGCTTCGTGATCTCTCACAAGACTGCAATCAAGGGGTCAGCCAGGGCTTGAGTCTCATTTGAAAGCTCAACTGGTAAGGATCAATTTCCAGTCTCACGTGATTGCTGGCAGAATTCAGGTCCTTGCAGGCTGTTTTCCTGAGAACCTCAGTTCTTTGCTGGCTGTTAGCTGTTCCTTTCCACGTGGCCTTCTCCATAGGCAGTTTACAACATGGCACCTTGCTTTGTCAGAGCCAGCCAGGAGGTCTCCTAGAAAACTAGAAGTTACAGTCTTATGTAATGTAATCACAGAAGTGACATCCTATCACCTTTGTTGTATTCTATTGGTTAGAACAAGTTAACGTGTCCTGCTCACACTCAAGGGGAGGGGATTACACAAGGGTGTGAATGCCAAGAGACAAGGATCATTTTGGCTATCTTAGAGTCTGTTGGAAAAGAACTGATTAATTTGACATATGACATAAGCTACAAAGAGAGACGTCCACTAAGAAATTGTACTCAATTAATTCTATAATCCAGAAGGAATTGGTGGGAATGGCTTAATAGAATTTTCCAGTTAGCAATACAGCATCACAAACAAATAAAGGTAAACTACTAAGCACATTACTTTTTCTTTACTATTCTGCTCTTTCTCCAGTGCTGTCAGCTGTGAAATGAGATAGCCTACATCAGACCCTGGAAAAGTGCTAAAGAGTTGTACTTCAGAAAAATGTTAGAGGAAAATACAATCATATATATATATACATATATATATATATATATATATATACACACACACATATATATATGTTTTAGCAGTAAATGGTATATTTCAGCAGCAAATGGTGTTGATTTTGTTATATTGATAAATGATATCTATTAAAAATGTCATTTTCAACAGCACATGCCAGCACGTTGCCTCACAAAAATAGCTCGAGTTAAATAAAATAGTAATTCTTGGATATGATTAGAAATTCACAAAAGAGATTCAGTGTGGCATTAATGTAATAAGGTTGTTGACTTTGAGTACTTGACAAAACTTCACCAGGTAATTAAAAGAGCTCTTTGTATTCTTAACAAGTCAAAACAGCAGCTATTACACAATTTAGAACAATTATGCACAAAATGAACATTTTCTGTGTAAAAACATTTTTATCTGTTTTGAAGACTAGCAAAGACTGGAAAGCCTAAGATGGGAGAGATTAGTAATTATCACTTCAGTGTTTGGATTGTTGAGTTATAGTTAGTGGATGGCCTCTATGACTGAGAATAAGTTCCTTAGCCTGAATGGGTGGTCAGGAAAATCCTATTTTGTTTTTATTTTTAAGCTGCAGAAGAAGATGCCATGGAAAATGGACCCAAATACTGCCCGTAAGGTTGGTTGGTATGAACTGGAGCATTTCCAACAGCTTAAGAGTTGTGTGGAAGGCTTTGCAAGACAAAGATACACTTCATAGTTTTAAGTTTGCCAGTCTGTCTTAGAGCACATTGATATTGTAACCCTTAATGTCGGTATTTCTGCTCTATTGCTCTAAATCAGACTATATTTTGAGACATTAGAGTGATTTGGTAGGAGTTCTTCACTTACATAAAAGGATTGAATAAATTTTGTGCCTGCAAAAATTTATTATGACATATCATGTATAATATCTATGGTTAATAAATCCTAAATAGAAAAGGTCAATAAATGAATTGACGAGATTTGGTACTACAATGCCAAGTAGACTAAGATATTATGTAAGCCACATGATTATAGAGGACATTCTCACATTGTGGTCGCAGCTTAAAACAGACAAAAATCTACATTACCTCCTTTTTCCTGAGGAAAATAGAACTTCACATTAGCTGAAGTGTAGGTTTGGTATCTTGATGGGGCTCTGCTTTGTCATTGTCCTTGGAATGTTCTCTAAAGTACACAGGAAAATTCTCTTCTGAGTACAGAATGAAGTAATGTTTTAGCAAAGTCTTGTAGAAACTTATGTCTTCTCATCTCTAGTATGCAATTGAAGGGTAGGAAGGACACGGCTGAAAAAATATAGGTTTGGTACTTGGAGAAAATGAAATAAAAAAGCAAAAGCCTGGGAATACTAAGGCCCTGGGTATATAACACGTATTTGCCTGAGGTGACAAATACGTTTCCTAAATTCTGATAGTGTGGCTTCCATTTCAGGATAGGATCTTCTTTGAAGCTTTAAGCATTAAAAAGAGACTATATTCAGTTATAACATGAGTCCTTGACCTTTGTCCAAGGATTCAGTTCAATCTTATAAATCAGAAATTCAAATGGCAAATCACCCATGATTTATCCTGCTTTGGATACTGGCATTTAGAAACCCATCCTGTCTCATTCTAGAAGTGGATTTTTAGTCATTTGGAGGCGTATTCCCAGATGCTCATTCAGTATAAGAACATACAGATATCTCCCCCTCTTTTACAAAGTTCACTTTATGCCACTTTGGTTTTATGAAGGACCTATGTAAGTACCTATTTTCACTAAATGAAAGAAATCTGAAGAGGATTTTTGCTTTTATGAAAAAAGGTGAAAAGTGAAAATAGCATTCAGCATTTATTTTACAGTGAGTGGATATGGAGGCAGTGCCTCCCTGAGCAGCGAGAGTGGCATCCCAAGCTCCTTCTCCGGGAACTACACTCAGCATCTCAGCATCAGGCTACCATAGCTTTGAACTGTGTCTGTGAACATCTGTGCTTTATCTTGATTTATTTTGTGCATCTGTTAGTAAGATGTGTCCTAAGATGATTGCTTCTTTGCCTTACACCATTTCAGCTTACAAAAGGTTTCATAGGAACTCTCTGTACATACATTTGCTTTGTGTAATTAAAAAAAATAAGAATGAGGAGCTTCTTTTTTTTTTTTTTTTTTTTTTGTGGTACACGGGCCTCTCACTGTCGTGGCTTCTCCCGTTGCGGAGCACAGGCTCCGGACGCGCAGGCTCAGCGGCCATGGCTCACGGGCCCAGCCGCTCTGCGGCATGTGGGAACTTCCCGGACCGGGGCACGAACCTGTGTCCACTGTATCGGCAGGTGGTCCGTCAACCACTGCACCACCAGGGAAGCCCAAAGAGCTTCTTTGACGGGACTACTTTATGTGAGCTGAGGTACTGAAAGGCCAGCAAAGCCTTCAATATGGGAAAATCCACAAACTTTCTAGACCAGGTTTCCTACAGAGAGACTGGCTCATTGGAAAGCTATTCTCCTAAGCAGAATTACTCTATATTTTAATGTGAAATTTGTATTAGATGAAGATAAAGCCAGTTTCATGCTTAGTCATGAATAGAGAGATTTGGAAACAAATCACACCATGGGGCAAAGTAGGGTCAATGAATGGGGTTGTCATTTAGACAAGTCCATAGATGGGGTGGGGTTTTCTTTTCAGGGAGCCCTTTGAACAGGATGAGAGGTTCAGTTGGGGACAGTCACCTTAAACTGAAGGAACTAGCACTAGTTTTCGAGCTTTACTTAGAATATTCAACAGAGACTGGAAACTGTCCACAATACCTTATTCTTCCTTAGTGAGTTGAGCAAAGGAATGAAACACTGAGGCAGTCCTGAGGCTTATGGGCAGGGAATAAGGCAGGCTCCTCATTTGTGGGTATCTGAACTTTCAATGAGTCCTTGGTCACCTGAGAATATAAATATATACATACATATATGTATATATATATATGGATATATATGTATTTTAGGGAGAGTAATCTAGCAGATACAAATACTTCCTTTCTAGAAAACAGTATAAGATATTACCCCACACATAGGAGACATACAAAACAATCCTCTTTGTTTTGATCAGTATTTGTAAAATTCTCTCAGGGTGGTAGAAACTTAATCTTGATAAGTACAGATTCCACCATAGATACCAGGGTTGTGTCTATGTAGTGTCCAGATGTCCACATGGTGATGTGAATTTAATCCTCAAGGTCGTTATCTATCCACACCAGCATCCATTGTGATGCCACACGCTTAACCATGAAGACTGTTGCCAAGTCTTGACCATTTTCTTGACATTAAGCTCTCTTTAAGGATCAGCTTTCTCTCAGCCAGTCCTGTGGCTCTTTGTAGGGGGCAAACCCTATGAAGCTGCCTCAGGCTGTCTGCCTAAACACAACACTCAACCATTTTCATTCTGTGGTCCTGCCACTACACTGAGTTCTGTCTGGGAATGGGGGCATTGATTTTGTTGTTCTTACATCCCCCAAACTGATTTGGGGTTTTCTTGTTCCCCTTCCTCACTGGGGCTGAATCTTGGGGGAGAGGCAGTAAAAGTGTATGGGGTTCTTTCTTAGGAGCTGTAATAGGCACAGATTATTCTCACTTCAAATGAAAGAAATCCTAACCAACAATGGTTTAAACAATTAATTATCTCACACAACAAGAGGTCTGGAGACACAGGCCAGGACTGGCATAGCAGCTTCACTATATAACCAGGAATTCATCTTCCTGCCATACTTCCACTTTGTTACCCTCAGCTATTGGTTTTTGTCATTGTGTTTGTCACCACTGTGCTTGTCATGTCCGAATGGGGAAGGGCTATATGAGGTACAAGGAATTATAAGGGGAAAATCCTCTATAAATGTTACAAAATATATCTCACCATGGTTACAAGTACACAGAAACCCACCCAAATTAGGCCAAGGTAGAAAGAGAATTTGTTGGTTGGATGTAAGTATATCTCATGGACCTAAGGATAGGAAGTATAGCTGAACTTCACTGTGGACTAGAAGCAGGAACTGGAAAGCTGTTATGGATCAGTACAGCTGTTATCCCTTCCTTTTCTGGGCACATGATCTCTTATGGTCTGCTTTATTTTTCTTTCTTGGCATTGGCTTTTTCTACTTCTCTGTGTACAAAGTAGAAAATGGTCACTTTAGCCTTATCAGTTCAAAGGCAAACTAAGATTGAGTAGCATCTCTTTTGCTTTAAATTCTCTGGGGAAAGAATATGATTGGTCCAATTTTGCTGGTATGTCAATCTTTAATCCAATCAGTGACCATGGGGATGGGGTCAAATGACTTAGCAGTTCTTAGGAACTAAGGGAGAATACTCTTGAGAAGGGACCATGTGTGTGTGTGTATGTGTGCGTGTGTGTGTGTGTGGCAGTGGTTGGTTGTTGGAGAAGAAACAATGGACAGCTCTACTACTCTCTTGATACCCTAATCTGCTGAAGGATAAATCAAATTAACCATTCATTCATTCTACAGACATTGGTTTCACTTGTTCTTCCCCTTATGCTCTCTCTCAGAGTGTCAGTACCGCTCATCTAGTTGCCTATATTATAAACTCTGTACAACCCAATAAGCAACACAACAGCTAATATTTATTGAGTATGTGTACTATGTGATAGGCATTCTATGTGCATTATTTTAAATTCAACCACATAACAACTCTACAAATAGGTATTATCTATTTTATAGATAAGCAAAGTGAAATTTAGAGATGTTGAGTCAAGCTTTCAACATCTCTTTTGGATTACTGCAGTAACCTCCTGTCTCCCTGCCTCTGATCTGACCCCTCCTATCCTTTTTCTGCTTGTCAATCATAGTGGTATTTCTAAAACACAAATCTGATCGTGCTGCTTTCCTGCTTAAAACCCTTCTATGGTTCCCTCAGGATAAAGTCCAACTCCTTTGCATGATGTATAAAGCCTTTCATGATCTGGGTAGCTATCACCCTACCAATCTCTATCCTCATTTCTTTCAGTCTTGCACCTCACAGTCTATCCTTAAGCCACACAGATTATTTGCAGTTCTTAACAATTCATTTCTTACTTCTGCACAACAACCCTGTAGCCATTCTCCCTGCTGACTCCTACACATTACCCACATGCAGGATTAAGCTTAGATGTTACCCTATTCAGAAGACTTCTCTGATTGAATTCAGTGCCCCTCCTTTATACTTTTGTATCACTCAGTGATTTTCTCCTATACTTATCACACCATACTGTAATTGTTTGTAAACTTATTCTGTCTCTTGCACTGGATTGTAAAGTCATTGAGTGGAAAGATTATGTCAGGTTTAGTATTGAAAACCCTAAGATTAGGGTAGTGCTTGGTGCATAATAGTTGCTCAATAAATATTTGTTAAATGAATGAATCTTTGGTAGAATTCTGGAAGAACTCGAAAAGCTACCTGGAGAGAAAGAGATATTCAATATTTCTTGTTTAGTAAATGGATTATTCTGACAGCTATTTCCCCTTAGCCCTTTTTTTTGGCTTATAATTTATAAAAATTGAGCAGATGCAAATTTAAAAATTGATAAAATTAACTGTGAAAACACATCACAAAGTAATAAAATAAGAAAGTGATATAAAACAATAAGTAATGGTGTTAAACCTAATGTAAGAAGAAGAATGCTGAATGCAGTGACAAAGTTGTGAGATTGGGGGAGAAAAAGGAACTGAAAATTCTTTTCACTGCTTACTAAATTGAATGTATATTGCTGGTAATATTTCATTTAATTCTTACAATAATTCTTTGAGGTTGATATGTTATGCCTGTATTAAAACTAAGGAAATTAAAGATTAGATTAGAGCAAAATAAACTGAATGATTACACAAGAAACTCTCTACAGATAAGCACATAAAAGAAATGAAAATCAACCTTAGAAAATATTGTGGAGAATATGCGAAGGTAAACCACTCTACACCCTAAATGATTCTTTTGCTGGGTCTGGGCTCCTGTATCAGCTTTCCAGCTTTCTCTCCTAAAGCAATTTCCTTCACTTTCACCTTCTTTTAATGTAGGGATATGTCCTTCCTTTTACCTGGATGAATTCCATCTCCTTCCTCAAGCTTTGTCTCACTTTAAGTTGCTTCTTGAGTGAAATTTGCTTCATTAGACCCGCTTTCTGATTTAATTAAACTTTTTCGACCCTAGCAAAGCACCCCGACTTCTCTCTCAGAGAATTATCAGCAACACAGCAGTAAATGTCAACACAAAGCCGACTATTACTGTAGATCACTCAGGGGGAAAAAAAAAAGATAAAATCCTTAACAGTGGCAGTGTTTAAGTGACTATATTCTGCGCTGTGAGAACGCCTGGAGTCATTTTTAATTTCCACCATTTCCTACTTCTCAGTTGGGTCAGTTTTCTAAACTTTCTAAGTCTCAGTTTTCTTACCTATGAAAAGAGGATCCTAGTAAAAGTCTCCTACCTACCTACTCCAGAACTCCTGTGAGGGCCAAATTAGAGGAGGTACGTGAAAATGCTTCCCAAACATTTGGTAAAACGCTGTAAAATGTTTGTACCTGGCTGCAGACGAGATCACGACAACAAGTTGTATTCCTGTGTTGAAGAAACTCAAAGGAGGCTAGTCGTTAAGGAGAGGAAGCCGAGCGTTGCCATGTGACGTCATCACCCAGCGCTTGCCGCGACGGTTTCCGGGTTGGGCTGAAAGCAGCATTCTGCGTCATGGGGACGTGGCGGCGTTTGCTGCTTTTTGGGGGGGCGTCGCTTCGGGGCTGCGGCGGGGTCTGTGTCCCGCTTTGGGGAGACCGAGTGTTGGTTTTGGGGCGCCAGGTCCGTGGTGCTGCAGAGCAGGTGGAGGCGGGTGGGTCCGAGACGCTGGGGCGCCAGGGCTGCGGGTGCTCTGCAATTGCCTCTTGCCGAGGACTCACTTCACTGCCTCGTGGGCACCCGCCCACTTGGCGGCTCAGTGAGACCCCAGTTCTGGACGTCCTCACTTTCCAGGCGGGCCCCCAGTGGGACCAGGCCGAGGCTTAGAGGGGCGTAAAATAGATGGTTAGAACATGGATATGTGACTTGCACTTGTTTTCTTAGTGTTGGTTTATTTAGAAAATAGGTTAAAGAGAAGGAAAACACGTGGAGGATTTAACTCCGGAAAGAGGCAGCTTACTTTCCATTTTTAACGTCTGCGTATCCTGGCAAATAAATTTCAGTTTAAACAATGTGTCTGTGCAATTGTGATCAGTAGCAATAGGTAAATAACACTAAAGGCCTAAATAGTGGAGATGAGCAGAATTAGAGTAGAAAAGAAAGCCCTGTTAATTGCAAATACCGAATTGTTTTTGCTTTTACAGCGTGATAATGGAGATGGCTTGTTTTAAAACTGTTTTTTTTCTTCTTCTTAAGTTCTCTGGTGCTGAGAGTGAGACCCTAAAACAAAGAAGAACACAAATCATGTCTCGAGGACTTCCAAAGCAGAAACCAATAGACGGTGTTAAACAAGTTATAGTTGTGGCTTCTGGAAAGGGTGGAGTTGGAAAGTCTACTACAGCAGGTATTATAGGATATTAATTCTCATCTTGATTAGGACTTTATGCCAACTGGAAAGTGCACCATATTAAAATTATAGTTTTGTTCTTAAAAAAGTATTTGTGAAGTTCCTAACAGCTGCTTCCTTAGGATGAGGAGTTGGTAGTGATTGGGAGCTTAGATTTTTGGAGTTAGACAAAACTAGATATGTAGCCAGGTCTTTGACTCCTTAACTGAGGAAAAGGTGGTCAGGTTGCCCATTACATCTTCAGTTTACTTAACTGTAAAATGGCAATGATTATAATCTTTTTCATAGGATGGTTATGCAAATTAATTAAACAAGCTGACTACTTAGCCCACTGTCTCATACATAGTAAGTACTCTATATTTGGTTGCTGTTATTATTATTATTAAACATTTAGTAAGTTTAACACTAAATTTATTTCTGTTCTTTGACGTTATTTTCTAGTCTTTTTCAGTGTACACATAGCTAAGTAGTTGCAATGAGATTGTTTACATTACCGTGACTTGTTTTCATTTAACCATAATATAATTTTCAGCATTTATAAAGTCAACATAGATCTAATATTTGAAAATGTTTTAATTATTTAAAATATCTTTTAAGCTTTGTATCTTTTATATTAATATATTGGAGCAGAGAATTTGTTTTTTGGTGGCTTTTTAAAATTGATTATAGATTTCATTGTGACTGAAATGCTGCTTTCAGAACCCATAAAAGAAGTGCCCCCAGAAATAGAAGAGTTACCATCCAAGACTAATGACCAGGTATTCCCAGATGTCTTCAAAAGAAACTTTTTATTTCTAACAAAAATTTTCAGTGTAATAATGTAAAAAGGTAACTCCCCTCTTCCCAATTCAACTCAACAGAGGCAACTTGTATTATTAATTTGGAGTCATAAAGCTCTCAAGTCTTATTGTTGCCTCATTTAAAATTTTCAATCATTTTAATAGGAATGGCTTAATTCAGGTCTTATCCAACCTATCTTTTTTGCAGTTGATTTAAAAAAAGTAACCATCCTTATTTTATTTTGTTAATTTTGGCACAGTTCTACACTGTTACAGATCATTTATGTATTTATGTATGTATTTTTTTTAGCTTTTGACTCAAATTTCTGCATTTTTTTAAATTGAAGTGTAGCTGATGTACAATATTATATGTTTCAGGTGTACAACATAGTGTACAATTTTTAAAGGTTATATCCCATTTATAGTTATTATAAAATATTGGATATATTCCCTGTGTTGTACAATATTTCCTTGTAGCTTACTTATTTTATACTTAGTAGTTTGGACCTCTTAATTACCTACTCCATCTTGCCCCGCCCCCCTAAGACCTCTAAATTTTTTTTTTTTTTTCTCAGATAGTAACCTAAAGTTGGGGCATATATGTACCTTAAAATTCCTTAGTTCCATTGAAACCAATGACATTTTCAAATAAAAAGGGCCAGGTACAGAGTTCTGTGACTTTCACTAGAGATCTTGTGTCTTAACTCAAAGCCATATTTGGTAATTCCTAGATGCAGCAGTTTTATAGTTGTACAACCAGCTACAAATCCAACTGTATAGTGTTATTAGCTCAGTTTTTTCCCATTTTGACCTGAATGTAATTGTGGAAGAGTTTTTCAGATGTTTTGAAGAAATTAAGATTTACTAGGTATTGTAGTTATGATAGACCCCTGATATACTATTTGATAGATACTATATTATTATTAAAAATAGTTAGTGATTGTTCTTAATGAATTTATGCTATATCCTACACATTTTGGCTTTCTTTCTTAAGGATCTACAATCCACCTATTTGGTATTTTGTTTTTCAAATTTGGAAGCTCTTAGTTTTTGGTTCTAGAATCCACCTCTACTTGTGTTTTGAAAATTCAGAGTACATTTACCTGTATTCAGTGGTGTGACTCCTTTTGCAAGCTCTGTGTTTACTTGGACTGGTTAAAGAGGGAAAGTGTTTTCGTGATAATAGCTATAAGTTCTTTGGGTTTTGTGCAATATAATTCGTTGGGTCTGTAGGCTAGCACTTGTGTAAAACAAATTGTTTATTGTTTTTGGTTGTAAGATCGTCTGTTACCATGGAATGTGACAGCAGTTAGACAGGAAAATATATGAGAAAATGTACAGTGTTTGACACATAAGTGCTTCAGTAAGTGTCCCTTCCTTGCGTTTTTTTCTTTGTTAGCATCATACCACTTGTCCCAAATAATTGGCCTATATTGTTTCATAACAGCTCTATCTGCATACATAAGCCTTAGAAATAGATTATTTCTATGTAACTCTGTTGGTATTCTATTTCTTTCCATTATATGTATTTATTCCTGTTCCAAACTATCTCAAAATACTTCCTATTTGAATATGTATGCTGGAGATATTTTGGATTAAAATGATGACATTTGATTAATACAGACATGCTCTGTGATTCTATTGTGTAAATGCAGAAAGACCCTCACATTAAAATGAATTACTCTCTAAAAGTTTCTGCCTAAAAGTTGGATTATGTTTAACCTGAAATTCAGAATTATTTTATAATTTATAAAAATTAATTTGTCAAGTGCCATGCCTTAGGCATAATACTATAATACATACAGTATTTGATTTAATTCTCACAACAGTTATGAAATAGGACCTCATTTTATAGAGGAAGAAACAGGCTTGGAGTAAAATATTCTACTCAAGATTATAAAACAGAGAGTGGTGAAACTGGGGTTTGAACCAGGTCATCCTTGAAAGTTTATGCTCTTAAATACTTTAAAGGAAACAATATCGGCATCATTTATAACACTGTTCTGTAAGGAATTGTGATCCACAGTATGAGGGTCTATTTATTTATCAGTTTTGGGAATGTGTTACTTTTGAACCTCTTTTTCATCTCAGATGTAGCATATCCTTATTGCTGGGCTAAAGGTGGTTTTGGGGACTACTGCTTTCCCCCTTTATGTCTTTGAGATTCACGAACAATAGGCACTTTTGGGAAAAAGTTTCACTGCCTTGCCTTTTACCTTCCTCTCTTCCCTCTGCTCACTGGTCCAACCTTTCATTTACGTGGGTATTTGTGAGTTAGATATTTGGAATTCCTGCATTACCAGCATTTATTTTTAAAAAGCAATAGGATCACATCCATTTTTATTTATTAAAAAGTAGGTAGTTTTTCCTCAAAATATATTTTTGAAAATAATTGAATGATATATACCATTAGCATCATTTAAAAAAAACTTTGATTATTTAAATACAATTGTAACATGATAAATGGATTAATTAAAATGATAATTTGGGGGCAGACATCTACTGTTTATGTTGAAATGTTACTTTCTTTTTTGTGTTTTTTACTTTCTGTATTCTCTCCATGTCCTTGTTTTTTATAATGGAGATATATTAAAACTTTATTTGCCTTGGTTGTTACATTGAACATATTAAAAGACAATGAATTTTAGTAGAAGGAAAGTTACTAAATTTACTTTTTTGTTTCTTACAGTGAACCTTGCACTTGCTTTATCAGCGAATGATTCGGTAGGTGTTTATTAATAGAAATACTAATTTATTAAAATGTTTCTTAAGGCAATGATTAAGAGCATACTGATGTTTTTCATTTACTCTGTTGGGCATATAGTGTAGCTCTAGTCATTTGCATGTCTTTAAGGAGCTCAAAAATCTGCCGTAAGTACTGGTTATATTTAATAATGATGATGAACATGGAAGGGACCACTAGTCAAGGAATTCAGGCAGCCTCTAGAAGCCAAGGAAATGGCTTTTTCCTTAGAGCCTCCAAAAGGTATGTAATCCTCTCAGCACCTTAATTCTAGCTCATTGAAACCTATTTTGAACTTCTGTGATAATTTCTTACAGTAGGAGTGGGAAACTGATACAGGAAGTCAATTGTCTTAGTTCTTAAATTTCTGAAGATGTCTTTATTTTGCCTTAATATATCATAGTTTGACTAGATGTAGAATTCCAGGTTTACAATAATTTCCTCTCTGAACCTTGAAAACAATATTCCATTTTCTTCTAGCATGCTAATGAGATGTCTGATGCTAGTCTGATTTATATTGCTTTGTAATAACCTGTGTTTTTCCCTTTAAAGCTTTTAAGAGTTTTCTTTATGTCTTTTAAGTTTAGAAATGTCACAAATATGTGTCTGGTTGTTGGCTTTACATTTTTTTTACCTGTTTGGAAATTGGCCAAGCAGTACAAGGCTTGAGTCTTTTTCAGCTCAGGGAAAATTTCTTCATTGATTACTTTTTGTGATGTGTTTGTTCTTTCTCCAGAAACCTATTAGGTAGATATTGACCCTTCATGCTTGTTAATTTTTCTCTCATGTTTTCCATCTCCTTGTCTTTTGCTCTGTGTTTTGGAAGATGTCTTAGACCATTTTCCACACTGCTATATTGGGTTGTAGTTGTTATTTAGCCCTTCCAATTTTTATTTTTAATTTGGAAATGATATTTTTTCCAGTTTTCCAGAACTGTTTTATTTTCCAATTGCTATCCACTTAAAAAAAAAAAAAAGGTTGCACCATTCGTTTGAGTCTCTCTGAGGATACTAATTAGAATTAATAAAAAATGTTCCTTTTAATGATCTCTATTTACTTAGCATGGTGGTTCTTATAATGTGGTCCTCAGACCAGCAGAATCAGCATCACCTGGGAACTTGTTAAACATACAAAATCTTGAGCCCCAGACCTACTGAATCAGAAACCGTGAAGGTGGAGTCCTACAGTCTTGTTTTAATCAGCCCTCTAGATGATTTTGATGCATGCTAAAGTTTCAGAACCATGGATGTATTGTTTTTTAAAACTCTAAATTGCTGATGGGATCCTGTTTCGTTTTCCACTGTGATTATATTTTTAATTTAGTTTAAAGCTATTTTTTCCTCTTGTTTCAATGGGAATTTGGAAGAGAGATATTCATGTATGATTAGGCAACCTTATTGAAATAAAAGCCAGTAATATATTTTTTTCTTGGCTGCGCCCTGCAGCATGCGGGATCTTAGTTCCCCAACCAGGGATCGAACCATTGACCCTGGAGTGGAAACTCAGAGTCCTAACCACTGGACTGCAAGGGAAGTCCCACCAGTAATACTTTTTAAAAAATAGTTTTTATTAGAGTACTTAGTTATCTTGGAGAAGGGACCCCATCTTCCTTAAAGAAGGGAGGAAACAAGGAAAATTCAATGGATGAGAAGGTAAATAAATTCATAGGTGTGGGGATCTTTTAATTTGGTTATCATTTCAGCCAAAGCTTTGATTCTTAAGACAATGCGAAGTAATTATATAAGAAGCAATCGAAGGATGAAAAGAATAGTTAAAAAGGGGTTGATTCAGATGGTAGCTCAGATTTTTTTTTTCTTTTTTCTTTTTTTTTCCCTTTCAGGGAGCAGGGATGGTCAGCTTCATATTTAATGCTTTAGATGTATGACAGGGAAATAAGCAACAAGGAAGGAAAAGCAATGTTTTTCCCTGGGCCAGTTTTTCAGAAAGCATTTTGGTGTCCTTAAGTGTTTTTAAATATGTTTGTAAAATCTACTGTAGGAAGGGCTTAAGTATTCTGTTATCCAGATGAAGGTTTTTTTTTTTTTTCATTTCTTGATATTTTGTAGCAAAGTTAGTTTAGAAATTAAAAAGAAGATAGCCAGGAAATTTGAGCAGCATGCTATGGAACTCAAAGATAATCTGACATAATACAGTGTTTTACAATTGGCTACTGTCTTGTTCTCTTAATCTATATATACTTAGGAAAGATCACTTTTATACAGCATGTATACTTGATTAATAGTGTTTTTATTTGGGAGCAGCACGTTTGGCTTAAACTGTGATCTGCCAGAGGACTGCCTGTGTATAGAAAAGAAGATAAATCATATATAAATATATGATTTATATGTATCTGGCAGTCTTATAATCTGTGTTGCCCAACTTAAGATGTTACTAATATTACACTTATTTAGAGGACATGTTTGGTCTTTAGGGAAAACTCAAGGTTCCTCCAAGCCCTTCTTATTGCCTGAGCTGATATATATAGATGGCTTATGTCCAAGGACATTTATTGGGACATGGTACTAGGGTATGTTGCTTTATGGGCTGAAAACCTCCAGTTAGGATGGTGTCTTTGGAGCTGATCTAGTGATTCATTCCCATGGAGTCTTAATTGCATGGAGCTTATATTGTAAGAGGGGTCTCTGACCTGCTTACCCTTAGGCCAACTTTTGTTTTTTTACATCTTTATTGGAGTATAACTGTTTTACAATGTTGTGTTAGTTTCTGCTGTATAACAAAGTGAATCAGCTACATGTATACATATACCCGCATATCCCCTCCTTCTTGAGCCTCCCTCCTACCCTCCCTATACCACCCCTCTAGGTGGTCACAAAGGACCGAGTTGATCTCGCACTAGCTATCTATTGTACATTTGGTAGTGTATATATGTCAGTGCTACACTCTCATTTCATCCCAGCTTCGCCTCCCCCCCAACCCCCCCCCGCCCCGTCCTCAAGTCCACTCTCTACATCTGTGTCTTTATTCCTGTCCTGCTCCTAGGTTCATCAGAACCAGTGTTTTAAAAAAAATTCCATATATATGTGTTAGCATATGGTATCTATTTCTCTCTTTCTGACTTACTTCACTCTGTATGACAGACTCTAGGTCCATCCACCTCACTACAAATAACTCAATTTCGTTTCTTTTTACAGCTGATTAATATTTCATTGTATATATGTGCCACTTCTTCTTTATCCATTCATTGGTTGATGAACAGTTAGGTTGCTTCCATGTGCTTAGGCCAACTTTGCCAAAGACCTTGCTAACCCTTTTCTCCTATTTTCCTTGGGTTGGTACTTGCCCCTTTTCAGCATTGGAGTGGGAAGATCTAATAAGATTAATTTGCTGGTCTAGGGGAAACAGGTCTAGGAAGTTATTCATTTTACTTTTAATGTTGGCCTTATGATCTCTAAACTGGGTTATGTAAACCCCAAGGAGTATGCAAGATAGGCCATTGGAATGTAGAAGGGAAATTTATCTTTTCTTTTTTTTTTAAAATTTTAAAATTTTATTTTATTTATTTGTTTTTATATAGCAGGTTCTTATTAGTTATCCATTTTATACATATTAGTGTATACATGTCAATCCCAATCTCCCCATTCATCCCACCACCACTCCCACCCCCTGCCACTTTCCCCCTTTGGTGTCCATACGTTTATTCTCTACATCTGTGTCTCTATTTCTGCCTTCAAACCGGTTCATCTGTACCATTTTTCTAGGTTCCACACATATGCGTTAATATACGATATTTGTTTTTCTCTTTGTGACTTAACTTCACTCTGTTTGACAGTCTCTAGATCCATCCATGTCTCTACAAATGACCCAATTTCTTTCCATTTAATAGCTGAATAATATTCTATTATATATGTACCACATCTTCTTTATCCATTTGTCTGTCGATGGGCATTTAGGTTGCTTCCATGTCCTGGCTATTGTACATAGTGCTGCAATGAACACTGGGGTGCATGTGCCTTTTGAATTATGGTTTTCTCTCTGGGTATATGCCCAGTAGTGGGATTGCTGGCTCATATGGTAATTCTATTTTTAGTTTTTTAAGGAACTTGATACTGTTCTCCATAGTGGCTGTATCAATTTACATTCCCACCAACAGTGCAAGAGGGTTCCCTTTTCTCCACACCCTCTCCAGCATTTGTTGTTTGGAGATTTTCTGATGATGCCCATTCTAACTGGTGTGAGGTGATACCTTACTGTAGTTTCGATTTGCATTTCTCTAATAATTAGTGATGTTGAGCAGCTTTTCATGTGCTTCTTGGCCATCTGTATGTCTTCTTTGGCGAAATGTCTATTTAGGTCTTCTGCCCATTTTTGGATTGGGTTGTTTGTTTTTTTAATATTGAGCTGCATGAGCTGTTTATATATTTTGGAGATTAATCCTTTGTCCGTTGATTCATTTGCAAATATTTTCTCCCATTCTGAGGGTTGTCTTTTCATCTTGTTTATGCTTTCCTTTGCTGTGCAAAAGCTTTGAAGTTTCATTAGGTCCCATTTGTTTAGTTTTGTTTTTACTTCCGTGACTCTAGGAGTTGGAGCAAAAAAGATATTGCTGTGATTTATGTGAAAGAGTGTTCTTCCATGTTTTCCTCTAAGAGTTTTATAGTGTCCGGTCTTACATGTAGGTTTTAATCCATTTTGAGTTATTTCTGTGTATGGTGTTAGGGAGTGTTCTAATTTCATTCTTTTACATGTAGCTGTCCAGTTTTCCCAGCACCACTTATTGAAGAGACTGTCTTTTCTCCATTGTATATCCTTGCCTCCTTTGTTATAGATTAGTTGACCATATGTGCGTGTGTTTATCTCTGGGCTTTCTATCCTGTTCCATTGATCTATATTTCTGTTTTTTTGTGCCATATTGTCTTAATTACTGTAGCTTTGTAGTATAGTCTGAAGTCAGGGAGTCTGATGCCTCCAACTCCATTTTTTTCCCTCAAGACTGCTTTGGCTATTTGGGGTCTTTTGTGTCTCCATACAAATTTTAAGATATTTTGTTCTAGTTCTGTAAAAAATGCCATTGGTAATTTGATAGGGATTGCATTGAATCTGTAGATTGCTTTGGGTAGTATAGTCATTTTCACAATGTTGATTCTTCCAATCCAAGAACATGGTATATCTGTCCATCTGTTTGTGTCATCTTTGATTTCTTTCATCAGTGTCTTACAGTTTTCTGAGTACAATTCTTTTACCTCCTTAGGTAGGTTTATTCCTAGGTATTTTATTCTTTTTGTTGCAATGGTGAATGGGATTGTTTCCTTAATTTCTCCTTCTGATCTTTTGTTGTTAGTGTATAGCAATGCAAGAGATTTCTGTGCATGAATTTTGTATCCTGCAACTTTACCAAATTCACTGATTAGCTCTAGTAGTTTTCTGGTGGCATCTTTAGGATTCTCTATGTATATTATCATGTCAGCTGCAAACAGTGACAGTTTTACTTCTTCTTTTCCAGTTTGTATTCCTTTTATTTCTTTTTCTTCTCTGATTGCTGTGGCTAGGACTTCCAAAACTATGTTGAGTAATAGTGGCACGAGTGGACATCCTTGTATTGTTCCTGATCTTAGAGGAAATGCTTTCAGTTTTTCACCATTGAGAATGATGTTTGCTGTGGATTTTTCATTTATGGCCTTTATTATGTTGTAGTAGTTTCCCTCTCTGCCCACTTTCTGGAGAGTTTTTATCATAGATGGGTGTTGAATTTTGTCAAAAGCTTTTTCTGCATCTATTGAGATGATCATATGGTTTTTATTCTTCAATTTGTTAATATGGTGTATCACATTGATTGATTTGCATATATTGAAGAATCCTTGCATCCCAGCATAAATTCTGCTTGATCATGGTGTATGATCCTTTTAATGTGTTATTGGATTCTGTTTGCTAGTATTTTGTTGAGGATTTTTGCATCTCTATTCATCAGTGATGTTGGTCCGTAATTTTCTCTTTTTGTAGTATCTCTGTCTGGTTTTGGTGTCAGGGTGATGGTGGCCTCATAGAATGAGTTTGGGAGTGTTCCTTCCTCTGCAATTTTTTGGAAGAGTTTGAAGAGGATTGGTGTTAGTTCTTCTCTAAATGTTTGATAGAATTCACCTGTGAAGCCACCTGGTCCTGGACTTTTGTTTGTTGGAAGATTTTTAATCATAATTTCAATTTCAGTGCTTGTGATTGGTCTGTTTATATTTTCTGTTTCTTCCTGGTTCTGTTTCTTCCTGGTTCAGTCTTGGAAGGTTATACCTTTCTAAGAATTTGTCCGTTTCTTCCAGGTTGTCCATTTTATTGGCATAGAGTTGCTTTTAGTATGTCTTAGGATCCTTTGTATATCTGGGGTGTCCGTTGTAACTTCTCCTTTTTCATTTCTAATTTTATTGATTTGAGTCCTCTCCCTCTTTTTCTTGATGAGTCTGGCTAAAGGTTTATCAATTTTATCTTCTCAAAGAAGCAGGTTTTAGTTTAATTGATCTTTGCTATACTTTTCTTTGTTTCTATTTCATTTATTTCTGCTCTGATCTTTATGACTTCTTTCCTTGTACTAACTTCGGGTTTTGTTTATTTTTCTTTCTCTAGTTTGTTTAGGTGTAAGGTTTGATTGTTTATTTGAGATTTTTATTGTTTCTTGAGGTAGGATTGTATTGCTATAAACTTCCCTCTTAGAACTGGTTTTGCTGCATCCCATAGGTTTTGGATCATGGTGTTTTCATTGTCATTTGTCTCTAGGTATTTTTTGATTTCCTCTTTGATATCTATAGTGATCTCTTGGTTATTTAGTAATGTATTGTTTAGCCTCCATGTGATTGTGGTTTTTACGTATTTTCTGCCTGTAATTTATTTCTAATCTCATAGCGTTGTGGTTGGAAAGGTGCTTGATATGATTTCAATTTTCTTAAATTTACTGAGGCTTGATTTGTGACCCAAGATGTGATCTATCCTGGAGAATGTTCCGTGTGCACTTGAGAAGAGAGTGTAATCTGTTTTTGGATGGAATGTCCTATAGATATCAATTAACTCTAATTGGTCTGCTGTGTCATTTAAAGCTTGTGTTTCCTTATTAATTTTCTGTCTGGGTGATCTGTCCGTTGGTGCAAGTGAGGAGTTAAAGTCCCTCACTATTATTGTGTTACTGTCAATTTCCTCTTTTATAGCTGTTAGCAGTTTCCTTATGTATTGAGGTGCTCCTATGTTGGGTGCATATGTATTTTTATTTGTTATATCTTCTTCTTGGATTGATCCCTTGATCATTATGTAGTGTCCTTCCTTGTCTCTTGTAACATATTTTATTTTAAAGTCTATTTTATCTGATATGAGTATTGCTACTCCAGCTTTCTTTTGATTTGCATTTTCATGGAATATCTTTTTTCCATCCCCTCACTTTCAGTCTGTATGTGTCCCTAGGTCTGAAGTGGGTCTCTTCTAGACACTATATATATGGGTCTTGTCTTTTTATCCATTCAGCGAGGCCTATGTCTTTTGGTTGGAGCATTTAATCCATTCACATTTAAGGTAATTATCGATATGTATGTTTCTATTACCATTTTCTTAATTGTTATGGGTTTGTTTTTATAGGTCCTTTTCTTCTCTTGTGTTTCCCACTTGGAGAGGTTCCTTTAGCATTTGTTGTAGAGCTGGTTTGGTGGTGCTCAATTTTCTTAGCTTTTGCTTGTCTGTAAAGCTTTTGATTTCTGCATCGAGAAATTTTACTCTACCCAGCAAATTATGAATGAGATCCTTGCTGGGTAGAGTAATTCTGGTTGTAGGTTTTTCCCTTACATCACTTTAAATATGTCCTACCACTCCCTTCTGGCTTGTAGAGTTTCTGCTGAGAAATTTGCTGTTAACCTTATGGGAGTTCCCTTGTATGTTGTCATTTTTCCCTTGTTGCTTTCAATAATTTTTCTTTGTCTTTAATTTTTGTCAATTTGATTACTATGTGTTTCGGCATGTTTCTCCTTCAGTTTATCCTGCCTGGGACTCTCTGCACTTCCTGGACTTGGGTGGCTATTTCCCGTGTTAGGGAATTTTTCGAGTATAATCTCTTCAAATATTTTCTCAGGTCCTTTCTCTCTCTCTCCTCCTTCTGGGACCCCTATATTGCGAATGTTATTGCCTTTAATGTTGTCTCAGAGGTCTCTTAGGCTGTCTTCATTTCTTTTCATTCTTTTTTCTTTATTTTGTTCCACGACAGTAAATTCCAGCATTCTGTCTTCCCGGTCACTTACTCATTCTTTTGCCCCAGTTATTCTGCTATTGATTCTTTCTAGTGTATTTTTCATTTCAGTTATTGTAATGCTTATCTCTGTTTGTTCTTTAATTCTTCTGGGTCTTTGTTAAACATTTCTTGCATCTTCTTGATCTTTGCCTCCGTTCTTTTTCTGAGGTCCTCTATCATCTTCGCTATCATTGTTCTGAATTCTTTTTCTGGAAGGTTGCCTATCTCCACTTCATTTAGTTGTTTTTCTGGGGTTTTATCTTGTTTCTTCATCTGGAACATAGTCCTCTGCCTTTTCATTTTGTTTATCTTTCTGTGAATGTGGTTTTCATTCCACAGGCTGCAGAATTGTAGTTCTTCTTGCTTCTGCTGTCTGCCCTCTGGTGGATGAGGCTATCTAAGAAGCAAGCTTCCTGATGGGAGGGACTGGTGGTGGGTAGAGCTGGGTGTTGATCTGGTCGGCAGAGCTCAGTAAAACTTTAATCCCCTTGTGTGCTGATGGGTGGAGCTGGGTTCGCTCCCTGTTGGTTGTTTGGCCTGAGGCGACCCAGTACTGGAGCCTGCCTGGCTCTTTTGTGGGGCTAATGGCGGACTCCAGGAGGGCCCACGCAAGGGCTACTTCCCAGAACTTCTGCTGCCAGTGTCCTTGTCTCTGAGGTGAGCCACAGCCTCCCCCCGCCTCTGCAGGAGACCCTCCAACACTAGCAGCTAGGTCTGGTTCTGTCTCCTGTGGGGTCACTGCTCCTTCCCCTGGGTCCTGATGTGCACACTGCTTTGGGCGTGCCCTCCAAGAGTGGAGTCTCTGTTTCCCCCAGTCCTGTCGAAGTCCTGCAATCCAATCCCCCTAGCCTTCCAAGTCTGATTCTCTAGGAATTCTGCCTCCCATTGCCAGACCCCCAGCTTGGGAAGCTAAACGTGGGGCTCAGAACCTTCACTCTAGTGGGTGGACTTCTGTAATACGTGTTCTCCAGTTTGTGAGTCACCCACCCAGTGATTATGGGATTTGATTTTATTGTGATTGCGCCCCTCCTACCATCTCATTGCGGCTTCTCCTTTATCTTTGGATGTGGGGTATCTTTTTTGGTGAGTTCGAGTGTCTTCCTGTCGATGATTGTTTAGCAGTTAGTTGTGATTCTGGTGCTCTCGCAAGAGGGAGTGAGCACACGTGGAAATTTTTCTTTTTATTAATTTTTATCTTTTAAAATTTATGTTTTTGTATATACTCATTAATTTATACTAAATTAGTATAGTAGCTCTAATAAAAAATATCAACAGATATCTTAACATATATTGAAGTTGTATACCTAAACATTTTTTACTGATTGGGGTGCATGATCAAAAAAGTTTGGGTGTCACTGGCCTAGGCTAAAGGAATTTCTGTGCTGGATCATACGCCAGTTGAAAAGAAGACTACTTTGTAGATGGAGGTAAAGGCCTTATAGGAATAGGGTGTGGGTTTTCCTTGCCTTTTCCTTGCCCTTTGTACTTTCCTTTGAGGATGTAGAAGGTAGTATTGCAGAGAAGAATTTGGGATTATGTCATGTGTGCCATGCATCTAAATATTATATCCCATGATATGTTGGAGCTGGCTCATGCTTGTTCTGAGAGCTGATTGTTAAATTTCCAAGAATTTTGCAAACCAGTTGATATCATGTTGTTAGCTTGAAATAGGCCATGGTGGGAGTATTTAAACCATAGAAATCGGAAAATACTGAAAATTAGACTCCCCTCCTCACCTTGGGCCATTGTTAAACATTTACTGGCATACCCACTGGTCATACATATTGACAGTCACATATTTTAGTTTTTCTTTTTTCTGTCTTCTTAACCACCTTTATTATGGATCTCATTTTTCTACAGTATAAATTTAATAAACAGTGAGAAGTGCGCTGAAGCTGGAGAGAGAAAGGTAAAGGTCACCAGAAACTACTGATAAATTCTGTGAGATTCCTAAGTCAATTTATTTCTGTTCATTTTAGTTCAACAGACATTTATTGAGCGCCTGTAACACTCATTGCCAGACACCCTGGGTATAAAGAAAAGTAAACATGCCTACTAAGACTACATTCACAAAACAGTGTTTTGTGTGTGTATATATAATTATATGTGTATATATCTCTGTGTATGTCTGTGTTTGTGTATTTTGGTGGTTTATAGCTGAATTAGGTTTAATAATAGTTTTTCCTGTGGGTAAGTGTAAATTAAAGTAACACTTAATAAGGTTTTATTGTGCTTTATAACAGAGTAGACACACTGTGTACTCTTAAAGTTTTTATAATCTAGTAAAGACAAGGGGAAGATAAATGTCTTAAAATGATGAGCTGTGTTCAAGGTCAAATGTAATAGTGTTTCTGTCTAAGGTGACTAACTTTTATTCCAGAGAAAAGCAGTCTTTTTTCATAGAGCATGTTCGTGAACATAATTGTATTTGCCTCTCACAGAACCCTGTAATGCAGTGCACTTAGTATTTATCAGTTTTACAGTCTTATTGATTCTGCCCTAATCCTTGTCACATTTCATCAGCCAGCAAATAAACTTTTTTAGTCTCTGCAATATTTTTCCAATATGTATCTTTCTATTTTCACTGTTCCCACTCTAATTAAGGGTCACATTACTTCTTTTTGGCTCATTCATTGACTTATACCTCAGACAGTTATTGAGTGCCTGCTCCTTCCCAAGCACTTTGCTACTTTGGAGGATTTAGAAATGAATAAGACATAGAAATGAATAAGCCCCTTTGAGGGACTCACAGACCAGCAGACCACTGCAATGACCTCTTACCTGCTCAAGCTCAAATCCATTCAGTACATAATGCCAGATTACTCTTACTTAAGCACCACTGGAACCTCATTTTCTCCCCACTCAGAGTCACTGCTGAATGCCTTTGCTGGGATTCAAGATCCTCTATGATCTGGCTCCCATCCACATTTCTGGGTTTATCTTCAGCTCTTCTAAATGGTCCCTGTGCTCTAGCAAGTCAGGGTTACTTGCTGTTGCCAGTTTGGGCTTGGATATATTATGTTCTTGATAGCTCACAGCCTTTCTTCTATGTTTCTACTGGAGCGTTCTCTACTTCTTCTTCAGCTTTACACGTCCTATCCTCCAGGCTGCCATGTATGGCTATGCTGGTTATATCCTGCCCAAGAGTACTTGTCAAGGGAATCGAGTGATGACAGAAATCCGGGCTACCCTCCTCTTCATGTGCACCCACAGACTGCTTTCTAATTCACACAGAGGCACTGTATGAGCTAGCCTTACCCTGAGAGGCAGCTTAGTGAAGTGCTCCCCTGAATTCCCTCCAAGTGAGGGTCTTTTTTCCATCTTGTGAAATCCAATAGCACTATTTATTGTTACTATTATTATGTACCCATGTAGCCATTCTGGCCATTTTTATAATAACAAATAATAAAACTAACATTTATTGAACATTTATAATATGTCAAGCAGTGTTCCTCATGACATGGTTCTTAATTCATTTATTCTTCATAGCAACCATATAGGAATAGATACTATTATGATCCCTGTCGTAGATAAGAAGCAGAAGCACCTGGAGGCTAAGTATTTTGCCCAAGCTTACCCAGGAAGTAAATGGCAGAGCCAGGTTTGAATGCAGCCTAGATCCTGTGCTATTAACCTACTTGTTATACCGCTCCTATGTTGTCTAGATTCTTATGATTCAGAGCTGTGTCGTCTTTATTCTTGGCTATCCTTAGCAGCTAGCACAGTGATTTATGACTTAGGAAATAGACAACAAATGTTTGCTACATGGATGATTTGTGTGCATAGATGGGTTTAATAGTATGTGAGTGCAAAGTTTTGTTTTGTTTTGCTTTGGTTTTTGAGGAGTGCTGTGGGATGCGAGGGCTCTTGTGGCTTGGTGGCCTGCACGCTGTTCTTTTCCTGTTTCTTAAAAGATGGTGTGCTCCATGATTCTCCTTGGCCCTTTTCTCATTTTAAACTCTATCCAGTAATCTCATCTTTTCCCACTGCCCCAGTTACTACCCATGTGCCCTGGATTCCAAATGCATCAGCAGCCTGGATATCTTTCCTGGGTGCCAGACCTGGCTCTCTCATCTACTGTAGATGTACACTTGAATGCTTTACAAACATTCAAACTCAGCATGTGTAAAACCAATCTCTTCTTTCCTATAACTGTCTTTGTCCTATGAGGGTCATGTGGTTCCCTCCCATCTCTAAATCAGTCACCTGTTACTGCTGCTTCTACCACTCAAAGCTTTCTAGAATATGTCTTCTCATTTAATTCCTTAATGCCACTGTTTTATTCAGACCCTTATTATGGATCTTCTGTGAGGTGATTCCTGCTCTCCATTTTCTCTGCTATGATGCTTTGAGGAAAGGGCTAGTACTTCCCACATTATTTCAGAGGTTTGTTTACTTGTTTAACTCCTGTGCTAGTCTGTGAACCTTTTAGGGCCAGTGCTGTTGGTCTCGTTCCCTTTTTTTATCCTCAGTGTCTAGTCCAGTGATGGTATATAATAGGCTCTTGGTAAATGTTGGTAATGAGAGTGGAATGTGTTAAGTGAAGAGTGGTTGTGAATATATATACTTATATATTTCATATATGTGGTAGATTCTAAGTGTTGGATAAGCTATCTATCGTTTGTTCAATGCTAAATTATGTCTTTTTTTCCCCTGAGCAAGTGAAATTAAAATCTAAGTGGGATAATGTGAAGTGCTTAGCACAATGGCTGATACATAGTAAGTTCTAAGTCACTTTTAGTATTGTAGCTAAATAAAATCTTTTTGTAAGTAATATCTCAAAAGTTGATAGGCATTTTACTTACTTGACTATTTTAACAAAAACTTATTTTAAGTTTTTACTTATTTTCCTTTGCTAGAATGCATCATTAAGTAGAATTTTAATTGGACTGAAAGATGGAAAAGAAAGTAGTATTACCTTTAAAGAGTTTGTGTTTCTTTGGTTAGTTTTTTCCATTGATGTTTATCTCAAAATATTTATTTTTTCCCCATGATCACATAATGTCTCTATACTTATTCTTTGCAGATGTACTGCTCTTTTTCACAAATTATTATGAATGGCTCTTTAAACATAATTAAGATTATCTTAAGCCTTTGAAGTTCTGTGATCGTGTTAGGAAAAACTGGGAAGTTTTAGTTCAAGATTTAGGTTTTGGTTTTTGAAAAGTTCAGTGATCTTGGGAACAGAACATGTTATGTACCGCCACTTAAAACACTG
This sequence comes from Stenella coeruleoalba, assembly GCF_951394435.1. NCBI lineage: Eukaryota > Metazoa > Chordata > Mammalia > Artiodactyla > Delphinidae > Stenella > Stenella coeruleoalba. The sequence continues at coordinate 66,157,081 of NC_137147.1, read as the reverse complement.
TGATTAAACAAACAAACAAACAAAAAGCCCCCCCAAAAAACACTGTGATTTTCTTCATTAATAGTTATGTGTACAGCAGTTAACATTCTAGCTTTTTGATATCAAACAGACCTGGGCTTGATTCTGGCTCTGCCTTTTGCAAACCGTATAACTTTTGCCTGTACCTACCTCTTAAGGCTGTGAGTATTAAAGGAGATAGTGCATGTAAAGCACTTAGCACAGTGTCTGGCACATAGTAAGTGCCAATAAGAGCTCTTCTTATTAAGCTGGTACTCCAAATGCCAGCCTGGACACATTATTATAATCTGGAATATTAGTTATGATGTGAATTTGGGTTAAATATGGATGAAACTGTTTCTCACAATTAATGGGAAATCCTGATGAATACTATTTAGCTCAAGTTTGTAAGATTGGGCTCATATTTCTTTAATGCCAGTGTTGTAGAGGAATTACTCTATATTAAAGCAACCTGTTCTTAATGTTTTTTTATCATAGCTTGATAGTATTATACATTTCTTATGAAAAAATATTTTGTTATTATGGTTAGCCATTTTGGAGGAAGGGTACACCATTAGTGTTTAAAGTATAGCTATTTTAAAGCTAGAGGGGAAACTAGGGCGAGAGATCCAGAAGGAACAATTGCAAAATCATTATTTTTGCTCCTTTTTGTTCTTCAGTTCAAAAGTAATTCTTGGTAAGAAGTGTGTTTTATAAGTGAATTTGAATTCACAAATTTTGACATTTACTGAGGAGAGAGACTCAGAAGATACATTTGTAACTAGAGCAAAAGTCTTTATTAAAACTAAGAATTTCTTTTAGGATAAGAAATGGATTTATTTATAACAGTTATAAATAAATTTATGTATAATGACTTTTCTTGCAAATATTTGATAATTGTAATAGCTACACATATTCATACATACATTCGTGGGGGATTATCAGTTTGTAATCAATGAAAAGAATGAATAGATTTCCAATGAAGTACTTTTATCTTATTCCTTCATATATAGGTTTGCTCATTCATTCATTCATCAAACATTTGTTGAGGGCCTGTCATCTCCTAGGTGCTTTGCTTGACATGGGGATACAGAGCTGAAAAAGCCCTGCCCCTGTCCTCATCTTAGTTAATTTACAGCCTGAGTGCTTGTTTGGGAGACTGTCATTTCAGTTGGAGGCAGGATCTCTGTATGCCTTGACTTGTCTCCAGTCTGCTTCTCTTCTCATTTACCACAGATGCTCGTCCAAATCTTTCGCATTTTCAAGCTGTCTACCACATTCCAGTTTCTTCACTCCCAGCACATGGTCTTGCTTCCTATTCAAGGTGAAAAATGGACTTTTCATTGGTAGCTTATTTACTATTCTCTCCCTCTATCAAGTGTATCTTTCTATGGTCATCATGACCTCCTTCCCCTCCTGCATCAGAGAAAGAGATTTCAGACCCAAAACTTCTACCTGAACTCTTGATCCTAGGATTTGACTCATTCATTCCTTTTGGTTATCTTCAGTTTATCATTACTAATTCCTTCCCCTTGGTCTAGAGGTCTACTCATCTTACTCGTACACACTGAGAAATATAAATGTGTCTTTGTTGGGTGAGTGAATGAATCAGCAGATCTTCTTTAGCCCCTGGGTCCCCTCAAGCTTCTGCCCCCTCTGACTTTCCCATTACAGCCATATTTGAGAGGGTAGTCTACACTGGCTGTGTCAGTTTACCCAATTCTCATTTATTTCTAGACTTCTGTAATTTGACTTCTTATTACCATGCTGTTGAATTTCCTCTTGTAGTTACCAACTATCCACCAAATATATATTCTCTGTCCAAATTGCTTGATTCTACTTGATTTCCTCCCACATTTGATACTGCTGACCACAGGGGCTGACATCTTAGAGAATCTTTGTCTGGCTTTTACATCATTCTCTTGATTCTTCTCTCTTTCTCTGACCCTTTCAGTTTCCTCTCGAACTTTGCATATTGCTCCGTTCCTATATTTAAAAATTTTTTCCCTCATACTTACATGTCTTCCCTTTGTCTTCATATACTGCTTCATCATCTATCTCTTTTTAAAGATCCAGACCCTTATTTTCAGTAGTTTGCTCAACATCTCCATTTGGTGTTCTACAGATATGTCAGATTTAAATCATCGAAATGGAAACACATAATTTTCTTCCTCTTCTAAACCTCCTGTTCCTGTATTCTTTGATAATTCACTTATATGTTACCATTACCCATTTCAGTTATCTATTGATGTGTAGCAAACTACCCTAAACTTAGTCATATAAAGCAACAACCATTTTATTTTGGTCACAGATTCTGTGGGACAAGATTCTGGACAGAGCACAGCTGGGATGGCTTGTCTTTGTTCTATGATGTTTGGGGCTTCACCAGGAAAGATAGAAATGGCTAAGAACTGGAATTATCTGGGGCTCCTCACTCACATGCTTGGTACTTGGACTGGGATGATTTGAAGGCTGAGCTTAGCTGGGATTGTTAATTGGAGTGCCTTTACATGGCCTCTCCATATTGCAAGGGCTTCTTCACAGCGTTCCTCACCTCAGTGCAGTTGGACTTCTTACATGGTGGCTCAGGGCTTCGAGAGTTAATGTCCCATTGAATAAGGAGGAAGCTGTATGGCCTTTTGTGACCTAGCCTTGGTAGTCAGGCTGGGTTCTGGATTGAAGGACTCACGTGCCTTCCCAGATTCAAGGGGGAGGAGACATAGACCTCACTTCATAATGGGAGGGGTATTAGTTAATATGTGGCCGTGTTTTAAAAACATCACACCAGATCTGTTGGTGTCCTACTTAAAAACCTTGATATTATCCTTTTCTTTCATTTCTCCAAACCCCACTCACTTTTATATATCAGTTACTAAGTGCTGGCCTTTTTAAATTTGAGAAATGTCTCCTTTTCTCCATTATCATGAACTTAGGTAAGAATTTTATTACCTTTCATTTAGAGTTTTCTGTAACCTCTTAATTGGTCTATATAATCTCTCCCACCTTGAATTAAATAATGATTCCTTACATTGATTGTAGGATAGTTCTTAATGCATACAGGTCTATGTCCAAATTGCTTAATTTATTTCTTAAAGGTTGGGTCTACCTAAATTTCCACTCTGCAGTTGGCTTTGCTTCAGCTGCTCCTTTGCATTAACTGTCTTCCTTGCTTTCTTTGCCCAGTTCCTTTCATTCTTCAGGTCTCATGTTGGCAATCACTTCCTCTCTGAAGCCTTCTTAGTGGCTTCAAATAATGTCACTTCTTCCTCATTAGTTCATATGTTTATCTCCTGCCATTAGAATGACCATAGCTTCCACAAGGTCAGGGACTATGTCTTAAATCATCTGCCACTATTGCTTGGCCTATCATATACTCAGTAAATGCTTGCTAGGTGATTGAAAACAGATTACACTTTGGTGGAATTCTCTAAAGGTTTGAATGAGTACTGGGCTTTCTAAAATGTTTATAAAATTACCAGGGAGACATTTTTGCCTTGGGAGAGTTATGCTTAGAGAAGCTTTGAAGTGAGGGAGTTTACATTCTGTGTATCGACATTTTATTTCAGTTAAAACATATACAACAAAACCAAAAAACTTATACTTGAAATATTATTATTGTGTGCCAGAAAATTTAGGGAAGTGAGCAAGGATTAGATTTAAAAGAAGCTTTGATGAGGTTAAAAACTATGAGAACAAAGTTGAAATCAGAACAGTATTGTTTTCGATTGTGGCATTCAGTTTCAGTTTTGGCCTTTCAATATTTCACATTACAGATTTTTTCCAGCCTATTTCTTTTTGGTCAGGAACGTGTGATAGTTCACTTTTGGCAGTTGCACTGTGTGAAAGGGCTGGGGTTAGCACTGCTGTGCAGAAATGGGTCAATGAGCATTCAGATGAAAGGGAAAAACTTTTAAAGAGTCTTTATTTATTGTTGGTGTAATAAGACAAAATAATTACAAGCTTGAACCTCTCACTGTGTTCTTGCTTCCTCCTTCATCTCTCAAATGCCTTGCCAAATTAACCACATCAATCAATTTTACAGAAAATGGATTGCTGTTTTAAATAGTTCTTTAGCTGTTATCCTTAAGAAGCTTCTTCAGAAAGTCTCTCTCCTCTCTTGTCTTCCAAAAGGACATAAGTCTCTTTTGTACGTCTATAAACGTCTGAAATGGCCGCTTAAAGAGAGCAGGCAGCATTTTCTACTTGAGTAATAAAGTACAACCACCTATTTTTCAACTGAGCTGGAAGGAAGAACTCTATCCTACTGTTCCTTTAAAAGATGATTTTATTATTGTCAGGACAGATAACAAGCTGGGATTTTGTAAGAGCAATAAATGACTAGTTGGTTTACTGCCTGTGGCTCTTAAACAATGTAACATTCTGAAATTAAGGTAGGAAAGTACTCAGGTAGTCTTGGAAGGCAGCCTAGATGCCCTGCATGGAGATAGGGTTGCTTTCTGTTTAGATTTTTCCTGAGTAGAATAAGAGACATAAGGTTTCTCCAAACACTGGAACAGTCTTGCTCTCAAATTTGTGCTGGAATGTTATCTGGAATGTGATGGGCTCTTTGCCAGTCACCATGGAAACTGACCAAAGCTCTATGTAGTCCTATCCTTTGGGCTATTTGGGGTGGCTTAAATAAAAGATAACCAACAAATGTAATCCTATTCTCCACATATGTACTTTCTTTAAAAATGATTAAAAATACAGCTTACTAAAGGGAGAATAGGGTATCTGTATCCTATTTCTATTAGGCTATTTAAAACATTCTATGTAGCTGAAGAGTATTCTGGCCAAGAAACATTAATGAAAATTCTCATTTTGGATGGGCATAATTCCATTGGTTTGTGATTTTGTCTTCTGGCCTCTATGCTTATATATGCAATAGAACAACAAATGCTAAATTTCCATTTACCTGCTTAGTGATGGAGAGGGACTTGTATGAGTATTATTATATCATACCATTGCCAAGTGAAATGTGGTTTAAGTTACGGTGTCAGAGACATAAAAGTTAAAAGCATCTGTGAGCAATTAAGGTAATTAAGTATTCAGATATTATAGACATGTAATACATCATCTGAAATGATCAATATGTAGCTAAATTTAGGGAGAGCTTTATATTTAGGATAATCTTTAGAAGTCTGAGCTTTGACAGTCATATTTCCTCAGTGGGGGACTGGTGAACAGAGGAGGAAGATCTGAGCAGAAACTGTCTGGGGACTTACCTAATGCTAATAGAAGAGCCTTTAAAAAAAAATCAGTTAATTTTAGAAACTGAGGTGAAATTCACATTGATAGAAGAGTTTTGTGTTGTGAGCCACACTGACTGCATTGTTCCATTTTCAAGGCCTGATTCCGATCAAAAATGTAAAATGGGAACTTGGATGGTTGAGGCTCCTCTTGATTGTTTCAAATAACATGATTTCCTTTAATGTTCAATAAAGTCTATCTGTATGATATGAAAATGAGGGGTAGGGACTTCTCTGGTGGTCCCGTGGCTAGGACTCCGAGCTCCCAGTGCAAGGGGCCCGGGTTTGATCCCTGGTGGGGAAACGAGATTCTACATGCTGCAACTAAGATCCTGCATGCTGCAACTAAAAGATCCTGCATGCTGCAACTAAAGATCCCACATGGTGCAACGAAGATCCTACATGTGGCAACGAAGATCTTGTGTGCTGCAACTAAGACCTGGTGCAGCCAAATAAATAAATATTTTTAAAAAAAGAAAATGAGGGATATAATACTCGGTGCTTCTACAAATAGAGATACTTTCATTCATTTGCTCAAGTATTTACTAAGTACTTATCATGTACTAGGTACTTTTCTGGGTCCTGGAGATATAATGGTAAAAAAGTCCAAGTTTCTGAGTTTAAGGAGTTTACAGTCTGGTGGAAGAGGTATAATAAATAAACATATACTTTTAGGTAGTAGTAAGAGTTATGAAACACTACACAGCAGTGTAAGGAAATAGAAAGTGATGGGAGGTGCTGTTTTAGATAGGGTTGTCAGGAAGAGGCTTTCTGAAGATGTTAGAGCAGAGACCACAATGAATTGAGAAATTGGGCCAGGGGAAGATCAAAAACCCTGAGGTGGATTCAACTTGGATTGTTTAAAGAATAGGAGGAAGGTCAGTGTGACTAGAGTGGACCAGGGGAGAGGTAGGCAGGGGCATGCCATACAGCCTTATAAGCCATGGTGGAAATTTGGACTTTTTTTCTGGGTATGATGTGGATTTTTAAACCAGGGTAGTTATGTGATCTTACTTAATTTTTAGAAGGATATGGCTGCACTGTAGAGCCTAGACTGTAGGGGAATAACAGTGGAAGCAGGGAGACTTGCTAGTAGCTAATGCAGGAGTTTAGGCTAAAGACAGTAACTTGGACTGGCATCTACGTTGGTGGTGGAGGTAGTGATATAAATACTTAGGTTCCAGGGCTTCCCTGGTGGCGTAGTGGTTGAGAGTCCGCCTGCCGATGTAGAGGACACAGGTTCGTGCCCTGGTCCAGGAAGATCCCACATGCCGCGGAGCGGCTGGGCCCGTGAGCCATGGCCGCTGAGCCTGCGTGTCCAGAGCCTGTGCTCCGCAACGGGAGAGGCCACAACAGTGAGAGGCCCGCATACCGCAAAAAAAAAAAAAAAAAAAAAAAAAAAAGGTTCCAAACCGATCCCCAGAACTATTTCATCATCCCAAACCAAAACTGCATCCATTAAACAATAGCTCCCCGTTCCCCGCCACGCCCCCTCCCCCCACAATCGCTAGTGCATGGCAACTACCATTCTACTTAAAAAAAAAAAAATTAATTTATTTTTGGCTGTGTTGGGTCTTTGTTGCTGTGCGGACTTTCTCTAGTTGTGGCGAGTGAGGGCTACTCTTAGTTGCGGTGCGTGGGGTTCTCATTGTGGGGGCTTCTCTTGTTGCACAGCACGGGCTCTAGGCACGCGGACTTCAGTAGTTGTGGCACATGGGCTTCAGTAGTTGTGGCTCGCGGGCTCTAGAGTACAGACTCAGTAGTTGTGGCACACAGGTTTAGTTGCTCCGCGGCATGTGGCATCTTCCCGGACCAGGGCTCGAACCTGTGTCCCCTGCATTGGCAGGCGGATTGTTAACCACTGAGGCACCAGGGAAGCCCATACCATTCTACTTTGGTTTTCTGTTTGACTATTCTAGGTATCTCATATAGGTAGAGTCCTACAATATTTGTCCTCTTATCTCTGACTTATTTCACTTAGCATAATATTTTCAAGGTTAATCCATATTATAGCATGTATCAGAATTTTATTTCTTTTTTTATTTTTTAAATATAGAAACCTTTATTTATGTGCTTTTTTTTCTTAAGCTGCACCGTGCAGCATGTGGGATCTTATTAGTTTCCTGACCAGGGATCGAACCCACACCCCCTGCAGTGGAGGCATGGAGTCTTAACCACTGGACCGCCAGGGAAGTCCCAGAATTATATTTCTTTTTAGGTTCCTTGGTTTTGGTTTAGCAACTGTGTGGATGGTAGTGATATTTCCTGAGTTGGAGACTTTTTTTTTTTAACATCTTTATTGCAGTATAATTGCTTTACAATGGGGTATTAGTTTCTGCTGTATAACAAAGTGAATCAGCTATACATATACGTATATCCCCATATCTCCTCCCTTTTGCATCTCCCTCCCACCCTCCCTATACCACCCCTTTAGGTGGTCACAAAGCACCAAGCTGATCTCCATGTGCTATATGGCTGCTTCCCACTAGCTATCTATTTTACATTTGGTAGTGTATATATGTCCATGCCACTCTCTCACTTTGTCCCAGCTTACCCTTCCCACTCTGCGTGTCCTCAAGTCCATTCTCTATGTCTGCATCTTTATTCCTGTCCTGCCCCTAGGTTTTTCAGAACCATTTTGTTTTTTTAGATTCCATATATATGTGTTAGCATAAAGTATTTGTTTTTCTCTTTCTGACATACTTCACTCTGTATGACAGACTCTATGTCCATCCAACTCACTAATAACTCAATTTCGTTTCCTTCAGTGGTTGTGTAATATTCCATTGTATATATGTGCCACATCTTCTTTATCCATTCATCTGATGATGGACACTTAGGTTGCTTCCACATCCTGGCTATTGTAAATAGAGCTGCAATGAACATTGTGGTGCATGACTTTTTTTGAATTATGGTTTTCTCAGGGTATATGCCCAGTAGTAGGATTGCTGAGTAGTATGGTAGTCCTATTTTTAGTTTTTTAAGGAACCTCCATACTGTTCTCCATAGTGGCTGTATCAATTTACATTCCCACTAACAACACAAGAGGGTTCCCTATTCTCCACATGCTCTCCAGCATTTATTGTTTGTAGATGGTGGCCATTCTGACTGGTGTGAGGTGACACCTCATTGTAGTTTTGATTTGCATTTCTCTAATGATTAGTGATGCTGAGCATCCTTTCATGTGTTTGTTGGCAATCTGTATATCTTCTCTGGAGAAATGTCTATTTAGGTCTTCTGCCCATTTTTGGATTAGGTTGGTAGTTTTTTTGATATTGAGCTGCATGAACTGCTTGTAAATTTTGGAGATTAGTCCTTTGTCAGTTGCTTCATTTGCAGATATTTTCTCCCATTCTGAGCATTGTCTTTTTGTCTTGAAACGTTTAAATTTCATTAGGTCCCCTTTGTTTATTTTTGGTTTTATTTCCGTTTCTCTAGGAGACGGGTCAAAAAGGATCTTGCTGTGATTTATGTCATAGAGTATTCTGCCTATGTTTTCCTCTAAGAGTTTTATAGTGTATGGCCTTACATTTAGGTCTTTAATCCATTTTCAGTTTATCTTTATGTATGGTGTTAGGGAGTGTTCTAATTTCATTGTTTTACATGTACCTGTCCAGTTTTCCCAGCACCACTTATTAAACAGGCTCTCTTTTCTCCATTGTATATTCTTGCCTCCTTTATCAAAGATAAGGTGACCATAGATGCATGGATTTATCTCTGGGCTTTCTATCCTGTTCCATTGATCTATATTACTGTTTTTGTGCCAGTACCATACTGTCTTGATTACTGTAGCTTTGCAGTATAGTCTGAAGTCAGGGAGCCTGATTCCTCTAGCTCCGTTTTTCTTTCTCAAGATTGCTTTGCCTATTTGGGGTCTTTTGTGTTTCCATATGTATTGTGAAATTTTTTGTTCTAGTTCTGTGAAAAATGCCATTGATAGTTTGATAAGGGATTGCACTGAATGTGTAGATTGCTTTGGGTAGTATAGTCATTTTCACAGTTTGATTCTTCCAATCCAAGAACATGGTATATCTCTCCATCTGTTTGTATCATCTTTAATTTCTTTCATCAGTGTCTTATAGTTTTCTGCATACAGGTCTTTTGTCTCCTTAGGTAGGTTTATTCCTAGGTATTTTATTCTATTTGTTGCAGTGGTAAATGGGAGTGTTTTCTTAATTTCTCTTTTAGGTTTTTCATCATTAGTGTATAGGAATGCAAGAGATTTCTGTGCATTAATTTTGTATCCTGCTACTTTACCAAGTTCATTGATAAGCTCTAGCAGTTTTCTGGTAGCATCTTTAGGATTCTCTATGTATAGTATCATGTCATCTGCAAACAGTGACAGCTTTACTTCTTTCCCGATTTTGATTCCTTTTATTTCTTTTCCTTCTCTGAATGCTGTGGTTAAAACTTACAAAACTATGTTGAATAATAGTGGTGCGAGTGGACAGCCTTTTCTTGTTCTTGATCTTAGTGGAAATGGTTTCATTTTTTCACCATTGAGGAAGATGTTGGCTGTGGCTTTGTCATATATGGCCTTTATTACGTTGAGGTAAGTTCCCTTTATGCCTACTTTCTGGAGGGTTTTTATCATAAATCGGTGTTGAATTTTGTCGAAAGCTGTTTCTGCATCTGTTGAGATGATCATTGGTTTTTTTCCTTCAATTTGTTGATATGGTGTATCACATTGATTGTTTTGCATATATTGAAGAATCCTTGCATTCCTGGAATAAACCCCACTTGATCATGGTGTATGATCCTTTTAATGTGCTGTTGGATTCTGTTTGCTGATATTTTGTTGAGGATTTTTGCATCTATGTTCATAAGTGATATTGGCCTGCAGTTCTCTTTTTTTGTGACATCTTTGTCTGGTTTTGGTATCATGGTGATGGTGGCCTCGTAGAATGAGTTTGAGAGTGTTCCTCCCTCTGCTATATTTTAGAAGAGTTCGAGAAGGATAGGTGTTAGCTGTTCTGTAAATGTTTGATAGAATTCGCCTGTGAAGCCATCTGGTCCTGGGCTTTTATGTGTTGGAAGATTTTTAATCACAGTCTCAATGTCATGCTTGTGATTGGTCTGTTTATGTTTTCTGTTACTTCCTGGTTCAGTCTCGGAAGGTTGTGCTTTTCTAAGAATTTGTCCATTTCTTCCAGGTTGTCCATTTTATTGGCATACAGTTGCTTCTAGTAGTCTCTCATGATCTTTGTATTTCTGCAGTATCGGTTGTTGCTTCTCTTTATTCATTTCTAATTCTGTTGATTTGGATCTTCTCCCTTTTTTTCTTGATGAGTCTGGGTAATGGTTTATCAATTTTGTTTATATTCTTAAAGAACCAGCTTTTAGTTTTATTGATCTTTGCTATTGTTTCCTTTATTTTTTTTTCATTTATTTCTGATCTGATCTTTAAGATTTCTTTCCTTCTGCTAACTTTGAGGTTTTTTTGTTTCTTCCTTCTCTTAATTACTTTAGGTGTAAGGTTAAGTTGTTTATTTGAGATGTTTCTTGTTTCTTGAGGTAGGATTGTATTGCTATAGACTTCCCTTTAGAACTGCTTTTGCTGCATCCCATAGGTTTTGAGTCATCAAGTTTTCATTGTCGTTTGTTTCTACGTATTTTTTGATCTCCTCTTTCATATCTTCAGTGATCTCTTGGTTATTTAGTAGTGTATTATTTAGCCCCCATGTGTTTGCATTTTTTCCAGATTTTTTCCTGTAATTGATATCTAGTCTCATAGTGTGGTTGGAAAAGATACTTAATATGATTTCAATTTTCTTAAATTTAACAAGACTTGATTTGTGACCCAAGATATGATATGTCCTGGAGAATGTTCCATGAGCACTTGAGAAGAAAGTGTATTCTGTTGTTTTTAGATGGAATGTCCTATAAATATCAATTAAGTCCATCTTGTTTAATGTATCATTTAAAACTTGTGTTTCTTTATTTATTTTCATTTTGGATGATCTGTCCATTGGTGAAAGTGGGGGGTTAACATCCCCTACTATGATTGTGTTACTGTCGATTTCCCCTTTTATGGCTGTTAGCATTTGCCTTATGTATTGAGGTGCTCCTATGTTGGGTGCATAAATATTTACAATTGTTATATCTTCTTCTTGGATTGATCCCTTGATCATTAGGTAGTGTCCTTCTTTGTCTCTTGTAATAGTCTTTATTTTAAAGTCTATTTTGTCTGATACGAGAATAGCTCCTCCAGCTTTCTTTTGATTTCCATTTGCATGGAATATCTTTTTCCATTCCCTCATTTTCAGTCTGGATGTGTCCCTAGGTCTAAAGTGGGTCTCTTGTAGACAGCATATATACAGGTCTTGTTTTTGTATCCATTCAGCCAGTCTGTGTGTTTTGGTTGGAGCATTTAAACCAATTACATTTAAGGTAGTTATCAATATGTATGTTCTTATTACCATTTTATTAATTGTTTTGGGTTTGTTTCTGTACGTCTTTTCCCTCTCTTGTGTTTCCTGCATAGAGAAGTTCCTTTAGCATTTGTTGTAAAGCTGGTTTTGTGGTGCTGAACTCTCTCAGCTTTTGCTTGTCTGTAAAGCTTTTAATTTCTCTGTCGACTGAATGAGATCCTTGCTGGGTAGAGTAGTGTTGCTTGTAGGTTTTTCCCTTTCATCACTTTAAATATGTCCTGCCACTCCCTTCTGGCTTGCAGAGTTTCTGCTGAAAGATCAGCTGTTAACCTTATGGAGCTTCCCTTGTATGTTATTTGTTGTTTTTCCCTTGCCTCTTTTAATATTTTTTCTTTGTATTTAATTTTTGATAGTTCGATTAATATGTGTCTTGGCATGTTTCTCCTTGGATTATCCTGTATGGGACTCTCTGCTCTTACTGGACTTGATTGACTATTTCCTTTCCATATTAGGGAAGTTTTCTACTATAATCTCTTCAAATATTTTCTCAGTCCCTTTCTTTTTTTCGTCTTCTTCTGGGATCCCTATAATTCGTATGTTGGTGCGTTTAATGTTGTCCCAGAGGTCTCTGAGACTGTCCTCAATTCTTTTCATTCTTTTTTCTTTATTTTGTTCTGCAATAGTTATTTCCACTATTTTATCTTCCAGGTCACTTATCCATTCTTCTGCCTCAGTTATTCTGCTATTAATTCCTTCTAAAGAGTTTTTAATTTCATTTATGTTGTTCATCATTGTTTGTTTGCTCTTTAGTTCTTCTAGGTCCTTGTTAAACGTTTCTTGTATTTCCTCCATTGTATTGCCAAGATTTTGGATCATCTTTACTATCATTACTCTGAATTCTTTTTCGGGTAGACTATCTATTTCCTCTTCATTTGTTTGGTCTGGTGAGTTTTTACCCTGCTCCTTCATCTGCTTTGTGTTTCTCTGTCTTCTCATTTTGCTTAACTTACTGTGTTTGAGGTCTCCTTTTCGCAGGCTGCAGATTTGTAGTTCCTGTTGTTTTTGGTGTCTTCCCCCAGTGGGTAAGGTTGGTTCAGTGGGTTTTGTAGGCTCCCTGGTGGAGGGGACTGGCTCCTGTGTTCTGTTGGATGAGGCTGGATCTTGTCTTTCTGGTGGGTTGGACTGTGTCCAGTGGTGTGTTTTGGGGTGTCTGTGACCTTACTATGATTTTAGGCAGCCTCTCTGCTAATGGGTGGGGTTATGTTCCTGTCTTGCTAGTTGTTTGGCATAGGGTGTCCAGCACTGTAGCTTGCTGGTAGTTGAGTGGAGCTGGGTCTTATTGTTGAGACGGAGATCTCTGGGAGTGGTCTTGCCGAGTGGTATTACATGGGGCCAGGAAGTCTGTGTTGGTCTAGTGTCCTGAACTCGGCTCTCCCACTTCTGAGGCTCAGCCTTGATACCTGGCGAGAGCACCGAGACCCTGTCAGCCACACAGCTCAGAAGAAAAGGGAGAAAAAAAGAAAGAGGGAAAGAAAGAAAATAGTAAAATTAAGTTATTAAAATAAAAAATAAAGCAATAGAGAAAAGAGAAAAAGAAAGAAAGGAAGAAGAGAGCAACCAAACCGGAAAAGAAATCCAGCAATGATAACCAGCTCTAAAAACTATACTAAAAGAAAACAAAACAAAACAAAAGCAAAACATACATACAGAAGCCTAGGACAGATTGTGAAGGGGAAACTGTACAGACAAAATCACCCAAAGAAGCATGCACATACATACTCAGAAAAAGAGAAAAATGAAAAAAAAAATCTATATATAAAAAACAAAAGGAAGAGAGCAACGAAATCAATAAAAAAATCTACCAGTGATAATCAACTCTAAATCCTAAGTTAAGATAAACATAAAACCAAAAAAAAATGAGATGCAGAAAGCAAACCCCAAGTCTATAGTTGCTCCCAAAGTCCACTGCCTCTATTTTGGGATGATTCGTTGTCAATTCAGGTATTCCACTGATGCAGGGTAGATCAAGTTGACTGTGGGGATTTAATCCACTGCTTCTGAGGCTGCTGGGAGAGATTTCCCTTTCTCTTGTTCGTACAGATCCTGGGGTTCAGCTTTGCATTTGCCCTCGCCTGTGCATGTAGGTTGCCTGAAGGCATCTGTTCTCTGCTCAGACAGGATGGGGTTAAAGTAGCAGCTGTTTAGGGGGCTCTGGCTCACTCAGGCCGGGGGGAGGGGTGGGGGGGAGAGGGGTTACGGAATGTGGGGCGAGCCTGCAGCGGCAGAGGTTGTCGTTATGCTGCAATAGCCTGAGGCACGCCATGTGTTCTCCTGGGGAATTTGTCCCTGGGTCACGGGACCCTGGCAGTGGCAGGTTGCACAGGCTCCCAGGAGGGGAGGTATGGATAGTGACCTGTGCTTGCACAAGGGATTGTTGGTGGCGGCTGCAGCAGCAGCCTTAGCATTTCACGTCTCTGGTGTCCGTGCTGATAGCCACGGCTCGCATCCGTCTCTGGAGCTCATTTAGGTGGTGCTCTGAATCCCCTCTCCTTGTACACCCCGAGACAATGGTCTCTTGCCTCTTAGGCAGGTCTAGACTTTGGGATCCTAGACTCCCTCCCGGCTAGTTGTGGCACACTAGCCTGCTTCAGGCTGTGTTCATGCCGCCAACCCCAGTCCTCTCCCTGAGATCTGACCTCTGAAGCCTGAGCCTCAGCTCCCAGGCCCCACCCATCCTGGCGGGTGAGCGGACAAGCCTCTTGGGCTGGTGAGTGCTGGTCGGCACTGATCCTCTGTTTGGAATCTCTCTGCTTTGCCCTCTGCACCCCTGTTGCTGTGCTCTCCTCCGTGGCTCCGGAGCTTCCCCCCTCGGCCACCCGCAGTCTCTGCCCACGAAGGGGCTTCTAGTGTGTGGAAACCTTTCCTCCTTCTCAGCTCTCTCCCACTGGTGCAGGTCCTGTCCCTATTCTTTTGTCTCTGTTTTTTCTTGTTTCTTTTGCCCTTCCCAGGTACATGGGGAGTTTCTTGCCTTTTGGGATTAGTCTTCTGCCAGCGTTCAGTAGGTGTTCTGTAGGAGTTGTTCCACATGTAGATGTATTTCTGATATATTTGTGGGGAGAAAGGTGATCTCCATGTCTTACTCCTCCGCCATCTTGAAGATCTCCCATACAAAGCACTTTTAGTAGATTTTACATCCTCTATATGGGCGGCCAGTCATATTTACTTCTTGCGGAAGCTGTCAAATACTAAAGGAATTTCTTTTTTTAGTTCTGGAGGCTGGAAGTCTGAAATCAAGGTGCCAAGCATGATCAGTTCTGCTGAGAACTCTCTTCAGGTTACAGACTACCTACTTATCCTCAAGTATGGCCAGGAGCAAAGCCTGAGTTGGAGACTTCTGAAGGAGAGATTAGGGGTTAAAATCAGTTCTCTCTACATATGTTAAATTTAAAATGCTTTGTAGACACCTGAAAGGATACACTGAGGAATACAGCACTCAGAGGAGTAGTTGATAGGTGGTAGTTAAGGCTATGAAACTGAATAAGATCATCTGGGAAGTAAGAGTAGATTTGGGAAAATGGCCTTTTAACAAGTAGTACGTTTTAAGGTTGTGATAGTGGAATGCATGTATTTTAAGACTTATCTAAGTTGCTAAACCTCTAGAAAGTTTAAAAAATTGACTTTGGTTTTAAATGTCCTAATTGGTATTGCACATTGCTTTTAAACAGTTGTCTACTTGTTATTTTATTAGCCAATTCCCGTAATCTGTTTGGCTTATAATAGTGGTAAGCTTCATTCTTTAAGGATTTCTCTGAGGAATTAAAAAAAAATGTGTCAGGATGAATTGGGTACTGGTTATTTCCAAAAGCTACATAGCATAGAAATTTTATCATGGTAGAGACAATTTGAAAATTAATAGTTGCTAGTGATAATAGGATAGAGGGGGCTTGTTTCTGAATGGAGTATTTTAGTGAGCAAACACCAGCTGTGCATGACTAAGGGTGGCACTCATCCAGGGGAAGGACATTTGGGGGAAAATTTGTGTAGTTTTTTTTTTTAAACAGCAGAGAGGCTTTTTAGTTAGACTACTGATCTCTTTTCTTTTAAAAGGATTAAGTTTCAAAGGAAGGATCAGCCCACTCTGGTGGGGTGAGGTTGGGGTGGAGGACATATTTGGAATAAGAGGAATGTTTGCAACAGTATGTGGCTAGAACTTTCCCTAAACACTGTGGTTCGTAGGCATTTGACCAAGCACTCAAGGGCCAAATCTTAATATTACTTGTTTTTCTCCATTTAATGAGAACCACTGAGCTTAATTAGCTCCCAATTTTGTCTTTACAGTGGTCACACCAGAGAGCTGTGAATACCAATCTTTTAAAAAAATTTTTCCCCATTATAAGTAATATATGTTTTGAGCATCAGATTTTTGCAAAAGTAGTTTGGTAGTAGAAATTGTTTTCATAATGGAGAGAAAGGGGTTTGATTTCATGTTACTAAAGGATGTTATAAGTAATCAAAAGAAAAAGGGAAATTTGGGAGTCTATGAAATGTCATTTTTAAAGGAGGAAATTTAAGTCAGGAAAGAATAGACTTGCTTGGAAACAAGTCCTATAATTGGAACTTGAGTAGCTAACATCTGCCTTTGACAAGGTCCCCTGCAAAGCTGCTACCTCTGCTTGTAGTCGTTGAATTAGGGCTCTGACATTTTCATATTTCCCGTGGAAATGACTGTGATAATATAAATGTTTTATTTTTATAACTGATTAGATAGGGAAGATGGAAGCCAGATGTTCTTTAAGTGTGTGTCTTATGAATCACTGCAGGGACTATAACACAGGCAATAGTAAATCAAAGGTTGCAGAGAGGGTATTGCTGAGGCTCCTGGAGCAGAGGTGGGGCAGATAACCTCTCGATTTTCTTGGTAACTCTTTGTTTTGGTTCTGCCAGAGTTGGCTAGGTTAACTGATTATATCACATGGTCTGCGGTTTTATGATTCAGTTTGTGAAACTGGAGAGCCCAAGGCATTCCTTTAAAGTGTGTTTACTAACTATCTGCTATATGTCAGACACTGTGGTAGGTATTTTGGATAGAGTGGTGAATAAAACAGTCCACCTTGTTTATTTACATCTGTGATAAGTACTGCAAAGGAGAAATTCTGTTTTTTGGAAAGCATACAACAGGATACTGATTCTAATCTGAGGGTTGAGGGAAGACTTCCCTGAGGGAGTAACATCAGTCATATCTGCTTTCCAACAACCACCATTACTCTCTGTCCCATTACTGTTTTATTTTTTTCATGGCAATAATTGTTATTGCCACAAATTCTAATTTATCTTATTCCTTCTTGTCTCCTCCTCTGACTCCCCTATGCGCCCCTGCCCCCCACATTAGAATGGAAACTCCTGGAGAGCAAGGACCTTTGTGCCAGAAAACTCTGAATGGAAAGGAGCATGGGGAGCTGGAGGAACCGAAAGAAAGCCAGTGAGGTGGTGCTTAGTATGAGAAGGAGAGTAGCAGCCTTGGAGACCATGTCAGGAATTTTAGAATTTATCCTAAGGACAATGGGAAGCAATTTTAAGCAGGGGATGGACATGATCAGATTTGCTTAAAAATTACTTCAGTGTTGCATGGAGAATGGAGGAGATGTTAGAATGGGCACAAGAGAACAATTTAGGCTATTATGGTAACCTAAGTAGGAGAGCATGGTGATGTCTTGGACTAGTGTTTTGGTGGTGGAAATGGAGGAGAAGGTAAAATTGGTAGGTCTTGACAATGGATTGGATATGAGAGAGGAGAGGAAGAAGTCGGATGACCTCCATTCCGGGTTTCTTGATTGTACAACTGAGTTGATGTCAGATACATTTTCCCAATGCATTTGAAAAACAACGTGTGCATTTTCAAGTTTGATATACAGTAGAATTGCCCCGATTGTGAAAATTCAGCAAATATATTGAACTTTTCCAGTCAACTTTTGGTCAAGATAGAAATGCACATACTTTTTTTTTAGTCTTTACTGTTTTACCTACTAAGGAGTAACCTGTGTCTTTGTTTCAGGCTTGCTAATTGTTATAACTGACTGGAGTCCTAGGATTTTTTAATGGTTTTATTGAAGTATGATTCACATACCATACAATTCATCTATTTGAAGTTTACTTGTCAGTGGCTCTTAATATATTCACAGAATTGTGCATCCATCACCATCAATTTTAGAAAATTTTCATTATCCCAAAAAGAAACCCTATACTGCTTAGCCATTATTCAGTCTCCCCATGTACCCCAGCCTTAGGCAACCACTAATTTACTTTCTATCTATATAGGTTTGCCTATTTTGGACATTGCATATAAATACAATCATACAATATATGGTCTTTTGTGACTGACTTCTTTTACTTAGCATAATGTGTTCAAGGTTCATCCATGTCATAGCATGTTTCATTTCCTTATTTCTTTTTATTGCTGAGTAATTGTCCATTGTATGCATATAACACGTTTTAGTTATCTGTTTCATCAGTTGATGGACATTTGGGTTGTTTCCACTTTTTGGCTATTATGAATAATGCTGCTGTGAATATTTGTGTATAAGTTTTTTTTTGTGTGTGTGTGTATGTAAGTTTTTTATGTGGACGTATATTTTCAGTTCTCTTGGGGATATTCCCAGCAGTGGAATTGCTGGGTCATGTGACAACTCTGTTTAACCATTTGAGGAACTGCCAGACTGTTTTCCAGAGTGGTATACCATTTTACATTCTTACCAGCAGTGTACAAAGGTTCCAGTTTTTCTACATCCTCACCAATACTTACTTATTTTCTGTCATCCTCGGCTGTGAAGTGGTTTCTCATTGTGATTTTGAATTGCGTTTCCCAACAGTGTTTCTGTTGGACTAAAATGATAATGAGATAGAAGCAGGGCAATTTACTGGCTGGCATAGAATTTAAGAGAGTAGAGATGAATTGGCATATACAAGTAATTATTTTAAGCATTTTCTAAGGCTTTGCATTGTCTTTCTGGTTCTCATTTAGCAGTTAACAGTTAAAACATTTTATTTTGTACCTTAGGTTCAAAACAGTTTTCAGGTTACACAAAAATAATTTTCACAATACCTAAATATTTTTGTGATAGTTTTTCTTTCTCTTTAAAATACAGTCTTCATCCCTTTTGGCTCCTAAGCAGCGTAGTTGAGAACGTCTGACTGATTTTGGACAAATTCAAAATTGAACAATCCAAGGACCATCTTGTACCAGACACTGTGTTTACATGGGGGCTACCTTCACAAAGGCTTCTAGCCTTGTGGGGGAGACAGATACACATATTTATTTACATATAAGGAAGAATGTGGCAAGTGTAGCAGTTGGTGAGTATAAACAGAGTACGTTAATACCAGAGTGGAGAGAAATTAATTCCCGTTTTAAGCAGAGGCAGTAATTTGAAGGCTAGGTAGAATTTTGGCAGGTAGAAAAATAGCAGAAAAGAAGAAAATTTTAGATAGAAGGAACTATGTGAGCAAAGTCATGGAAGCAGGAATTATAGTTTGGAATGAGAAGTAGTCTGTATGGTTATAGTTTAGGGTATATTGGGACGAGAGGGCTCATGGGGGATCCAGCTGAAGATAGACTGGATGCATATGACATGTAAAGGACTTTGGATTTTGTCCTGTAGTCAGTGGGATACTTTAGAAAGTTATCTGCTAGTGTACAGTTCATGATAAAATCTGCGCTGTAAGATTTATAGTGATGGTGAAGAACAAATTAGAGACATATTGGAGGTAAGGGAGGCATTTGCAATAGCAAGGGTGAGAACAGACTTATCAACTTAAATTGGCTTAAAAATAGGGGTTTATTATTTCACATAAAAGAAATCTGGAAGTTAAAGAGTTGGTTAGAAAGCTGCCCAGCTATATCAGGGCTCTGGGGTGGCATTTCTGCATTTCTCTTGGTTTAATCTTTATGGTCACAAAATGGTCTTATTCATTCACAAACAGGAAGAAAAAGAGTGGGTTCTCTTATTGTTTTTTGTTGTTGTTAGAGAAGAAAACTTTGACCAGGCACTCCTAGCTTCACCGATCAGGATTGGATCTCATGACTGTGACTTAGCTGCAAAGGAGACTGGGAAAGTGGGGAGTCTGATATTTTCCACCTTTACAGTGGGAGGTGAGCTCTGCCTATGAAAACAGCAGGTGGGAGTAGGAGTTCTCAGGGGTTAGCAATGAGTAGTGTTTGGAGATGTTAATATCCTCCATTTAGTAGTAAAAAGGCAAAGGAACAGACAGATTTAAGAGACAGATTAGAAGGGAAGGAAGAATTAAAGATTGGCTGTAGGTTTGGTGGTGAATGAAGAGATTGAAATGCCATTTACCAAAATGTATTTCCCTATCTAAAATTGAGTTGACTCCTTAATCTATTAATACCTAGGCCTAGTATCCTGATATCTTACCTTGTGATCACCAACCTAATGGGCTGGGGAGGAGTAGTTCGGTGCTTTTTTTTCTTTTTTAACATCTTTTTTGGAGTATAATTGCTTTACAATGATGTGTTAGTTTCTGCTTTATAACAAAGTGAATCAGTTATACATATACATATGTTCCCATATCTCTTACCTCTTGCGTCTCCCTCCCTCCCACCCTCCCTATCCCACCCCTCTAGGTGGTCACAAAGCACCGAGCTGATCTCCCTGTGCTATGCGGCTGCTTCCCACTAGCTATCTATTTTACGTTTGGTAGTGTAGATATGTCCATGCCACTCTCTCACTTTGTCACAGCTTACCCTTCCCCCTCCCCATGTCCTCAAGTCCATTCTCTAGTAGGTCTGTGTCTTTATTCCCGTCTTACCCCTAGGTTCTTCATGACATTTTTTTTTCTTAGATTCCATATATATGTGTTAGCATACGGTATTTGTGTTTCTCTTTCTGACTTACTTCACTCTGACAGACTCTAGGTCCATCCACCTCACTACAAATAACTCAATTTCGTTTCTTTTTATGGCTGAGTAATATTCCATTGTATATATGTGCCACATCTTCTTTATCCATTCATCTGATGATGGACATTTAGGTTGCTTCCATGTCCTGGCTATTGTAAATAGAGCTGCTATGAACATTTTGGTACATGACTCTTTTTGAATTATGGTTTTCTCCGGGTATATGCCCAATAGTGGGATTGTTGGAAAAAATCTAGAAACAATAAATGCTTGAGAGGGTGTGGAGAAAAGGGAACACTCTTGCACTGCTGGTGGGAATGTGAATTGGTACAGCCACTATGGAGAACAGTATGGAGGTTCCTTAAAAAACTACAAATAGAACTACCATACGACCCAGTTCAGTGGTTTTTAAGGGCTACTCCTTGGACCAGTGCCAGCTTGCTGCATGAGAATCACCTGGGGAGCTTGTTAAATAAATCAGAATCTCTGAGAATTTGATTATTTTAGGTCTGGGATTTGACCATCAATTTTGTTAACAAGCTCCCAGGTAATTCTGATGCACAGCTAGGTTTACCTATATTTGGTAGGAAAAATGTGGACTTTGGTTTTAGGCAAACCTGAATTTAAATCCCAACTCTTCGCTTACTAACTGTGTGAACTTGGGCAAGGCACTTGACCTCACAGAGCTCAGGTCCCTCATCTGTGAAATGTGTAACAACAACAATAATAGCTACTTTACATAGCTTTTGTGAAATATACAGTATATATGTAATGTATCTAGCATAAATGCTGGCATATAGTAAGGATTCAGTAACTGGCTATTTTTATATGTCTTAGCCTGTAGTAAGTACTGGGTATTTGATTTAGCAAAGAAACAAATTTCTGTAAAGCTACAGCAAAAAGAAAATAAGAAGCAAATATCATAAATTGCTTTTCTTGTTGCTTAGTATCCATTGTAATCAATAGCTGATTTTTTTTTGGCCCAGCCAAACATCTTCTAAGCTTGAGCATATAAACTTTGTTTATTTTCTTAACTGCATTTTTGGCTGTGTCTGTTCTGTGTAATCTATATACGTATATAATTTGAAAATCAGCGAGTATACCAAAATCTCTAATCCAATTTCTGTGAAATATATTACTTAATATTTAGTAGAGCCTGTTTTTCACAGTAATCTCATATAAAACCTTAAACTAGGCAGGATTCTTTCTCTTATAAAACAAAAAACAGACAATTTGGATAAAAGCAGTAAGTGCACATTAAGGATCATTTTGTTACTCTCAAAGCTTGTTGCCTGGGTTAATAATTAGAATGTTATTGTGGATGATTGTCTTGTGTGATAAATTACTACTCACTGAGAATGAATGCTCATTTTTCCTGTTTCAGTGCATAAAGAGGTCTTGGTGAAAGGGAGAAAAGACACTAACATTGGGTATTTACTTTGTGCTAGGAAGTTGACTTAATATGTCTTGTAGGAGAGGGGCACCATGCTGTAGGGGTACCTGTGGACTCTGAAGGCATGCTGCCTGGGTTCCTATCGCAGCTCCTGCACTACAGCTGTGTGACTTTAGGTAAATTACTAATCTTTGCTGTGTCTTGACATTATAGTGTACACCTGCCTCATGAAGTAGTTGTGAGGATTACATAAGCTAACATACCTACAGTATTTAGGAAGTATGTGGCTTATAGTTCTATATAACTGTTAACTGTTCTTTAAGTTTCACAAATTCACACTGTTCTGCAGTCTCACAAAAATCCTGTAATGTATGTATCTTTTTAATCTTTATTTTGTAGGTAAGAAAACTGAGGTTTGGTGAGGTTAGTAACTTAGCTAAATTGCCCATCTATTTAGTGATGCAAATCCCAGATAGCTTTTTTGTGCATTCTACTATGCCTTTAATAAATTAGTTATTTTAAAAAAATCCTAAAAATAATAATTACTTATGTGAGTCATATGGTATTTAAACAAAAATATTTATTTATCTGGCTGAGGCATGTGGGATCTTTAGTTGTGGCATGTGGGATCTAGTTCCCTGACTAGGGATTGAACCCAGGCCACCTGCATTGGGAGCGTGGAGTCTTAGCCACTGGACCATCAGGGAAGTCCCCATATG
Source organism: Stenella coeruleoalba (assembly GCF_951394435.1). Lineage (NCBI taxonomy): Eukaryota > Metazoa > Chordata > Mammalia > Artiodactyla > Delphinidae > Stenella > Stenella coeruleoalba. Next base: position 66,134,441 of record NC_137147.1, on the reverse strand, counting down.
GTATTAAGTAACATTGTTTTTCATTTATGAAAAAAACATTTTTGCTACTTGGGAATAGAATTAATAGATTAACCATTTTTGAACTTCAAGTTAGGTGTTAATATTTTGAAAAACATTTTTCATTGATCCTCACTTAAAAATATTGCATCAGGCTTCCCTGGTGGCGCAGTGGTTGAGAGTCCACCTGCTGATGCAGAGGATGCGGGTTCATGCCCTCGTCCGGGAAGATCCCACATGCTGTGGAGTGGCTAGGCCCGTGAGCCTTGGCCACTGAGCCTGGGCGTCTGGAGCCTGTGCTCCGCAACGGGAGAGGCCACAACAGTGAGAGGCCCGCGTACCGCAAAAAAAAAAAAAAAAAAAAAAAAAAAATTTGCATCAAGGGTTGTGGAGAAAAGGGAACCCTTGCACATTGTTGGTGGGAATGTAAATTGGTGCAGCCACTGTGGAAAACAGTATGAAGTTTCCTTAAAAAACTAAAAATAGAACTATCATATGATCCAGCAATTTCACTGCTGGGCATATATTCCAAGAAAACAAAAACACTAATTTGAAAAAATGTGCACACCCCAGTGTTCATAGCAGCGTTATTTACAAAAGCCAAGATATGGAAGCGACCTAAGTATCCATTAATATCAATAGATGAATAGATAAAGAAGATATATATCCAATGGAATACTACTCAGCCACAAAAAAATAATGAAAAAAATATATACTGTAAAAAACATATAAAGTATACTGTATATTACAGTAGGTATTTAATTGTAATTAATTATATAAATATAACTTACTTGGGTTTAGGTAATACATCATTTTATACTTGATGATCATAATGGTACCTTGAGGGTTTTCCGTAGTTTTTGAACTTTATTTTTATTTGTTGTGTAGTAATATAAATATTTGAATACAATACAATTGTTTATTTCACTCATGATATGGATGCATCTGTGATTAACTGAATTATCTAAATCCTCAAGGTTCATACATTTTATGGAATATATAAACAGTTTTGCTTGCTAACAGATCACCACTGATGTATATAAATAGTATTAATTGACTTGAGACGTGTGTGTCTACTTCTCTGGTATCTTTTATAAGAATAATTCAGTGTACTGAGTAAGAAACTTAATGTCAAATATTAAAGTGAAAGATAAAGCCGTGTGTTTTTTTTTTTAAATTAATTGTGCAACAGAGTGTTGGGAGTGTGTAACTAGACTCTAAAGCCCATCGTGTGTTCGGAATTTTTCCTTACTTACTCTTCCTCCTCCTGCATAAGCACACAGACACACGCACCGCACTTACCAAGCACAATAAAATAACAGTACGGTTTTATAAGGTAATTTTCAGAAGGTAGGAGCCCCAAACTGCTTTTCCCCTCTATTTTCTGTATGGTTTTAGGTAGAAAGCATTATGCACAATGTGCTTTGACATTTCCCATTAGAAGCAATAGCAATTTTGTTTTGAATAGCTCTTAAGAAGCTGTTGGCTGTGTGTTTCCTTCTCAGCACCCTTTGGCCTACCTTTTAAATTTCTTTTGGTAAAGTGCAACTTGCTGCCAGTAATTCATTCTCTCACTTTGGGATGGAATGGAAGTTGCTGAATTTGTTGTGAGTTAGAAAGAGAACAGTTACCCAAATTTTACATTTAGTATACTCTTCCTTAGTTTCCTTTAGTTTGTAACATATTGGTGGCAAAACTGGTACACATCCTTTGAATTTCATGACCTGATTCTGTACAATAAGAAGTTATCCAGATCTTTCTTACAGAACAGTCTGTCCTTTTTTCTTAATTATTCTCCCCTTCCTCCCTAACTTGGCTCTCACCAATTCATTTTTCCTTTCTCAATTTTTTTTTCTCAGTAATTTATTTCCCCCATCACATCTCCTTGAGGAATAAGGAGGCCCCTACATCCTCAGTAGGGCAGTGTTAGAAGGGTAGCTGAGAAGAGAGCAGAGGGCACATGAAGACATGGGTTTTAAAACCAGCTGCTTGGCTCCTGTGATTTTGAGTCTGGAGGGTATATCATGTGCTCTGTTTACATCTGATTCCTATGGTTGCTGCATTGCTTTTATTTGCAAGAGCTGCTATCAGAATTGTGAATGCTCTTCCCTGCACTGCAGTTTAGTTAAGGATATTCTGAAGGAATCGATGTTGGTTTTCAGTGCTTTTGCTGCAGCACCTTATCTGATTTGGGAAAGGTTCTTGTTTGGTTAGGTTTCTAGGTCTTAAGGCTTAGATTCTGTCAAAAAAGTGGCTGGTTGATGTTGCAGATAAGATGACTATTATTTTTAGGGGTTAGTATCTAGAAGTATCTTTTTCTGCATTTGTATTACCATGGTCATAGAAGGCTTCCTAATTTTTCTCTGATTTTGAAGACTGCTTACTAAGAGCATCAATACTTTTTTTCCCCCTTTAATTAGAAGGCCAAGGATTCAAGGTTTTTCTTTTCTTAATCTTAGTTGTTTTACTCCTCATTTACTTTCTCTGTTACTTACTAGATGAAAATATGGGACTTAAGGTAGTTGCTTCTTGTTAAAGAAGATGTTGCTTGTCTGCTCTGGAAAGGAAAATACACACACACACACACACACACACACACACACACGCACACACACACACACACACACACACACACACACACACACACACCCCAAAACTCCTATGCAGCCATTTTATGTTTAAAACCCTGGATTGAACCTGAACTTGGTAGTGAGCGGTTTTAAAAATTGCCCTCTTTTTAATGAGCCCTTTCATACTGGATTGTGTCTTTAGTTTTCAAAGATTTAGGTAGTGTACTTTTTTTTTTTAAGGTACTGTACTCTTATCATTTTTTTTTTTTTTACAGCAGCCCACTATAGACAGTCTTTGCACTAGATTTTATTCCATGAAGTTCCATTTTTCTGGAGTTGAGATCAATAGAAAAATGAAGATGGATTTTCTTGGGGGAAAAATGGTGGTTAGGAATAGACTGCAAGGAAATTTATGACCCTTTCTTTAACACCAGAATATTTTAAACTTTACCTACATTAGTTAATTTTGAATCCTATAAGTTAAAACATTAGTATAGAGGTATTAGGAGAGGGAATTTCATGAACTCGTAGAATGTTAGAGCTTAAGAGGGGCCGTAGGGATCATATAGTAATCAACCCTGATACTCTACAGAGGAACAAATGGAGGTTTGTTTATTCATTCATTAGTTCATCCATTCATCCATCTATTCATTAAATGGATATTTATCTTATGATTACTGTTTAAGGTGCTTGGAGATACCCTTACCCTTATGGAGTTTACAATAAATAGATGTTAGACATCATAAGTAAGTTAAATATTATGTTAGAAAGTGATAAAAGTAGTCTGAAATAAGGGGGAGGGAAAATGCTTGTGGGTGAGGGGGGGTTCGCACTTTAACATAGGGTAAGCTCCACTGAAAATATGACATTTGAGCAGAAACGTGAAGAAGGTGAGAGTGTAGTCTGTGTGACTATCTGTGGGAAGATTGTGTCAGGCAAAAGGAACAGCCAGTTCCAAGGCTACTATGTGGGAGCATGTCTAGCTTATTATTCAAGGAATAGTGAAAAGCCCACTGTGGCCCTTGGAGTAAGAAGTGGACTGGAGTAGTAACAGGTGAGGAAAGCGAACAGGGCTGGGAGGCACGGGTATGGGGAGCTGGATAGATTATGTGGGGTCTGGTGAATTGTCGTAAGGACTTTGGCTTTTCATGAGTGAAATGCAGGAGGGGGTGTCAGTGAAGGGTTTTGAGCAGACACGATCTGACTTATGTTTCAACTCTGAATCATTCTCACTGCACTGTTGAGAAGAGATGCCATGGTAGGGTTGCTAGATTTAGCAAATAAAAATATAGGACACCCACTCAATTAAATTTGAATTTTAGATAAACAACGAATAATTTTTTATATGCATATGTCCCATGCAATATGTGACTGACTATTTACCCATATGGCAGAATGTGAACTACTTTTTTATAGTTAAAAAAAAAAACCCTCTTCATTGTTACTGTTGATTACTGTAGATCACTGTTACCCTGATCCTGCTGGTCCCAAGATGTGGGGCCTTATAGCAAATTTTCATCTTTGCCTTTCCATACTATCTATTTTACTGTTTTTCACATTGTGGTCATCTTATACCCCAGAGTGTTACAATGCAGTTTATTGGACCCCAGCCCAGACCTACTGAATCAGAATTTCTTGAGATAGAACAGAGTCTCTCCACAACTGCCTATTGTTCTAGATTCTAGGTACAGCAGTGAATAAAACATACAAAATTCCTTACCCTAGTGAAATTAACATTCGAGTGGGGAGACACAATAAACAAGATAAATAAGTAAATATATAGTATGTTAAATATTGATATAGGTGCTAAGAAGAAAGAAAAAGCAGGAAGGGGAGTAGGAAATATGCACGGTTATGATGAGGGAGTTGGAGTTTTAGATAGAGTGACGAGTGAAGGCCTCACTACATGGTGATGTTTGAATCAAGACTTGAAAGAAGTGATGGAGAGAACCACGTGCACCTAAAGCAGGTGCATACCTGGTGTGTTAAATACACTGCAGGGAGCAGTGTGTCTGGAGTGGAGTGAAAAGGGGAAAAATAGTAGGGGATGAGATGAGAGAGACAAAGGGGAATGGTTAGTGATTGTTAGCAGTTAAGCTTTATGGTATGTTGGAAAGAGATTTGGAAGCTAGATCCAGCTATGACATTTATCTCTGGGCCTGTTTCTTCTTCACTAAAAAGGTCAGAAGACTACGATGATCTCTTAGGTGTTTTTTTGTTTGTTTGTTTTTGTTGTTCTAAAATAGTCTTTAATTCGATACTCTTCCATTTCTACTTTTCCAGCTTGTTTACAAACAGTTTATCATTTGGGATTCTTCTGTACTTTTCATGAGCTCATCTCTGCCCTCTGTCCAGCCATGTGAACTTTTTCCTTTATGTTACCCTTGTTCCTCTTTCTTTCTTGACTGAAATTGAAGATTTAGACAGTCCTTTGATAAGTAGTAGGAAATTGTTCTCTCATCACTGTACAACCATTACTTCTTCTGACATTCAGATTCTTATTAAATGTTAGTTAATAGAATTAAGAAACATATTTTTCTCTACTGAGAGATTAAAATTCTTGTGAATGGCAGCTTGATTTAAAGCTAGGTAGAGAGAGAAGAAAGTAGAGGCTTGATTCAACTTTAAATTGAATAAATCCTAGTTACCAGTCCAAGTTTAAGTGTAATGTAATGTGTAGAGACTCATGTGATTCTTAACTGGATACATCTATGGAAAGGACACATTTGAGTAGGTCTTAATATATATATTTTTTAATTATTGAGGTTTTTTTTTTTACATCTTTATTGGAGTATAATTGCTCTACAATGGTGTGTTAGTTTCTGCTTTATAGCAAAGTGAATCAGTTATACATATACATATGTTCCCATATCTCTTCCCTCTTGCGTCTCCCTCCCTCCTACACTCCCTATCCCACCCCTCTAGGTGGTCACAAAGCACCAAGCTGATCTCCCTGTGCTATGCGGCTGCTTCCCGCTAGCTATCTGTTTTACATTTGGTAGTGTATATATAAGTCCATGCCACTCTCTCACTTTGTCCCAGCTTACCGTTCCCCCTCCCCGTGTCTTCAAGTCAGTTCTCTACGTCTGAGACTTTATTCCTGTCCTGCCCCTAGGTTCTTCAGAACCATTTTTTTTTTCTTAGATTCCATATATATATGTTAGCATATGCTATTTAGTTTTCTCTTTCTGACTCACTTCACTCTGTATGGCAGTCTCTAGGTCCATCCACCTCACTACAAATAACTCAATTTCGTTTCTTTTTATGGGTGAGTACTATTCCATTGTATATATGTGCCACATCTTCTTTATCCATTCATCTGTCAATGGACAGTTAAGTTGCTTCCACGTCCTGGCTATTGTAAATAGAGCTGCAGTGAACATTGTGGTACATGACTCTTTTTACATTATGTTTTCCTCAGGGTATATGCCCAGTAGTGGGATTGCTGGATCATTTGGTAGTTCTATTTTTAGTTTTTTAAGAAACCTCCATACTGGTCTCCATAGTGGCTGTATCAATTTACATTCCCACCAACAGTGCAAGAGGGTTCCCTTTTCTCCACACCCTCTCCAGCATTTATTGTTTCTAGATTTTTGATGATGGCCATTCTGACTGGTGTGAGATGATATCTCATTGTAGTTTTGAGTTGCATTTCTCTAATGATTAATGATGTTGAGCATTCTTTCATGTGTTTGTTGGCAATCTGTATATCTTCTTTGGAGAAATGTCTATTTAGGTCTTCTGCCCATTTTTGGATTCGGTTGTTTGTTTTTTTGTTATTGAGCTGCATGAGCTGCTTGTAAATTTTGGAGATTAATCCTTTGTCAGTTGCTTCGTTTGCAAATATTTTCTCCCATTCTGAGGGTTGTCTTTTAGTCTTGTTTATGGTTTCTTTTGCTGTACAAAAGCTTTGAAATTTCATTAGGTCCCATTTGTTTATTTTTTTAAATTTTTTTTGCAGTACGCGGGCCTCTCACTGCTGTGGCCTCTCCTACTGCGGAGCACAGGCTCCGGACCCACAGGCTCAGCAGCCATGGCTCACGGGACCAGCCGCACGGGCCCAGCCGCATGGGCCCAGCCACTCCACGGCATGTGGGATCCCCCCAGACCGGGGCACAAACCCGTGTCCCCTGCATTGGCAGGCGAACTCTCAACCACTGTGCCACCAGGGAAGCCACCCATTTGTTTATTTTTGTTTTTATTTCCATTTCTCTAGGAGGTGGGTCAAAAAGGATCTTGCTGTGATTTATGTCATAAGAGTGTTCTGCCTATGTTTTCCTCTAAGACTTTGATAGTTTCTGACCTTACATTTAGGTCTTTAATCCATTTTGAGCTTATGTTTGTGTATGGTGTTAGGGAGTGATCTAATCTTATACTTTTACATGTACCTGTCCAGTTTCCCTAGCCCCACTTATTGAAGAGGCTGTCCATTCTCCACTGTACATTCCTGCCTCCTTTATCAAAGATAAGGTGACCATATGTGCTTGGGTTTATCTCTGGGCTTTCTATCCTGTTCCATTGATCTATATTTCTGATTTTGTGCCAGTACCATACTGTCTTGATTACTGTAGCTTTGTAGTATAGTCTGAAGCCAGGGAGCCTGATTCCTCCAGCTCCGTTTTTCGTTCTCAAGATTGCTTTGGCTATTCGGGGTCTTTTGTGTTTCCATACAAATTGTGAAATATTTTGTTCTAGTTCTGTGAAAAATGCCAGTGGTAGTTTGATAGGGATTGCATTGAATCTGTAGATTGCTTTGGGTAGTGGAGTCATTTTCACAATGTTGATTCTTCCAATCCAAGAACATGGTATATCTCTCCATCTATTTGTATCATCTTTAATTTCTTTCATCAGTGTCTTATAATTTTCTGCATACAGGTCTTTTGTCTCCATAGGTAGGTTTATTCCTAGATATTTTGTTCTTTTTATTGCAATGGTAAATGAGAGTGTTTTCTTGATTTCACTTTCAGATTTTTCATTAGTGTGTAGGAATGCCAGAGATTTCTGTGCATTGTTTGTATCCTGCACTTTACCAAATTCATTGATTAGCTCTAGTAGTTTTCTGGTAGCATCTTTAGGATTCTCTATGTATAGTATCATGTCATCTGCAAACAGTGACAGCTTTACTTCTTCTTTTCTGATTTGGATTCCTTTTTTTTTTTTTTTTTTGCGGTACGCGGGCCTCTCACTGTTGTGGCCTCTCCCGTCGCGGAGCACAGGCTCCGGATGCGCAAGCTCAGCGGCCATGGCTCATGGGCCCAGCTGCTCCATGGCATGTGGGGTCTTCCCGGACCAGGGCATGAACCCATGTCCCCTGCATCGGCAGGCGGACTCTCAACCACTGTGCCACCAGGGAAGCCCTGGATTCTTTTATTTCCTTTTCTTCTCTGATTGCTGTGGCTAAGACTTCCAAAACTGTGTTGCATAACAGTGGTGAGAGTGGGCAACCTTGTCTTGTTCCTGATCTTAGTGGAAATGCTTTCAGTTTTTCGCCATTGAGGATGATGTTGTCTGTGGGTTTGTCATATATGGCCTTTATTATGTTGAAGAAAGTTCCCTCTATGCCTACTTTCTGGAGGGTTTTTATCATAAATGGGTGTTGAATTTTGTCAAAAGCTTTTTCTGCATCTATTGAGATGACCATATGGTTTTTCTCCTTTAATTTGTTAATACGGTGTATCACATTGATTGATTTGTGTATATTGAAGAATCCTTGCATTCCTGGAATAAACCCCACTTGATCATGGTGTATGATCGATTTAATGTGCTGTTGGATTCTGTTTGCTAGTATTTTGCTGAGGATTTTTGCATCTATGTTCATCAGTGATATTGGCCTGTAGCTCTCTTTCCTTGTGACAGCCTTGTGTGGTTTTGGTATCAGGATGATGGTGGCTTTGTAGAATGAGTTTTCCTCCCTCTGCTATATTTTGGAAGAGTTTGAGAAGGACAGGTGTTAGCTGTTCTCTAAATGTTTTATAGAATTCGCCTATGAAGCCATCTGGTCCTGGGCTTTTGTTTGTTGGAAGATTTTAAGAACTTTTTATTTTTTTTATTTTTTTTTTGCGGTATGCAGGCCTCTCACTGTTGTGGCCTCTCCCATTGCGGAGCACAGGCTCCGGACGCGCAGGCTTAGCGGCCATGGCTCACGGGCCCAGCCGCTCCGCGGCATGTGGGATCCTCCTGGACCGGGGCATGAACCCGTGTCCTATACATTGGCAGGTGGACTCTCAACCACTGCGCCACCAGGGAAGCCCTGTTGGCAGATTTTTAATCACAGTTTCAATTTCAGTGCTTGTGGTTGGTCTGCTCATGTTTTCTATTTCTTCCTGATTCACTCTTGGCAGATTGTGCATTTCTAAGAATTGGTCCATTTCTTCCAGGTTGTCCATTTTATTAGCATAGAGTTGCTTGCAGTAATCTCTCATGATCTTTTGTATTTCTGCTGTGTCAGTTGTTACTTCTCCTTTTTCATTTCTAATTCTATTGATTTGAGTCTTCTCCCTTTTTTTCTTGATGAGTCTGGCTAATGGTTTATTAATTTTTTTTATCTTCTCAAAGAACCAGCTTTTAGTTTTATTGATCTTTGCTATCGTTTCCTTCATTTCTTTTTCATTTATTTCTGATCTCATCTTTATGATTTCTTTCCTTCTGCTAACTTTGGGTTTTTTTTTGTTCTTCTTTCTCTAATTGCTTTTACGTGCAAGGTTAGGTTGTTTATTTCAGATGTTTCCTGTTTCTTTAGGTAGGATTGTATTGCTGTAAACTTCCCTCTTAGAACTGCTTTCACTGCATCCCATAGGTTTTGGGTCGTCCTGTCTCCATTTTCATGTGTTTCTAGGTATTTTTTGATTTTCTCTTTGATTTCTTCAGCGATTTCTTGGTTATTAAGTAGTGTATTGTTTAGCCTCCATGTGTTTGTATTTTTTCCTGTAACTGGTATCTAGTCTCATAGCGTTGTGGTTGGAAAAGATGCTTGATACGATTTCAGTTTTCTTAAATTTACCAAGGCTTGATTTGTGACCCAAGATATGATCTATCCTGGAGAATGTTCCATGAGCACTTGAGAAGAATGTGTATTCTGTTGTTTTTGGTTGGAATGTCCTGTAAATATCAATTAAGTCCATCTTGTTTAATGTATCATTTAAGGCTTGTGTTTCCTTATTTATTTTCATTTTGGATGATCTTTCCATTGGTGAAAGTGGGGTGTTAAAGTCCCCTAGTATGTTTGTGTGACTGTCAATTTCCCCTTTTATGGTGGTTAGCATTTGCCTTATGTATAGAGGTTCTATGTTGGGTGCATAAATATTTCCAATTCTTATATTTTCTTCTTGGATTGTCCCTTGATCATTACATAGTGTCCTTCTTTGTCTCTTGTAATAGTCTTTATTTGAGGTCTATTTTGTCTGATACGAGAATGGCTCCTCCAGCTTTCTTTTGATTTCCATTTGCATGGAATATCTTTTTGCATCCCCTCACTTTCAGTTTGTATGTGTCCCTAGGTCTGAAGTTGGTCTGTTGTAGACAGCATATATACAGGCCTTGTTTTTGTATCCATTCAGCTAGTCTGTTGTCTTTTGGTGGGCGCATTTAATCCATTTACATTTAAGGTAATTATCGATATGTATGTTCCTATGACTATTTTCTTAATTGTTTAGGGTTTGTTATAGTAGATATTTTCCTTCTCTTGTGTTTCCTGCCTAGAGAAGTTCCTTTAGCATTTGTTGTACAGCTGGTTTTGTGGTGCTGCATTCTCTTAGCTTTTGCTTGTCTATAAAGCTTTACTTTCTCTGTCGAATCTGAATGAGATACTTGCTGGGTAGAGTAATCTTGGTTGTAGGTTTTTCCCTTTCATCACTTTAAATATGTCCTGCCACTCCCTTCTGGTTTGCAGAGTTTCTGCTGAAAGATCAGCTGTTAACCTTATGGGGATTCCCTTGTAGGTGGTTTGTTGTTTTTCCCTTGCTGATTTTAATATTTTTTATTTGTATTTAATTTTTGATAATTTGATTAATACATGTCTTGGCATCTTTCTCCATGGATTTATCCTGCATGGGACTCTCTGTGCTTCCTGGACTTGATTAACTATTTCCTTTCCCATATTAGGGAATTTTTCAACTATAATCTCTTCAAATATTTTCTCAGTCCCTTTCTTTTTCTCTTCTTCTTCTGGGACCCCTATAATTCAAATGTTGGTGCATTTAATGTTGTCCCAGAGGTCTCTGAGACTGTCCTCAGTTCTTTTCCTTCTATTTTCTTTATTCTGCTTTGCAGTAGTTATTTCCACTATTTTATCTTCCAGGTCACTTGTTCGTTCTTCTGCCTCAGTTATTCTGCTATTGATCCCTTCTAGAGTATTTTTAATTTCATTTATTGTGTTGTTCATCGTTGCTTGTTTCATCTTTATTTCTTCTAGGTCCTTGTTAAATGTTTCTTGCATTTTGTCTATTCTATTTCCAAGATTTTGGATCATCTTTACTATCATTATTCTGAATTCTTTTTCAGGTAGACTGCCTATTTCCTCTTCATTTGTTAGGTCTGGTGGGTTTTTATCTTGCTCTTTCATCTGCTGTGTGTTTTTCTGTCTTCTCATTTTGCTTATCTTGCTGTGTTTGGGGTCTCCTTTTTGCAGGCTGCAAGTTTGTAGTTCCTGTTGTTTTTGGTGTCTGTCCCCAGTGGCTAAAGTTGGTTCAGTGGGTTGTGTAGGCTTCGTTATGGAGGGGACTAGTGCCTGTGTTCTGGTGGATGAGGCTGGATCTTGTCTTTCTGGTGGGCAGGTCCATGTCTGGTGGTGTGTTTTGGGGTGTCTGTGGACTAATGATTTTAGGCAGCCTCTCTGCTAATGGGGGGGTTGTGTTCCTGTCTTGCTAGTTGTTTGGCATAGGGTGGCCAGCACTATAGCTTGCTGGTCGTCGAGATAAGCTGGGTGTTGGTGTTGAGATGGAGATCTCTGCGAGATTTTCACTGTTTGATATTATATGGAGTTGGGAGGCCTCTTGTGGACCAGTGTCCCGAACTTGGCTCTCCCACCTCAGAGGCACAGCACTGACTCCTGGCTGCAGCACCAAGAGCCTTTCATCCAGAGCCTTTCATCCACACGGCTCAGAATAAAAGGGAGAAAATGTAGAAAGAAAGAATGAAAGAGGATAAAAGAAAATAGAGTAAGGCAAAATAAAATAAAGTTATTAAAATAAAAAAATAATTATTAAGAAAACATTTTTTTAAAAAGTAAAAAAACAAAAAAAACGGACGGATAGAACCCTAGGACAAATGGTGAAAGCAAAGCTATACAGACAAAATCTCACACAGAAGCATACACATACATACTCACAAAAAGAGGAAAGGGGGAAAAAATAATAAATCTTGCTCTCAAAGTCCACCTCCTCAATTTGGGATGATTCATTGTCTATTCAGGTTTTCCACAGATGCAGGATACATCAAGTTGATTGTGGAGATTTAATCCGCTGCTTCTGAGGCTGCTGGGAGAGATTTCCCTTTCTCTTCTTTGTTCGCACAGCTACCGGGTTTCAGCTTTGGATTTGGCCCCGCCTCCATTTGTAGGTCGCTGGAAGGCGTCTGTTCTTCGCTCAGACAGGACGGGGTTAAAGGAGCTACTGATTTGGGGGCTCGGCTCACTCAGGCCGGGGGGAGGGAAGGGCACGTTGTGCGGGGTGAGCCTGCAGTGGCAGAGGCCGGCGTGACGTTGCACCAGCCTGAGGCGCGCCGTGCGTTCTCCCGGGGAAGTTGTCCTTGGATCTCGGGACCCTGGCAGTGGCGGGCTGCACAGGCTTCTTGGAGGGAGGTGTGGATAGTGACCTGTGCTCGCACACAGGCTTCTTGGTGGCGGCAGCAGCAGCCTTAGCGCCCCATGCCTGTCTCTGGGTTCTGCATTGATAGCCGCAGCTCGCGCCGGTCTCTGGAGCTCGTTTAAGCAGCGCTCTTAATCTCCTCTCCTCGAGCACCCAGAAACAGAGGGAAGAAAAAGTCTCTTACCTCTTCGGCAGGTCCAGACTTTTCCCCTGGATTCCCTCCCGGCTAGCCGCGGTGCACTAACCCCTTCTGGCTGTGTTCACGCCGCCAGCCGCCAGTCCTCTCCCTGCGCTCCGAGCCTCAGCTCCCAGCCCCCGCCCTCCCCTGCGGGTGAGCAGACAAGCCCCTCGGGCTGGTGAGTGCTGGTCGGCACTGCTCCTCTGTGCGGAAATCTCTCCGCTTTGCCCTCCGCACCCCTGTTGCTGTGCTCTCGTCCGCGGCGCCGAAGCTCCCCCTCTCCACCACCCACAGTCTTCGCCCGCGAAGGGGCTTCTAGTGTGTGGAAACCTTTTCTCCTTCACGGCTTCCTCCCACTGGTGCAGGTCCCGTCCCTATTCTTTTGTCTCTGTGTATTCTTTTTTCTTTTGCCTTACCCAGGTATGTGGGGAGTTTCTTGCCTTTTGGGAGGTCTGAGGTCTTCTGCCAGCGTTCAGTAGGTGTTCTGTAGTTGTTCCACATGTAGATGTATTTCTGATGTATCTGTGGGGAGGAAGGTGATCTCTGCCTCTTACTCTTCCGACATCTTACCCCCAGATCCAGGTCTTAATCTTAAATTAATGTTTACTTACAAACGTTGGGGTGGGCCACTCTAAAACGTTGTTTTGATGGGTTCTATTAGCACATGACATGGATAAAAAGAACATCATGAAGCTTTACAATCTTCTTTAGTGTATATTCTGTTGGAAGAACAAAGCAGTATCAAAACTCTTGTCAGTGCCTTTGAAATCCAACACACAAAAAATAGGACTTGTAGGCTCTCAAATTGCAGCTTTCGTGCAGTGGTAATGAAACAGTATAATCACTCTGAATAATTCTGCCACCTTTTACAGGTCTCACAGGGTATTATGAATTATAAAGAGACAAATCCCAAAATCTAGTGTGTTGGGGTTTGATCTGTCTTGTTTTTGTCATCTGTTAGACTTTGCATACTGCAGGAGGGTCAGAAAAAGCGTACCAACACATTAGGTTAAGTTTATGGTGACATTAAAGATGGCAATCCTACTTTACAGTAGTACATGTATAGTTATATTTGCTAATAATCATTTTCTTTATCTGTTGTATATTTGGTGAGGCTTTTGTGGTGATTATTCTTTTGGGCCTGGCTGAAATTAATGATAAGGAAAACCCTGATTGGAGTTTTCTTGACTAAATATAATTATTTTAGGTGAAATAAGTTGGAAAGGATTCACAAAACTTAGTTAGTTGGACACCCCGCTGCATACGTTTATTTATAGCCTCTACCTTGCTCATTTATTTTCCTACAATATAAAAGTGTTTGAAAATTTAAATTGAGAAACTGTTTATACACTTAAAATAGGAGCCTGTGGGCTTCTCTGGTGGCGCAGTGGTTGGGAGTCTGTCTGCCGATGCAGGGGACGCAGGTTTGTGCCCCGGTCCAGGAGGATCCCACATGCTGCGGAGCGGCTGGGCCCGTGAGCCATGGCCGCTGGGCCTGCATGTCCAGAGCCTGTGCTCCGCAGCGGTAGAGGCCACAGCGGTGAGAGGCCCGCGTACCGCAAAAAAAAAAAAAAAAAAGGAGCCGATTTAAAAACAATGGAGTAAATTATGAAAAACAAATGAGGTTTATTTGGCATCTTTTGAACATTACTGAATTCTAGACTTGAAAATATGTGTAGGCTGCTTTTGTGATTGTGGTAATTTTATCAGTCAGTAGCTGTGCCAAATCAAAGTACAGTATTCTTTAATTAATACAGGGTTTGGTGTTTCTACTTAATGGACACTGATTTTATTCACAATATATAAAATTAAAGCAAGGCATGCTAACTTAGTTCCAGTGAAACAGCCTGAAAAGAGTGCTCTTTATTATTTTTGAAAACTAGCCAATTAAGGATGAGGAAGTAGATCTTTACTGAGGTAGCTCCTCTGACACTAAAAGAGATGATTGTGTCCTGTCTGCTCTTGGCTTTACAAAAATTACATTGTTGGGTGATTGAATAACTTTGTCATGGAAAAGCTTATTTTCTAAATCAGCGTTGGCAAACTGTGACCTGTGGACTAAATCCTGCCTGTATTTGTAAATAAAGTTTTATTGGAACATAGCCATGCTCATTCATCTACATGTTGTCTATGGCTGCTTTGGTGATACAACGGCAGTGTTGAATAGTTGCAGATCAAATGATCCACAAGGCTTAAAATATTTCCTTTTTCTTTTTATTTGACATCTTTATTGGAGTATAAGTGCTTTACATTGTTGTGTTAGTTGCTGCTGTATAACAAAGTGAATCAGCTATATGTATACATATATCCCCATATCCCCTCCCTCTTGCATCTTCCTCCCTCACTCCCTATCCCACCCCTCTAGGTGCTCACAGAGCACTGAGCTGATCTCCCTGTGCTATGTGGCTGCTTCCCACTAGCTATCTGTTTTACATTTAGTAGTGTGTATATGTCAGTGCCACTCTCTCACTCAGTCCTTGCTTACCCTTCCCACTCCGTGTGTCCTGAAGTCTCTCTTTACGTCTGTGTCTTTATTTCTGTCCTGCCCCCAGGTTCATCAGAACCACTGTTTTTTTTTTTTTTTTAGATTCCATATATATGTGTTAACATACGGTATTTGTTTTTCTCTTCTTGACTTACTTCACTCTGTATGACAGACTCTAGGTCCATCCACCTCACTACAAATAACTCAATTTCGTTTCTTTTTATGGCTGAGTAATATTCCATTATATATATGCGCCACATCTTCTTTATCCATTCATCTGTCAATGGACAGTTAAGTTGCTTCCACGTCCTGGCTATTGTAAATAGAGCTGCAGTGAACATTGTGGTACATGACTCTTTTTACATTATGTTTTCCTCAGGGTATATGCCCAGTAGTGGGATTGCTGGATCATTTGGTAGTTCTATTTTTAGTTTTTTAAGGAACCTCCATACTGGTCTCCATAGTGGCTGTATCAATTTACATCCCCACCAACAGTGCAAGAGGGTTCCCTTTTCTCCACACCCTCTCCAGCATTAACTGTTTGTAGATTTTTTGATGGTGGCCATTCTGACTGGTATGAGGTGATACCTCATTGCAGTTTTGATTTGCATTTCTCTAATGATTAGTGATGTTGAGCATCCTTTTATGTGTTTGTTGGCCATCTGTATATCTTCTTTGGAGAAATGTCTATTTAGGTCTTCTGCCCATTTTTGGATTGGGTTGTTTGTTTTTTTGATATTCAGCACATGAGCTGCTTGTATATTTTGGAGATTAATCCTTTGTCAGTTGCTTCGTTTGCAAATATTTTCTCCCATTCTGAGGGTTGTCTTTTTGTCTTGTTTTCCAAGATTTTGGATCATCTTTACTATCATTACTCTGAATTCTTTTTCAGGTAGACTGCCTATTTCCTCTTCATTTGTTTGGTCTGGTGGGTTTTTACCTTGCTCCTTCAGCTGCTGCATATTTCTCTGTCTTCTCATTTTGCTTAACTTACTGTGTTTGGGGTCTCCTTTTCGCAGGCTGCAGGTTCGCAGTTCCCGTTGTTTTTGGTGTGTGCCCCCAGTGGGTAAGGTTGGTTCAGTGGGTTGTGTAGGCTTCCTGGTAGAGGGGACTGGCTCCTGTGTTCTGGTGGATGAGGCTGGATCTTGTGTTTCTGGTGGGCAGGACCACATCTGGTGGTGTGTTTTGGGGTGTCTGTGACCTTATTATGATTTTAGGCGGCCTCTCTGCTAATGGGTGGGGTTGTGTTCCTATCTTGCTAGTTGTTTGGCATGGGGTGTCCAGCACTGGAGCTTGCTGGTCATTGAGTGGAGCTGGGTCTTATTGTTGAGATGGAGATCTCTGGGAGAGCTTTCACCGATTGATAATTACATGGGGCCAGGAGGTCTCTGGTGGTCCGGTGTCCTGAACTCAGCTCTCTCACCTCCAAGGCTTAGGCCTGACACCTGGCCAGAGCACCAAGACCCTGTCAGCCACACAGCTCAGAAGAAAAGGGAGAAATAAAAGAAAGAAAGAAAAATAAAATAAAATAAAATAAAGTTATTAAAATAAAAATATAAAAAAATGTTAAAATAAAACAATTAAAAAAAGTAGTTAAAAAAGAGAAGAGAGCAACCAAACCAATAAAGAAATCCATGAGTGATAACAAGTGCTAAAAACTAAACTAGGATAACCATATAAATCAGAAACTAGTCAGTCACATACAGCAAACCCCAAGTCTACAGTTGCTCCCAAAGTCCACTGCCTCAATTTTGGGATGATTCGTTGTCTATTCAGGTATTCCACAGATGCAGGGTACATAAAGTTGATTGTGGAGATTTAATCCGTTGCTTCTGAGGCTGCTGGGAGAGATTTCCCTTTCTCTTCTTTGTTTGCACAGCTCCTGGGGTTCAGGTTTGGATTTGGACCCGCTTCTGCATGTAGGTCACCTGAGGGACGTCTGTTCCCGCCCAGATAGGACCGGGTTAAAGTAGCAGCTGATTAGAGGGCTCTGGCTCACTCAGGTCTAGGGGAGGAAGGGGTACAGAATGTGGGGCGAGCCTGCCGTGCCGGCAGATGCTGGTGTGACACTGCGCCAGCCTGAGGTGTGCCGTGTATTCTACCGGGGAAGTTGTCCCTGGATCACAGGACCCTGGCAGTGGTGGGCTGCATGGGCTCCTGGGAGGGGAGGTGTGGATAGTGACCTGTGGTTGCACACAGGCTTCTTGGTGGCGGCAGCAGCTGCTTTAGTGTCTCATGCCCATCTCTGGGGTCTGCGCTGATAGCCGCGGCTTGCGCCTGTCTCTGGAGCTCGTTTAGGCGGTGCTCTGATTCCCCTCTCTTCGGCACCCCGAAACAATGGTCTCTTGCCTCGCTGGCAGCTCCAGACTTTTTCCCAGACTCCCTCCCGGCTAGCTGTGGCTCACTAGCCCCCTTCAGGCTGTGTTCACGCAGCCAACCCCAGTCCTCTCCCTGTGATCCAACCTCCAAAGCCGGAGCCTCAGCTCCCAGTCCCCGCCCGCCCTGGCGGGTGAGCAGACAAGCCCCTTGGGCTGGTGAGTGCTGGTCGGCACCACTCCTCTGTGCGGGAATCTCTCCGCTTTGCCCTCCGCACCCCTGTTGCAGTGCTCTCCTCCGCAGCCTCGAAGCTCCCCCCCTCCGCCACCCTCAGTCTCCGCCTGTGAAGGGGCTTCCTAGTGTGTGGAAACCTTTCCTCCTTCACAGCTACCTCCCACTGGTGCAGGTCCCGTCCCTATTCTTTTGTCTGTTTTTTCTTTTTACTTTTGCTCTACCCAGGTGCGTGGGGAGTTTCTTGCCTTTTGGGAGGTCTGAGGTCTTCTGCCAGTGTTCAGTAGGTGTTCTGTAGGAGTTGTTCCACATGTAGATGTATTTCTGATGTATTTTTGAGGAGGTAGGTGATCTCCGCGTCTTACTCCTCTGCCATCTTGAAGGTCCTCTCAAAATATTTCCTATTATTTGGCCCTTTAGGGAGAATCATGCTGACTCTTGCTTTTTATCTAAGTCTTTTGTAGACAGATCATGTTCAAGTTATGGTGGAGGTTTATGTGGTTGGTATTTTTGTGTTTAATTTTCCATTCTGCTTCATTCTAAGAAAGAAAACTTGAAATCATTTTGAGTGTTAGTTTTCAGCTTTCTCATCAAAAGTAGGTATAATACCACCTTACAGGGTTGCTATGAGGAGTCAATGAGAAATGTAAATAAAATCCTTACCAGAGTGCCTGGCATCCCGGAGGAATTCAAGTGGTGGGGAGATATAATCAGGGAAAGTCTAGGTGTCTATTTGGGTGATTGAGGATGGCATGTGTTTAGAGATTCTGATTTGTCCACAGAGCTGGCTGTGGAAGCCTAGTGTATCCAGGTTTTTAATATAACATTGCTGATTAACTTCCCTCCATCCTTTTCTTCCTTCCTCCTTTCCTGTGTCCCTCTTTCCCTTTCTCTTTCCCCTCCTCCTGCTGACCTTTGTATGTTGCAGGAAAAATGGGGTGTGAGAGCTTGGTCATGTCCCAGCTCTTGGGTGAGTACCTGGGCTGGGCCACCAAGTGAGAGTCCTTGACTTTGTGCAGGAAAAAGTTCAAGAGCAAACGAGCCATAGTAAAATGAAAGCAAGTTTATTTAGAGAGAGACACACTCCATCTTAGAAGGTGAAAGATGGCCGCAGGACATGGAGTCCTCTTGAAAAGTGAGCGGTGCTGGGCTGTGGTGGGTGGTTAGTTTTTGTGGGCTGGGTAATTTTGTATGCTAATGAGTGGGAGGAATATTCTAATTTCCAGGAATTGGGACACCACCTACTTTTTGGCCTTTTACAATTGGCCTGGGAACTCTCATGGCACCTGTGGGTGTGTCATTTAGCATATGCTAATGTATTACAATGAGTGCATAATGAGGCTCAAGATATACTGGAAGTCAAATCTTCTGCTATCTTGGGCCTAGTAGGTTCTAGTCAGTTTTGGTCATATCCTTTTCTTCTTAATGGTTGTGTAATTCTTTTAATGGTTGTGCCCTGTCCCCTTTCCTTCAAGTCTCAATACCTTTCTCTCCTCTGTTTCCTTTTTGGTATATGTAAGCATTGGTACTAAATTTAGTTGGTCAGTAGAGACTTGTAGAGAGTATGCAGAGAACCTAACACATAGAGGATTTTCCATTATTCTTAGTTCCATTCTCCAGGAAAAAAGAGGAACTCTATCATGTTGTGATTTCCCTCCCTGCCCTCTTTATTCTTATGTGATAATGTGTATTAGCAGCTATGTAGGTATATGTAAAATCCATTCCTACCACAGCAAATTTTAGGGCAGATCTTCAGTTTTGTCTTACTCCATGATGCCAAGGACTCACTTTTAGACAAGCATGGTTTTCTTCTAGAAGACAGAACAGATAGATGATAGCTAAATTCTCCCTAACATTTTGAAGGAAACTTGAAGATCTAGTGATGATAAAATTGACCCTAGCAGTCTTACACTGCAAGCACTCACTTAGTTGTTTTCTTGTTTCATGAAAACATAAATTTAATTTTACTTGACAGGTATTTTTAGAAGATTAATTTGAAAACTGAGACCTAACCCTTTCAAGTTATTCTAAAACAACATTAATATAAATGAGAGCAAGGAAAAAGAATCTTAGAATATTTTTTGTTTGCATTATTATTATTTTATGGTTGCATTAATTTTGTATGTGTCACAAGAAAACATATGGAAAAGAGGTGTTAGTTATAGCATTAGCAGACCCATAGGTAATAGTTAACAATTATCCACATTTCTTAAGGTTTTAGGCCCCCTCATTTGAAAATGTTTTTATCTGTAGTGAATTTAATTCTATTTTTAATTCAACTTAATTCTTTTGTTTGTGGTTTGAAAAGGAGTTAAAATCAGTGAGAATTTCTCAATGAATTTCTCAATGAATGTTCCTTTTTAAAGCTACTGACTGACCTAAATTTAGTTCCAGTGCTTAGATACATCAGAAAGGAAACAGGAGAGAATGGTATGAAGATCAGTAGGAAGAGAGGAAAGAGAAAGGGAAAGAGGGACACAGGAAAGGAGAGAGGAAGAAAAGGATGGAGGGAAGTTAATCAGCAATGTTATATTAAGAAACTGGAAACACTAGGCTTCCACAGCCAGCTCTGTGGACAAATCAGAATCTCTAAAAACATGCCATCCTAAATCACCCAAATAGACACCTAGACTTTCCCTGATTATATCTCCCCACCACTTGAATTCCTCTGGGGTGCCAGGCACTCTGGTAAGGATTTTATTTACATTTCTCATTGACTCCTCATAGCAACCCTGTAAGGTGTTATTATACCTACTTTTGATGAGAAAGCTGGAAACTAACACTACAAATGATTTTTTTTAAAGTATTAAACCCAAATTTTATATATCACCATTCCATTAAAGGTAATGTGTCCTTCCTCCTTTCTCATTTATTTTACAATAAGCTGAGATTTTTGGTAGAGGGAGATATTAATCCCAATCCTCTGTGAGTCACACAGGGACATTAAATGATTTTCTTAGAATTGCAGTTTGAGTCACTGTAAAGTTAGGGACATAAATTTGAATGTACCTTGTTTTGTCTATTTATAGGAAACAGACAGTGGGGTTTAACAAGTGATTTTGTGTCTGGAAATAGGTAGATAACGTGGAAGATGAGAGATTGTTTAGTTTAAAAAAATTTTTTTTGAGAGGTTAAGAGTTTTATCTTGCCAGGATACAGGGAGAGAGGGCGGAGAGTTGTATGTTTTGGGGAAACATAACT
Organism: Stenella coeruleoalba; assembly: GCF_951394435.1. Classification (NCBI taxonomy): domain Eukaryota; kingdom Metazoa; phylum Chordata; class Mammalia; order Artiodactyla; family Delphinidae; genus Stenella; species Stenella coeruleoalba. Next base: position 66,113,660 of record NC_137147.1, on the reverse strand, counting down.
CAAAGGCATATAGTTAGTATTAGCATTCTGTTTGCTTGTATATGAGAAAAACCAATAGCATTGATTTAATCTGTGAAAGAAGAAAGAGCAGGGGGTGGTGGGGGGAGAAGAAAAAAAGACATATTTGGGAATAGTGAATTTTGTTTGTCTTTCTTTGTTAACCTGCTGATGAACTGTCAGCTAGTGAAGAGACCAGTCGGGATATTCTGCCCTTGGGCAGCTGGGTGGATCATCAAGGAAAACAGTTTTAGTTGTTTATGAATTCTCTGGAAGACTTCGGGTTTTTAACAGTGACTGGCACGTAAGAGGTTGTCTCTGTACTATGTCTGCTGCCATCCTCGTTAGCATTTCCATGCCAGATTTGCATCAGCATTTCTCACTTGCTTTAATTATGGTCTTGTTTCTATGCTTTTTCCCTTCATTTTGTATTCTTTGGTGTGTTAGATGGTCTTTCCAAAAGTTAGTGCTCCTTCTTGCTGGGGTTATGTTTGCTGTTGTAAACCATTATTTTAACATTGTGTGCAAGTAGTTTGTTAGTTTTCAGATCAAAAGGTTTTAGTCTGTTTGTGAGTGTATGGGAGATCTGAACCACAATGTTTAAAGTGGATGCAGTGGATTTCTTTAGTCAGTTATCTAGAAGAGATTAGTAAACCAACAAACGATATTTACCCTGAGCAGTTTATGTTCTTTTACCTTACTGTTGCTTTGAAAGTTTATGTTATGATTTTGGAGTATTTTGCAAATTGTCTTTTCTGTAGTCAGACCTGCTGTTTCTGTGCACTTTATCTTTGATGAAGGGTGGGGAAAAGTCTGACGGTAAATTCTGTTTTCTTACAGTCAAAGGCCGTTGGTTTGCTAGATGTGGATGTGTATGGCCCTTCTATTCCGAAGATGATGAATCTGAAAGGAGATCCAGAATTATCACAGAGTAAGTGAAGAAGAGAGAAGCAGTATGACAACAGTTACACTTCTGTTTAGTGCCTGCGGAGTGTCAGGCATTGTGTCACGCACCATGTGTACCTTATACACACTATAATATAATTACGAAATCAGATGCGGGGCCAGACTGTCTGGGTTTAAATTCTAACTCTGTCACTGATTAACTGTGTCGCTTTGAATTGTTCAACCTCTTTGTGCCTCAACACCCCCATGTGTACATAGCGTTAACAGTTGTACTTACCAGACAGAATTGCTGTACATAATCGCTCAATTACAAAGTTGCCGTAAGTGTAGTGCATTCAAAGCACAGTGCTTGGCACACCATAAGTGGTCAGATTCAGCTCATCATCCTCTCTGTATGTAAAAATGTGTGAATGTATGGGGGTATTTGAATAGAAAGTATCTAATATATTTGTGTTAGAAGAGCTGAAAATTATTTTCTCTAATCAGATATTTGTTATATTTGTCTTAAAGTGTTTTTGAAAAAACCATAGAACTTTAATTTCTCTCCCCAGTCTTCACTGCCATCAATAGGACAGAGTAATTTTTTGAGTAAATCTTTAATATTTATTTAATATTAATATTATTTATAATTAACATAGTAAATAATATATTATTTTATATTTATTTAATATATATTTATATATTTTATATACATTTAATATTTTATGTATATTTATTTAATATTATATATAAATATATATTATATATATTATATAAAATATATAAAAAACTAAATATATATATAATTGTGTATATATTTAATATTAATATAAATTAATATTTATATTATTTAATATTAATATACTAAATCTTTAATATTTTGAGTAAATCTTTAATATTACAAGATTATTTAATAATCTTGTTATATTTTCTTACAAAGCTATTAAATATAAAGCTTTAAGAACAAGGAAATTCTATGATCAAAAAATGAAAAATTGGAACAACTGGTAACTCTTCTTGAAAAATAGTTTTCAGTGAAATTAGTTTATTAAAATTTATTTCTAATTATAGTAAGAGTATAGAATTGAATAATTTCTTTTGTTTCTTATTAGACCTTTTATTGTCCATGAATCTAGGACAAAATAACTGTATTTAATGCAGGGTATTTATTGGATTTTCTGTGTACATAATAGAAGTTTTTTTTTTTTATCATTGTCATTAAAATTTAGGTAATTAGACATTGTCTGCTATTTAAGGTGCTTTTGTTTGTGCTGTAGTTGTTGAAATCAGTTATGTTAAGTTCTGAATAACCATTTATCAGATAATAAGGATTCTCCCTATCACTTTGAAGGAAACTTGAGGCTCTAGTGATGATAAAATTGACCCTAGCAGTCCTACATTACAAGCACCCACTTAGTTGTTTTCTTGTTTCGTTATAAACTTAAGGAAGCTAAGTTATTCTAGTTTCTTTGTTCTTTGCCCTTTTAGTGGAGTGTATACTTAGTTTGCAAATATGTGCCATGAGCCAAAATGTCAAACTTACATAAAGGAGTAATGAATTTGTGTACTTTAAATGATAGACTTGTTATATCTATCTCTTGATTAAAGTAATGTGAAAACTAGTACATGTAGCACATGAGTGATAGCAAAATGGAGCCCTTGGTGTCAGTTTTTTCTTAAGTAGTCTGTTCAGTTTATGCCAATGTAAATACTTGAAGTGAACTTTGATGTCTTTCTTCTTGTTTTACAGAAGCTGTAATCTTAAATTTGATGTTTGCAAATTGGCTGCCATTAAATAGGCTTTCTGGTAAAAATGAGCTACTGGAAATCTTGGAAAGCCTGAAAATAATACTTTTTTGTGTGTTGACAAGCTGATCTTTAGTCCCCCAAGAAATAAACTGAACGATTAAGGCATTCACTTAAAAGAATGTGGATTCTTGAAAGCCCATCTTTTAAATTGGTTTTTGAATCTTAGATAAACCAGCCACCATTATACTAATTGGCATCATTTTGATATTTTTACATTTTTGTCAAGTTAATTTATCCTGTATTACTCTCTATTATAGAAAACACAATGCACCGTGGAATTATCTAATTAACAATAAGAAAAAAGATTTATTTTCAGCAGTTCAGATTTTGCAGAGATAGAATGGGTGAGCAGAATCTTAGCTTTATAAATGTTCCTCTGTTCCTGGACTTAGCTAGACAACCATAGGGGCAGTGGGACTTCAGGATTGTCTTTTTGTCTTCATTATTTAAGCAGACATATGGTAATGTAGTTTTGGTCAACTTGTTCATTTTAAAACTCCATGTTAAGGTTGACAGATTCATTCTCTTATATATTTTTTCTTTTTGAGGAGACTATAGAGAAACCACACTTCTTGTACTTACGATATTTTAGCCTGATTAACAAGTGAAATTTTACATATGATTCTAGAGAAGTGAATTCAGTAATTGAAGAAAAATTTAAGTTTGTAATAGTTTTGGATTTCTTAGGTTGGGAATATTTCTATCAGCTTAAAATGACAATAGTGTTTTGTCTATGTTAGTATGCAAAATTATGGTAATGGAAAGTCTAGCCAGTTTGTAGAAAGAGTATTGTACAGAAACCTCAACAGGTTGACATTATAGTGGCTGCAAGTGAACAGTTGCTTTGGGAACCTAATGGAATTTAGAATAAAATCCATGTGTAGTTTGAGAAATTATCATCTAAGTGTGGATTAACTTTTTTTTTTAAAGAACAAATACCAGTCATTTTTCTCTTTTTTAACTTTCTAAATAACATAATATGCAGATTTCATATTACAGTATAGCCAAAGTACAGTCCTAGAAATTATTGACTAGAAAGGTTTTAAACTGAAATTGCAAGTGAATATTAAATGGTGGTTGCACACAGAAATGTATTGTTAATTCATTAATGTAATATTCTTTTTTGTTGAGGATTTTTCACTGAGTTTTCTCAAGTGACTTTTACTGGTAGGAATCTGCTTTCTTTCACAGTTTTGTGATGATAAATCACCTTCAGAATTCTTGTGAATTTTTTACTACTTAGTTTTACTAAAGAATGTCTTTTAGTGTACTTAGCTAATAAAGTAGGAAAACGTTAAGGCCTGTGGAGAGAGGTTACTAAAATTGAAATGTCAAGTAATTTTATTGAGGATGACACAGTGATCATTAATGATTGACTATGAGACTTTTTTTTGAGTAGGATTCACTTTTCTTTTGTTGTGGGCTAGAAATTTTGCACTCATGTCACAGTATTCTGCTCTCTCTGTCCTAAGGTATTAAGCATTTTCCAAGTTTAGGATTGAATGTGTGTATGGGCTTATGAGACAGAGAAAATGTGGAAAATCAGCTTGGGCAAATGACCTTTAATAATAGCACTCATCTCCGGTAAGAACTACCAGGAAGTGACTAAGATTTCTTTAAGATAATTTAAGCGCATAAAGAATGAGAGTGAATTCTACTCATTCCTGAAATTACCTTGTTTCCTTCCAAGGCAGAGAGTTAGGGGTTTACTGAAGTTATTGACATAGATGATTAAATTCTGATCCAGTGGTTGGAGCTCCCAAAGCTTCTCATTTATAATTTGCTTCTTCTGGTCATTGTCTTGTGGACCCTTGGGTTTCATCTGATGCTAGAGTTCCTCTGATTATCTTTGGGAAAGATTCTGGGATGTATTCCATAATCACAGTGTTATAGAAATGACTTTTTTCTTGCTGGCTTCCTGGATTTTGTTTACAACCTCTTTTATACCTAGAATATTAAGGCAAAGTGTAAATCAGGGTTGAAGGATCCTTAAAAAGTTGTTTTGGTTTGTTCTGGCTTTAGGCACTTTTATCTTTAAAATATCTCAGAGATGAGATCTATGTTCTTTGAAGAATCCTATCACCCTACTTTATCAAGACAAAAGTCCATCCTTTGCTTGGCTTATTGTTTCTTGCAAAGGTCACTGAATAGGCTGAACTAAATACCTTTTTAGTATGGTAAAACCCTTTTCCTTTTTTCTTTGACAGTCCTGAGCTGAAGAATAGGCAGCCTCTTTTTGGAGTTCTGCTTGCTCTGCTGCAAACCGTCTTAGCCAGGGGCTGCAGCAGATGAAGTCATTGAAGAATGCTTTATTTATCTACAGAACAACTAAGTGTATTTTAGTAGCTATTGCCTGTTAATTTTTGTTTTCTTTCACAGGATGGCAGCAAATGGTGTTGACCGGATATATCTGTGTATATGTCAAATAGTCCTTACATCTTTGAGTTTCTGATTAGCACCTGCCCCACGACAAGATTGGTGTCCTTTTATGCCTCCTTCACTTTTTGAGTTATATCAGAGGGCTGCCCTTAAGATGTGTAGATTAATAGGACGGTACATTTGTAATGTGACTATATCTTTTAAGGCTATTTATACTTCATATTATCTTTTCCAGTCTAATCCCAGACTGGAAAAAATGTTTGTTTTTTTTTTTCTTATTTCCTAATCTTTTGATCATTTTTAATGTTTCTCAACATTATCAGCACATTTTCAATATCTTCTCTCAGATGAGAAAAAAGAAGCTTACTACTGTTAGGTATTGTGAGGGGAGATAGCTTGCAATTTTATTTATAATATTCTATTTTTACTTATGTAGTCTCTGAAATTTTTGCATTTTAAAATAGAACCCATCATTGCTGATTCATAGTTACAGGAATATTTTAATAAAACATATGCTGCTTCCTCCCCCCCTTTTTTTTTTTTCTTTTTGGGTTAACAGGAAAGTAAAGCATTTAAAAAGGAAAGTAGTTCGGTGAAAGCAGGATGTAAAATGACTTTTGAAGGTGGAAGATTTGGGGAATATTCATCCGTGAATTGGGAACTCCATGGGAAAAGGCAAGAGGTCATTAATAATGAAATTATACTAAGAGGCATGAAAAGTTTTGATCGTCTAGATTTGGTGAGGCTAGCAAGAGAGAAGAGAAATTAGACACACTACCAAAAGAAAAAAGCGATGAAATAAGGCATCTTTTTCACTTTCCTTTTGGACTTCTAGTCTAGATTTTGTCTATGTGGTATGCATTTATACAGGGTAATGGATTGAAATGACATCTTGTTCATCAAGATTGGATAGATTTTGTACACCCATGTTTATAGCAGCATTCTTCACAGTAGCTAAAATGTGGAAGCTACCCACGTGTCTATCAGTGGATGAATAGTTAAACAAAATGTGGTATATACATACAATGTAGTATTATTCAGCCTTAAAAAGGTAATTCTGACATAGGCTGCAACATGGATGAACCATGAGGATGTTATGCTAAGTGAAATAAAGCCAGTCACAAGAAGAGAAATACTGTATGATTTCCCTTATATGAGGTACTTAGAGTAGTCAACTTCATAAAGACAGAAAGTAGAATGGTAGTTGCCAGGAGCTTGGGGGAGGGGGAAATGGGGAGTTATTGTTTGATAGATATAGAATTTCAGTTTTATAAGATGAAAACAGTTATGGAGAGGGATGGTGGTGATGGTTGGGCAACATTATATTTAATACCACTGAACTGTACACTTAATAATTAAGATGGTAAATTTTATGTTATGTATGTTTTACCACAATTTTAAAAAATGGGAAAAAAATTGGGAAGATTTGTTCTGGCAATATTATCAGTACTGGACATAACAATACAGGGTTTCTTCAATAAGTGTCTGTGGTATCGACCCAGTGAATCAATCTGTTCTTTAAAAGAGCAATCATTACAGAACTGGGAGAAAATACAATAGTGATGTTTCATTGGGAGACTTAACAAGCTTAGCTATAAACCTCTGATTTTCAGTTTGGAAACTTCACTAGCCTACAAGTTGTTAGGAATTGTAGCCCAAAGTTACATTTTCATGTCACGAAAAGTGATAGAGCTTATTATATTCAAAATTCTTAATGTTATTGTTACCTATATTACCATTTGTAACATTACCAATGTTATAAAGCTCTCTGTGATCTGGTTTCTGCCTTCTCTCTACTTCTACAGGCTCAATTCCAATAAGTTGCCTTGTTGTTTAGTGAACACCAGTCACAGTGGCCTCTGTTGCTCAAAAATGCCACGCTCCGTGCTGAGGACCCTCGTGTGTTTTATTTTCTCTGCCTGAGACACCTTCCATCTCTGTTGTCTTCCACCCCTGGCCCACAACAAGTTTCTACTATCAGGTCTCAGTTTTAATGTTTCTTCTTCCATGACTCCTTCTCTGACTCATCACTCTCCTTATTGCAATTGCAAGGGTAGTTTTTGAATTATCTGGCTTAATTTTTAATTTATTTATTTTTAGAAATTTATTATTTATTTATTTATTTAGGGCTGGGTTGGGTCTTCGTTGCTGTGCGTGGGCTTTCTCTAGCTGCTGCGAGCAGGGGCTACTCTTCATTGCGGTGTGCGGGCTTCTTATTGCGGTGGCTTCTCTTATTGTGGAGCACGGGCTCTCGGTGTGCGGGCTTCAGTGTTTGTGGCATGTGGGCTCAGTAGTTGTGGCTCACAGGCTCTAGAGCGCAGGCTCAGTAGTTGTGGTGCACGGGCTTCATTGCTCGGCAGCATGTGGGATCTTCCCAGACCAGGGCTCGAACCTGTATCCCCTGCGTTGGCAGGTGGATTCTTAACCACTGCGCCACCAGGGAAGTCCCCTGTTTAATTTTTTAAATCTCTTCTACTAGGCAATACAACATGCACAGAGCAGAGGCTTTCTGGCTTGGTTTGTTTCGCTATGCTTGGTTATATAGTAGATGCTCAGTAAATCTTACTTGTTTAGATGAAGAAGTTTCCTGCTAAATTTATTGTACATTAGCTGCATATTTTAGTTTCTGCTTTGGTTATATTAGTAACTTAATTTGCAATCATAATATATATTTTTTAATGAACAATATGGACAGTTTTAAGATATTATCTTAGCAGTTAATCGTTGTGATATATGAGTGGCTGTCTTATACTACTTTTTTCCATTCTCAGGAAAAGAGAAAGAACCTATATGGTTAAGGTATTTGACTTTTGAGAATTATGTTACGTGGAGTGAAATGGTTGCTCACATTGTTTCAGTGTGGTAGGACAGTGCCAGTCTTGCCTCACATTTTAGTTTTGATATGTTGAGTACAGATCTGCTTACTCATAAGGGGTAGAGTCTTGTGGGCCATGATGGAAAGGACAGTGTCCAGAATGCCAGCTCTAAGACTAAGAACAACCTGAAAAAAGAGAAGGAACTAGTGTCTCAGCGTACACCATCATTCTTTTCCTCAGACCATCCACATTGCCAGGCTAAAATAATGCATGGACAGAGATTATTATTTGAGTGTATTAATGTAAAGATCTTATTTGAGACTGTTTATTCTGGAGATTGGTATTTGTAATAGGTGTGGAGAAATGGTGAGTGAGGAAGCAGTGATGGTAGGTTTTGATTTTATTCTGCTGTCTCTGAGGTCTGTCAGTTAAGGAAAAGAAAGCAGAAATAGCAGCTTGCGGTTTAATGGGCTTTGGGATCTCCCTTGCAGTGTAAAAACCACAAACTTTTCTTGAAGTGGTGGAATGTCTTAAACGGGGTTCCCCAGAAAGCAGAGCCCTGTAGAGTAATAATTTATTAGGGAGTACCAGACCGGACTGAGGAAGGAGAAAGGGAGGGAGAGCCAATATGAAAATGCGCTATCTAGTTGGCTGTCGCTAACCGTGACAGCTTGCTTGATTGCATGGGATTGTGTAGACTCCATCTCAAGACAGTCTATCTGGGAGAAGAGGGGAACAATTTATCTAATGTTATCCATCTTCCAGTGACCAAAGGCTCACCTCAGGAGGTATTAATTCACCTGCATTTCTGAGCTCTGTATGAGTAAGTCCTGGCAGAGACCTATGGTGTCTGGCGATGTCTTGTCCTTCAACACAAAAGTTTTGGGGTGGCAGGTGAGAGGCACACAGTGTATAGGCTTGAAGCAAGGTACTGTCAGATAGTTCCTCTGTGACACTGGTCAGAGTCCAAGCAGAGCTGGTTGCCATAGTGCTGGCTGGAATGAGAGATGAGTGAGGCTAAGAGGACCTGGGGTGATGCATGTGGGGCTTCTAAAAATTGGAGATGGAGGCGGAAAGCTGAGTATCAAAGTCTAGATCTGAAAATTTGGCTTCTTTATGCTTAGGGTTTATGGGGGACATGTAATGCTGGTTTGTTTTAAGCATAGTAGTATTACGGGGATTGGTATTCTATTAGAAGGGCTAATAGGGCTAAGTTTTAACTCTTGGTTATAAGATAAAGATAGATCCAGCTGTAAGCCACTTTCTTCTTTCAAACAAACAGTTGCACAATTTGATACTGTGTGTTGTACACTTGATCCAGAAGCCTCACGTAAGCAAGAATGTTCTGTCAGACTGGACAAGAACAGAAACTAAAAATTGAGATACCAGTCTTAGTCATCAGGAGGATGTGAGTTCAGATGGCTCCGTTTGAATATTTTAGTGGGCACCATCGTCATTAGAGGAACAGTTGGGTTTTTTTTCTTATCACAGATCCTGTGGCTAAAAAAGCATACACACGCACATATCTATATACATATATATATTTAAGTAAAGCATCCCTAAAATTTTTGTTACTTGTAGCTTAACTAGCACTGGCTTAAAATAAAAATGTTTGCTCTTAAACTATGCTTATTTTAGACCTACTTTTAAAATTTGCAATTGTATCAAAAGTGAAATGTTGAAGGAGACATTATTTCCGTTCATTTAGCAAACATTTATTGGGTATCTTCTATGTAGTTAGTAGACATGAGAAATACTTGGTTCTTTGGCTATCGGCTCAGATAAGATTTGATCCTTGCTCTCAGGAGCTTAGAGTAAGACATTAGCTAGTGATCGTAAGCATCATAAGCATAAGTAAATGCTGTTATAGAAGTATAAGCCCTTTTTTTGTGAACCCAGAGATGGTGACTCTAAAGTGGGAATTTAGGGAAAACTTCCTGGAGGAGGTGATTTTGAGCTAACTTTTGAAAAATGGATGAACCAGGAGTTCGTTGTAAGAAGGGGTTGAGGATTGAAGGTGAGAAGGACAGTCCAGGCAGAGGGACTATAATGTGTTAACAGAATGCAAGTTGTTTGGCATGGCAGAAGTGAAGAGTGTCCGTGGGTGAGTTGCAAGAATAAGCCAAAACGGTAAGTCAGGGTACTATCATAAATTCCTTCTTGTGCTTGTTTGAGGAGCTGAAGTGCAATTCTAAGGCTATGAGAAGCTATCATGAATTTTAGGGGAGTGACACTGTCAGTTTTGAATTCTAGGATGATCACTTTGGCAGGATTGTGGAGGAACAGTAATAGGACTAGATGAGAGGTAGAGCCAATTAAGATGCTATTATATTGATCCAGGTGAGATGTAATGAGGCCTGATTTAAGTCTGTGTTAGAAATGGAGAGAGGGGGATCCAACTAAGGTATTAAAGAGATTGAATGAATAGGGTTTGGTAATTCATTGAATATGAATGAGAAAAAGGCCTTTAGGATGGCTTCAGGATTTCTGGGTTGAGTGACTGGATAGATAGTTGTGTCACTCATCAAGATGGAACAGATAGGAAAAAGGAATAAATTTAAGGAAAACAGTGATGAGTTAAGGTTTATGTTGAATTTGATGTCCAAAGAGTTAGTCATCAGGTGATTGGAATGTGTTGAGAGTTAAGGAGAGAGGTTTGGGCTAGAGATACAGATCTGGGAGTTGGTGGTGTATATATATAGGTGATAGTTGAAGTTGTTAGTTTAGATCAGTGATTCTCAACCAGGAGTGATTTTGCCTCTCCACCCGCGCCCCCCCCCACTCCCCAGAGGCATTTGGCAATGACTAGAGACATTTTTGATTGTCACAACTGGGGGATCTAGTAGGTAGACACCAGAGATACTGCTAAATATCCTGTAATGTACAAGACATCCCCTCACAACAAATTATTATCTGGTCCAAAATGTCAGTTCTGCTGGGGTTGAGAAATCCTGATTTAGATAAGGTAACGCAAAAGAGTTTTAGAGAGAGTCAAGTACGGTATAGGACTGAGGATAGAATTTGGGGGAGATAACCTAAGGTGATCAGAGAAAAACTGAGAAGGAGTGGCCAGAGAAGTAGGAAGAAGACAAGGAAAAAACTGCACCCCGGAAACCAAGGGGGAGTTTTAGGGTGAAGTGGTCAACATTTTCAGAGAGGCTAAATAAGAATTAAAAATTATGTTTTAAATTTGACAGTATATCCAAGTTTTCAATTTACTAAACTACTATTTTGAAGACGTCCATGTACAACTTGTGTTGTGCTTCTTGAAGAAATATATTTTATAAAGTATTTATATTTGGCCTTTGGGAAATCAGTCATTTGGGAATCATTTATTGAGTATGTCTATAATGGTACTGTGCTGTGCTCCAGGGAAAAAAGGATGAGTAAGACGTAAACTATTCTTGAGGCGCTCACAGTGGGAGTGATGGGAAATGTCAGCACACTAAGTACCGTATGAAGCTATGAACAGAGAACCATACAAACAGAGAGGACCTTCTAATATTTCTGTGATGTAGTCCAGACAACCCTGGATCCTGATAAGGCTTGAAAGAGCAAAAGACTTGGGCATATTAAAAAAATTAATGAAAAGATTATGTTTATCTTTTTTTTTTTTTTTTTTTTTTTGCGGTATGTGGGCCTCTCACTGTTGTGGCCTCTCCCATTGTGGAGCACAGGCTCCGGACGCGCAGGCTCAGCAGCCATGGCTCACGGGCCTAGCCGCTCCGTGGCATGTGGGATCTTCCCGGACCAGGGCACGAACCCGTGTCCCCTGCATCGGCAGGCAGACTCTCAACCACTGCGCCACCAGGGAAGCCCCTATCTTTTTTATTTTCGTGTTAAAAAATGGACATTGAGACTATGGGTGATATCTTCTATCTGTCATAAGCAAAATACGTATGGGATGTTTCATTTATAAATCACAACATAATCTACCACCTTCTACTACCTCTACCCCAAAATAGCCCTTTATGTTTCAAATGTGCCTGAGGCTTGTCTCATTTCTGTAACCTTCCTCCTTCCTGTCTACTACCCACTTCTGTTTCTTTGTAATTCCAGGCAGAGATAGTAAATGGTAGCTGTAACAGAGGGCTGTGGGGACTTGGGGGTTTTCTGGAGAACCTGCTATTAAGACAGTGTGCTGTGGTGGGAAGATCTTGGGCTTTGGAGTCTCACTGACCCAACCGCCATTTCTGATGGCACCACTTACTGCTGTGTGTGCATGGGCAAGGTCTACAACTTTGAAGGCTGTATGAAAAATAAGTGAGATAATAAATTTAAAGGTTCTCAGTAAATGCTCACCCCCTTTCACCATTATTGCAAGTAGTCAGTAGCAACAGAGGATGCTTCAATTAAGATGATAGCATGCTCTGATGAAATTTTCAGTTAGATGGGGATAGCAAAAGAATTATTACAAGGGAGGCAGTAAGATATAGTTGTTACCATAGATTTTAGCGTCTGAGAGACTTGGAGTCAACTCCTGACTGCAAGCTATGTTATTACCTTTGTTTACTTTGAGCAAGTTGACTTAAACTCACCAAGACTTAGTTTATTTATACAATAAATGGGATTGGCTTTAGGAAGATAGTCAGCAAAACCCACCTAAGTATTTGTGTCTTCTTTAATTGAAAGTGATTTTATTCAGCCTCAGTTGTCATGAATATCTTGACACACTCTGCCGAGTTCAGGAGGTCCATCCATAGAAAAAAGACTAAAATATTTATTGTCTGGTTCTTTACAGAAAGAGTTTGCCAGTTCCTGTTATATGCATTTAAGTTACTTGGAATCAGTTTGATTCTTTTGAGGACAGCTTTTAAACTTCGAGTGGGTCCAGAGCAGCCTTTAGTCTAGGGCTAGCTTACCCCAGAACTGCTATGATTCCTTTCAGAGGACTCTTACCATGTATTAGGAGATCTTTCCTCTCTGGTTGGTGGGAGCATAGAAACTGTTTCCAGCTGCATGTGATCTTTGGGAATTGCAGCTCTCTGCTGATTCTTTCCTCAGTCCCAGGGAATTTCCTCTCACTCACAGATGAATACCCAGCTAGAGACTCCTCAGGTCCCCTGTGCAGTTCTCTGTGTTGCTCTCTCCTCTCGGATACATTGCCCCGTAAATTCTCGCTGCCTTGGCTTCACCTGACTCTGAATAGTTCAGCAATGTTACTGGGCTTTGTTTGGATTCCCCCATCCTGTGTTGCAACCTGGAAACTGCCTCTAGGGCAGTAAACTGGGGCAGTCGTAGGACTCATCTTCTTGTTTCCCTTCTTTCAAGGATTGTGGTCTTCCTGCCTGTGGTCCCGTGTCTGAACACGTAGTTTTATATGTTTTGGTCCAGTTTTCTAGTTTTTCAAAGTGTGCTGGTGTTGGTGGGGCAGGGGGGTGGAGTGCTATGGGAGGTAGTTACAGGGTAAATCCTGCTTTTTACTTTTTCATGGCCAGAAGCAAAGTTATGTTCATAGCTTTTCTTTTTTCTTTTTTCTTCCTGTATACTCCCTAGGAAGTCAGATGAGTCCACAATCTTTACAGTCACCTTTTTTTCATAGCAATTAAGTGCCGTGGCCATTTGTATTAGTCTGGCCTCTTCAGAGAAGCAGAACCAATAGGAGGTACAGATAGATAGATGGATAATAAGGAGTTAGTTTATGTGGTTAAGGAGGCTGAGAAGTCCCAGGATCTGCAGTCAGCACGCTGGAGACCCGGCAGAGCTGATGGTATATTCTTGTCCAGGTCGAAAGGTGTGAGAACCAGGAGAGCTGGTGGTGTAAATTCCAGGCTGAGTCTGGAGGCAGGAGAAGACTGATGTTCCAGCTTGAAGCCTGGCAGGGAGGGTATATTCTCCCTTACTCTGCCTTTTTGTTCTGTTCAGGCCTTCAATGGATTGGATGAGGCCCACCTACACTGGGGAGGGTAATCTGCTTTACTCAGTCTATTGATTCAAATGTTAATCTCATCCAGAAACACCCTCACAGGCACACCCAGAATAATGTTAAACCAAATATCTGGGTACCCTGTGACTCAGTCAGATTGCCCTAAAATTAACCATCACACCACAGGATCTCCCAGTTTTGCCCTTCATCTGATTTGTATAATCATGAATCTTGATAACACTAAATGCATTCCCTTTGGTCCCATTTTCTCCTGCTATGGAGATTATTCCTGAGTTTCTAGAGTAATCTCAATCTAATTTCAAAGATCTATTTCCTGGGGTCACTTTCCAACAAAAATGCAGAAGCACTTTTCAAATTATTTGAGAGGGACTGTTTATAAATATGTGGAAGAAATGTGGGAAAACCACAAGAGGTAGGATAATACCTGTTGATAACAGTTGAGCAGTTACCTCTAGGCCTGAAGAGGGGAGGGGAGGGAGCATATCAAACCTGGAAGGAGACAGTCCTTGTAGAGATGGTTGTCTTGGGAGGAGCAGTGACACTCGGTAGAGGCACCCAGCCAGCCCAAGATCACCCCACAGAGAGAAAACCAGGAAATGAAATACCCAAACCAACACCCCCCGCCCCCACACTTCCTCTTTCTGATCTGCTTTTGATGCAATCCATAGAAGAACCCCTGGGTCAGAGAGAGGGTGAACTGGGGGGGCAAATGACAGATAATCAGCAGAGTCAGGGGAGCTGGGTTATAGTAACCGCCTGGCCCCTCTCCCTCAGAAACAGAGGTGTTTCAAGATGCAAACCTAGGATTTGAAATGAGAGGAAATCCAACTTACAGATTGTCAGCTTTCTGCCTTTCTGTATATATAGTCACTCCCAAGTTATTTCCTCTGCGTGCACTGGAGAATTGATGAAAGCAGGGAAGGAGAAATAATGTTAGATTACCTAATTTGGTTAAGGGCATCAGCAGGTCTCTGTTATTTTACAGATAAGGAGGGTGATATAAAAAATTAATAAAGTTTGGGCTTCCCTGGTGGCGCAGTGGTTGAGAGTCCGCCTGCCGATGCAGGGGACACGGGTTCGTGCCCTGGTCCGGGAAGATCCCACATGCCGTGGAACGGCTGGGCCTGTGAGTCATGGCCACTGAGCCTGCGCGTCTGGAGCCTGTGCTCCTCAACGAGAGAGGCCACAACAGTGAGAGGTCTGTGTACCGCCAAAAAAAAAAAATTAATAAAGTTTGCCCAGGGTAATAGGCCAGAATCTAGATACTCCGTAACCCATAATGTATTTGTGCATAAGAAAATTATCCAGAGAAAGAAGAAAATATTGATGTATATCAGAGTGTTTATTTGACTTTGAAGCATAATAGTGACATTTATGTAAGCTGTATTTATATGTAAGCTGTATGTTACATGCCTCTTTCACTTTTAACTCATTAATAGACATGGATGGATATTTTAGGTTTAATTCAGTCTTTCTATAAATCATTAAGAAAATCTTGGGGGAAGTGTGAGTCATTCCTTGTTACACAGAAAGAGAACATTTATTGGATGATATTTGGTAATTATCGGTGAATTTGGAACATTGGGGAAAGCGGCTGCTGCCTTGCATCTTTGGCTATGTGTGAAACTCTCAGTTTGTGAATTTGAAAATTAACAGAATCCACAAATGTGTGATAAGTGATGACCTAGCTTCTGTCAAACACCTCCAGTGAGGTAGATTTTGCTGTTTCACGATAGCTCTATTTATTATAATTTTGAACAAAAATCTGCCTTATTATTTTTTTAAATTAATTTTTATTGGAATATAGTTGCTTTACAATGTTGTGTTAGTTTCTGCTGTACAGTGAAGTGAATCAGCTGTTTGTATACATATATCCCCTTTTTTTTGGATTTCCTTCCCATTTAGGTCACCGCAGAGCACTGAGTAGAGTTCCCTGTGCTAAACAGTAGGTTCTCATTAGTTATCTATTTTATACATAGTATCAATAATGTATATATGTCAGTCCCAATATCCCAATTCATCCCACAAATCTGCCTTCTTATAACTTTCACATGCTTTTACGAGGTCTGCCCTCATGAGAACCAACTAATCTAATTCTTTTTCCTTTCATAACCTGTGAAATATTTGTACACCATAATCAGTTTTTTCCCAGCTAAACAACTTCCGGCCTTCAGCTTTTTCTCATATGAGGCAGTTTTGAGTATGCTTATCATTCTTATTGTCTTCCTGGCCATGGGTCACTTTGTCAGTATCCCACTTAAATAAGGTTGCAGAATTTGAACATTATTTCTAGGCATATTCTGAAGTGATATTAGTGAATGGATTTTTAATCATCTGGTACAAAACAGTGAGCAATACAATGGAAGAGGAAAAGCAGTGTAATCAGTTCTTTACACTTCCTTACTTCTTTATGCTTATGCTTACCTAATTCTCATGGTATGGAAAGAAAACAGCTGTGTTCATCAGATTCTCTTAATCTCTTTCCCTATTGCATGTCTGTGATTTTTTCCCTAAAATCTAAGTTCCTCAGCTCCAAGGAATAGA
This sequence comes from Stenella coeruleoalba, assembly GCF_951394435.1. NCBI lineage: Eukaryota > Metazoa > Chordata > Mammalia > Artiodactyla > Delphinidae > Stenella > Stenella coeruleoalba. Next base: position 66,097,343 of record NC_137147.1, on the reverse strand, counting down.
CAAACTGCAGTCACTGTGAGATAGTTGAATTTACATACTGCACCTTCACTTAGACATACTCATTTTCAAAAACCCATTGAAAGTGTGGAATGTTTCTTGGCCTTACAAAGGTTACCCTTTGAAAAGATTACCTTTAACCTTTTATGGTAATAAATAAGGCTGTATAAGTAGCCAGCTGTGGAAGTCAAGTAATCAATAATGGTAGACATGTAAGGTTCTGTTTTACAGAGTTGATTTCTGTCATACCTAATTGTTGGTTATCATTTGTAAAAACAACAACAATAAACTAATTTCTCTGTTCCATCTTTCCTGCCAATAAAGTGAATGTAGCATTGTGGCATTGAGCCAGATGAGAAAGATAAGAAAAGAAAGCAGAATCCAATCAGTCAGAAAAGAGATTAGTTGAATCTGAGTATAGCGAACAGAATATCACCAACTTGAAATAGGCAATTAAATGACATGTTGGGAGGTTGCTTAAAAAAATTGAAGGAACGTATGATATAGAGTTGTAAGCAAAGCCATTGGCTTGAAAAGTCCTAGTACCGTTAAAACAACAACAACACAAGAAAACTTAGCATGCTAGCCAGGTAGAACTCTCCTGGAAGAAGCCCCTAGGTTCTGTGACCCTGTTTGACCCTGACTGATAATCTGTATCCCTCACCATATCTTGGTAAACGTGCTACTTTATGAAACAAATCAAATCCATTAGTATTAACATTTTTGTATTAAGTTTAGGAAGAAATTTTATAGTCATTGTGATATTATATGTGTGTATTTGTTTTTAAAGGTGTTAGAAGCATTTAAGAGAATTAAACCTATTAGAGAATGTCATGTTAGCTTTGTAATTTTAATTTGAAATGTTTCTTTGATATTAAACATATTATGTATTAATTAGTATTATTTTTAGATGTGAGTAAAAGAAAACCCAATGCAGTGTTAGCTTAAACAAGGTTTATTTCTCTTTCACATAAGATGACACAATCCATACAGGACTGATAAGACAGTTTTATTCCACAAGGTCTTCAGGAACCAGAGTTTTTTCCCAGTTTGCTGCTACACCATACCTAGGAGAATTTTAATTTAAAAGATGTAAAATATTTGGTAAGTTTCTAAATAGTGTTAGAGCATTCAAGATAATTGGATTTATTTCATTTATTAGTTTTGTTTATTAAATTTACAATTGTTGCTTAGGTATTTAGAATGATTTTGGTAGGTGGTAAGGCTACCCCGTCAGGCATTTGTAAGGTTTGAGAGTATCCGATTTATTTGATTTGTAAATGTAGTTTTAAATGTTTTAGGCAACTTAATTTACCTAACTGTATAATTGGAGTTATTGAGGAGATCAAACACTATGCACCCGGAGTTGAGACAGCTGACATCTTTTTTTTTTTTAATGCTTTTAAGTATACATTTTATGTGGTCAAGGGGGAGTAAATAATCTCTTTAACATTCAGGAGACTTTGACAAGTTTAGCTCTTTGCTGTTAGGAGATTCAAATTAAAGCTTCACTTTTTCAGTAGTGATAGTGTTGTCAAAAATATTAGCCATGTATACAGAGGAAGTCTTTAAGACATGAACTAGTTGTCATTGGGGTCAGTCCAAGTAACTGCAAATGTGTGTAAAGAGAAAACCTAACAAAGCTTTTTATGCAGAATGCTGTCTTCATACTTCCTATCCATTGGCTATTTCTTTGAAGGCTAGATATCATAAAAATGCCTATGTCTAAAAACTTTTGAAATTTAATACTATTCCAGATTTTTGCATATTTGTTTGAAAACTAAATTATTTCTCAAATTTTAACTTAGCTTTTTTTTTTAGCATGAGTGACATTTTTGAGAAAGGGGCTATCTCAGGTATTGAGTAATACACATTTAAAGTTTCCTTTCTCTTTAGATAACTGATGGCATTTTTCCTGTCCAATAATAATATTTTCAATATCTGTGCCCTGATTTAAAAGATACCAATATATAAAAACTAAAATTTATAAAACTATCAAGTTTGTGGTGTGCTTCTTTGAATAATGAAGAAGTTTTCCTTTATACCAAAGATCTCTGCAACTAGGGAATTCTGTGCTCTCCTTTGTAAGAATTGTTTTGGTTAAAAGTTTACATTTGTCTAGTGATTGTGTGATTAGTGTCTGTCTGTCCCATAGACTTTATGTTTCATGGGGGAAGATACTGTGTCTATTTTTCTTCACCATTGTATCCCTAGTTTGAAACCTCATGCTTGGTATATAGTAGGTGCTCAGTAAGACGTTGAATGAGAGAGTGAATGGAGAGAAATCTCTTATGTGGTGAGTGTTCATTGATACCTTAAAATAAAACTCATTTTTACAGAAATGTAATTTATATTTAATCTTTCTTAGGGTTATAGCTATTACATAAGTTAATTGCCTATAATTTTAAATGGCAGAGAATGGAATTTTTAAATCAGTTACTATTCTATAAATGCTTTAATGGTATCCCGTAACCAAAATAAAATACTAGCTAACATTGCAAAGGTTTATTACCCTTCTGAGTAGTCTTCAATTTACTGTGGGGTCACAGACATCAGTGACTGCTTCCTATTAATTCTTTTTTTCTGTTTTCTTATCTAGATAGTCTGATACATGGGCCATTCATATAAGTCCCCAGATCTCTAGCATAACTTAAATGGGTAATGCAGTAAGGCTTTTATTGTATATACAAAATGTTTATAGAAAGGAGTTGGCCCCTCAGTATTTGTAGATGTATTATCTTTTATTTAAAAATACTAATTTTTTTGGTAGTCTTCTTAAAATGGTTTTTCATTTTTATGCTTTGTATCTTTTCCTTTACTCTTAAAACAAATTGAGTTTAATGTTATTCTTTTGTGTAAAGACTGCACTGAAGCCAGAGTTTTCTCTTTTGCTGTACATCTCTTTATTTTCTCTATTGTATTCTGTATTCTTATTATTTTTTTTAATGCTGGCTGTCATAATTTTGTCTAATTTTTTAATGTTTAGACTTTTTTGTTGCTTCACAATATACACATTAATAGGTATTTTAGTTACTGTAAGAAGTACAGTTTTGTGCTAAGCCCTTGTCACATGGCTAAGATAACTTTTTCTTGTTCCGGTAGGTCACTCCTGTTTTGCTAATTTGCTGCTAAAGTGCTCTTGTTTTGCCTTGTGGGCATGTATTGCTAGTATGTTTCAAATTACAGCTCCTGAATCCCTTGTACTTGGAGCTCACTGTTTCTGCTTAAAAATGAATTTGAGATTTTTAGAAACTAGGTGGGCTAATAAAACCGGTGTTGTATGTCATGTAAATTTGATAAGAAGGCTGGAAATGTCACCATATAAACAAAAAGATAGGGATTACAGAAATTTAGTTAAAAGATATATCAAAATAACCAAACATAGTCCACTGCAATTTTACAGCTGTAACCCTAGCTATGACCTTTTTGTTGGCTTAAAAGATGATACACATTCATTACAGAATAACTTGGTGTATCAGAGCTTGTTAAATTATTTCAGGGAACTTGTCTGGGCATCATCAAGCAATAGAAGAAAAATCTGCTCCTATATTAGCTAACCTTCCAACTGTGTGTTATCTTTTGATCTCATGTATGTTGGCATGACCTTAAACCTGCTTCTTTGGAGATGTGTGTGGTAAGAATATGGGGCTTAGGATGAAACAGGCCTAGACTAAGATCCTTACTGATTTCGTTGCTAGCTGTATAACTTTGGGCAGTCTAGTTTTCTGATCTTTAACTACTTTATATGAAGTATGACATATAAACATGTCATATGTCATGTGAAGACAACTTTCCAAGGCCACAGCTAGAAGTGGGTAATTTCTTATAATAATATTTTACTGTACTAAAAATGCCTGGGTGACCAAATATAGAGTGTGCAGTTTTCTTTTAATATCTATTTACTTTCGACTGTTTGGCTATTTACAAAATTGTTTTGGCCATTATGTAAACATGTATTTTTGAGCACCATATAAGGAAGTAGTAAGGAAGGGGAATATGGTATTTAGTGGGGGAGGCAGGATAGAGACATGAAAAAGATAGATAATCATACAGTGTAAGATTTGTTAAGTGTCAGATGCTGGAGGAGATTAGAAGAGGGGATGGCTATGGAGAGCTGGTTTGGAGGCTACCATGGAAGAAAGGGATTTAGATATTAGATAAGCAGAGGCTGGGGATAGCCTTCCACTTTCCTCAAGTGTGAAATGGAAATAGTACTGCCTCATAGGATTGTTATTAGGATTCAGTGAAATACAGTATCTTAAAAGTATCTATGCAGTGCTGTATGACACATAACTGCTATTTTTGTCACTCTTCTAGACTGAATATAAGTGGTTCCTTCTGTCGTCTTAAATTTTCTTTCACAGATGCCTGACTACTCCTTTAACATGGAGATAACACATAGTTTTCATTTTAAATACCAACTGGTTATCTGGAACATAATGTTGAAAAAATTCTGATCCACACCTGGTTTCAGCAGGAAAGAATGTGATCAGTTAGTGCTCAATTAGTGATGCCGAGGGCAGGTGTAAAGCAGGATGGAGGCCAGGATGGTGGTGTATGGGTTGTTGGAGTATGTAAAGCAAGGATTTATCATCCTTACCTATAGTCCTGTTATCACCTATTTTTTTTTCTAGCCCCTCCGTTCACTTCTTCCTATTAAACTCTGCAGTATAAACTGACAAGGTTCAGAAGTAGGATGCCAAGTTTATCCCTATATTTCTAGATACTCAGTAAATATTTGCTGAATGGTTAACTAAATGAAGAAACTCCTAGCCCCAGATTAGACAAGAATTTGAGGTAATAACCATTGCTCAAAAAATCTCTTTATACATTATTCCATTATATTCTACGAAGCAGCTTCCATTTAAAAAATACTTATATCCTCAACAAAGCTTAAGTTCTCAACGTCGTTTACTCATATCCGGTTCTTTTCCTAATGGAAACCACCCACATGAGAAACCGAGTGTTACTTGGGGGAAGGGATGGGTTGGAAAAGAAAGGGGCAGTTTTCTAATTGGGAAAAAGGTTAGATTTTAAGAAAGATGTGCCTGAATGGCTTTCAGCTCTGAGATGAGTGGGTTTCTGGGATGATGTAGTAGGGTTGCAGGGTGGTACAAAAATGGAAAGTATGCTGAAGACAAACAAAATTTTAATATTGAGTGATAGGTATGCAATTGTAAAAACACTGAATAATTTTCTTTGTAGTCGTACTTTCTGCTCCCTTCTCTAATATTCTAGATCCCCCTCCTTTCCACTTCTATTTGCAGTATTATTGTCTATGGGCCCTCCAGGTTGGCACTTGAATTTTGACCCATTTCATTCTCATCTTTACTCACTTTCTCTCTAAATCCTTCTTTTCTTCGAGGTAAACAAGTAGGGTATTCTAAACCTTTCCTGGGTACTATTAATTGGTAGAACTACTTTGTCTCACCCAGCCACTTGATGTCCTCCTGAAAGAAAAATAGTGATTGCAACTCCTTTCTTACATCTGATTGCTCCTAAGAAAGGATCTTGGTTTCAGAAAGAAAAGAAGGAATAGGAAAGTAGATGTGAGAAAGTGAAATTGTAAAGTTTGCACTGGATGTCCTTTCTTACTTTCTGAAGGTTCTTGTACCTTTGAGTGTCTTCTCATTAATATGTGGATAAAGGCTTGTTTTTATAAAACTTTTATTATTTACTTGACTCTATGTTTAAATATTTCTTAAAACTCATGAAATGAGGCTGTATATTCTTGGCTGTACTGTCTGCATTTAAAAAATGGATTTAATGCCTTTAGTTATGATGCCAAGTTATAATTTTTTAAAGACATATATTCCTGACATTGGTGTTCAACTGTATTTAAAATGCTTCCTTTATTTTTGGAGCTAGGAAGCAGAGTAGAAGGTACAGAGATTTTTTCAGGCTTATTGCTAATACCAAGTAAATGGGAATGTCTACTATTTAGCTGATTCATGAACAATGGGATTGCTGCAGAAAGAAGACCTGATTCTAGATCAGAATTATCCTTGGAACATTTAATGATGTCAACTTTAATAGAAAAGTTTAAAACAGCCTTTCTTATGCCTATTTCTTTTTTACCTAGCTTTTCATTTTGACATGGTCACAGTGTCTATTCTAGCTTGACAATTAATTTATAATATAAAAGTAATCTCTAAATCCGTTTGAAATCCACTGGTGACATATAATCCATTAATTAAATTTGCACCTGTTAGAAATGATAGAACTTCGTTGTAGTAGAATGAGGAGGATGTGGCAGTGTGTCATTCATTCTGTGAGTGGCATTGTGGCAATTGAAATAGTTTGACTTATAGTAAGAATCTTTTGTGCTTCAATGCATGAGCTACTGTGAAGATATGAGGAAGTGGGAAATAATGATCTGTGTCATGGTAAGTTCTGCTAATGATGGTCTCTTCATAATGCTGTTACTCATGGGGCAATGGATTCCAAAGAATCTATGTAAACTTTCAGTAGTACTTTGTTAGTTTTTCTATTAAGTTTATGTGGAGGAATGGCTGTACACATGTTCTTTAATTTAAAGTCTAGGGCAAATAAACTAATTTGTACTTGTAATCATGAGTTGTTGTTCAGAGTCTTTCTCTGTTAATTTAAAAGTATGGCTTCAGTCTATGCCAACATTCCATTCTGGTAATTTTATTAATTAGAGTAAAATGCTTTCCGGCAGTATCAATTTTGTTTACTGATACATAGGAGAAGATAGTGAAGAATGTGCCTTTAACTTTCTCTTTAATGTATATGCCCTACATGTTTAGGAGTTTCAGTATACATTATTCACTGGTGAATTTTGAAGTAACATGGTGATGAATCTGCTCACAGTGCTGAGCTTTTGGTTTACAATTGCTTACTCACTAAAGTACAAGAAATATTCAAAGTACATATTTTCTCTAGATTAGGATTTAACATACTAATAAAGTAGATTAAAGATTGTTCCTTTACAGTGTTAGAGGTTTTGATTTTCAATCTTGTGAAAAGACCTTTTTTTTTTTGGCTATGTTGGGTCTTTGTTGCTGTGCCCAGGCTTTCTCTAGTAGCGGCAAATGGGGGCTACTCTTTGTTGTGGTGCATGGCCTCCTCATTGCGGTGGCTTCTCTTGTTGCGGAGCACGGGCTCTAGGCGTGTGGGCTTCAGTAGTTACAGCACACGGGCTCGGTAGTTGCAGCACGCAGGCCCTAGAGCACGTGGGCTTCAGTAGTTGCAGTGCGTGGGCTCAGTAGTTGCGACGCATGGGCTCTAGGGCATGCGGGCTTCAGTAATTGTGGCTCACCGGCTTAGTTGCTCTGCAGCATGTGGGATCTTCCTGGACCAGGGATCGAACCTGTGTCCCCTGCACTGGCAGGTGGATTCTTAACCACTGTGCCACCAGGGAAGTCCCGTGAAAAGGCTTTTGACTGACCCAGTGTCTTAGTCTATTCAGGCTACTGTAACAAAAATACCATACATTGGGTGGCTTAAATTACAGACATTCATTTCTCACAGTTCTTGAGGCTGGATAGCCCAAGAGCAAAGTGCCAGCAGATTCTGGTCTGGTGAGGTCCTGCCTCCTGGATCACAGATGACCATCTTCTCATTGTGTCCACTCGTGGTGGAAAGGGCAAGAGAACTCTCTGGGGTCTCTTTTATAAGGGCACTCACCCCATTCATGAGAGCTCCACTGTCATGACCTAATCACCCCACAGGCCCTACCTCCTAGTACCATCACATTGGGGGTTAGGATTGCAACATAAGAATTTTGGGGGGCCACAAACATTTAATGCATATCACCTAGTTTCAATTTCTAATTCCAGTTTGAACTTTAAGCCCTTGTTTTGAATAGAGTCAAACATCTGTTTCAATGGAGGAGAAAGTCAATAGATGATACTCAGATTCTCTTAATTTATTTTGGTATAATCTTTTCCATGTTACATTAAAAACAAGATGAGGCTGCTATTGCTACTGCAGGTTTTAGCCAATGCACTAAAACAAGAAAAGGAAGTAAGGGTTATTAATGGTGGAAAGGAAAAGAGAGTTGTCGTGAATTCTTTGTAATATGTTTGTCTACCTAGAAAATTCAAAGATATGATCAGAAAATGTCTTGAAAAATAATGAGAATTCTGTAAGATATCTTGGGGGATATAAGATCACTGAATAAAAGTCAGCAGCTTTCCACTTCTAGTTCTGGCAGTGTGGCAGACAATGTTTAGAAAAATGCTTCTTGTAACAATATACCTTAAAATATTACATGGAATATTAACAAAAAGTACTTTTCAATACATGACTGAGGTAGTAGGAAAGGAAGAGAATTTCTCAGAACTTAGAAATAATAAGAAAGTGTGAGCTAATTGGTATAGGTGAGCATTGGAATTGATGTTTACCTAGGTATTACCTGCTGATCCTTGGTGGCTTAGGGCCTATATTTTATAGGTCTGTTTATGAAGGAATGGAGATAAAGTTTGGCACCTAAGAAGGGAGTAAGTGTCAATGGAGAATCACCATACAAAAGCTGGGATGCCCAAAGGATGACATCCTTAATAAATGACCATTGAAATAACTCTTCCTTACATTGGTGGCTACTGGGATATATGCTGGACTTGTCCTCGGCTCTGGTTAGAATGCAAAGAAAAGAAAAAAAGGACAGATAAAGCAGAAGATTAGACACAACTGAAGAGGACATTAGTTAACTAGAATGTAGATGAAAAGAAAATACCCAGAATATAACATATAGAGAAGATTGGGGAACAAAAAATGAAAGTTTGAGGGACATGGAGGACAGCATGGAAGGTCCCTCACAGGTCTAATCAGACTTCTAGAAGGAGATAATGGAGAAAATGTGACAGAGGCAATATTTAAAGAGAGAATGAGAGTTTTCCAAGAAAGAACTAAAATTTAGGAAAACAATAGCATTATAAATTGGCCTGGAAGGGAGAGTGATTAGATTTTAAGCATTCAAAGAAGAAAAGTTAGGGGTATTGATTACCTTTATGCTTTAAATATTTGTTTAAATAACTGGGTAATCATTTTAAGAATAGAAATGGAGTGTATGATTTCTATTTTAAAAGTGGGAAAAATGTAATGAGGGAAAGAATCACAATAAAAAAAATAAGGCTGCCCCCCAAAAAAGTTAAGCAAAGAGAAAGTACAAAACAAAATAGTAGATATGAATTCAAATGTATCAGCAACATAAATATTAATATTTTACAACTCTTCAGTTAAAAGAATAATATTGTAAGACCGGAGAAAAGAAAACCAAAATAAAACAAAAACAAAATCCAGATAGGTTAAAGCTATTTAGAAGAGATATGCCTAAAACATAAAAATATACATAGGTTAAAAGTTAAAGGATTGGAAATGATAAATCAGGCAAAATGAAAGTGGGTGTAATGTTAATAGACAAAATAGACTTTAAAGACTTTTAAAGCAAAAGTATTACTGAAAGTAAGGAATTACTACCTATAAATAAGCTTGCTTCAATGGCTATATATAGACTCATCCTTTCAAATATACCTGGAACATTGGTAAAAATTGACCATGTGCTAGCCCATGAAACAGGTTTCAGTAAATTTCAAAGATTGGTATCATTCAGATCACGTTCTCTAATATCACACAATTAATTTTGAGGTTTATAACAAAATAGTAACTAAAAACATCTACACATTTGGAAATTAAAAACAATTTCTAAATAACTCATGGTTGAAAGAGGAAATAATGAAAATGAAAACGTGAGATAAAGCTAAAATAATATTTAGAGATAAATGGTCATTAAGTGTTTATATTTAAAAAGAAGAAAGGCTGAAAATAAGTAAGGTAACTATTTAACTTAAGAAGTTAGAATAATGCAATAAACCCAAAGAAAGTAGAAGGAAGGACATGATTAAGAACAGAAATTAATGAATTTGAAAACAAAGATACAGTAGAGAGGACCAACAGAACCAAAAAAAAAAAAAAAAAAAACCTAATAAAGTAGACAAATGCCTGGCAAGGTAGACTTAAAAAAAAAAAAAAGGAGAGACAACCTATTAGTAAATTGGAACTAAAGATGGGACTTGACAAATGCAACCATTGGTTTCAAATATGAGAAAATGTTTGGACCGCTCTGTGACTATACATTTGAACATTTTCTTGAAATAGGTAATTCCTGGAAAAATGTATATCACCAAAACAGATTCAGAAATAAATAGAAAATCTAGATTATTCCATATTTATTAAAAATGGAATCAGTAGTTAAAAATTTTATTACCATGAAGATAGCAAGCCAACACAAACTAGTAATTCCAGTCTTAAACAAACTCACTCATAGAATAGAAAAATATATAATACTTTACAACTTAGTTTATGAGACGAGTTAAACCTTATAAGGCTAGAATGAAAAGGGAAAATTACAGGACAGTCTCCCTAATTAATGTATGTAAAAAGACTTAAGTAAATATTAGGAAGCCAAATTCAGCATTGTATTAAACAACTATACTGTGATTAAACTGGATTTAATACAGGGAAGCAAGTTTGGTTCAACAGTAGAAAAAATGTGTTAATGTAACTCACCATTTTAGCAGCTTAAAGGAGAAAAAGTATATTATAATTCAGAAAGATGCCAAAAAAACATCCTACAAAACCCAACAGCCACTTAGGATTAAAACTCTTCTCCAACTAGGAACAAAAGGGAATTTTATTTAACCTGATACAGTGTATCTCTAAAAACTATATAGCAAGAATCATACTCACTGGTGAACTATTAAAAACATTCCATTTAAAATTATGACTAAGAGAAGGAGGCTGGTTTCACAGCTTTTATTTAACATTATACAGGCACTCCTAATCTGCAAAATAAGTTCAAACACATAACATACATGAATAAGAAATTAAATAAAAGAAGCAAACTGTCATTATTTGAAGAAAATATAATTATTTACATATAAATTTAAAAAAACTATAGAACAGTTATTAAAATGAACACAGGAATTTAGCAGGGTGGCTAGATATAAGATTAATATACAAGAAAATTAAATTTCTATATACTAGCAGTAAAGAGAAAATGCAGTTTCAAAAAAGATACAACAGGGAACTCTACTCAATGCTCTGTGGTGACCTAAATGGAAAGGAAATCCAAAATAGTGGAGATATATGTATATGTATAGCAGATTCACTTTGCTGTACAGCAAAAAGTAACACAATATTGTAAAGCAACTATATTCCAAAAAAATTAATTTAAAAAAATTGTACAGAAATGGAAAAAAAAAGATTTAGCCTATTCCTTAAAATGTCACCTCTTTCATAAGTTTGTCCCATTCTCTTTAATTGAAATTAAGCATTCCTCATTTTATTGGCCAAGAGTAGTTTGTTTACATATTTGTAAGATTATATCTTACAACAGTTATCTCATAATTGACTGTTTGTCTCCGCCCACTTGACTTTAAATGTCATTCATAGAACAAATGACAATGAAAACACAACGGCCCAAAACCTATGGGATGCAGTAAAAGCAGTTCTAAGAGAGAAGTTTATAGCAATACAATCCTGCCTCCAGAAACAAGAAAAATCTCAAATAAACAACCCAACATTACACCTAAAGCAGTTAGAGAAAGAAGAAAAGAAAAAAAAACCCCAAAGTTAGCAGAAGGAAAGAAATCATAAAGATCAGATCAGAAATAAATGAAAAAGAAATGAAGGAAATTATAGCAAAGGTCAATAAAACTATAAGCTGCTTTTTTTTCTTTTTAACATCTTTATTGGAGAATAATTGCTTTACAATGGTGTGTTAGTTTCTGCTTTATAACAAAGTGAATCAGTTATACATATACGTATGTTCCCATATTTCTTCCCTCTTGCATCTCCCTCCCTCCCACCCTCCCTATCCCAACCCTCTAGGTGGTCACAAAGCACGGAGCTGATCTCCCTGTGCTATGCGGCTGCTTTCCACTAGCTATCTTTTTTTTTTCTTTTCTTTTTTTGCGGTACGCAGGCCTCTCACTGCTGTGGCCTCTCCTGTTGCGGAGCACAGGCTCTGGACGCGCAGGCTCAGCGGCCATGGCTCACAAACCCAGGCACTCCACGGCATGTGGGATCTTCCTGGACTGGGGCACGAACCCGTGTCCCCTGCATCGGCAGGTGGACTCTCAACCACTGCGCCACCAGGGAAGCCCTAGTTACCTATTTTACGTTTGGTAGTGTATATATGTCCATGCCACTCTCTCACTTTGTCACAGCTTACCCTTCCCCCCCCATATCCTCAAGTCCATTCTCTAGTAGGTCTGTGTCTTTATTCCCGTCTGACCCCTAGGTTCTTCATGACCTTTTTTTTTTTTTCTTAGATTCTCTATATATGTGTTGGCTTACGGTACTTGTTTTTCTCTTTTCTGACTTACTTCACTCTGTATGACAGACTCTAGGTCTATCCACCTCACTACAAATAACTCAATTTCGTTTCTTTTTAAGGCTGAGTAATATTCCATTGTATATGTGTGCAACATCTTCTTTATCCATTCATCTGTCAGTGGAAACTTAGGTTGCTTCCATGTCCTGGCTGTTGTAAATAGAGCTGCAAAGAACATTTTGGTACATGACTCTTTTTGAATTATGGTTTTCTCAGGGTATATGCCCAGTAGTGGGATTGCTGCGTTTATGGTAGTTCTATTTTTAGTCTTTTAAGAACTTCCATACTGTTCTCCATATGGCTGTATCAATTTACATTCCCACCAACAGTGCAAGAGTGTTCCTTTTTCTCCACACCCTCTCCAGCATTTATTATATCTAGATTTTTTGAAGATGGCCATTCTGACCAGTGTGAGATGATATCTCATTGTAGTTTTGATTTGCATTTCTCTAATGATTACTGGTGTTGAACATTCTTTCATGTGTTTGTTGGCCATCTGTATATCTTCTTTGGAGAAATGTCTATTTAGGTCTTCTGCCCATTTTTGGATTGGGTTGTTTGTTTTTTTGTTATTGAACTGCTTGTAAATTTTGGAGATTAATCCTTTGTCAATTGCTTCATTTGCAAATATTTTCTCCCGTTCTGAGGGTTGTCTTTTGGTCTTATTTATGATTTCCTTTGCTGTGCAAAAGCTTTTAAGTTTCATTAGGTCCCATTTGTTTGTTTTTGTTTTTATTTCCATTTCTCTAGGAGGTTGGTCAAAAAGGATCTTGTTGTGACTTATGTCATAGAGTGCTCTGCCTATGTTTTCCTCTAAGAGTTTGATAGTGTCTGACCTTACATTTAGGTCTTTAATCCATTTTGAGTTTATTTTTGTGTACGGTGTTAGGGAGTGTTCTAATTTCATACTTTTACATGTAGCTGTCCAGCTGTCCCAGCACCACTTATTGAAGAAGCTGTCTTTTCTCCACTGTATATTCTTGCCTCCTTTATCAAAGATAAGGTGACCATATGTGCGTGGGTTTATCTCTGGGCTTTCTATCCTGTTCCATTGATCTATATTACTGTTTTTGTGCCAGTGCCATGCTGTCTTGATTACTGTAATTTTGTAGTATAATCTGAAGTCAGGGAGCCTGATTCCTCCAGCTCCATTTTTCGTTCTCAAGATTGCTTTGGCTATCCAGGGTCTTTTGTGTTTCCATACAAATTGTGAAATTTTTGTTCTAGTTTTGTGAAAAATGCCAGTGGTAGTTTGATAGGGATTGCATTGAATCTGTAGATTGCTTTGGGAAGTAGAGTCCTTTTCACAATGTTGATTCTTCCAATCCAAGAACATGGTATATCTCTGCATCTATTTGTATCATCTTTAATTTCTTTCGTCAGTGTCTTATAATTTTCTGCATACAGGTCTTTTGTCTCCTTAGGTTTATTCCTAGATATTTAATTCTTTTTGTTACAGTGGTAAATGGGAGTATTTTCTTAATTTCACTTTCAGATTTTTCATCATTAGTGTATAGGAAGGCAACAGATTTCTGTGCATTAATTTTGTATCCTGCTACTTTACCAAATTCATTGATTAGCTCTAGTAGTTGTCAGGTAGCATCTTTAGGATTCTCTATGTATAATATCATGTCATCTGCAAACAGTAACAGCTTTACTTCTTCTTTTCCGATTTGGATTCCTTTTATTTATTTTTATTCTCTGATTGCTGTGGCTAAAACTTCCAAAACTATGTTGAATAATAGTGGTGAGAATGGGCAACCTTGTCTTGTTCCTGATCTTAGTGGAAATGGTTTCAGTTTTTCACCATTGAGGATGATGTTGGCTGTGGGTTTGTCATTTACAGCCTTTATTAGGTTGAGCTAAGCTACCTCTATGCCTACCGTCTAGAGGGTTTTTATCATACATGAGTGTTGAATTTTGTTGAAAGCTTTCTCTGCATCTATTGAGATAATCATATGGTTTTTCTCCTTCAATTTGTTAATATGGTCTATCACATTGACTGATTTGCGTATATTGAAGAATCCTTGCATTCCTTGAATAAACCCCACTTGATCATGGTGTATGATCCTTTTAATGTGCTGTTGGATTCTGTTTGCTAGTATTTTGTTGAGGATTTTTGCATTTATGTTCATCAGTGTTATTGGCCTGTAGTTTTCTTTCTTTGTGACATCTTTGGTTTTGCTATCAGGGTGATGGTTGCCTCATAGAATGAGTTCGGCAGTGTTCCTCCCTCTGCTGTATTTTGGAAGAGTTTGAGAAGGATAGGTGTTAGCTCTTCTCTAAATGTTTGATAGAATTGGCCTGTGAAGCCATCCGGTCCTGGGCTTTTGTTTGTTGGAAGATTTTTAATTACAGTTTCAATTTCAGTGCTTGTTATTGGTGTGTTCATATTTTCTGTTTCTTCCTGGTTCAGTCTTGGCAGGTTGTGCATTTCTACGAATTTGTCCATTTCTTCCAGATTGTCCATTTTATTGTCATAGAGTTGCTTGCAGTAATCTCTCGTGATCCTTTGTATTTCTGCAGTGTCAGTTGTTACTTCTCCTTTTTCATTTCTAATTCTATTGATTTGAGTCTTCTCCCTTTTTTTCCTGACGAGTCTGGCTAATGGTTTATTAATTTTATTTATCTTCTAAAGAACCAGCTTTCAATTTTATTCATGCTGTCATTTCCTTCACTTCTTTTTCATTTATTTCTGATCTGACCTTTATGATTTCTTTCCATCTGCTAACTTAGGGGTTTTTCTTGTTCTTCTTTCTCTACTTGGTTTAGGTGCAAGGTTAGGTTGTTTATTTGAGATGTGTCCTGTTTCTTAAGGTAGGATTGTATTGCTATAAACTTCCCTCTTAGAACTGCTTTTGCTGCATCCCATAGGTTTTGGGTCATTGTGTTTCCATTGTCATTTGTGTCTAGGTATTTTTTGATTTCCCCTGTGATTTCTTCAGTGATCATTTGGTTATTAAGTAGTGTATTGTTTAGCCTCCATGTGTTTGTATTTTTTACAGATCTTTTCCTGTAACTGATATCTAGTCTCATAGCATTGTGATAGGAAAAGATACTTGATACCATTTCAGTTTTTTTTAATTTACCAAGCCTTGCTTTGTGACCCAAGGTATAATCTATCCTGGAGAATGTTCCATGAGCATTTGAGAAAAATGTGTATTCTGTTGTTTTTGGGTGGAATGTCCTATAAATATCAATTAAGTCCATCTTGTTTAATGTATCATTTAAAGCTTGTGTTTCCTTATTTATTTTCATTTTGGATGATCTGTCCATTGGTGAAAGTGGGGTGTTAAAGTCCCCTACTATGAATGTGTTACTGTCGATTTCCCGTTTTATGGCTGTTAGTATTAGCCTTATGTATTGAGGTGCTCCTATGTTGGGTGCATAAATATTTACAATTGTTATATCTTCTTCTTGGATCAATCCCTTGATCATTATGTAGTGTCCTTCTTTGTCTCTTCTAATAGTCTTTATTTTAAAGTCTATTTTGTCTGATATGAGAATTGCTACTCCAGCTTTTTTTTGATTTCCATTTGCATGGAATATCTTTTTCCATCCTCTCACTTTCAGTCTGTATGTGTCCCTAGGTCTGCAGTGGGTCTCTTGTAGACAGCATATATGTGGGTCTTGTTTTTGTATCCTGTCAGCCAGTCTGTGTCTTTTGGTGGGAGCCTTTAATCCATTTACATTTAAGGTAATTATTGATATGTATGTTCCTATTCCCATTTTCTTAATTGTTTTGGGTTTGTTATTGTAGGTCTTTTCCTTCTCTTGTGTTTCTTGCCTAGAGAAGTTCCTTTAGCATTTGTTGTTAAGCTGGTTTGGTGGTGCTGAACTCTCTCAGCTTTTGCTTGTCTGTAAAGGTTTTAATTTCTCTGTTGAATCTGAATGAGATCCTTGCTGGGTAGAGTAATCTTTGTTGTAAGTTTTTCTCCTTCATTACTTTAAATATGTCCTGCCAGTCCCTTCTGGCTTGCAGAGTTTCTGCTGAAAGATCAGCTGTTATGGGGATTCCCTTGTGTGTTATTTGTTGTTTTTCTCTTGCTGCTTTTAATATGTTTTCTTTATGTTTAATTTTTGATTGTTTGATTAATATGTCTTGGCATGTTTCTCCTGGGATTTATGCTGTATGGGACTCTCTGTGCTTCCAGGAGTTGATTAACTATTTCCTTTCCCATATTAGGGAAGTTTTCAACTATTATCTGTTCAAATATTTTCTCAGTCCCTTTCTTTTTCTCTCCTTCTTCCTGGACCCCTATAATTTGATTGTTGGTGTGTTTAATGTTGTCCCAGAGGTCTCTGAGACTGTCCTCAGTTCTTTTCATTCTTTTTTCTTTATTCTGCTCTGCAGTAGTTATTTCCACAATTTTATCTTCCAGGTCACTTATCCGTTCTTCTGCCTCAGTTATTCTACTATTGATCCCTTCTAGAGTATTTTTAATTTCATTTATTGTGCTGTTCATCATTGCTTATTTCCTCTTTAGTTCTTCTAGGTCCTTGTTAGATGTTTCTTGCACTTTCTCTATTTTATTTCCAAGACTTTGTATCATCTTTACTATCATTATTCTGAATTCTTTTTCAGGTAGACTGCCTATTTCCTCTTCATTTGTTAGGTCTGGTGGGTGTTTACCTTGCTCCATCTGCTGTGTGTTTTTCTGTATTCTGATTTTGTTTATCTTAGTGTGTTGAGGTCTCCTTTTCACAGACCACAGGTTTTTAGTTCCTGTTGTTTTTGGTGTCTCTCCCCAGTGGTTAAGGTTGGTTCAGTGGGTTGTGTAGGCTTCCTGGTGGAGGGTACTAGTGCCTGTGTTCTGGTGGATGAGGCTCGATCTTTCTGGTGGGCAAGTCCATGTCTGGTGGTGTGTTTTGGGGTGTCTGTGGACTTATTATGATTTTAGGCAGCCTCTCGGCTAATCGATTTGTCTGTGCTATGTCTTGCTAGTTGTTTGGCATAGGATGTCCAGCACTGTGGCTTGCTGGTCATCGAGTGAAGGTGGGTCTTGGTGTTGAGATGGTGATCTCTGGGAGATTTTTGCCGTTTTATATTATGTGGAGCTCAGAGGTCTCTTGTGGACCAGTGTCCTGAACTTGGCTCTCTCACCTCAGTGGCACGGCCCTGATGCCTGGCTGGAGCACCAAGAGCCTTTCATCCACACGGCTCAGAATAAAAGGGAGAAAAAATAGAAAGAGCATAAAATAAAGTAAGATAAAATAAAATAAAGTTATTAAAATAAAAAATACTTATTAAGAAAAAAATGTTTCAAAAGTAAAAGAAAAAAAAAACGGACAAACAGAACCGTAGGACAAATGGTGAAATCAAAGCTATATAGACAAAACTTCACACAGAAGCATACACATACACACTCACAAAAAGAGGAAAAGGGGCAAAAATAATATATCTTGCCCCCAAAGTCCACCTCCTCAGTTTGGGATGATACGTTTTCTATTCAGGTATTCCACACATGCAGGTACATCAAGTTGATGGTGTAGCTTTAATCTGCTGCTTCTGAGGCTGCTGGGAGAAATTTCCCTTTCTCTTCTTTTTTCACACAGTTCCCGGGGTTCAGCTTTGGATTTGGACCCACCTCTGCATGTAGGTCACCTGAGGGCGTCTGTTCTTCACGTAGACAGGACGGGGTTCAAGGAACAGCTGATTCTGGGGCTCTGGCTCACTCAGGCGGGGGGAGGAGGGGTGCAGATGCAGGACAAGCCTGCAGCGGCAGAGGCTGGCGTGATGTTTTACCAGCCTGAGGCACGCTGTGCGTTCTACTGGGGAAGTTGTCCCTGGATCACAGGACCCTGGCAGAGGTGGGATGCATAGGGTCCCTGGAGGGGAGGTGTGGATAGTGACCTGTGCTTGCACACAGGCATCTTGGTGGCTGCAGCAGCAGCCTTAGCGGCTCCTGCCCATCTCTGGGATCCGCGCTGATAACTGTGGCTCGCGCCAGTCACTGGAACTCCTTTAAGCAGCACTCTTAATCACCTCTCCTCACGCGCCAGGAAACAAAGAGGGAAGAAAAAGTCTCTTGCCTCTTTGGCAGGTCCTGACTTTTTCCTGGACTCCCTCCCGGCTAGCCGTGGTGCACTAGCCCCTTCAGGCTGTGTTCACGCTGCCAATCTCAGTCCTCTCCCTGCGATTCGACTGAAGCCCGAGCCTCAGCTCCCAGCCCCCACCTGTCCCGGCGGGTGAGCAGACAAGCCTCTTGGGCTGGTGAGTGCTGCCCAGCACCGCTCCTCTGTGCGGGAATCTCTCCACTTTGCCCTCCGCACCCCTGTTGCTGCGCTCTCCTCTGTGGCCCCGAAGCTCCCCCCTCCGCCTCCCTCAGTCTCTGCCCGCGAAGGGGCTTCCTAGTGTGTGGAAACCTTTCCTCCTTCACAGCTCCCTCCCACTGGTGCAGGTCCTGTCACTGTTCTTTTGTCTCTGTTTTTTCTTTTGCCCTACCCAGCTATGTGGGGAGTTTCTTGCCTTTTGGGATGTTTTAGGTCTTCTGCCAATGTTCAGTGGGTGTTGTATAGGAGCAGTTCGATGTGTAGATGTATTTCTGATGTATTTGTGGGGAGGAAGGTGATCTCCGCATCTTACTCTTCCACCATCTTCTCAAATCCCCCTAAAAGCTGCTTCTTTGAGAAGATAAACAAAATTGATAAACCGTTAGCCAGACTCATCAAGAAAAAAAGGGAGAAGACTTAAATTAACAGGATTAGAAATGAAAAAGGAGAAGTAACAAGTGACATTTCAGAAATACAAAGGATCATGAGAGATTACTACAGGAAAGTATATGCCAATAAAGTGGTCAACCTGGATAAAATGGACAAATTCTTAGAAAAGCACAACCTTCCAAGACTGAACTAGGAAGAAATACAAATTATGAACAGACCAATCACAAACTCTGAAACTGAAACTCTGATTAAAAATCTTCAACAAACAAAAGCCCAGGATCAGATGGCTTCACAGGCGAATTCTATCAAACATTTAGAGAAGAGCTAACACCAATCCTTCTCAAACTCCTCCAAAATATAGCAGAGGGAGGAAAACTCCTAAAGTCATCCTATGAGGCCACCACCACCCTGATACCAAAACCAGACAAAGATGTCACAAAGAAAGAAAACTACAGGCCATTATCATGATGAACATAGATGGAAAAATCCTCAACAAAATAGTAGCAAACAGAATCCAACAGCACATTAAAAGAATCATACACCATGATCAAGTGGGGTTTATCCCAGGAGTGCAAGAATTCTTCAATATATGGAAATCAATCAATGTGATATACCATATTAACAAATTGAAGGATAAAAACCATATGATCATCTCAGTAGATGCAGAAAAAGCTTGTGAGAAAATTTAACACCCATTTATGACAAAAACCCTGCAGAAAGTAGGCATAGAGGGAACTTACCTCAACATAATAAAGGCCATATATGACAAACCCACAGCCAACATCATTGTTAGTGGTGAAAAAGTGAAATAATTTCCACTAAGATCAGGAACAAGACAAGGTTGCCCACTCTCACCACTATTATTCAACCTAGTTTTGGAAGTTTTAGCCACAGCAATCAGAGATGAAAAAGAAATAAAAGGAATCCAAATCGGAAAAGAAGAAGTAAAGCTGTCACTGTCTTCAGGTGACATGATAGTATACATAGAGAATCCTAAAGATGCCACCAGAAAACTATTAGAGGTAATCAATGAATTTGGTAAAATAGCATGATACAAAATTAATGCACAGAAATCTCTTGCCTTCCGATACACTAATGATGAAAAATCTGAAAGAGAAATTAAAGAAACACTCCCATTTACCCTTGCAACAAAAAGAATAAAACACCTAGGACTAAACCTACCTAAGGAGACAAAAGAGCTGTATGGAGGAAATTGTAAGACACTGACGAAAGAAATTAAAGATGATACTAATAGATGGGGAGATATACCATGTTCTTAGATTGGCAGAGTCAACATTGTATAAATGACTCTTCTACCCAAAGCAATCTACAGATTCAATGCAATCCCTATCAAACTACCAATGCCATTTTTCACAGAACTAGGACAAAAAATATCACAATTTGTATGGAAACACAAAAGACTCCGAATAGCCAAAGCAATCTTGAGAACGAAAAACAGAGCTGGAGGAATCAGGCTCCTGGACTTCAGACTATACTATAAAGTTACAGTAATCAAGACCGTATGGTACTGGCCCCGAAACAGAAATATAGATCAATGGAAGAGGATAGAAAGCCCAGAGATAAACCCACACATCTATGGTTACCTTATCTTTGATAAAGGAGGCAAGAATATACAATGGAGTAAAGACAGCCTTGTCTATAAGTGGTCCCAGGAAAACTGGACAGCTACATGTAAAAGAATGAAATTAGAACACTCCCTAACACCATACACAAAAATAAACTCAAAATGGATTAAAGGCCTAAATGTAAGGCCATATACTATACAAGTCTTAGAGGAAAACATTGGCAGAACACTCTATGACATACATCACAGCAAGATCCTTTTTGACCCATCTCCTAGAGAAATGGAAATAAAATCAGAAATAAACAAATAGGACCTAATGAAACTTTAAAGCTTTTGCACAGCAAAGAAGACCACAAACAAGATAAAAAGACAGTCCTCAGAATGGGAGAAAATATTTGCAAACTAAGCAACTGACAAAGGATTAATCTCCAAAATATTCAAGCAGGTTGTGCATCTGAATATGAAAAAAACAAACAACCCAATCAAATAATGGGCAGAAGACCTAAATAGACATTTCTCCAAAGAAGATATACACATTACCAACAAACACATGAAAGGATGCTCAACATCACTAATCATTAGAGAAACGCAAACCAAAACAACAATGAGGTATTATCTCACACCAGTCAGAATGGCTATCATCAAAAATATACAAACAATAAATGCTGGAGAGGGTGTGGAGAAAAGGGAACCCTCTTGCACTGTTGGTGGAATTTAAGTTGATATAGCCATTATTGAGAACAGTATGGAGGTGCCTTAAAAAACTAAAAATAGAACTACCCAATGACCCAGCAATCCCAGTACTGGGCATATACCCTGAGAAGACCAGAATTCAAAAAGAGTCATGTACCACAATGTTCATTGCAGCACAATTTACAATAGCCAGGACATGGAGGCAACCTAAGTGTCCATTGACAAATGAATGGATAAAGAAGATGTGGCACATATGCACAATGGAATATTACTCAGCCATAAAAGGAAACGAAATTGTTATTTGTAGTTAGGTGGATGGACCTAGAGTTTGTTGTACAGAGTGAAGCAAGTCAGAACAACAAATACCGTATGCCAACACATATATATGGAATCTAAAAAAAAAAAAACACCATGGTTCTGATGAACCCAGGGGCAGGACAGTAATAAAGACACAGATGTAGAGTATGGACTTGAGGACATGGGGTTGGGGAATGGTAAGCTAGGACGAAGTGAGAGAGTATCATTGATATACCTATACTACCAAATGTAAAGTAGATAGCTAGTGGGAAGGATCTGCATAGCACAGGGAGATCAGCTCAGGGCTTTCTGACCACCTAGAGAGGTAGGATAGGGAGTGTGGGAGGGAGACGCACGAGGGATTGGATATGGGGATATATGTATATGTATAGGTGATTCCCTTTGTTATACAGCAGAGACTAACACAACAATGTAAAGCAATTATACTCCAATAAAGGTGTTAAAAATTTTTCATACATAGGCTCTGCAGACAGAATAAGCCTTTTTAAGAACACTGTCTCCTGTCTGCTGGAGTTTAAGCTCCATTAGACCATATCTCTGATGTTCACTGATGTTTTACCAGGACCTATCCCAGTGTCTAGCAACTAGGGGTTATAAAGTAAATTTTTGTCTAATGAGTGTGTGAATGAATACTCTCATGAATTGGAATTTTGGTGTATACCAATATGGGGCAAGAGTAATATGGTGTAAACTTTGAAGAATATCCTTGGGTTTAAAAAGTGGAAGAAGGGCTTTCCTGGTGGCACAGTGGTTGAGAGTCCGCCTGCCGATGCAGGGGACACGGGTTCGTGCCCCGGTCCGGGAGGATCCCACATGCCCCGGAGCGCCTGGGCCCGTGAGCCATGGCCACTGAGCCTGCGCATCCGGAGCCTGTGCTCCACAACGGGAGAGGCCATAGCAGTAAGAGGCCTGAGTACCGCAAAAAAATAAATAAATAAAAAATAAAAAGTTGAAGAAGTATTTAGAATCTATCAGCACAGACTTGATTGTTGCTATTATTATTATTTATCAACATTGATAATTTTTTCGCCAAATCCTTGGTGAATGTATACTGGATGATATCACATTTTATATCAACTATAGATTTTAATATAGATTGACGTTTATGATAATTTTATAATAAACTTCATATAGATCATAAAAAAAGATACAAATAGCTTCAGAAATACAGGGTACCTGGGAAAAAACCTAACAAAGAAAATGTACAGTTTTCAAGAGGAAAAGAATTCTAAAATTTTATTGAAAGATTTTCAAAATGTCAATAATTGGAAAACAAATGATGTTCATGGATAGGAAAACTAAATTTTATAAAAATCTCATTTCCTTCTAATAGTCTTGCAAATCCAGTCAGAAGTCCACTTGTCGAAATTGATGACCAAGTTGAATATACAAATTATAAAGGTGAGCAAAGGGCCTGTGAATAGGTAAGACACTCTTGAAGAGAGAGAAAACACAGGAGACTTGTGCTGCCAGATACGGGTACTTATTATAAAACTGCAGTATATGCCTCCTGTTTGGTATTGGCTCAAGGATAGACAGATAAACTAGTAGAATCAAATAGATAGTCCAGAAACAGACATATATATATATATGGAAACCTGATTTATGACAAGGCTAGCATTGCAGACTATTGATGGTAGGACAATTTATTATCCACGTGC
This sequence comes from Stenella coeruleoalba, assembly GCF_951394435.1. Taxonomy (NCBI): domain Eukaryota; kingdom Metazoa; phylum Chordata; class Mammalia; order Artiodactyla; family Delphinidae; genus Stenella; species Stenella coeruleoalba. The sequence continues at coordinate 66,074,065 of NC_137147.1, read as the reverse complement.
AAATAAAGTAGTGGATCCTCACACTACACACACAAATTAATTTCAGATGGTTTAAGGACTTAGATGTAAAATGCAAAACTATGAAGGTTTAGAAGACAATATATGATCTCAATGACTGTATTAGTAAAGGCTTTCTTAAACAAGACCCAATAAGGATAGACCATAAAGGAAAAAACTGATTAATTTGATTACATAAAAAGTAAAAACTTCTGTTATTCAAAAGACATTATAAAGGGACAGAACAGCAGAGCCTTGTTCAAGATGATGAACTCAAATGCCTAGTGCATTTGATTAATGTATTTGATATTTGCACAACTGGAAAATAGGAAGAATTTGCTAATAAATACATAGAAAATGAAGGAAACACATACATGCTGTGCAAAGATCTTCTTATCAATTCAGGGAGAGAAAGGAAAAATAGTATTGTGTGCTATATTGCTCACCTATTAGTAACATTTACATGATGTCTAATAAAAATGGTGATATAATTGCATTGGGAAGATGGGTGCATGAAAAGTATGCCTGTGTTTGTGAAAAAGAGCTAAATACTTTAATATGTCATGAGATAACTAAAAATTGTCAACCTTTTGGTTTGGTAGATTAGCTAATTGTATCAACATTAATTTCCTGGTTGTGATAATTGTACTATGGTTATATAAAATATTAACATTAGGGAAAGCTAGGTGAAGGGTATATGAGGACTCTGGCTATACTTGCAACTTTCTGTAAGCCTAAGATTAATTCATCATAAGAAGTTAAAGAAATCAACTAATAGTTGTTGGCTCTGGGGAGTAAGAAATGTGACAGTGCTGGGGGATTATTGACATTTGCTAATAATTTTTATAGTACTACTTGACTTTTTAATTGGTATGCATTTGTTATTGGAGAAAATGGAAAGTAGAAAATTGTGCAGAGCCCAATGGAGGAAAGTTATTTCTCTGTAAATTTAACTTGGATGCTTTGGAAAGAATTGACAAAGTTAGTTACATGGAAAAGAATATTGCTATCAAATTATCTATGAGGGAGATTGAGCTTGTTAGTTTAGTCAGAAGTTAAAGAGGGAAACCATTAAAAAGTATATACTTAAACATTTTATTTTAGCTTGGAACATAAAAATGCATACTTATTCACCAATCTTTTAATGAAGGGCCATAGCTTTTTGTGTGTGTAGGGAATCCAGTGAATAGAGTTCAGTAATGGATTTCTTATATAAACCATGCCTGTATGCTTTATCATAATTTTAAATTTCAGTCTCTTTAAAGAGGAGAAAGAACCTAAAGAACATATGATAAAATGTATCTACCTCCATACTTCTTTTCATCTTTTAAAACCAAAACACCCTATCCATTAAACAATAGCTCTCCATTGCTACTTTCCCCTCCCTCTGGCAACCACCATTCTACTTTCTGTCTCTATCATTTCGACTACTTTCAGTATCTCATATAAGGGGACCATACAGTATTTCTCTTTTTGTGTCTGACTTATTTTACTTAGCAGTGTTCTCGTGGTTCATCCATGTTGTAGCATATGTCAGAATTTTCTTCCTTTTTAAGGCTGAATGATATTCCATTGCATATCTATACCACGTTTAGCTTATCCATTCATTCATTAAAGGACCCTTGGGTTGTTTCCACATTTTAGGTATAGTGAGTAATGCTGCTGTGAACGTGAGTGTACAAATATCTCTTCAAGACACTGATACCCTTCAATCCTTTTTTCATCTCTGCTTTCAATTCCACCAAGAAGTGGAATTGCTGGATTGTATGGTAATTCTATTTTTAATTTTTTGAGGAACTCATATTATTTTCCATAACATTTCCATTTTACATTCCCATGAACAGTGCACAAGGGTTGCCATTTGTCTCTATTCTTGCCAACTGTTGTTATTTCCTGTGGTTTTTTATTTTATGGCAGCCATCCTAATAGTGTGAGGTGGCTTCTCATTGTAATTTTGATTCACATTTCCTTAATGATCATTGATGTTGAACATTTTTTCATGTGCTTATTGGCCATTTGTATATCTTCCTTGGAGAAATGTCTATTCACTTCCTTTGCCCAGTTTTGAATTTTGTTGTTGTTGTTGAGTTTTAAGAGTTCTCTCTATATTCTATTCTGGCTATTAATCTCTATAAGATATATGATTTACAAATATTTTCTCCCATTCTTTGGGTTGCCTTTTCACTCTGTTGATATTATCTCCTGATGCACAATGTTTAAAACCTTTCATGAACTCCAGTTTGTCTATTGTTGCTTTTGTTGCCTATGTCTTTGGTGTGTATCCAAGAAATCCTTGCCAAATCCAATGACATGAAGCTCTTGCCCTATGTTTTCTTCTAAGAGCTTTATAGTTTTAGCTGTTACATTTAGGCCTTTGATCCATTTTGAGTTAATTTTTTGTCTGTGGTGTTAAGTAAGGGTCCAACTTCATTCTTTTGCATGTGTATATACAGTTTTCCCAGCTTTTCCCCCAGTGAATGATCTTGGCCTCTCTGTGAAAAAAATCGTTTGACTGTGTATGTGAGGGTTTATTTCTGGTCTCTCTATTCTGTTTCATTGGTCTATATGTCTGCCTTTATGCCAGTACCACATTGTTTTGATTGCTGTAGCTTTGTAGTAAGCTTTGAAATAAGGAAGTATGAGTCCTCAAGCTGTGTTCTTCTCTTTCAAGATTGATTTGCATATTTGGGATCCTTTGAGATACCATATGAATTTTAGGATGGATTTTTTATTTATGCAGGAAATATTACCTTGATAGGGATTTTGATAGGGATTGCACTGAATCTGTAGGTGGCTTTGGGTAGTATTGACATCTTAATATTAAGTCTTCCAGTTAATGAACATGGCATACGTTTTCGCTTGTTTATGTCTTCTTTAATTTCTTTCAGCAATGTTTTGTAGTTTGCATTTTGCAAGTCTTTTACGTCCTTGATTAAGTAAATTCCAAAGTATTTATTCTTTTTGATGCTGTTATAAATGGGATTTTCATAATTTCCTTTTCAGGTTGTTCATTGTTAGTATATAGAAATGAACTGATTTTTGTATTTTGACTTTGTATCCTCTACTTTACCAGATTTATTTATTAGCTCTAATAGTTTTTTGTGGAACCTTCAGGGTTTTATATATAAGATCATAACATCTGTGAAAAGAGAAAACTTTACTTCTTCCTTTCCAATTTGGATGCTGTTTATTTCTTTTTCTTGCCTCATTGCTCTGGCTATAACTTTCAGTATTATGTTGAATAAAAGTGGCAAAAGTGGGCATCCTTATCTTGTTCCTGATCCTAGAGGAAAAACTTTCAGTCTTTTACTATTGAGTATGATGCTTGCTGTGGGTTTTTCACATTTGGCTTTTATTATGTTGAAATACAAAATAGAGTTTGTTACTTTCTTTGGATTCTTATACTTTTCAAAAATTTCAAGTAAAGAAAAGAAATAACTGTGTGTTTGCAAATATACATGTATACACATACTAGATAAGCATATGTATATAATTTATTTATCGATATATATGAATAAACCTGGTGGACAAAATTACTTATTGAGATTATTTTTTAGAACATTTGAAAATAGTAGATGAAGTGTTTCTTAATAAAACTATATCCCATCTATTTTTAGATGTTGCACCCATTGGGTGTATTAGTTGTATGCTTGGTATAATGTTTAAACTGTTGCAAATTGAGGTGAATTAGTTGGAAGTGAAAGACTAGCAATATGAGTCGCTTATTTATATTTTTAATTTGACACTCTTTGATAAGAAAACGCAATATGTTTATGTATAATGACTTACTCTTCTAGAAGATTTTTTTTTCTTATTTCAGGTAACTTAATGCGGCCTCTTTTGAATTATGGTATTGCTTGGTAAGCATATCTTTTTTACTTTATGTTACTTTTCAGAATAATATTAACTTATATAAATTAGTTGTATTTTTGGTTTCCCATTGCAGTATGTCCATGGGCTTCCTGATTGAAGAGACTGCACCCATTGTTTGGAGAGGCCTTATGGTAATGTCAGCCATTGAGAAACTGTTGAGGCAGGTAAGAAAATTGCATTAAGCATCATTTTATTATCGGCACACTGTGGTTAATATTTTCTGATTGGAGAGTCGTTAAAATTTGCAGTCAGGTTTGAGATGTTTTGCAAAAGAACCCAGTCAATATACTGAATTTATAATGAGGTGTGTGGCGCCAAGACCAACTTTCACTGTCACATGATTGAATCTTTCCCGTTGCTTATTAGTACTAAAATCTAATGTCTTATTTTATATTATTCTGTTTCTCTGTTCAGACTCTGTTGAGTCTACATCAAGGCAAGGAAATTTATTTTATAAGTAATTTGCGTTCTTTAGATTTATGGTTAATTTCGTAGTGGCCAATATTGAGTTATAACGGCAATGTAGAAATTCCTTAGATGTAGAAAAAATTCTATAAACCACAGTGCTTATGATTAAAATTGCTTCAGAACAAAATGAAATTTTATTTTACTCTGAGTACATATGGCTACATATTTATTTATATAATATCTGTCCAATCAACTTGAATTTGACCTTAAGGAAAAGAACAGTTGATTGGATAATCTAAAAATATCAGATGAGCTCTATGTTATTTATAGGAATAAATTTTATTTTTTCTTAGTAACTGTGAATTTATAGTCAGTTATGTTCTAGGTAAATATTATAAGTACTTTGGATTTTCTCCACTGACTTATAACAATTACGCCTTATTTATTCATGTTTTACTTTGGGTCAGGCACCATGCCATAGGCTGGCAGTTCTAATCATACATATTCCTATATTCATTTCCAGTTGTGAAAGTAAGTAGATATAATATGTCTTGAACTCTGAAACTCTTCTTTTTTCATTGTAACATCTTGTCTTTTTTCTGCTGCTTGAGTTCTGATAAATGTGCTCTTTGCTCTTTGGTCCCAGAATCCTCCTATCTTCTCAGCACATTTAAGTCTCTTGGCTGCATTTCTTCCTCTTTCACACTCAGATCCCATAGTTGATTATTTCAGTTATACTCCTGACCCCATCCATTCCAGTTCCTTTGTGATCTTGACCTTTATTTCTGTGGATTAAGCCAGGATTTTTTTTTTCTTTAAGGAAATTCTAAAACAATATTTATTCAGTTTATAATTAAAGTTAGAGTCAATGGAAATCTGGAAACACCAGAAGGAGAATTTTGATTTTAATATTGTCAACTGAAAAAATTGTGCAACCTGTAAGTTGAGAATTATGTTTTATTTGGCGGACAAAACTGAGGACTTCATCCCAGGATGCAGTCTCTCAGGTAACTCTAAGGGACTGCTTCGAAGAGGTAAGGGAGGGGCCAGGATATATAAGAGTTTTTGCAGCAAAGACAGGTAGTCAGAACATCAAAAGATTACTGTCAATTTAAGAAAATCACATATCTCAAGTTAAGGAATTTAGCGCTTCTCTATGTATGGGAGGATATAAGAGTTTGGGCTCATTGAAATCATTCCTTTGATATCTGGGGCCCTCAGTTATCTGGGGCCAGTATCCTGTGCTTTCTCATTCTGAGTTTCCTCAGGGTGCACCATCAGGGGTGGCTGCAGCAGCTGACTGCTAGATGGGGGGCATTCTGTTTCCATCCTGAGTTCCCTCAGGGCTAACTCTCAGGGAGGCGGTAATGTGATGGCTTGATGGCTGCAACATCCTTGTTTACTGATACGGCAGGCAACATTTTCTCATTGACAATATTTCCCGCCTCCTATGTTAGTGTTAGAATTCTCAACAGGAAATGATTCAGAATTCCTCCTAAGTCTTTATGGATGGCCACAAGAAGATGGAAGTACTTCCGCTTTCCACAGTGATCAGACACTTAGAGATCCAAGTCAGTGAGAAGAGACACAGAAGTCCAGGCCAAGGGTTGGTGTTCCTAGCTCAGAGATGTAGAATCCCCATAGCCTGTGCCCAGCAAGGGGTGAGCAAGTTCTCTCTTTTCTGTCCTTTTTAAATCTCAGGGATCCTTTTAAATCTCAGATTCCAACAGGTGACAAAAGCATCTGCAAATGAGCCCCTGAGCCTGGAAGAGAGAGAGCAAGTGTGTAACTGCCCTCAGGAGAGGGGCAAAGGGAGTTTCCCACAGAATGAGATTAAACTTGACAGTTTGAATAATTAGGCTGCAGAAAGACTGCACCTGAAGGTCACACTTAGATTTAGTACCTGCTTTTATAAACAAAGAAAACTTTTTGAGACCAGAGGTGAGAAGATCAAAAGTCTGAAGGAACCAGAAATATATTATTTTTTTATTTGGTGGGGTGTTGGGGAAGGGGAGAGGAGGCAGGATGCCAATTCTGTATTCTCAGTGTCCCACCATAACCCAGCCTTTTGTATCTACTGCTGAATACTGTTGGAGAATGTAGAATACTTGTGTTAATTGCTGGCATCATACATTTTTGATTTCTGAGTTTAGCCAGGCTCTCAGCACTTCAATCATCTGATTTAATTCATTATTCTTTTAACATTTATTAAATGCTCAGCTTAAAAAATATTTAGAGGGCTTCCCTGGTGGCACAGTGGTTGAGAGTCCGCCTGCCAATGCAGGGGACACGGGTTCGTGCCCTGGTCCGGGAAGATCCCACATGCCGCGGAGCGGCTGGGCCCGTGAGCCATGGCTGCTCAGCCTGCGCGTCCAGAGCCTGTACTCCACAACGGGAGAGGCCATAACAGTGAGAGGCCCGCGTACTGCAAAACAAACAAACAAACAAACAAAAAAATATATATATATTTAGGGAATTTGGTTATTTGGCAGAGGACCTATTGGAGATGTGGCGATTTGACTTGCTGGCGCATAAATCATATAAAAGTTACAGTTTATTCTGACAAGTGCTGAAGATACATTTTTAGCAAACATACTACAAAATATCAGAATGAATATCAGGGGCGAGAAAATGAATCCATTACTTATTTTATTGGGATACTTAGAGGATACCTAGAGTATCCTCTAGGATATTAGGATATTGGCCTGCATGTTTGCCATACAGTCTTTTGTAAAGTTGCTTCTGTCATCTGCACATTTTAATAGGAGCTGAAAGCTGATATTTTTGGATCATACCGTGATCAGTGCTAATCATCTGAGCTATTAATTAAGGAGTGTTTTGTTTTGCTTTAGAAAGCAGACCAGCATTTGGTAAATTTAACATCCTTTGTGAAAATATAGTAGCTGGATAGATGCTCTATATAGCAGTGGATTGTGGAGGGTACCTGGTTCATTGGCTGATTAAAAAAATTGAATATAACGTATATGTAGAAGAAGGTACAGATCATAAGTGTCCAGATAGATGGATTATCCCAAAGTGAAAACACCTTATACTCATCATTCAGGACAAGATAAATAGAATACCAATGTTCCAGAAGCTCTTCCCCTGTCCCTTCCCAGTTACTATCTTGTGGGGAGATGATAAATACTTGTGGTAGGTCTGCCATCTGGAACTGGAATCTTTTTTAAAGTTTTTTTCCCTCTTTCTTTTAATTTATTGAGTTAAACTTATACATATAATAGGATTCACAGATCTTATATGTGGAGTTCAGTGATTTTTGATAAACATATATGACTGTGTAACCATACCCCAATCAAGATAGAGGACATTTCCATGCCCCTAGAAAGTTTCCTTGGACTCTCTTGTAGTCAGTCCCACACCCATAGGCCATGATTGTTGTGATTTCTGTCACCATAAATGAGTTTTACATAAATGAGTTTTACATGTTCTTATACTTCATATAAAGGGAACCTTATAGTATAGAGCCTTTTGTATCTGGTTTCTCTTTCTTAGTCTAATGCTTTTGAAGTCATCCTTGTTGCATGTATCAGTAGCTGAGTCCTTTTTATTGCTGAGTAGTATTCCTTTGCATGAATATAACCTAATATTGTTTTAGCTGTTCTTCTGTTGATAGACATTTAGGTAGTCTCCAGTTTTTGGCCATTATGAATAATGCTGCTATAAATACTTGTACAAGTGTTCATAAGAGTTCCAGTTGTTTCACATCTTTGTCAATGTTTGGTGTGGTCATTCTGTTCACTGGTGGGTATAAAATGGTATCTTTTGATGGTTTTAATTTGTGCTTCCCTTATGGTCAATGATTTTAAGCCCCTTTTCATGTGCATGTTAGATATTGCTGTATCTTCTTTCATGAAGTGTATGTTCAAGTCTTTCACTCTTTTTTTTTTTTTTTGGCTCACTTTTCTTCTTGTAATTGAGTTGCAAGAGTTTTAATATATTCTGGTTATGAGTCCATTGTCAGGTACATGTATTGGGAATATTTCTCCCAGTCTGTGGCTTGCCTTGTGATGAGCTGAAGTTTTAAATTTTCATGAAACCCAATCTATTCCCCCCCTCCAATTTTTTTTTTTCTTAATGCTTAGTACTTTTTCTGCCCTCTCTAAGAAATCTTTGCCTGTCTACCCCAAGGTTGAGATTCTTGTGTATATTTTTACCTTTAAGATTTATAGGTCTGGCTTGTATATCTGGAATTAATTTTTTTGTATGAAGTGAGATAATGATCAAGGTTTATATTTTTTCATAGTTGTGTCATAATAGGAAATATATTTATTCTTTGTCCTTGGGTCCTGACACAAAGCTCCTAAAACCCTTGGAATTTCCTGAGTGATAGGATTGTCCTTTGTCATTCGTAAGGAGCCTCGTTTTGAGCACACCTGCTAGTTCACGCTAGTGAGGTGACTTGGGGTAGGACCCCTAGATAGCCTCAGGATGGGACTGGTCACCAGCAAGGCCAAGTATTTAGAGGGTTAGAACTTTCAGCCTCTCCTACTGACCTCTGGGAACGGGAAGGGGGGTGGGCTGCAGATTAAACTCTATGAAAATTCTTGAACAACAAGATTCGATGAGCTTCTGGGTTGTAAAACACGTCCACATGCTGGGTGGGTTGTGTACTCTAGTTCCATGGCGACAGAAGCTCCTGTGCTCAGGGCCCTTCTGAACCTTGTATTTACCTCTTCATCTGGCTGTTCATCTGTATCCTTTATAATACCCTTTATAATAAACTGGTAAATGTAAGTAAACATTTTTCTGAGTTCTGTGAGCTGCCCTAGTAAAATACAGGCAACCTCAGATATTGTGGGTTTGGTTCCAGACCACCGCAGTGAAGGGAATATCACAGTAAAGCAGTTGCATAAACTTTTTTGTTTCCCAGTGCACATGAGAGTTACGTTTCCATTATACTGTAGTCTATAAAGTGTGCAATAGCATTATGTCTAAAAAGAAAAAAAGTACATACCTTAATTAAAATATACTTTCTTGCTAAAAAGTGTTAACCATCATCTGAGCCTTCAGCAAGTCATAATCTTTTTGCAATAGTAACATGAAAGATCAGTGATCACAGATCACAATAACAAATATGATAATAATGAAAAAGTTTGAAATATTGCAAGGATTACCAAAATGTGACACAGAGACACAGTGAGTAAATGCTCACTTGGAAAAATGGTCCTGATAGACTTGCTTGATGCAGGGTTGCCACAAACCTTCAATTTGTAAAAGATGCAATATCTGTGAAGTGTGATACAATGAGGTATGCTTTCAATTGAACCTGAGGAGAGGGTCATGCGAACCTCCCATTTATAGCCAGTCAGCCCAGAAGCACGTGTAATAGCCTGGACTTGTGATTGGCATCTGAATTGGGTGAAGTCTTGTGGGACTAAGCCCTTAATGTATGGGATCTGATGCTATCTCCAGGTAGATAGTGTCAGAATTGACTTAATTGCTTGGCGGTGTTGGAAAACACACATTATAATAGTTTATCTAATTGTTCTAGCACTTTGTTTAAAAGACTTCCCTTTCCCTATTGAATTGACTTCATACATTAGACAAAAATCAATTAAGCATATGTGTATGGGTCTATCTCTGGACACTGTGTTGTGTTCCATGAATAGTTTAATCCTTAGAGTAGAACCATACTCTCTTGATGATTGAAGCTGTATAGAAGGCTTAATATCAGAAAGTGAGAGTCCTCCAACTTTGTTTTTTCTTAAGATTGTTTTGACTATTCTAGGTTCTTTTACATTTCTGTATAAATTTTATATTCAACTTACCAATTGGTGTAGAAAAGCATGTTGTTATTTTCATTAGGATAGTATCGAACTATCAGTATAGATCAGTTTTGGGTGAATCGAGATCCTGACAACATTGAGTCTTCTAACCCTGAGCATGGTATGTTTCTACATTTATTTAGATTTTCTTTAATTTCTTGGAGTAATATTATATAGTTTTCAGTGTATAGGTCTTGTAATTCGTTTGTTAGATTTATCTTAAGTGTTCTTTGATGATATTGTAAATGGAATTTTTTTGGGGTGTTTAATTTCAAATTGTTTACAGTTAGCACATAGTACATATACTATTGATTTTTATATATTAACCTTGTATTCATAATTTTTCCAAATTTGTTTTCAAGTAGTCTTGGTACCTTGTATGCACATGATTATATTGTCTTCAAGTAAAACAGCTTCATTTCTTTCTTTCCAATCTATTCTTTTCATTTCGTTTTCTTGTTTTCTTATTGAACTGTCAGCACAGTGTTGAATAGAAAAGATGAAAGCAGACATGCTAGTCTTCATCCAGATATTTTTTTCTTATTTGATGATATTTATTCTCTTTACCAAGCTGTACAATAAAAGGGAAATGTCACATCTAGTGACATTAACATTAAATATTTCTTCATTAAGAAAGATGATAGCGATTGGTTCAAATTGGCAGAGTAGAAGGATGTGCTCTCACTTCCTCTTGTGAGAACACTGGAATCACAACTAACTGCTGAACAATCATAAACAGGAAAACACTGGAACTCACCCAAAAAGATACCCCACATCCGAAGACACAATGAGATGGTAGGAGGGGTGTAATCACAATAAAATCAAATCCCATAACTGCTGGTGGGTGACTCACAAACTGGAGAACACTTATACCACAGAAGTACAAGAACTGGAATGAAGGTTCTGAGCCCCACGTCAGGCTTCCGAACCTGGGGGTCCGGCAACAGGAGGAGGAATTCCTAGAGAATCAGACTTTGAAGGCTGGTGGGATTTGATTGCAGGACTTTGACAGGACTGGGGGAAACAGACTGCACTTTTGGAGGGCACACACAAAGTAGTGTGGGCACCAGGACCCAGAGGAAGGAGCAGTGACCCCATAGAGACTGAACCAGGGCTACCTGCTAGTGTTGGAGGGTCTCCTGCAGAGGCGGGAGCTGGCGCTGTCTCACCATAAGGACAAGGACACTGGCAGAGAAGTTCTGGGAAGTACTCCTTGGCGTGAGCCCTCCCAGAGTCTGCCATTAGCCCCACCAAAGAGCCTGGGTAGGCTCTGGGTTGGGGTCGCCTCAGGCCAAACAACCAACAGGGAGGGGACCCAGCCCTACCCATCAGCAGACAAGTGGATTAAAGTTTTACTGAGCTCTGCCCACCTGAGCAACAGCCAGATCTACCCGCCACCAGTCCCTCCCGTCAGGAAACTTGCAGAAGCCGCTTAGATAGCCTAATCCACAGGAGCAGACAGCAGAAGCAAGAAGAACTAGAGTCCTGCAGCCTGTGGAACAAAAACCGCATTCACAGAAAGATAAACAAGATGAAAAGGCAAAGGGCTATGTACCAGATGAAGGAACAAGATAAAAATCCCAGAAAACCAAATGAAGTGGAGATAGGCGACCTTCCAGAAAAAGAATTCAGAATAATGATAGTGAAGATGATCCAGGACCTCGGAAAAGAATGGAGGCAAAGATCGAGAAGATGCAAGAAATGTTTAACAAATATCTAGAAGAATTAAAGAACAAACAAACAGAGATGAACAATACAGTAACTGAATTGAGAAGTAAGTAGAAGGAATCAATAGCAGAATAACTGAGGCAAAAGAACGGATAAGTGACCTGCAAGTCAGAATGGTGGAATTCACTGCTGCAGAACAGAATAAAGAAAAAAGAATGAAAATAAATGAAGACAGCCTAAGAGACCTCTGGGATAATATTAAAGGCAATAACATTCACAATATAGGGGTCCCAGAAGGAGAAGAGAGAGAGAAAGGACCTGAGAAAATATTTGAAGAGATTATAGTCGAAAGTTCTCTAACATGGGAAAGGAAATAGCCACCCAAGTCCAGGAAGTGCAGAGAGTCCCATACAGGACAAACCCAAGTAGAAACATGCCGAGACACATAGTAAGCAAATTGGAAAAAATTAAAGACAAAGAAAAATTATTGAAAGCAGCAGGGGAAAAATGACAACACAAGGGAACTCCCATAAGATTAACAGCTGATTTCTCAGCAGAAACTCTACAAGCCAGAAGGGAGTGACATGATATACTTAAAGTGATGAAAGGGAAGAACTTACAACCAAGATTATTCTACAACCAACCTATAACCTACAACCAAGATTATCTCATTCAGATACAATGGAGAAATCGAAAGCTTTACAGACAAGCAAAAGCTAAGAGAATTCAGCACCACCAAACCAGCTGTATAACAAATGCTAAAGGAACTTCTCTAAGTGGGAAACACAAGAGAAGGGCCTACAAAAACAAACCCAAAACAATTAAGAAAATGGTAATAGGAACATACATATCAATAATTACCTTAAACATGAATGGATTAAATGTTCCAACCAAAAGACACAGGTTTGCTGAATGGATACAAAAAAAGACCCATATATATGGTGTCTACAAGAGACCTACTTCAGACCTAAGGACACATACAGACTGAAAGTGAGGGGACAGAAAAAGATATTCCATGCAAATGGAAATCAAAAGATACCTGGAGTAGCAATACTCATATCAGATAAAATAGACTTTAAAATAAAGTATGTTACAAGAGACAAGGACACTACATAATGATCAAGGGATCAATCCAGGAAGAAGATAAACAATTATAAATATATATGCACCCAACAGAGGAGCACCTCAATACATAAGGCAACTGCTAACAGATATAAAAGAGGAAATTGACAGTAACACAATAATATTGGGGGAGTTTAACACCTCACTTATACCAATGGACGGATCATCCAAACAGAAAATTAATAAGGAAACAGAAGCGTTAAATGATGCAATAGACCAGACAGATTTAATTGATATTTATAGGACATTCCATCCAAAAACAGATTACACTTTCTTCTCAAGTGCGTACGGAACCTTCTCCAGAAGAGATCACATCTTGGGTCACAAATCAAGCCTCGGTAAATTAAAGAAAACTGAAATCATATCAAGCATCTTTTCTGACCACAATGCTAAGAATTAGAATTCAATTACAAGGAAAAAAACACAAACACATGGAGGCTAAACAATACTTTACTAAATAACCAAGTGATCACTGAAGAAATCAAAAGGGAAATAAAAAAATACCTAGAGACAAATGACAATGAAAACACGATGATCCAAAACCTATGGGATTCAGCAAAAGCAGTTCTAAGAGGGTAATTTATCGATATATAAGCCTACCTCAAGAAAGAAGAAAAATCTCAAATAAACAATCTAACCTTACACCTAAAGGAACTAGAGAAAGAAGACCAAACAAAACTGAAAGTTAGCAGAAGGAAAGAAATCATAAAGATCAGAGCAGAAATAAATGAAATAGAAACAAAGAAAATAATAGCAAAGATCAATAAAACTAAAAGCTGGTTCTTTTAGAAGAATAAACAAAATTGATAAACCATTAGACAGACTCATCAAGTAAAAGAGGGAGAGGACTCAAATAAATAAAATTAGAAATGAAAAAGGAGAAGTTACAATGGACACCGCAGAAATACAAAGCATCCTAAGAGACTATGACAAGCAACTCCATGCCAATAAAATGGACAACCTGGAAGAAATGGACAAATTCTTAGAAAGGTATAACCTTCCAAGACTGAACCAGGAAGAAATAGAAAATATGAACAGACCAATCACAAATAATGAAATGGAAAGTGTGATTAAAAATCTTCCAACAGAGAAAAGTCCAGAACCAGATGGCTTCACAGGTGAATTCTGTCAAACATTTAGAGAAGAGTTAACACCTATCCTTCTCAAACTCTTCCAAAAAATTGCAGAGGAAAGAACACTCCCAAACTCATTCTATGAGGCCACCATCACCCTGATACCAAAACCAGACAAAGATACCAGAAAAAAAGAAAATTACAGACCAATATCACTGATGAATATAGATGCAAAAATCTTCAACAAAATACTAGCAAACAGAATCCAACATTACATTAAAAGGATCATACATCATGATCAGTGGGATTTATCCCAGGGATGCACGGATTCTTCAATATATGCAAATCAATCAATGTGATACACCATATTAACAAATTGAAGAATAAAACCATATGATCATCTCAATAGATGCAGAAAAAGCTTTTGACAAAATTCAACACCCATTTATGATAAAAACTCCAGAAAATGGGCAGAGATGGAACCTACCTCAGCATAATAAAGTCCATAGAGACAAACCCACAGCAAACATCATTGTCAATGGGGAAAAACTGAAAGCATTTCCTCTAAGATTAGGAAAAGGACAAGGATGTCCACTTTCACCACTATTATTCAACATAGTTTTGGAAGTCCTAGCCACGGCAATCAGAGAAGAAAAAGAAATAAAAGGAATACAAATTGGAAAAGAAGAAGTAAAACTGTCACTGTTTGCAGATGACATGATTCTATACATAGAGAATCCTAAAGATGCTACCAGAAAACTACTAGAGCTAATCAATGAATTTGGTGAAGTAGCAGGATACAAACTTAATGCACAGAAATCTCTTGCATTCCTATACACTAATGATGAAAACTCTGAAAGAGAAATTAAGGAAACACTCCCATTTACCGTTGCAACAAAAAGAATAAAATACCTTGGAATAAACCTACCTAAGGAGCAAAAGATCTGTATGCAGAAAACTATAAGACACTGTTGAGAGAAATTAAAGATGATTCCAATAGATGGAGAGATATACCATGTTCTTGCATTGGAAGAATCAATATTGTGAAAATGACTATACTAACCAAAGCAATCTACAGATTCAATGCAATCCCTATCAAATTACCAATGCTATTTTTTACTGAACTAGAACAAAAAATCTTAAAATTCGTATGGAGACACAAAAGACCCCAAATAGGCAAAGCAGTCTTGAGGGAAAAAACCGGAGCTGGAGGAATTAGACTCCCGGACTTCAGACTATACTACAAAGCTACAGTAATCAAGACAATATGGTGCTGGCACAAAAACAGAAATATAGATCAATTGAACAGGATAGAAATCCCAGAGATAAACCCACGCACCTATGGTCAACTAATCTATGACAAAGGAGTGAAGGATATACAATGGATAAAAGACAGTCTCTTCAGTAAGTGGTGCTGGGAAAACTGGGCAGCCACATGTAAAAGAATGAAATAGAACAATCCCTAACACCATACAGAGAAATAAACTCAAAATGGATTAGAGACCTAAATGGAAGACCA
This sequence comes from Stenella coeruleoalba, assembly GCF_951394435.1. Taxonomy (NCBI): domain Eukaryota; kingdom Metazoa; phylum Chordata; class Mammalia; order Artiodactyla; family Delphinidae; genus Stenella; species Stenella coeruleoalba. Next base: position 66,058,619 of record NC_137147.1, on the reverse strand, counting down.
GACAGTGTAAAACTCTTAGAGGAAAACATAGGAAGAACACTCTTTGACATAAATCATAGCAAGATCTTTTTTGATCCACCTCCTAGAGTAATGGAAATAAAAACAAAAATAAACAAATGGAACCTAATGGAACTTAAAACCTTTTGCACAGCGAAGGAAAGCATTAAGAAGACGAAAAGACAACCCTCAAAATGGGAGAAAATATTTGCAAACGAATCAGTGGACAAAGGATTAGTCTCTAAAATATATAAACAGCTCATGCAGCTGAGTATCAAAAAAGCAAACAACCCAATCCAAAAATGGGCAGAAGACCTAAATAGACATTTTCCAAAGAGGACATACAGATGACTAAGAAGCACATGAAAAGCTGCTCAACATCACTTACTGTTAAGAGAAATGCAAATCAAAACTGCAATGAGGTATCACCTCACACCAGTTAGAATGGGCATAATTAGAAAATTTACAAGCAACAAATGCTGGAGAGGGTGTGGAGAAAAGCGAACCCTTTTGCACTGTTGGTGGGAATGTAAATTGATACAGCCACTATGGAGAACAGTATGGAGGTTCCTTAAAAAACTAAAAATAGAATTACCATATGAGCTTAGCATTCCCAGTACTGGACATATACCCAGAGAAAACCATAATTCAAAAAGACACATGCATCCCAGTGTTCATTGCAGCACTGTTTACAATAGGCAGGTCATGGGAGCAACCTAAATGCCCATCGACAGACGAATGGATAAAGAAGATGTGGTACATATATACAATGGAATGTTACTCAGCCATAAAAAGGAACGAAATTGGGTCATTTGTAGCGACGTGGATGGATCTAGAGACTGTCATACAGAGTGAAGTAAGTCAGAAAGAGAAAAACAAATATCGTATATTAACGCACATATGTGGAACCTAAAAAAATGGTATAGATGAACCGGCTTGCAGAGCAGAAAGTGGGAGACAGATGTAGAGAACAAGCGTATGGACAGCAAGGGGGGAATGCGACGGGGGGTGGGGATGGTGGTGGGATGAATTGGGAGATTGGGATTGACATGTATACACTTATGTGTATAAAATGGATGAGTAATAAGAACTGCTGTATAAAAAAATAAATAAAATGAAATTCAAAAAAGAAAAAAGAAGCAAGATGATAGCTGTAGGTTTTTATTGATGCCCTCTATCAGGTTGAGGAAATTCCTTTCTGTTTCTTTGTTTGCTGAGGAGCTTTTATCTCGAATGGGTGTTGAACTTCTTCAAATGCTTCTTTTTTTCATTTATTGAATGATCATGTGGTTTTCTCATTTATTCTATTAATGTGGTAATTTATAATACATTGATTTATTTTCTGATCTTAGACCAAACTTGCATTCCTGAGATAAATTCTCCTTGGTCATGATATTTTAATTACAATAAATAATAGTATACTTACTTTTAATATGTTGCTGGATTCAATTTGCCAGTATTTTATTAAGGAGTTTTAGATCAATATTTATGAAGAATATTGGTTTCTAAGTTGTTTTTCCTGTAATGTCTTTTTCAGGTGTTGTATGAGAACTATCTTGGCCTCATAAAATGCATTTGGAAGTACTTCCCTCCTCTTCTATTTTGTGAAAGATTATTAGCTTTGGTTTAAAGTTTGTATTTTGTGGAGTTTACCAAGGAAACCTAGAGCTGGAGTAGCACTTCCCCTTCTCCCCACCACCCTGCCCTCAGCCACTGTGGGTGGGGATGTTTCTGAGGACTAATTCTATTTAGAGCTTTAATTTCATCTTGTTTCAGTTTTCTTGAGTTTTACAGGAATTTGTTCATTTCACCTGATTTGTAGAATATATACATGAACTTTGTTCATAGTATTACCTTATTACCTTTTCAGATAGGATATAGGATGTAGCCGTGTTCCCTCTGAATTCCTAATATTAGCAATTTGTTTTTTCTGTCTTTTATTCCTGATTTTTCTTGCTAGGGATTTTTCAATTTTGTTAATTTTTTCAAAGGATCAACTACTGGCCCTTTAAGATTTCGCTATTTTATGTTTATTTCTTATTTCATTGTTTTCTGGTCATACTGTTACTATTTATTTCAGGTTTTTTAAAAAAATAAATTTATTTATTTTATTTTTGGCTGCATTGGGTCTTCATTCCTGTGCGCAGGCTTTCTCTCTTTCTCTAGTTGCAGTGAGCAGGGGCTACTCTTCATTGCAGTGTGTGGGCTTCTTATTGCAGTGGCTTCTCTTGTTGTAGAGCAGCGGCTCTAGGCACATGGGCTTTAGTAGTTGTGGCATGCACGCTCAGTAGCTGTGGCTCGTGGGCTCTACAGCGCAGGCTCAGTAGTTGTGGCGCACAGGCTCAGTGGTTGTGGCACACGGGCTTAGTTGCTCCATGGCATGCGGGATCTTCCCAAACCAGGGCTTGAACCCGTGACCCCTGCCTTGACAGGTGGATTCTTAACCACTGTGCCACCAGGGAAGCCCTACTTCAGGTTTTATTTGCTCTTTTTTTCTATCATCTTAAGGTAGAAACTTAAGGTAATTGATGATAAGCATTTCTTGTTTTTTAATGTATGTAGTTATGGCTATAGATTTATCTCTAGTCATTGCTTAGAATCCTGCAAATTCTGATATGTTTTCATTGTCAAACAATTCAAAATAATTTCTAATTTCCTTTTCTTTTACCTGTGGATACTTGTAGTGTGTTGCTTAATTTCTAAACAGTAGGGAATCTTCTTAATAACTTAATGGCATTGATTTCTAGTGTAATTTTGTTTTGGTTAGAGAATTTACTCTCTAAGATATCAGTCTTTTAAAATTTTTTGAAGCTTATTTTATGGACCAGCATGTGATCTGTCTTTGTGATTGTTCCATTGTGCTTTTAGAAAGAATGTGTATTTTTCAGTTGTTGTGGTTAATGTTCAATGAATATCATTTAGGTCAGGTTGACAGTGTTGTTCAAATGTTTCATATCATTATTGATTTTTTTTTGTCTAGTTATTCTGTCAGTTAGTGGGAGAGGAGTGTTAAAATCTCCAGCTGTGATTGTGAATTTGTTCATTTCTGTATTTTGTTTTTTGCTTCATATATTTTGAAGCTCTAATCACCTGTTTAGAATTGTTATGTCTTCCTGGTCAATTGACCTTTTTATTTTTATGAAATGTTCCTCTTTATCTCTGGTAAATGCTCATCTTGAAGTCTACTTTATTTGATACTAATGTAGCCACATTAGTTTTCTTGTGCATACTCCGCTTCCAGAGAATATCTTTTTTATCTTTTTACTTTTAATCTTCTATTTCATTATACTTAAGGTGGAGCTTTGTAGACAACATTTAGTTGTGTCTTGCTGTTTTATCCAGTCTGAAGTCTAATTAATAATCTTTGCCTTTTAATTTGGATTGCTTAATCCATTTACACTTACTATAATTATTTATATGGTTGGGTTTAAGTCTGCCATTTTACTTTTTTTCTCATTTGTTCTATCTATTTTTTTCTTCCTCTGCTTTTCTTTTACTGTACTCTGTTCAATTAATGAAATATTTCTTGAATTCCATTTAAATTCTTTTATTGGCTTTTAAACTAAACCTCTTCCTATTAGTATTCAGTGGCTATTTTAGAGCTAATAATATGCTTTCTTTTCACAGTCTTCTTAAGGTTTATATTCTTAATCACATGATTAATTACTTTCTAACAGTATTGTTCCATTTATTGGGTTGGCCAGAATGTTCATTTGGGTTTTTCTGTAAGATGTTATGGAAAAACCCGAATGAACTTTCTGGCCAACGAAATACCACCTCCCATTCTGTGTGTATTGTTGTGATATATTTTAAATACATATACTTTATTAAATCTCACAATACAGTGTTATAAATTTATTTAAATAGTCATCTTTTAAAGAAATTAAGAAAACAGTGTTTCATATTTACCCACAACTTTGTTTTTTCTGTGCTTTGCATTTCCTTAAATCTGAGTTTCATCCATTTTCCTTATCCTGACGAAGTTGTTTTAGTCTTTTTTTGTGGTGTGGGTCTCCTGATGAAGAGTTTTTTTAACTTTTATTTGTTGGAAATGTATTTATTTTCTCTTCATCTTTTCAGTGCATGTAGAATTCTGTGTTGGCATTTTTTTCCTTCAATCTTTTAAAGGTGCTGTTCCATTGTCTTCTGCTTTTCATTATTTCCAGTAAGAAATCTGTCATCATTTCTGAATTGTTCTCCTGTGGGTAATATGTCTTTTTCCTCTGGCAGCTTTCATGAATTCTTTTATATCTGTGTTCTTTTTATCTGCCTACCCCTTATATGTTGGTGTTCTCCACAATTTATGTTCATAGCTCAGTAGCTAAGGGCATGGACTATGGAGCCACATCTGCCTGAGTCCAGTCGCTACTGCACACCTAATAGCTGCATATCCTTGGGCAAAAACCTCTCTGGGCTTTAGTTCCTTATGTATATAATGGGGTGAATGGTAACTACTGCACTGTGAAGATTAAATGAGTTAATATGTGTAATATGCTTAGACAGCATAGTAAGTGTCACATAAATGTGCCCTGTTGTTATTGTGTTTTATCAGTCTTAACACAAATTAGATTTTTTCCATATGTTAACATTTCTCAAATCGGGATGCATCTTGCAAGTGATGGCTTCTTAGAATTCCTTTATCAGTGGCTTGAATTCTGGTTCTTTCAGAGATGTTTTGTGTTGTGCCTCTATTCACGTGGGACATTTTCAACCTGAGGCAACTTTAAATAGAATTCTCTGTTAGAGGTTTTTGGGACCACTCAGGTGATAAGAATTCAGATTGAAAAGCTCCATGTGTACCAATTTCTGATTTATTGTCTTTAGGTAATGTTTTTCTGCCTTCTGCCAGGGCCTGGAGAGATGCACATTTCCTTGAAATTTATTTCTAACTTGAGGACTTATATTTTATTTACCTTTAGTTTAAGAGAGTTTAGTCTTTTGGGGTCCCTACTTTTTTGTAGGCTTCTTCTATTAGACTCCTTCTCATCTTAGGTGTTTTTCTCTCTTTTCTTGCTACATAAAATAATGATACATCTTATAATAAGTAGGGTATTAGATTTGTTGATATTAGGTATCATTATTATTGTTGTCATCACCACCATCCTCCCTGAGACATCTCTTGTACTTTCATGACTTGAATTATATTAATTATAGTAACAGAAGAGTAATGAGTTGAAGACTTCTCTTTGGTTAATATTCGTAGTTTGGGGTGGTGATTTTGTGAGGAAAAGGAGTTAGTAAAGAGGAAAAAAAGTAGTTCAAGTAGGAAAAGGACTAAGGATACTAATGTCATAAAGATAAAGTGTTTGCAGCCATGGTTTTCCAGTATATCTGCATATTAGAATCATTTGGGAATCTTTTAAAATTTTCAAATTTCAGGTCACACTCCAGACAGATTAAATCATGAACTCTTGGTATGTAAGCCAGGCATCAGCATTTTTGGAGCTTTCCAACTGATTCCAGTGTGTGGACAAGTTTGGGAACCATTGGTTTGTAGAGTTTTAAGAATGATAGGTCAGTGAGAATGAGGATTGAGAAAGGGCAAGGAATAGTAAATGCTAGGTAGCCATTTGTGATCCTTTAGTAGAACAGTGAATGAAAAAAGTCAGATTATAGGGGTTTAAGAATGGATTTATAGCATGACCTTGGAGGTGGAGGTGTATTCTGCTCATTATATAAAATAGGCCATTCAGGGGGGTGGGGAAAAGGAATGGAAAATAGGATAGAAGCTTAAGGAGGAATGGTATCAAATGAAATCCCTTTTCATTTGTTTTCCAAATGGGACAGCCATACCTTTTCCAAGGTATAGGATACAGTGAAGAAGGAGGGGATTATTGAAAGAGGAATATTATGAAAGAGGCAAAAGGGAATGGAGTTAAAATGGGGTTATGAATTATTTTTGGAAACTAAGTCTCTAGTTCCAAGTTTGGCGAGTAGAATGGAAAGAAGAATAGATGGGGGAACCCCATCATACCTGACATGAAAAAGAGGTTAACCAAAATTGTTTTTTCCTTGATCTTCTCAGTGGAAGGAAAAAGATAGTGAGTTTACTCAATAGAGCAAATTTGGTTCACAAATTTCAGTATTCATAAAAATTATCTGGAGAGCTAGTTGAAAATTCAAATTTGTAGCCTTTCTCTTGCACTCCCCCACTTGAATACTTTCCTTCAGTAGGTCTGAGGGAGGGCCAAGGAGTTTGCATTGTTAACAGATTATCCCAGGTGAGTCTAAATTATGCTGGTGGTTCTGAAATCAAGCTTAGGCATACTATGGGCCAGAGGCAGTGCTTTTTAACAGGTTTCAGAGCAATAAAAAAAAGTTGAAGAGACAAACGATCCCTGTGTAATAGCAAAGGCCCACTGGATGCTAAATATTATGATATTTTAGATTTGCTGGATTTTTGTGACTCTTTAGCAGCTCTCTGAAGCCTGAAAGCTGCCATGGGCAAACCTGTTGTTGGATCCAGGAATGGCATGGCAGAAAGGCCAAAGGGGAAAAACATCCAGGGCATTAATGAAGGAAACATTGAATTCAAGGCCTGGTTTCCTGGAAGACAGGTAGTCAGGAGGGATCAGGAGGCTGTGTAAAATTGGAGGCATCACATAATTGGAAATCATCTGTTGTGGGGAAGAAGTGATTCAGTAGCTTGGGAGGAACAGGTGTAAAAAGTAACAGATAAATTGATTTTGTTTAGGGAAGGAGGGACATTAGACAAGTTGGACCTTTCTTTCCTTCCTTCTTTTCTTTCCTTCCTTCCTCCCTCCCTTCCCCCCCCCCCCCCCCCACTTTCCTTCCTTCTGACTTTGGAAATGTGGTATTGTTGAGGAAAGGCAGGTTTCTATTAAAGTGCGAAAAATGTCAAGGATCAAATTATCTCATGGTGGGGTGGTAATAGGGTTGCTAGATAAAATGCAGGATGTACTTAGTTAAATTTGAATATCAGATATACAGCAAATAATTTTTCAGTATGGATATGTCCCAAATATTGTTTGGGACATACTCACACTAAAAAAGTATTCATTGTGTATCTGGTATTCAAACTTAACTGAGTTAGTGTCCTCTACTTTTTTTTCTCTTAATTTTTCAAAAAATTTTTATTAGAATATAGTTGATTTAAAATGCCATGTTAGGGACTTCCCTGGTGGTGCAGTGGTTAAGACTCCACCTGACAGTGCAGGGGACACAGGTTTGATCCCTGGTCCGGGAAGATCCCACATGCCGCAGAGCAACTAAGCCCGTGCACTGCAACTACTGAGCCTGCGCACCTAGAGCCCGTGCTCTGCAGCAAGAGAAGCCATCGCAATGAGAAGCCCGCGCACCCCAGGAAAGAGTAGCCCCTGCTCACCACAACTGGAGAGAGCCCGCTCAAAGCAACAAAGAGCCAACGCAGCCAAAAAAAAAAAAAAATGTTGTGTTACTTTCTGCTGTACAGCAAAGTGAATCAGTTATACATATACATATATCTACTCTTTTTTAGATTCTTTCCCATATAGGTCATTACAGAGTATTGAGAAGAGTTCCCTGTGCTATACAGTAGGTCCTTATTAATTAGCCATTATACATATAGTAGTGTGTATGTGTCAACCCCAATCTCCCAATTTATTCCTCCTCCCCCCTTCCCCATCCCCGCTACCTTTCTCCCCTGGTAACCATAAGTTTCTTTTTTACATCTGTGACTCTGTTTTGTAAACAAGTTCACTTGTACCATCTTTTAGATTCCATATATAAGTGATATCGTATGACATTTGTCCTTCTCTGTCTCACCCACCTCACTCAGTATGAGAATCTCTAGGTCCACCCATGTTGCTGCAGATGGCCTTATTTTGTTCTACTTTTATTTGCTGAATCTGGCAACTTTAGTGGAAATGATGTTTCATAAGACACAGGTAAGAGTCAGGCTGGGAGAAGGTAGTCACGGTGGTGGAGTGGAACTGAATTGTTTGAGAATAAAAGTATGAAGTAGTATCAAGGGAACATTATTTAGCTGAGAGTGGCAGGTATGAATAATTGAAATGGGGTGAGCATCAGAGTGGGAGATGGGGCAAAGAATTATATTAGGATAGGGGAGCTCTGCCAGGAGCATTCTTTGTAATTTTGTGAAGGAAGATAGTCTGTCAACTTCTTTTACCAATGTCTGCAGCTTCTTCTGAAGGATAACTTATTTTTCTGGATACAGAAGCAGTTGTATAGGGAGTCTCATGGTTTCAGTTGCCAATGTCTAGTAATTTATCTGCATAATATCACCCCACCTCCTTCCAACCTCATCTGCTAAAAGGAAGGGAAGAGACTGATGAATAAATATGTTGATGTTCATGAACACTTCGTAATACATTGCAAAAAAGCATTCTAGCCCATAAAAATAGAAGTTAAACTTTATGATCGATTAGGAAAACTAGGCAGATAAATGTTAGAATGTCATTTTGAGTACTAGATTGATGGGTATGTTTTTCTTTTTATTCTCCTGATTTTGGGAACAATTTCCTTTTATTTTCCATTTTGACTTTAAATAATTAAAGGCATAAATATCTAGTACATTTCACTCAATGAATAACTAATAGTTTAAAATTTTTCTGTTATTTGTTAAGATTCCTGAGTAATATTTTTTGCCTTTAAGTTGTGCTTGACATAAATGTAATTAAGTTTACTCAAATGAGGAAGTGTTAGAATCTTTGACTTTAAAAATGCAGGATATTGGAAAAATAATTTTAGTTACTAGAAGAAGAGTATGGAAAGAAAACTTCAAAGGCTAGTCTGGTGTCAGCACCTGCTGTGGTCACAGTGTAAACCCTGGAGGCCAGGGATTTTGGCAGCAGTTTCAGTGCTTTTAGTTCATTCTCCAGTATCCCCAAATGTGAAGCAGATGCCAGTTTCTTCTCTAGGGCTCTGATAATGGCATATAATGAGTTGGTTGTTTCCTAGCAACTAAAGAAGCAGTTTCACTTTAGCTGATCCTGCAATAGGAATGAGACATTTTCCCTTGATAGTTGGTATTAGTGATTTCCCTGACAATGGAATTTCTGAATAAGGAATGTTCTCAGCCTTTGGTTTCCTAAAGAATTTTGCTTTTGAGTGTGGGCTAAGCTCTGCTTAATCTTGTATAAAATGAAAAAAATTTCTTGAGCCCCCTAAGTACCTCTCATGGGAAGAGCCAAAGGAGCTTGATACATCATTTCTCAAACGGCAAGTGATTATACAAGAAGCTATAATGGGTGTATTTTTCCCAGTGTTTAACAGTATAATTAACAGCCAAATTCTTTTCTGTATTTAATGTTGGAGGCAAAAGAGGTTTATTATGTACTGGCCAATGTGCTTTAGAAATATATAAGAAATTTTTATTACCAGTGCCATTTCAATATAAAGTCAATATAACAAAAACATATTTTCTAATCTATAACCCACTTGATTTCAAACAGTATTCTATATACAAAATTATTATTACACCAATTATTATAATAGTTCACTTTAAAGTAAACTTTTGAACAATTTAATGTTTAACTTTAAATAATTACTAATTAGTTGTAAGGCATCTGTACTTAACTGGAGCATATCTAAATCCTTCTTATTTGGCAGTAGTAATAGATCAGAGGTCTTCTGATTCTTAAGATATATGGAGGCATGAGAAAATGACTTTAAATGACCTTTTTTTTAGTCATTCATAGTTTAAACAGTTTCTAAGGAAATTATGTTTTCTTCTTTTGACATTAATACCTAATATAAATTACCTCCCTCATTCAGATTTATAGTATGATATATTAAATTTCAGAAGTTCCCAGACACTTAGACAAAGAGATAAAATATTAAGTGATGTTCTGAAGATAATTAAGTTAGCCATATCTAAATATACCAAAGAAATTTATTGCCTTGCATGGAAAAGGTTTTCAGACCATGCACTAACTGTAGATGAAGTTATTGAATGTTTTCCTTGTCACTTTTGGGCATCTGACCTTATTCATTTCTCTCTATGATTTTTGCATCACCAGGTACTTAGCAGTCTCATATTTAAAAAGACTTTATTAGGCCTCCATGAAGCATTAAAGAATAAAGAACACTAATAAATTCAGTTGGACAGGATAGTAGTCTTTCAGGCACCTAAGACAAAATTTTTCCTTAGAAACTCTTTAAACATGAGGCAGAGTTTCTATATAATATCTCAGTTACTGCTCTTGGATTTCTTTGGGACCTTAATCTGAGGCGACAGAGTCAAGCATGTTAAGCCTAGTTTTGAATTCTCCTTTCCCTTTTAAAACTATAGATTAGTCAACAAGGAAATAGAGATATAATATAACTAAAGCCTAGTTCTTTGAAATACTTTTCTGAGGCAGTATTATCTAGTAAATAGCTCAATTTGATTAACCTAACAGGGATTTCTTTTGATCACTGCATTTATTCACTCATTATTTATTGAGTTGGCATCAGATAATTATTGTTGTACTTTTAAAATATCATTGGACTTTTTTGTCATCTTCAGCAGCAGATATTTAAGTGGCTACTTACTATGTTTGGGCCATTGGTTAGATGCTGAGGACCAAGGATATGTAAGATGTAGATCCAACTTTCAAAATGTCAAAGCTTTTAGTTACAGACCTACTTTTGACTTGTGGTCATAAGCAAAATGTTTAGAATGTTGGAAATTTTGATGGTTTTAAGATATTGTTTTATAGTGTTTTGTTTAAGGCAATCAAAGTTGGAACTTAGAGGAGAAAGCTGAGTGTTACATAGCGTTGACCATTCAAGTTGGTGGTATTGTTACAAGAGACCAGATTTCACAGATTCATTTAGGTTCCATGTCACAGAAGGAACCCTGCAGTCACATTGAAAGGGAATAAGTTCTCAGGAGTTAGAAATGGCTTATGAATATAAATTGCTGGTTATTTCCTTCTACTTAAAATGCCCTTCTTTTTCTGCCAGTTGTCAGAGATGAGTTACATGAGTTCCTCCAGCTCACAGTGATGATTGAGTTCTTATATATGCAGCTTTGAATATTGTAACTTATTTTTGCACGTTGTTATTGTAGATATCTAAGACAGAAAGCTATTACAGTTTTCTAGACGGGCACCAACTTCCCTAATCCCCCACCCCAAGCCATTTATGCAAATTTCTCAAGCGTTAGAGTAGATCTAACGTGTCATTACTTCACCAGTGTGCTGGTTCCTGTTAACACAGGTGTAGAGACACTTTTCACCTGATAAAACTACTTAATGACCAGAAGGTTTAAATGGGTAATTTTATCAAGAAAACCATAGAAATAAAGCAACCAAAGTAAAAAAAAAGAAGAGTTATTGTTGTCCACTGTCAACTACTGATATTCTCACTTCTTCTTTTGTGTAGTTTTGGGTTGGAGCAATTCCTAAGTCTGGGAAGGCCCTGCTTCTCAGAGCTTCTTTTCTAGCCTGACACGCAGGGAAGGCCTCCTGCTGCAGCCCTCTGACTGTATATAGCTGAGCCAGATTATCTTCTGCTCTATATCAGTGATTGGCCTTGGATCAGCCCTAGTCCTGGCACCTTTGGAAGATGAAGGTACTTTCCTATTCTTTGTCATGAAGTCCTTGAATTCCTTCCTCAGGTTTTAGGCCTTTCAGTCACATCTTGCTCTGGTCTGGATGCAGGAACCAGCATGTCACCTCCCCTTCTCATTTGGTACATCATTAGCTATTTCTTCACATGGCTCTCCCCTTTGGCAAGGTTAGGCTTTGTCACCTATCTAGTTACATGTCCTTCTTCCCTAGAACTTTGCAGTAGGGTATTAGGTTTCTCATCTCTGATCATCCCCTTTCTTTTCAGTTCAAAGCTCTTGTTTACTTTGGATAGATCTTTTTGCCTGAGTGAAAAACGTGTTCTTAGCCTATTCGTAGGTTCACCCACACTCTAGGAATGATTGAAGCTGTGGACTCAGGTTACTGGTTTTACTTCCCTGTCAGTGGATCAAGTGTTTCCAAAGGAGAGAGATGGGGCCTTGCCCAGATTTTGTCCCTTCATATTAATTTTTCATTCTCAACAGTGAGCATAGAGAATCAGGATTCTTACTTTCAGAACATAGAATGGGGGGAGAGGCACAATTTGACTATTCAGTCCAAATGGAGTACAACAACAGATTTCATTTATGATTTTTCTGGTACCTAAATAGGGAAGTAAGGACAATTAAAGAAAAGCAGAGCATCTGGTTTAACTCCAGGCCTGAATCTGAAAAGAGAGCAGGAAAGGAAGTAACAAGAAAGAAAGGACAGAAAGTTACTAGGAAATTGAAGTCATTATTGTGGTTTAAACTTGGCCAGTATTTCATTGATAAAGCAAAGATGCTTGAGTATTCTTTCGTGTCTGACAACACAGAGAAGCTTTTCCTATTTCCTTCTTTGTGTAACTACCAGAGGGAAGTAATAGGAGTCCTTGGACAGTCATTTCATGTTAAGGGTGGCTGTTACTGTAGCTCTGACATAAGTAGGAAGCATGCAGAATCCTGGCTTATTTTTAAGAGAATTGATAAAATGGAGTGTCTCATTCAGTTGAAGTCAGCAATCAAAATTAGTGCAAAAGGAATCACTACTAGAAAAATGTGCCAAGCCAGTGAAATATATTAATCAAAGGGGGAGTGATGTTAGACACAAATCATTAGCAGCAAAAACCAATGAGGCTAAAATAATTTGCCTTAGAAAATGAATAAATTAAGAGTAGGCTAATTGCCCAAACCATATAATATCCCATTTCTACCTTGAACACTTCAGAATTTCTAACTTTTTCATTCTTCTGTGTTGTTGATACAGGCTTTTAAGAATAAGCTTCAGTGATTTGGGCTGAGTCTGGGATGAGGGTAATTATGAAAGGTGGGACCATGTCTTCTGCAGTTATAATTAAGGAGTCTTAATAAAGATCAAGATGAAAAAGTAAGATTACTTACTGGGTCCTTAAGAGAGCTGTGGCCCCTTTGGATGGGCAAAGCCTTATTCTATCTCATCAGGTGGAGAGGGAGAATCATGGGTCAGAATCATATGTTAGAAGCCTGCTGGAGCTATTCAAGTTCCAAAAAGATTTGAATAGATCCTAAACAGTCTATAAGGAGAGTTATGGTTGTTTCTGCAGATTTTATAGGATTTTGACCCCTTTTTATTATTTAAACAGAAACTGTATTTAATTGATTTTTTTTAAATTTTATTTTTTTATAGAGCAGGTTCTTATAAGTTATCCATTTTATACATATTAGTGTATATATGTCAACCCCAATCTCCCAGTTCATTCCACCACCACCACTTCTCCACTTTCCCCCATGGTGTCTGTACGTTTGCTCTCTACATATGTGTCTCTATTTCTGCCTTGCAGACTGGTTCATCTGTACCATATTTCTAGATTCCACATATATGCATTAATATACGATATTTTTTTTTCTGTTTCTGACTTACTTCACTCTGTATGACGGTTTCTGGGTCCATCCACGTCTTTACAAATGATCCAATTTCGTTCCTTTTTATGGCTTAGTAATATTCCATTGTATATATGTACCACATCTTCCTTATCCATTCATCTGTCGATGGGCATTTAGGTTGCTTCCATGACCTGGCTATTGTAAATAGTGCTGCACTGAATATTGGGGTGCATGTGTCTTTTTTTGTGGTACACGGGCCTCTCACTGTTGTGGCCTCTCCCTGTGGAGCACAGGCTCCAGACGCGCAGGCTCAGCGGCCATGGCTCACGAGCCTAGCTACTCCGCAGCATGTGGGATCCTCCTGGACCGGGGCACGAACCTATGTCCTCTGCATCGGCAGGTGGACTCTCAACCACTGTGCCACCAGGGAAGCCCCCCATGTGTCTTTTTGAATTATGGTTTTCTCTGGGCATATGCCCAGTAGTGGGATTGCTGGGCTCATATGGTAATTCTACTTTTAGTTTTTTAAGGACCCTCCATACTGTTCTCCATAGTGGCTGTATCAATTTACATTCCCACCCACAGTGTAAGAGGGTTCCCTTTTCTCCACACCCTCTCCAGCATTTGTTGTTTGTAGGTTTTCTGATGATGCCCATTCTAACTGGTGTGAGGTGATATCTCATTGTAGTTTTGATTTGCATTTCTCTAATAATTAGTGATGTTGAGCAGCTTTTCATGTGCTTCTTGCCCATCTCTATGTCTTCTTTGGAGAAATGTCTATTTAGGTCTTCTGCCATTTTTGGATTGGGTTGTTTGTTTTTTAATATTGAGCTGCATGAGCTGTTTATATATTTTGCAGATTAATCTTTTGTCCGTTGATGCATTTGCAAATATTTTCTCCCATTCTGAGGGTTGTCTTTTCATCTTGTTTGTAGTTTCCTTTGCTTTGCAAAAGCTTTTAAGTTTCATTACCTCCTATTTGTTTATTTTTGTTTTTATTTCCATTACTATAGGGGGTGGATCGAAAAAGATCTTGCTGTGATTTATGTCAAAGAGTGTTCTTCCTATGTTTTCCTCTAAGAGTTTTATAGTGTCTGGTCTTACATTTAGGTCTCTAATCCATTTTGAGTTTATTTTTGTGTATGGTGTTAAGGAATGTTCTAATTTCATTCTTTTACATGTAGCTGTCCAGTTTTCCCAGCACCACTAATTGAAGAGACTGTCTTTTCTCCATTGTATGTCCTTGCCTCCTTTGTTATAGATAAGTTGACCATAGGTGCGTGGGTTTATCTCTGGGCTTTCTATCCTGTTCCATTGATCTGTATTTCTGTTCTTGTGCCATACCATACTGTCTGGATTACTGTAGCTTTGTAGTATAGTCTGAAGTCAGGGAGCCTGATTCCGCCAGCTCCGGTTTTTTCCCTCAAGACTGATTTGCCTATTCACGGTCTTTTGTGTCTCCATACAAATTTTAAGATTTTTTGTTCCAGTTCTGTAAAAAATGACATTGGTAATTTGATAGGGATTGCATTGAATCTGTAGGTTGCTTTGGGCAGTATAGTCATTTTCATAATATTGATTCTTCCAATCCAAGAACATGATATATCTCTCCATTTGTTGTATTATCTTTAATTTCTTTCATCAGTGTTTTATAGTTTTCTGCATACAGGTCTTTTGTTTCCCTAGGTAGGTTTATTCCTAGGTATTTTATTCTTTTTGTTGCAGTGGTAAATTGGAGTGTTTCCTTAATTTTTCCTTCTGATCTTTTGTTGTTAGTGTATAGCAATGCAAGAGATTTCTGTGCATTAATTTTGTATCCTGCTACTTCACCAAATTCATTGATTAGCTCTAGTAGTTTTCTGGTAGCATCTTTAGGATTCTCTATGTGTAGAATTAAATTGTCATCTGCAAACAGTGATAGTTTTACTTCTTCTTTTCCAATTTTTATTCGTTTTATTTCTTTTTCTTCTCTGATTGCCGTGGCTAGGACTTGCAAAACTATGTTGAATAATAGTGGTGAAAGTGGACATCCTTGTCCTTTTCCTAATCTTAGAGGAAATGCTTTCAGTTTTTCCCCATTGACAATGATGTTTGCTGTGGGATTGTCATATATGGACTTTATTATGCTGAGGTAAGTTCCGTCTCTGCCCATTTTCTGGAATTTTTATCATAAATGGGTGTTGAATTTTGTCAAAAGCTTTTTCTGCATCTGTTGAGATGATCATATGGTTTTATTCTTCAATTTGTTAATATGGTGTATCACATTGATTGATTTGCATATATTGAAGAATCCGTGCATCCCTGGGATAAATCCCACTGATCATGATGTATGATCCTTTTAATGTATTGTTGGATTCTGTTTGCTAGTATTTTGTTGAAGATTTTTGCATCTATATTCATCAGTGATATTGGTCTGTAATTTTCTTTTTTTGTAGTATCTTTGGTTTTGGTATCAGAGTGATGGTGGCCTCATAGAATGAGTTTGGGAGTGTTCCTTCCTATGCAATTTTTTGGAAGAGTTTGAGAAGAATGGGTGTTAGCTCTTCTCTAAATGTTTGACAGAATTCACCTGTGAAGCTATCTGGTCCTGGACTTTTCTTTGTTGGAAGATTTTTATTCACACTTTCCATTTCATTACTTGTGATTGGTCTGTTCATATTTTCTATTTCTTCCTGGTTCAATCTTGGAAGGTTATACCTTTCTAAGAATTTGTCTGTTTCTTCCTGGTTGTCCATTTTATTGTCATAGAGTTGCTTGTCGTAGTCTCTTAGGATGCTTTGTATTTCTGTGGTGTCCATTGTAACTTCTCCTTTTTCATTTCTCATATTATTGATTTGAGTCCACTCTCTCTTTTACTTGATGAGTCTGCCTAATGGTTTATCAATTTTGTTTATCTTCTAAAAGAACCAGCTTTTAGTTTTATTGATCTTTGCTATTATTTTCTTTGTTTCTATATCATTTATTTCTGCTCTGATCTTTATGATTTCTTTCCTTCTGCTAACTTTTGGTTTAGTTTGGTCTTCTTTCTCTAGTTCCTTTAGGTGTAAGGTTAGATTGTTTACTTGAGATTTTTCTTGTTTCTTGAGGTAGGCTTGTATTGCTATAAACTTCCCTCTTAAAACTGCTTTTGCTTCATCCCATAGTTTTTGGATCGTCGTGTTTTCATTGTCATTTGTCTCTAGGTATTTTTTGATTTCCTCTTCCATTTCTTCAGTGATCTCCTGGTTACTTAGTAATGTATTGTTTAACCTCCATGTGTTTGTGTTTTTTACCTTTTTTTCCCGGTAATTGACTTCTAATCTCATAGCATTGTGGTCAGAAAAGATGCTTGATATATTTACTGAGGGTTGATTTGTGACCCAAGATGTGATCTCCTGTGTGCTTGAGAAGAAAGTGTAATCTGCTGTTTTTGCTTGGAATGTCCTATAAATAGCAATTAAATCTGTCTGGTCTATTGTGTCATTTAACGCTTCTGTTTCCTTATTAATTTTCTGTTTGGATGATCTGTCCATTGGTGTAAGTGAGGTGTTAAAGTCCCCAACTATTATTGTGTTACTGTTGATTTCCTCTTTTATAGCTGTTAGCAGTTGCCTTATGTATTGACGTGCTCCTCTGTTGGATGCATATATATTTATAATTGTTATGTCTTCTTCTTGGATTGATCCCTTGATCATTATGTAGTGTCCTTCCTTGTCTCTTGTAACATTCTTTATTTTAAAGTCCCTTTTATCTGATATGAGTATTGCTACTCCAGCTTTCTTTTGATTTCCATTTGCATGGAACATCTTTTTCCATCCCCTCACTTTCAATCTGTATGTGTCCCTAGGTCTGAAGTGGGTCTCTTGTAGACAACATATATATGGGTCTTTTTTTGTATCCATTCAGCCAGTCTGTGTCTTTTGGTTGGAGCATTTAATCCATTCATGTTTAAGGTAATTATCAATATGTATATTCCTATTACCATTTTCTTAATTGTTATGGGTTTGTTTTTGTAGGTCCTTTTCTTCTCTTGTGTTTCCCACTTAGAGAAGTTCCTTTAGCATTTGTTATACAGCTGGTTTGGTGGTGCTGAATTCTCTTAGCTTTTGCTTGTCTGTAAAGCTTTTGATTTCTCCATTGAATCTGAATGAGATAATCTTGGTTGTAGGTTGTAGGTTGGTTGGAGAGTAATCTTGGTTGTAGGTTCTTCCCTTTCATCACTTTAAGTATATCATGCCACTCCCTTCTGGCTTGTAGAGTTTCTGCTGAGAAATCAGCTGTTAATCTTATGGGAGTTCCCTGTATGTTATTTGTCGTTTTTCCCTTGCTGCTTTCAATAATTTTTCTTTGTCTTTAATTTTTTCCAGTTTGATTACTGTGTGTCTTGGCGTGTTTCTCCTTGGGTTTATCCTGTATGGGACTCTCTGCACTTCCTGGACTTGGGTGGCTATTTCCTTTCCCATGTTAGGGAACTTTTGAACTGTAATATCTTCAAATATTTTCTCAGGTTCTTTTCTCTCTCTTCTCCTTCTTGGACCCCTATAATGAGAATATTGTTGCATTTAATGTTGTCCCAGAGGTCTTTTGGCTGTCTTCATTTCTTTTCATTCTTTTTTCTTTATTCTGTTCCACAGCAGTGAATTCCACCATTCTGTCTTCCAGGTCACTTATCCGTTCTTTTGCCTCAGTTATTCTGCTATTGATTCCTTCTAGTGTACTTCTCAATTCAGTTACTGTATTGTTCATCTCTGTTTGTTTGTTCTTTAATTCTTCTAGATCTTTGTTAAACATTTCTTGCATCTTCTCGATCTTTGCCTCCATTCTTTTTCTGAGGTCCTGGATCATCTTCACTATCATTATTCTGAATTCTTTTTCTGGAAGGTTGCCTATCTGCACTTTATTTAGTTGTTTTTGTGGGGTTTTATCTTGTTCCTTCATCTGGTACATAGCCCTTTGCCTTTTCATCTTGTTTATCTTTCTGTGAATGTGGTTTTTGTTCCTCATGCTGCAGGACTGTAGTTTTTCTTGCTTCTGCTGTCTGCCATCTGGTGTTTATTTAATTGATTTTAAGATACATGTTTTTCATATTTTAGTATCTTTGAAATTGGAGTATATTTTATAATAATAAAGCTTGACATCATGTCAGTTTAATTATTAACTTTTTATTCTTTTTGGTGGTAAGTAAAATATGGTGTATCTTACAGTCTATGGTGTTTTCTATTTGAGGGGATACAGTAATTATTTTGATTGTGATTACTTCAGTGCTGATTGAATTGTATTCCCATCTTTTTCACAGTCATTGTAGAGTGCTTCTACTTCGTTCATTTGGGTCAGGTTTTTTATTGTTGAAAGACTGTTTTAAACTGCTGGTGACAGCTTTGGCAACCTGTTCATCCTCTTTCATCCCCTCATCACTAACTTAATTTTCCTCCTTATTACCTACCCAGAGACTGCCAGATTATTCTTCCCAGTGTATAATTCTTGGGATGCCAGTCATTGCAAAGACTGTTAGGGCCTCCCTTTTATTTTTTACAGCAACCTTTCCTCTGATGTTATTCATTTGTTCCATGGTTAGACTTACAGAAATTGTAAATAAGAAAGGCATGAAACTTACTGCCATAGATTCTTTTCGTTCCTGTGAACCTTTACTTATAGATTTTAAAAAAGTGTCAGTGCTATGTATTCATTCATAGTTTGAAAATAATGCTATACTAATTTATATTCATAGATGATTGTGTGTTTAATTCTTGTTTTTTTAATAATATTAGTTAATTTGATGTTGATAAAAAGTGCACCAAACGAAATGACTCATGGTGAATTAAAACATCCTTTTTTTAGAAAAATTTCTTTTTTGTATTTATGCGAAGCCTATATATATATATATATATGTGTGTGTGTGTGTCAAAGAAACAAATATGTTGGAACTTTAAAATTGGTTCATTTTCGTAGAGTCTAAGTCTGGTGTATTTTTTACCTCAGTGTAGAAAGCATCAGCTTAAATAGGTTGACTTAATGTATTATCACTAGATAATTTTAAACTACTGAAAGTAGCTACCTATTATTGAGTTTTTACTGTGTACCAAGACTTATACTGTTTACCTGTATTATCTCATTTAATCTTCACAATTCTGTGTAATAGGTGCTGTTATTCTTAGTTGTAGCTCGCCGGCTCCTTTAGTTGCGGCATGTGGGTTCCTTAGTTGCGGCTCACCAGCTCCTTAGTTGGGCATGTGAACTCTTAGTTGTGGCATGCATGTGGGATCTACTTCTCTGACCAGGGATCGAAACCAGGCCCCCTGCATTGGGAGCGTGGAGTCTTAACCACTGTGCCACCAGGGAAGTCCCCCTAGGCTGAGCTTTTAACTAAAGTGTACAAGTGAAGTCTTAAAGTTTTAAGTTTTCACTTAAAAGAGTAAAAACACACTTTTTAATATCATCTCTGAAATACTAATGAGTATTAATATATTGAGAGTTTTCCTGTGTCATTTGACTGTAGATTTTGTATTTTATACTTTGCACCTTATAAGGCATATCTGAGAGAATGTCTTGGTAAATCTCTTTACAATGACACTCATTATTTAAATGCCTGTTTTTCATTCTACTTTAATTGCATTTTAAAAAATTTAGACAATATGTTATTTTGGTACAGTTTTTATATGCAGGCTAGTTATAAAGTCTTTTTGGTAGTGTTTGGTAATGCGAAGTTCAACAAACCCTTCTATGTTGTGATGTCAGTAACTGCAGTCATATAATTCATTTATAAAGTATAGTAGTTATCAAATGCCTTTTTTAAAAATTAAAAAATTGAATTAAAATTGTTTTATAGGTATTCATTATTTGGGTTTGATCACACTTCACTGAGGTGCAATGACATTTCCCAGTTACCTGGAACAAGCTGTAATTCACTAAAGAGAAATGACTTTCTGTCTCAGTGATATAGTGAGTGGCTATTGGATCCAGATTAAAACTCAACAGTACTTTTCTTAGTGGTTATTTGTTGAGACTTCTTCACAGCTCAGAAGAATTTATGGGAGCAGAGGGCCATTAGTAGCACAGTAGACTAGTTACTATTCAGTGACAAATTTCAGCTAACCTCAGATATTGAGTTCTTTTCAAGTTATTTTTTTTTCCTTGCAAACAAGTTGATTTAGAGAGAACAGATATCTCAGTTTAGACCAAATATAAAGTAAGAGGATTCCCACAAGACTGCCCTCACTCTGACACTAGTTACAAATTCAGGGGTTTCCAAGACCATCTTTAGATTCAATAATTTGCTAGAAGGACTCACAGAACCCACTGAGAGCTACTATACCCATGGGTATGGTTTATTACAGGGAAAGGTGACAGATTAAAATCAGCCAAAGGAAGAAGCTCCTAGGGCAGTGTCTGCGGAATTACCAAGTATGGAGCTCCCGTTGTCTTCTCCTTGTGGAGCCAGGACACATTACTTTCCTGGCATTGATGTGTGACACGGTGCATGGAATATTGCCAACCAAGGAAGCTCACCTGAGCCTTGGTATTCAGAGTTTTTATTGGGCCTCTGTGACATGGTCATTATTGATTATCCATGTGGCTGATCTCAGCCTTTAGTCTCCAGCCCCTCTGAGTGTGACCCAAAGCTCCCATCCTAAGTCACATTGTTAGTACCTGGCTAACCCATGGCCCCGAGAAAACAAAGATCTTAGAGATTACTTCCCAGAAGCTGAAGTCAAAGTCAGTTTTTGGGGGGCCTTTTTGAGCAAGATTAGATTATTTACTATACAGATAAAATGTGAATAAAACTGGTTTCCAGTATGAATGTATTTCTAAAGCTAAACTTGGATACTAATCTAGTATGTTGAAAACACTGTTGCTGAGAATTTCTAGGTATTGTAACTCAATATGGGAATTCCTTGAAAGTACAATTTTTCCGAGCTGTAGAGAGGCTGCTGAGACTGGTTCTTTTGGACATCTCGAGGCCTACTAATTCCATTACACCCCAGATACCTGTCACTTTTGATATCTACCCAAATATAAACCTCTCTGGTCACTAAAGTATTTTCTCTTCTTTACGCTGTTTAGGATTTCCTCTCTCCTAAACCTAAACTTACCTTCCTCTTCCCAAAGTTTTGTTTTGTGATTCTGATTCTGTTTCTTGGACCTCCAATTTATATTAAATGAATTCTCCTTAGTATCCTTAACTGAAAACTCCTCTGTCTCTTTGCCTTAGTTGAAAACTGCAATTCCTTGTAGACATTGCTTTTCATGAAGTCTTCTTAAGTGGATGCATCTCTTCTTTCACTTACTGTGTACCCATGGGTTTAGGGTAAGGTTTGACACATTTCTTGTTTCCTAAGGCAGCTTCTGCTCTAGTAACCCTCCATACTTATATTCTTTTTTGATAATCATGGTTATTAAAAGTATAGTCAACTTCTTCTGCTCTTCTTCGGTCATTCTTTTTTATTTGCTAAAGATATTGACACTTCCTTTTACCTGAGTTCTAGCCACCATCTTGGAAAAGTGACTTCAGAGTCCACGTGGACAATCCAATTAATATCCTAGCCTTTCAGTTTCTTCACCTTCTTAATGTGAGTGCCCTCAACCTCCATTCTATGTCAGCCATCCATTCTTATGGTACACCCTCAATCTTGTTCCCTGGAAGTACTCATTTTACTCATCTTGCCATAGCTTTTCATCCTTTTAGCCTTCTTTTTATGGCTACTACACCCCAGGTTCCTTTACTATTCCACTCTGTCTGCCTTTTCATACCTTTCATTTCTTTCCTAACATAGATGTACATGACGTGTTATTTCACTGGCTTGCTGATAACTTCAACTCCTTTGTACCCTTGTCTTTCCATTGTACCACCCACCCTAACTCTAATCTAGAATGGACTCAGCATTCTACTTTCTCTATTCTTACTCTCAGGCTGCTGGGTCCTGCTAGAGAACTCCTTGTGAGTGGCAATGTGAATTAATGATATCTAATATTGACTGAATCATCTGTTGCCCAGTAATCCGTACAAAGTTTTTTTTCCATTCTTTTTTTCCCCTCTCTGGCCCAGAAAGCTCTTATGCTAGGCAACCGTCTCATATTCTCCATTTAAAAATCTGCTTTGTTATTCTGAAGACCTCTTTTCTTCTAACTTTCCCTTAACTTTTATTGAATGATCCCATTTTCTTCTTAACAGAGAAAATTAAATTTGTATGGTACAAACTTTCTGAACTTCCACCTAGCCCTCTTACAAAATAGCCTGTGTCTGAACTCATTCTTGCCCTCCTCCATTTGTAATCTTTGGCTTCTTTCTCTTTACCAACACTTTCACATTAGCATATAAACATGTATGAGGCAGACAGTATTGGCTGGCTATGTAAAAGTCATTCTCAACCCCCATCTCTCTTATTGCCTCAAAATTGAGTCTAGAAAGTAAGACAATTTCTCAGCTTCTCTTATAGCTAAGAGTGGCCATGTGACCCAGTCTAACCAGTGAGATATAAGGGAAAGTCTGATGGGCAGTGGGGGGTAAGCTCTAGGTAAGGTGTTCTGCTTCCTAACAGAGGAACAAGGTTTATTTTTTTCTTTTCTTTCTGTTGGGAATATGTTGTAAGGACATGATTCCCTAGTCTGATGACATCACTAAGATTCTGAAAAATCCCCAGAGTTGTCTACTTTTAGACTTTTTATTAAATAAACAATACATGTCCTAAATGGCTTAAGCGTTTTTAGTTAGGTTTTCTGTTACTTGCAGTTGAAAGCATCTTAACTTGTGATGCATAAATTTCTCCCAATAAAATACCAAAAACAAGCAACTCTGTTTTGACTCTACTAGATACCAGCCTAATTTTTCTTCTCTCTTGCAGGCAAGCTTCTTGAAAGAATTTAGTAAGTCTGTCTCTCACTCCCTCATTTACCATATACTTCTGTCTATATTCACCTTCACCCTGCTTAGCCTGCGTCACCAGAAATGTCTTTTATTTACTTATTATTTTTATTATTTTTATTTATTTATTTATTTATTTAACATCTTTATTGGGGTATAATTGCTTTACAATGGTGTGTTAGTTTCTGCTTTATAACAAAGTGAATCAGTTATACATAGACATATGTTCCCATATGTCTTCCCTCTTGCGTCTCCCTCCCTCCCACCCTCCCTATCCCACCCCTCCAGGCTGTCACAAAGCACTGAGCCGATATCCCTGTGCCATGCGGCTGCTTCCCACTGGCTATCTACCTTACGTTTGTTAGTGTGTATATGTCCATGACTCTCTCTCTCCCTGTCACAGCTCACCCTTCCCCCTCCCCATATCCTCAGGTCCGTTCTCCAGTAGGTCTGTGTCTTTATTCCTGTCTTACCCCTAGGTTCTTCATGACAGTTTTTTTTCTTCTTAAATTCCATATATATGTGTTAGCATACGGTATTTGTCTTTTTCTTTCTGACTTACTTCACTCTGTATGACAGACTCTAGGTCTATCCACCTCATTACAAATAGTTCAATTTCGTTTCTTTTTATGGCTGAGTAATATTCCATTGTATGTATGTGCCACATCTTCTGTATCCATTCATCCGATGATGGGCACTTAGGTTGTTTCCATCTCCGTGCTATTGTAAATAGAGCTGCAATGAACATTTTGGTACATGACTTTTTTGAATTTTGGTTTTCTCAGGGTACATGCCCAGTAGTGGGATTGCTGGGTCATATGGTAGTTCTATTTGTAGTTTTTTAAGGAACCTCCTACTGTTCTCCATAGTGGCTGTACCAATTCACCCACCAGCAGTGCAAGAGTGTTCCCTTTTCTCCACACCCTCTCCAGCATTTATTGTTTCTAGATTTTTTGATAATGGCCATTCTGACTGGTGTGAGATGATATCTCATTGTAGTTTTGATTTGCATCAGAAATGTCTTTTAAAAAAAATCCTTTGTACACTTTTCATTTCTTATTGTAATTGATCTCTTTGCAGTATTTGATGTATTAATTTTAATCTTGAAATACTCTTTTCCATTAGCTTCCATGATACTGCATTCTCCTGTGATATCTACTTTTTTTTTTTTTTTTTTGCGGTACGCGGGCCTCTCACTGTTATGGCCTCTCCCGTTGTGGAGCACAGGCTCCAGACGCGCAGGCTCAGCAGCCATGGCTCACGGGCCCAGCCACTCTGTGGCATGTGGGATCTTCCCGGACCGGGGCATGAACCCATGTCCCCTGCATTGGCAGGCGGACTCCCAACCACTGCGTCACCAGGGAAGCCCAACTTTTTATCTTCTCTTTCTCATTCTCCTTCTAGTTTCTTCTTTCTCTACTAACTTAAAAAAATATTAGTCCTTAGAACAGGTATAATTATCCCAGTTCACAGGCTTAGAGACTAAGTAACCCTAGATCATATAATTAGTAAATGGTGTAGCCAACATTTGAACAGGCTCTAAAGCCTTTATAATTCATCTTTTGAAATCCCTTCTGATCTTGTGCTTTCCCTGGGTAATGGTATCCAGCCCTGAAGCCCAGATACAATATTCATCCCAGATGTCTCTCCTGAGTGGTAGACACACCCATCCCATGTGCAACTGCCTGCTGGATAGCTCTGCTTGACCATCCCATCCATATCTCAAAGTCATGAAGTCCAGACGAGAGCTCATCAGTGTACCACACACACCTGAAACTCCTCCTTCTGTGCTTGTGACGGGAACTCAGTGATGTAGCTGTTCAGGCCAAAATCCTGGGTGTCATCTTTGATTCATCCTTCTTTTTCTCCCACTGCTCATATTCACTGTGTCCTGTTCTCCCATCTCCTCTGCTGCCCCTTCCCCACTGTGTGGTCCATCCTTATCTTTCTCCTGGGAAGTCTGTAACAGACTCTACATTTGTATCTGTCTGTAATCTGAGATAGTTTGACTAATCTTTTTTTAAAATGAATTAATTTAGTTATTTTGGGCTTCATTGGGTCTTCATTGCTGTGCGCAGGCTTTCTCTAGTTGTGGTGAGCGGGGGCTACTCTTCATTGTGGTGCGTGGGCTTCTCGTTGCGGTGGCTTCTCTTGTTGTGCAGCACGGGCTGTAAGTGTGTGGGCTTCAGTAGTTGTGGCTCATGGGCTCTAGACCTCAGGCTCAGTAGTTGTGGTGCATGGGCTTAGCTGCTCCACGGCATGTGGGATCTTTCCAGACCAGGGCTTGAACCTGTGTCCCCTGAATTGGCAGGCTGATTCTTAACCACTGCGCCACCAGGGAAGTCCCCTGACTAATCTTTTTAAAATGCAGATCTCATCATGTACTTTCCTGATTTAGACTCTTCAGTGAAAATTTGTTTTCTGGGACAAAAGTTCAAAATCCAACTTGGGAAATAAGGCCCTTCTTGATCTGTTCACAACTCATTCTCCTACTCCCACCCTCTGCTCCAGCTGTCCTAAACTATTTGCTATTCCTGGATTCATTTTGCTCTCTTGCCTCTAGGACTTCCCTCATGCTCTTCCTTCTTGCTGGAATACTCTCTTCTATAACTCCATCTAGTCCTTCACATCTTAGCTTAGGTGTTACCTCCTTTGGGAAAGCCTTCTGTGATGACCCTCTCTCCAACACTAAGAGCTCTTGTGTGCTTGCAGTGCCCTGAAAGGATCACACACATTCTCTTGTCTTAGGGCCTTTGTACTTGCTGCTTCCTCTGCCTTCTGTCTCTTCCCTGCCTCTACCCTCTTGCTATTCATTACAGATAATGCTCTGTGGTGATCCTACTTTTTCCCCCGCATCACAGTTAAGAAGTCCTTATCTTCACTTTGTGAAATTTGAAACAATTCTGTTGTATTCTTATGCTTTAGAAATTTAGAATTTTGAACAGTTTGCTTTTAATTTGCGTCTCCTCCCTTAATCCAGGCCTTCAAACACAAAACAAAAACCTAAGCCTGTTTTTTAGCTTTATGCTTCTCCAAGCAAGCTGACATTGCCTAGCTTGAGAATCGATTATGTGCCAGAAGTCAGCTGATGCTGTTTGTAAGAAAAAAATGGCATTTGCAGCTTTCCGCTCTAGCCACTGAACCTGACAAGTTCTGACATCTCTTCTCTTGGCTGCCTCTCACTTCTTTTTCTGTTTCCATGGAAATGGACATCAGAGCACAGAAACATAGTAAGATACTGGTGGCTAATTGCTGTTGCAGATTTCTGAATTCCCTTTGTTTGTGGAGTGATTATTTTATTTTAGTGACTCTTGCCCTCTATGTAGTATGTGGTAGTTAGCTAAAACATCTAAGGCAGCTTCTGGGTTTGGGAGCTAGCTGATGTTTCCCACGTGTCACTAACTGGTATCCTAAAAGCGTGTTCCCTGTTTCAACTCTTAGGGAAAATATATTTTAATTTAAGAACTGTAATCTTGTCAGATTTCAAGCCAGGAGACCTGGCCTTAGTCCCAGATCTGTTACTGTCTCACTGTTCGACCTCAATTTCGTTATATTTATTGAATGAACCCATTTCTACTACCTAGCCCTGGGGCTTATTTACAGATGTCCCAGAGAAAAGATTGCTTCTCTACCAGTGTGTTTTAATAGAAAACATAGAAATAAGATATACAACTAATTTTAGTTAAGGAAACCAAACCAGGTTTCTAAACATCTGAAATAGAAAAATGCTTTTAATTCTAGCCCTTTATTTTCTCCTCCTGTAAAATGATCAGAATAAGGCTTGTCATATGGCTAGGAATATTAGGTTAAGACTCCCTTTTTAATGTACATGTGGTTTTCCAAGAGAAAAACAACCTATCTTATGGCAAAGTAAAGTGATTAAAATTGTAGTTGAAAAATTCTATTCATTTCCTATTTAATGAAGGAAGTTGCTTATCTAATTGTATTTTATTCACATCCAGGATGTAGGAGGATTTGCCATAGCCATATGCCTTTCTAGTAGGCTTATCTATACCAGGTCAGGATTTCCTTGTAAATCTAAATTTAGAGCTTAGAAAGCGAGGTTTTGTTAAGTGCAAAAAGGGACTGGATGTACCTATAAAAGAGATTAGTATTTGTTGAACCACTTCTTCACATATGGTGTCTGCTCTATATCAAATGAACCTGAGTAATTGAAATTTAGTATGAACAGAATAAATCTTTTTTGGCATGACTACACAGAATAAAATACAGGTTTATAGCAAATTCCCACTTGTAGTTGCATGTATACAGACATAAACCATACACGATAAGACATTATAAATAAACTTAATGGGAAAGAACCCATTTTACACTTTGTAATTGTGGTAAATCTTTCAAGTGGAAAAAAACTGCCTTATTAAATTTGTTGTGAATTTAGTCTCCCATAATGAACCTGCAGTAGACTTTGGGGTATGGGCGTGTCAAATTTCCTTTGTTGGTGAAGCTGCAGGCTTCAGTAGATTTATCACAGGCCCCAGTGCTGTAAGGTACAGTGCTTTAGAGCAAAAGTTTATTTTTAAATAAAAAATATCCTATATTTGTTGTAGTATAATTAGACAATGAAAAAAATGTTCAAGAAAGAAATTATAATGGCCCATTAACCCACTATCAAAGTAAGTTACTGTTGACTTTTTGGCATATTCCTTCCATTAAAAAAATTCTACCAATATACAAAACAAAATTGGATAATGCTGTATGTGCTGCTTTATAGCCTACTTACTTCATTTATCATATCGTGACATTTTAACCTGGTATTATGTATTCTTTAAAAATGTTTTAGTAGACTTATACTGTCTTTAACAATTCCATAATTTATTTAGCTTTCAAGATACTCATGGATATTTAGATTGTTTTCTTATAAACAACTGTAAGCAAGAGCCTTTAAACTTCCTTTATCCCTTCAGTCAATGTAGAAAGTGACTAAATTATCTGGTTTTCCAGGCTGGTACCCCAGTAGCTTGGACTTTGATTTCTTTCTTGTCTGCCACATCTCATAGTTCTCTAAAGCCTGCTAATTTTATCTCCAAAATGTCTCTTGAATTCGTTCCTTCATCCCTGTTCTCACTGTGATTGCAGTAGCCAGAGTCTTCATCATCTAACTTGGAGGACTGCAGTAGTCTCATCCATAGCTGATCTTTCTACCTCTCTGGTCTCTTCTTTCAATGTATTGCTCCTCTTATGGTCAAAATTGTCTTTCAGCGTGTGGATATAGTCATATATTCCCTGACTTTAAAGTCTTTGGTGTTTTCCTGTTGTCTGCTGCATAAAGTTTAAATTCTTATCTTGGTATTCAGGGGCATTCATATTTTGGTCCTATCTAATAACCTCATTTCGTTTTTCTCCTTTCCACATGCCACACATCCAAGGCAGCCTTCCCTGAACACATTAAGGTATCCTCCTCATCGCCCTTCATGTCGTTTGTGCCTTTCTCATTTCCTAGAATGTGCTATCGCCTACCCCAGCAATTCCTTACTCCCTTTTTTCAATATTTCAGCTCAATTATTACCTATCCTATAAAGCTCTGCTGTGCAATACAGTACAGTAACCACTAGCTACCTGTGGCTATTAAAGTTAATTAAAATTAAAAATTCCATTTCACCGTTATATTAGCTACATTTTAGGTGTTCAATAGCTACATGTGGTTAGTGGCTATTGTATTGGACAGTACATGTTAAAGAAAATCTTCATCCTTGCAGAAACTTCTATTGGAGAGTACTTCTATGAAGGCTTTCCTAAAATGATTGATTTCCTCCTCAGAGCTTCCATAACCCTTAAGATTGACTATTTTAAAAAGCCTTTGAATTCCTTTAAGGGTAGATGAGGGACCAAGCCTGATTCTTTTCATCTCTAGCACCTAGAATAGTAGGTGGCATGTAGTTGAATTTCAAGGTGTGTTGACTGAATGAACAAATGAGTAAAAAATGACATGAGTTTTGGGGAGTCATATGAATAATGACAATGTTAGAGGTTTTTCAAGTTTAGAGAAATGCTGATTCCCTTTTGTAAAGTGCATGGATATCAGTTTCACTTCATCAGTGACTCACAAAGCCTGAGACAAATTGGTTTCTGATTGTTTTACCATCTAAACACTGGGTAATTAGGTGTGTTTCCCCTGTATAATATAGTACAAGGCCAATATTTACTGAATCTGTGCTAGATAGTGTGGACATTATACAAAAGTATAGAGCATTTTTAGTAGATTCCACACTACTGCCTGAGTTTATATTCCATGAGCTGAGAGAGCAGACATTTAGGGTGTCTTAGTTTGTGCCTGAAATCTCACCTTGTTTATTTTATTTCATTTTCATAATATCTTTATGAGGTAGAATAATTTTTTTTTTCTGTTTTGAAGGTAAGGAAACAGAAGCATAGGGAAGCTAAATAGCTTGTATAAGGTCACGTAGAGCTGGGAAGGGACTCTTTCTATTACACTTCAGTTGCCTCTCATGTAACCTCATTTGATTTGTTAATATGATCAGTGCCTCTGGGTAGCTTTGGTGATTCATATATTTTGTAATTGTTCATGGCTGGAGTTTGTCTTGGGTTTTGGTTTTAAGAAAAATCAACAGCCTGAAAAACTATTAAAGGAGGAAATTATAATGCCCCACTGTTAACATTTTATTATCGACTGCTATTGCCTGGTACTGTGCCTGGGCTAATGGGATACAACCAGATCAAGTTAAAGGAAAAACTGTAAATTCTGTAAGGGGTAGAATTCTGGAAGCCTTTTGGAGGCATTTAATTACTTTGTGAAGTGCAATTATCATCTTATGCCAGTGGCTCTCTAGCTAGTTTTCAGAAACTTCCCGAAAGGCAATATCAACATGTAAAAAACTACACAGCACAATGCCTGGCACAAACTTAGTGTTTAGAGATAGTTTGTTTAATGAATGTATGAAAAATAACAGAAATACTTTTGTTGATAGTAGTAATAGCTAACATTGTTTAAATGTTCTCACTTGTTCTCAAGTGTTGTGCTAAGCTCTTTATTTGCGTTATTTCACTTCACTCATGGATTGACTATTGAGCACCTACAGTGCGCCAGGCAGCATGCTTGGTGCTGGAGATACAGTGGTGAAACAAACAAAGACCCTGTTCTAATGGGTTATACTTTTTGGTAGGAGAGACAGAAATAAACAAATAAATAAAAACATAATATAATATTGGTTAGTGAGCAATGCTATTGGAAAGAAATAGAGAATGACTAGGGAAAGTTTATCTGAGAATGTGACACTTAAAGCAGACTTGAATGGAAGGAAAGAGATTGAGCCATCCAGGCATCTGGGGGAAGAGCATTCAGAGTGGAGGGAATATATGAGTAAGGAAGCCAGGGACTGGATCATCTAGGGTCTTATAGGCTCTGATAAGGATTTGGGATTTTGTTCCAAAATGACAAAAAAGCTATTGGAGGTTTTTGAGCAGTGGTGTGACATGATATGGTTTTTGTTTTAAAGGGGATCACTTTGGCCGCTTGTGTACAGAATAGAAGTAGGTGGAGTGGGAAGGAAGGGGTGAGAATGGTGGAAGTAGGGAGACCAATTCAGAACCTGTTACAGTATTCCAACAACCCTGTGAGGTAGTTTTTATTATTTTCTCCAATTTTAGGTTAGAACACAAAGGCCCAGAGAGATTAAGAGGCAAATCCAGTCTGTTACTAATCTCTGCCATTATATTATTCTGCCTGACTCCCATGAATGAGTTTTAAGAATTTTTGGCATTGTGTATTATTTCAGTATAGCTAATAGGTATATAGATTTCAAATGAATGTTGTCTTTCTTAATTAGATTGTTTTCTTAAGGGATAGTAACTTTTGACATCATATATTACATAGAATTTGTTAATCAAATGGAATTCAGCATATATATGTGGAGAATTGTGTAGGTAGGGCAAGAATGTATATATTCTTATTAAAAGGCACTTGATGTTAGAATGCTTTTTTATTAGAGCGAGTTTCTTCTTAATGCAAGCATAAGTTACTCTGAGATTTAGCTTCATTTTAAAACTGGTTCATGGAAATAATTAAAACTCAGTGATTGAATTAAAATGTGAAAACCAGCACCATTTTTAGGTAACATGGTATAGTGAAAAGAGCATGGGCTTAGGAAGAGCATCTGATCTTGGAAAAATTCCTTTAATCTTTCTGAGTCTGATTTCTTCATGTCTAAAGTAAAGATAATATTATGTACTTCACTGGACTGTTGTGATAA
This sequence comes from Stenella coeruleoalba, assembly GCF_951394435.1. NCBI lineage: Eukaryota > Metazoa > Chordata > Mammalia > Artiodactyla > Delphinidae > Stenella > Stenella coeruleoalba. Next base: position 66,027,202 of record NC_137147.1, on the reverse strand, counting down.
TTAAATATGATGATGCATATAAAGTGTCAAGTATATTGTACATGGGGGTAGTAAATGTTATATTCTTTCTTATTAAAAACAGTTTTGTGGGTTTGAAAAGGATAGCTCAAGAAAATTTATTAATTACTAATTAATAGCCTAAATTCTTACAAAACCTTAGTATTTTTCCTCATTTCCTTCCAATCTTAAGGATCGTGTCTTATGAGGAACTGTCTTATGAAGAGGCACTGGAGGAATTGTTTTAGCCTTTGGGAGACAAAATTCAGAGGTATATGAGAGCTGTCTTTAAATGTGTAAAGGGCTGTCATGTGGAACAGGGATTTGTTCTTTATGACTCAGGAGAGCAGAACTATGATCAGAGGGTGAAAGCTACAGGGAAGGTTATTTTGGCTCATTAAAATGAAGACATTTCCAAAAACAGAATGAATGCTCTATCATTGGGAGCTGTGTGCATAGCTACACCAGTTTTCCAGAATGTGTCAGGCATGGAAGGTTTTTTATTTAGTTTGACTATTTCTTCAGCCTGAGAATCACTAGAACATAAGCTAGATAAAAGGAGAGATCTTGTCTTAGCACCATGGTGTCCTCAATGCCTGGTATTGTATCAGACTGTAATTTGACAGTACTTCCATCATTTGTTGAATGAATGAGTCAGTTGTTCTTGGAGATCATCTGCATACCTTACTCCTCCTCTTTGCCTTAAGTTTAGTTCTGATTTTTGGTTGATGGCTTGAGCGTTTATTTGGATTCAAGATAAGGGAAACTGTGAACTGCTGCTTGGTAAGAAAAAAAGGAATTAGTGGAACGTTTCTCAACAGCGGCACTGTTGATATTTTGGGCCAGGTGATTGTTTTGGAAGGGGCTATCCTGTACATTGTAGGATTTTTAGCAGCATCTCTAGCTGCTGAACACTCATCAGATGTCAGTAACACCCCTCTCCTCACTCATTACAATGAAAAATGTCTCCAGACATCACCAGATGTTCCTTGGGGAGCAAAGTGTCCCTTGTTGAGAGCCACTGAGTTAGTGAATAACTCAGTAGGACACACCAATGCAAGTAGACAAATTCACTATTTTCATTAGATGAAATTAGAGAAAATGGTATCATTTAAGAAAATTCATTGTAAAGTATTTGTTTTAAGATGAACTATGCACCAATATCATGAGGTGTATGTTAATATGTACATATAGCTTTATAATGAAGAAGTCTGTGTAATGCTCCTGGGTTTCTACTTTGCTTTGAAACATGAAATTGATTCTTTAGTTTTGGCTTCTCAGTAAATGAAGGCTTATCATATTTCTTTGACAGTGGTAGAATTGCTTATGCTGGGTCTTTGGACCCAAATTGCTTTGACCACCATTATATATTGTAGTATAGGTGTGGAGAGTTCAAAAGCAGGGGTTGCTGGAAATGGTGGCTTGTAGCTATCAAAAACAAAGACAGCATGATCTGTAATAGCAGGAAAGGTTTGCAGCAGCAGAAAGCTGAGTGCTGATCACGGATTCTAGAAGAAGGAATACTAGAGGTTTTTTAAAAAAGAGTTATATATGTATTTATAAATTTATACTTTGGTCTTAGTCTAGGGATATGATCATCTCAAAAATGGATATGATTTCTTAAGTAACTATGGTATACACTGGTCACATTGGAAGTCAACTATTTTTAGGCTGTACTGAGTTTGTACTTCTCTGACTTCTATCATTAGGATTTATGCTGAGATTCTCTCTTGTTTAAATCTTCCAAATGGCAAATGTTAATAAATCCTTGCTTGCATTATATTTTAACTTAGTATATTTTCTTGCCACGTCACATTTTATAACATCTACTGAACTTTTCATGGTCCTGATTTAATTTTGAGCTAGGCATTGTTGCATTTTAATATACAACACTTGCACACATATTGTGATGTAGTCATTTGTAAAATATTGTCTCACCAGGCATTGTTATAAAGGAGCATCTGTCAGCATTTCCATTATAAACCTTAATTTATTTTTAAAGCGTCTCTGACTTGTCTATTTCTAAATTGCTTTGCGCTGAAACCTAGTAAAGAAGTTGTCAGCAGAAATCCAAGTTTTGTTATATTATAGAAGGAAAAATTGAAGCTAGTATTTTCTACTACTTTGTGTCACAGCATTTGAAACACTCAGATTTTTAGCAGATTCAGGTGCTTTTTACTTGATATTTATTTAATTCCCATGAACCCAAGTGAGGAAATGGAAACCGACAGCCTCTTAAATGCGCTTGTTTCTTTTCCTGTGTTGTGCTATAAAATTTTTGATAGATTTATTTGAAAAGTATTTACTGAGTAGATGCATTAAGTGTTTTGTTAGAACCACCTTAGAACATGAAAGTGTCTTTACAAAGCCTGTAGGAAATCAGATCCAGGATTACTGTGAACAGAGAAACTTTCAAAAGCATCAACTATAATGAGATTCTGGAGACAGTTCTATAGTTGAGAAAGTGAATAGGTGTTTAGTGATCAAAATTTGGGGTTCTTATTCTCCTTGTCCCTGCTTGAATGGTATTACTTTGCAATCACTAACCTGGCTGATTTCTGCCCCTCCCTCTTTTTTGTGAGATGTCACTGTTGCTATCAGTAGATGCTTCTATGATAATTTTCAAATTGCTCTTAAAACCACTTGAAAGCCAAAGTTATTATTTATTTGTTATCTGATTTTGAACCTGAGATTTTGGTATCCTCTTATGACACTGATTACCTGTATAAAAGGTGAACTTTATACCAAATTAAAAGCATTAAGGAGTGTAAGGATCAGAAATTAAATTAGTTCATTCACTTATAATTATTTAACAGATACGTATATCTTGCCTCCTATATACCAGACACTACATGCAGAACATATAATGATGAATGAAACAGGCACAGTCCCTACCCTCTTGCATAATCTAGTATGGGAGTTAGATAATATGCAAGTAAACAAATACAAAATAAATAGCACATATTTATTTTGGTCAAGTTAATAATAGTTCAAAGGCTTTTATAAATGATCCATAACACAGAAATCTACATTTAGATGTATTGGGTTGGCCAAAAAGTTCATTTGGGTTTTTCCATAACATCTTAATGGAAAATCCTAAACGAACTTTTTGGCCAACCCAATACAAGTGTCTTATGTTTATTAGAACAGAAAGATTAAAGCATCATATTACTTTAGTTACACCTAAACTGTTATCATTTCCACATTAATGGAACCTTTTTTGCTTATATATATTTAATTAATAATTGTTGTCTAGGAACTTGATTTTTGTGTACTTTTCTGTATTTGGTCACCTTAACAGAATCATTTATTCTAATAGCTTTTCAATAGAATTTCTAGGTAGTTGGTCCTTTCTTTTGTAGTGTTTGTATCTCTTAATGGTTTTATTTTTCATATTGCATTGTCTAGCACAACCAGTTGAATTTTAGATAGTAACAGTGATAGTAGGCATCCTTGTCTCAAGTATGATATCACTGGCAATGGCTCTCCTTTTTCACTGTTAAGTATGATGTTTACCTTTCATTTTTAGTGGATCCTTTCAGCAAGTTAAGAACATTTCCATTTATCCCCAGTTTACAGATTTTAATGATTTAGAACAAACAAGACTGTGTTTATATAATGGCAGCCTAGGTAATTTAGACCAGCACTTGCTAAGGACAACTAAAGAAGCTGAATAAAATATGGAAAACAAATTCTTAGAAGTGTGAGAAGATCAGAACTGACAGAAATAGGTCATTCTCTCAAAACTACTTTTGTTCTAAGGATGTTTATTGATCATAGCCTACCAGCTTTGAAGCTGAGTTCTGCTTTCAGATGCCTTACAAGACCGAGGGATTTAAATCAAAACCTGGAGTCTGGCAAGAGTAGTCTGTCCCTTACCATGAGCTGGAACCACAAAATGCTGAGCCCTCAGAATAGCAGTGAATTCATGCTAACTTATCCCCCCTAAAAACTTGTAGCACTACTTCCTATCATCTGTTTGATCAGGAAATCTTAAATCTAGACCTTGGATTAAGATGGTCTTGGATTGACAGCTCTAACAGAAGCAAATAAAAGTTCTCTATGGAGGTGGATGCCATCGTCCAATGCACCAGTTTGTTTTTTCAAATAATGTTTTTCAAATACATTGTCCAGCATGCAGACGAAGATAATCAAGCATAGAAGGACAAAACACATCATGATTAGAGGGTTCAAGATGGCGGCATAGTAAGGTCCTGATTCATCTCCTCCCATGGACACAACAAATCTACAACTACATATGGAGCAGTTTCCTCTGGGAAACTGAAAACTAATTCATCCACAGCAAAGGATGAAAGAGCCACATTGAGACAGGTAGGAGAGGCAGAGATGCAGTCCCACCAAAAACCCCATCCCCTGTGTGGTGACCCACAGACAGAAGGGAATCTCACAAATGTGGAGCTTCTCCCTGGGGAGTGAGTTGTTTATGTCCCATGTCATGTGCCCCAACCTCAGGCTTTGAAAACCAATGGAACTTGCATCCAGGAGGCCCATAAGACTGTAGGGAATGGAGATTCTGCTTTTAAAGGGCTCACAAACAGATTCACTTGCCCTGGGACCCAGCAGAAAAGCAGCAGTTTGAGAAGTGCCTAGAACATATGTGCAGTAGATTCATTTCCTAATCCTAAAGCATCTGCTGGTGGGGCAAGAACCTGTTGGACTGAGGCACTGGCAGGCACCATATTTGCATTCCCTTTACCTTGCTAGTGCTGGCACTCACCCTCTATCCTAGTGCAGGTGGGTGTGCTTCACCCCTGTGCTGCTCCCATGGTTCCACCAAAGCCAGCCAGGTGAGCGCCCTGCCTGTCCCCTGTGTGAACTGCAGGGACTAAAGACATTTGAATGTATGGTTCAAATACCAGAAGAGTCCAGGGGAACAGTATCTCTCTCTTCTGTGTCTGTTGCTTAGATGTCTCCCACTAATCTTATAACTGAGAAGCAGAACTGCTCCCCTGGTTTTAAAAATCAAGGTAGATATACATTCATAATCTTGGACAGTCAGAAAGGCACAGTGTTTGTTTATATTTCACTTGTGTGGTAAATATCTGAAGCATGCTTCACAAACTGCTACAGTGACACATAAAACATACGCTCAATAAAGGTAACTCCTTACAATAGCTATATACTCCAGAGTGAGTATATATAACTCAGTCTTCCCAACTTTTCCCCATTGTTAGAAATTCAGTGTTTTTGTTTCCCCCCGATTATAAATATTTGTATGAAAGAATATCTTCTGTGTATTGCAGAGTTGATATCACAAAGCCAAATTGCTTCCCAAGGGTCTGGGCAACCATTTGTGATGTTACTTTTCACTCCAGGTTTTTCTTGACTTTTTTTTGCCTTTTTTCCACCACCGTAACTTTAAATATATATATATATATTTTTTTGCGGTACGCGGGCCTCTCACTGTTATGGCCTCTCCCATTGCGGAGCACAGGCTCCAGACGCGCAGGCTCAGCGGCCATGGCTCACGGGCCCAGCCGCTCTGCGGCATGTGGGATCTTCCCGGATCAGGGCATGAACCCATGTCCCCTGCATCAGCAGGTGGACTCTCAACCACTGCGCCACCAGAGAAGCCCTAAAAATATTTTAAAAGCTATTTACTTCACAAGAAAGTATATAAGGTGTACTAATCTTAATATATTATACATGCCTTCATAATTGCTACCCAGATCAAGATCTAGAACATTTTTAATATCCAGGAGGTTCCCTCTTGTTCCTTCCCACTCAGTGCTCACTCTCTGAGGTAACCAGTATATGGTTGATTGCTATTTATTTATACATACAGGTGTATTTTTCAGCTTTTTTGAGGTATAATTGACGTATAGAACTATATATATTTAAAGTGTACAATGTGATGATGTGACATGTGTATGCTTTGAAATGCTTACCACAGTCAGGTTAACGCATTCATCATCTCACATACCCATGAGTTTTTTGGTGTATGTGATGAGAATGCTTAAGATCTACTCTAGACATGACTTCTTTCAGTATTTGTAAGTTTTGCTTATCCTTAAACTTCATGTAATAGAATCTTTTATGTCTTACGTTTTTCTTTCAACATAGTGCTGTGAGATCCATCCATGTTTTTACTGAATCCTGGATATTTCTTTATTTTCAGCTGTATCGAGGCATATTGATAAATAATATTAAAATATATTTCAACTGTATAACATGATGATTTGAAAGGATTCCCACCATTGAGTTGATTAGCACATTCACTACCTAAAATATTTCTTTTTTTTTTTTACTTTTAAAATTTGTTGGTGTGAACACTTAAGTTCTACTCTCTTAGCAAATTCTATTACCAGTGCTAGTCACCATGTTATACACTAGATACTCAGACCTTATTCATCTTATAACTGAAAATTTGTACCTTTTTACCACCCTCTCCCTATTTCTTCTACCGCCTCAACCCCTGGCAACCACCGTTCTACTCTGTTTGTGAGTTCAACTTCCTTTTTAGATTCCACATATAAGTGGTACCATGCAGTATTTGTCTGTCTCTGTCTGGCTTATTTCACTTAGAGCATAATGCCCTCCATGTTCATCCATGTTGTTGCAAATGGCAGGGTTTCCTTCTCTTTTAAGGCTGAATGATATTCCATTGTATATATGTACCATATCTTTATCCATCTAAGGCACTTAGGTAGTTTTCGTACCTTGGATGTTGTAAATAGTCCTGCAGTGAATATGGGAGTACAGATATATGAGCTAGTGATTTTGTTTCCTTTAGATATATACCTAGAGGTAGGATTTCTGGATTATATGGTAGTTCTATTTTTAATTTTTTGAGGAACATCCATACTGTTTTCCATAATGGCTGTACCAATTTATATTCCCACCAATAGTATGCAAGTTTTCCCTATTCTCCACATCCTTGCCACCATTTATCTTTTATCTCTTTGATAATAGCCATTCTAACAGATGTGAGGTGATATCTCATTGTAGTTTTGATTTGCATTTCCCTGATGATTTGTGATGTTGAGCACCTACACATATACCTGTTGGCCTTTAGTATGTCTTCTTTGGAAGAGTGTCTATTCAAGTACTTTGCCTGTTTTTTAATTGGGTTATTGAATTATATGAATTCCTTACATATTTTGGATATTAACCTCTTACTGGGTATGTGGCTTGCAAATACTGTTTCCCATTCCATAGGTTGCCTTTTCATTTTGTTGATGGTTTCCTTTGCTAAGCAGAAGCTTTTTAGTTTGATGTAATCCCACTTGTTTATTTTTGCTTTTATTTCCTTCACTTTTGGTGTCAAATCCAAAAAATCATTGCTAAGACTGATGTCAAGGACCTTGCCCCGTTTTCTTCTAGGAGTTTTACAGTTTCAGGTCACTTTCTGTTCACTCAGCTTAATGTCCTTAAGGTCCATCCATGTTGTCATAAATGGTAGGATTTTCTTCTTTCTCATGGCCAAATAATATTCTGGTGTGTGTGTGTGTGTGTGTGTGTGTGTGTGTGTGTGTGTATCACATCTTCTTTATCCATTCTTCCATTGACAGACACTTAGGTTGTTTCAGAATCTTCGCTATTATGAATAATGCTGCAATAAACATGGGAGTGCAGATATTCTCTTGAATATTCTGTTTTCATTTTCTTTGGAAATATGCCCAGAAATGGGATTACTGGATCATATGGTAGTTCTATTTTTAATTTCTTGAGGAACATCCATGCTGTGTTCCATAGTGGGCTCACCAGTTTACATTCACACTAACAGTGCAGAAAGTTCTCTTTCTGCACACCCTCACCAACACTTGTTATCTCATTGTATTTTTAATGATAGCCATTCTAACAGGTGTGAAGGTGGTATCTCATTGTGGTTTTGATTTGCATTTCTCTGATGACTAGACTAGTGAGTGATATTGAGCACCATTTTATGTACCTGTTGGCCATTTATGTGTCTTCTTTGGAAAAATGTCTCTTTGGCTCCTCTGCTTCTTTTAAAATCAGATTGTTTGATTTTTTGCTGTTGAGTCGTATGAATTCATTATATATTTTGAATAGTAACCCCTTATCAGATATGTGATTAACAAATTTTTTCTCCCATTCAATAGGTTGTATTTTCACTTTGTTAATTGCTTCCTTTGCTGTGCAGTAGCTTTTTAGTTTGATGCGGTCCCACTTGTTTATTTTTGCTTTTGTTTCCTTTGCTTTTGGTGTTAAATCCAGAAAGTCATTGCCAAGACCAATGTCAAGGAGCTTACCCCCATTTTCTTCTAAGTGTTCTACTTTCAGGTCTCTTTCAACTTTTTAATCCAGTTTGAGTTGATGTTTGTATATGGTATAAGATAGGGATCCAGGTTCATTCTTTTGTATGTGGCTGTCCAGTTTTCCCAACACCTTTTATTGAAGAGACTATTCTTTCCCTGTTGTATATTCTTGGGGAAATAGTTTCTTAAAATTTTTTTAACAGAAACATATTAGAAAATTTATTTAGTCATGCTATAATTACCCAAAATGAAATTGAATTGTTGCCACAGTTAGTTTTTGGGGAAAAGGACAGAAGTCCTATGTTTTCAAAATACAGAGTTGAGGGTATCTTGTAAAAATCTTTTCTAACTATATCAGAGTATAACATGTTATGCATAGGCCTTTAGGTAAAGATAATACTGCTGAATCATCTGTATCTCAGGAAGTTTCTTACTTAACTAAACTCTTAATGGTTTTTAAAGATGTGACAGAACCTATGAAATTGAGTATATATGTTAAAAAAAATTAGAATGAGTAAGTAGTTCTTGAAAGAGCTAGACGCCTTACTTGTAGCTTCATGGGTGGTTGGTTTTTCCTTCAGTTTAATGGCCATCAGTAGGCCTCTACTTCTCTTATGGTGACGATGCCTATAGCACCTCCTAGTGTGAAACCCAGGGCCAACAAACATCCACTAACTATCAGTATTGATTTTAGGTGCTTCATGTTTCTGTGAATGGCTACGTCAGATGGCAAATTTCAGTGATTTCAGTTGTTATAAAAAGCAGAGAACAAAATTGGGAGTATTGATGAAAATTTCATGTGCAGAACTTTGTTGCCAAAATTATTTGGCAGTTTAAATGCATCCAGATCCAGTTTTTGAGAGATGTGTTGATCCTGCGTATAGGAACTTCCCTGGCCCACACTGCTAATGGGGGAGGAGTAGCCCTCCATGAAGGTGAGAATACCAGTAAGGCTTTTATTTTTACAACACAACATTTTTGCATCTGAGCATCAAATTTCAAAACATGACTTTTTGATTCATAGATATTTGCTGCTGAATTTATGTTATAATGTTTGGCCAAATATCTAGCACAAGCCTAAGATGATTGCTGATTGAAAGAGCCTAGCTGAGGAATGCTAACCAGTCATTCTCAAGTTTTCTTCATAGATCACTTGTGTAGGTCATCTTTGCAAAACCATGAAAATGTTATGTTCTGAGCTTTCATCAAGAGTCTGTGTAAGAAATGTCTATGTCTCTTCTTCTTTTGGAGGATGTTGGAAGAGGAATGGGACAGTGGGGATGGGGTAACTGTTATGGAAAGGCGGTACATTATATGGAAAGAATGTGGGCTGTGGTGACAGAAGGTTAGTAGCTTTGGTGGTGGGAGGATGTGGAAGGTCTCTTTTGATTGTCTATGTTTTTCAACAAAATGAGACATTTATTGGGTATATACGTACCGGGTACTATACTTAGCCTGAAGATATAAAAGTGAACAAGACTACTATTTAAATAGGAGGACAGCAGTTTGGCTCTATTGTTAGTACACATTTCTTCCAGTTTTTTGGTTTGTGCTCAAGTTTTAGTCTTAGTTTGCTCACTGTTGGTCTTTCTTCCCCCCTATTTTTATTTTTTCATTGATTGGGGAATTGAGAGAGAGGGGAGAGATACAAACGGATTGATTCAGGCCATAAAATCAACTTACATTTTATGTTGGGTATCTGCATATATTTCTTTACTCTGACTTATTGTCCTATATGTTAATATTTCAGAATTACTGAGACTATACCTGATTCAAGGAGTTAATTTCTTACATCCAGATAGTCTTGCTTTCTGATGCCGAAGTAGTTTGGTCAGAACTTCAACCTTTAGTTTTATTTGTTCATTCATAACTAGTTTGCTGTTTTAAATACAAGAATCAAACCTCATACCATATGCCTATTTTGATGCAATTTTGCAAAAGTATGTACTCATATTAAATAAAATTATTTCTTCACTGGAAGAGAAAAAAAAGAATTCTCATGTTAAATGTGACTTGAAATTCATAATCTGATTAACAAGAGTCTAGTTGATAACAAAGGTTTTTAAATGGACAGCCATGATATTTAAATTAAAAATGACTTATCTGGACATCAGTATGCAGCTAAGAGAAAATATGTTCCAAAATAGCATGTATGTATCATTATTATCTTATCTGAGAAACCATAGCTTACTAACTAGAGTTAGTTTCTGTATAGAACACAGGTTTGTATTGAGCCTCACCATGATACAGTTAGTTTTCTTGTACTTCATGGCATTGCTTACTTCCTACTCTGGCCTGCATTCTGTTATTATGCACGTGCCACTGGAGGCAGGGATATGTTAGGGAGAATTAGGGCACAAGTTCTATTTATTTACAGGTTTTGGAGGTAATTTTTGTTTGAGAAGGGTATGATTATACTTAAGTAATATTAGTTTTCCAGTTTTATAGACAGCAAACTGAGGTCTAGAAAGATAACTTTCATCAGGATTACAGGTGATATACTAATTGGTTTGTTTATTGTCCTCCTGTCCCCGTTTCATGGAGACAGGAGCTTCAGGTATCTTGTTCATGGCTGTATTCCCAGTGTCTAGAACAGCGCGTGGCACATGTAAATGTTGGTATTAATTTCTAAGTTAGGGTTAAATTCTATAATGATGATTCTGTGTATCCACTTATTTATCTTCTGGTTTTTGGCATGCATATTAATGTGTGATCTGAAATATTAAGATGAATATGAAGATACCTGTTGAGGAAAGAACAACTAGATAGAGTACCACATTCACTTGTTCATCAGGGTACAAGATTATTGTGAACAAGCCTGCATATAATGACCAGTGTGCATAAATGAGAATGGAGAAACAGCTGCTCATTTAACGGTCTTTTAATGAGATGCATAAACTTCGGTCTGTTTTTCTGTTTCTTTGCAATTTAGTGATTTCAGGTTTCTTAGATGTCTTTTGGGTACTTCTGAAGTAATTATGTAGCTTAGGAAGTCGGAAAGTGCTGAAGTTGATGAGATGGGAATTAGATTGTTTTACGTGTTTTTTTTACCCCCCTCTATCCTCAAACCTACTTCCAATCTATATCTGTATCACCTTCATCTCTATTCTTTCTCCATCCTTAATCCTTCTCAAAATGCTTTGTTAAACTTAGTTATAGCTAAAAGCTGCTGCATTGTTTAGTTTTCGCTAGGAAAAGTCACTTATGACAGTACATTTATTGTTATTTCTTCAGCTTTGTAGGTGGCAGGTCTACTTAACAGGAGCAAGATACAGGTCACTAAAATGTAGAAATTTAATTAATATATTCAAACAACAGATGTGATTTCTGCTCACTTCCTAGCCCTTATTTTTAGTCATTTACATCTTTTAAATTGTACTTTGACCCAGTGTTTTCATGCTTAATTTTTACTGGTAAAAATTTCCCTTTAATTTGCAAAAAGCCACTTAACTCAGCTTATGACATGTAAACATATGGAAAATATATTTTTAAATTACTTGTTCAGGTCATTTTGGAATGTGGTGACCTCAGAAATAGACAGATATTTTCCTAGCACCTGGTTAGAAGAGTAGACATGATAGGCTTATTGAGAGAAATTTTAATTTTGACTTGCATGCTATGACAAGCTTCTCTTTAAAGTAACTTTTTTCAATACAATACTACTATTTAATTATTTAATGTTTTTTAGAAAATCCGTAATTTCATTTCCTCTTCAGAAAGAAACCTCTATAAATCAGACAAAGTTATTTTTATTATCCATATTTGGCAGAGGCAAATCATTGGCAAATCATTTGATTTTGGAGTTACAGTTCCTTTATCTGTAAAATAAGGACATTGGACAAGATAATCTCTAGAGTCCCTCCTAGCTCTAAAATTCTCTGTTTATAACCATCGTAAGATGAGCTAACAGAGGCATAAAAAAGTTAAGCAGCTTGGATAAGTTCAAACAATGAATTAATAATAAAACCTTGATATGTGACTTTCTGACTGACCTATTTATTGACACTTTCACACAACCATTATGCCTGAAACTGAAACTGCTGATTTCGTTCTTTCTTTACAGAAAACATATCAGTTAAAAAAAATTATGCTACAAATATAATCCTTTTTATTTTTCTAAAAGCTCAAATATATTTCTGTAGTCTCAAGTTAAATCCTTGGGATTTAATAGGTGCTTATTCATATTTTTAAAAGGAGGATGTCTTACAAATAGCGGTTCACATAGCAACAAAAGACAAATCAGAAAACAAAGCATATCTTAAGTTATGAAATATGAGTAATAAAGTAAGTCAAAAGTAAACCAATTTCACGTATAGCAAAAGAAAAAAATAGAAAAGATTCTTGTGACAATTTTCTTCCATGCTTTTATTTTATATTATTATTATTATTATTATTGTACAAATTATTCCACAATTTGTATCTGAGTGTGTGATAAGCATTGGAATGATTCGAGCTTTCTTTTGTTGGTTGAGTATATTTCAGTCATGAGTGTTTTGTATTAGCTGGAAAATTGGATTAGATCTCTCGACCTTTAAGCGTTTGTGATTGAGTCCCCTCCCCACTCAACTTAGTGGTGGTTCCCTCAACAACTCTTCAGGAATGCATCTATTTTGTAAATTATGACATTTTATATAGATATAACACATTAATTCCTAGATGAGCCAGAACGAGGTATTTTAGGATGGCAGAGTAGATTGTAGTTCAAAACAAATTTAGATTTGAGTTCTTTGTAAATTTAAGCTAAATTTTCCATAAGAAATATGATTGTTCCATGAAATAAATGTGTTAAATATACCAATTTGCTTTTAGCTTTCTTGTTTTTATATAAAGTGCTCCCTTAAAAAAAATAGCTTGTTTTGATATTTTGTTGCTTTGATAAGAATACTTTTTATTTACTTTTTTCTGTAAGCAAATCTCTCACAGATGTTTTTCAAGTTACATAAACAGGTCATGGTCACATTTTCTTTTTTTAAGTAGTTGGAAGGAACCTTAGTGATCATCTAATCTAAAACACTTTAACAGATGAGAAAATTGAGGGCCAGAGAGGTTAACTGGCTGACCCATGGTAATCTAGCTAATTAGTGATAAAAATGATTGGAATTTAGGTATGCCAATTTTCTACACTAGAATTCTTCTGTTTGATGAGTAGATATCTGGACTCTTATCTGTACCCAGCTAGATTCATAGTCTTGATTTTTACCAAACTCCTCCTTTCCAGTGCTGTTTTTTTTTAATCATAGTGATTAATGTCTGAATCAGAATTTGAAATCTGAAAGCTGCATTATAATAGCTCATACTTAAAATGTAACTGAATATGGAGCTACAGTTTCTCACAGTTGGTTTTCTATTTGATGTGAGTTAGATCTTTAAATTTTTAGAATAAAAATAGACGGTGGGTAGAATGATGGTTATTGACTTAAAACAAAACTAGAATTTAGTGGTGGATTATTGAAAGATAAAATATTCTTTTTTTTTTTTTTTTTTTTTTTTTTGCGGTACGCAGGCCTCTCACTGTTGTGGCCTCCAGATGCGCAGGCTCAGCAGCCATGGCTCATGGGCCCAGCTGCTCCGCGGCATGTGGGATCTTCCCAGACCGGGGCACGAACCCGTGTCCCCTCCATCAGCAGGTGGACTCTCAACCACTGTGCCACCAGGGAAGCCCCAAGACCATGCTTTAATGTATAAAAGACTCTTAAAGGATCATGTAAGGAAAGAATACTGTGATATACCATTAAAAAATGCTCAGAAATAGAAGAAACATCTTTATAATTAACCAGGAAAATGGGAGGGGAAAAAAGGAAACAAATGATTCTTCTATTTCTTACTTATATTATCTAAGTAAATAATTTTCCGTGGGTCTGTAGTGTCTACTTTATATATGTATTTTATCATACTCTGAAAAAGTGTTGTAGTAAAGATCATTTGTTCTCTTTTAAAAAAATATTTATTTATTTATTTGGCTGTGCTGGGTCTTAGTTGCGGCACACGGGATCTTCTTTGCGGCATGTGGGATCTATTAGTTGTGGCATGCAGGATCTAATTCCCAGGCCAGGGATCGAACCTGGGCCCCCTGTATTTGGAGCATGGAATCTTAACCACTGGACCACCAGGGAAGTCTCATAAAGCTCATTTGTTCTTGGGGTTGTGGTAGCAGAAATCTTCAGGGGCTTGGAGAATAGTGACACTGCACCCAATTCTCTGGGAGACTTGGGAGCATGACTTGAGTCACACAGACCAGGATTTATATCCCATCTCCATCACTCACCATCAGCCTGGCCTTGGGCAATTTTCTTAACTTCTCTAATCCTGAATATTCTTATCTCTGTAAAATAAGAGATTATAATGCCCATTTTACAATGTTATGTAAATGTATCTACCCTATAATAGGCTCTCATTAACTGTTCATTTCCATTTGCACCCCTTTACCTGTTACCTGTAGACCCTTCCCCTCACCTCTTCCCTATTCATTAGCCAGTTTGACCTGATGGCCCGTAAGACTCAAATGTAGGACTCCAGGTCACAGGTAACTAGAGCTAAAGAAATAAGCTTGACTGGGACAGATCATCTCTAGCATGCAGTACTACACTGGGTAGACTGCTCTGCTGGAACATAGTGTCCCTCAAGTTCAGTAACATCTTTAAGAACCATCAAAGCCATTGGACAATGACTAGGAATCCTCTCTGGGGCTCCATGCAGCTTCTATGGCAGCTACCATCCTGCTCCTTCAGGACCTTGAATCCTCCCAAGTACAATATTTTTTCTAAGGATTTTTTTTTAAAGAGTATTATGGTTTTATAGCTTTCCTAATTAAAGGGAGTACCACACATCTAAATATATTTTATAAACTGTCCCAGATTAGATTAATAAAGTGATTTGTTACTCCCACTTAAAAAAAAAATTTGAAGCTTCAGCCTTTAGGTATATAGGGAGAGTTTTTATTTTTTAATTTCTTTTAGTAATTTTTAAAAATAAAAATATCATGATTCTCAGGCAAGTTTGTAATATTTTAGACCTTTTTGGTAGCAGTCCTATCCTTCACTAACATCTCCTTCCTAGGTGATGAACATCTGTGGCCTAAAGCAAGACTCTGGAGAATTTAGAGAGATGTTCTCATAATTAACTAAAATATTGTTACTTTTGTGATAACATCATTATTTTTATATTGTGAAGTTTTACTGTTTCAGTTGTACTATGGATTTACATGGGACGACTGTAGGCTAGCCTGGGAATTGGATAATCTTTTAAACATTATTTTAGAAACTAGGTACCAAAGATTGACCCATATATCAACTTTTGGGTAAGAAGTCCTCTGTGAATTGATGCTATCTCCAGGTTGTTAGGGTCAGTCTTGCTCTATATCTGCTAGAACAATTAAGGAAATGTGAGATGATGATAAAGGGAAAGATAAAGAGTAAAGTTTCTCTTTCTTTCTCAAAACATTACTGCTATCACATGGGTTGGTAGTGCCTTTGGAGGGATTTAGTCAAGAAGTTTTCCACCCCCACCCCCTTTTCCTACGGAAAGGAAGAAATTTTTTTTGTTTTATAAATCTATTTATTTGTTTTTATTTATTTTTGGCTGTGTTGGGTCTTCACTGCCACACGCGGGCTTTCTCTAGCGGCAAGCGGGGGCTACTCTTTGTTGCTGTTCGCAGTCTCTAGGCGCGTGGGCTTTAGTAGTTGTGGTTTGTGGGCTCTAGAGCACAAGCTCAGTAGTTGTGGCGCACGGGCTTAGTTGCTACACGGCACGTGGGATCTTCCCAGAACAGGGCTCGAGCCCTGCATTGGCAGGCAAATTCTTAACCACTGCTCCACCAGAGAAGTCCCAGAATGGAAGAAAGTTGAAAATGGATTAGAGAACTTTCATCCGAAAAAAATGAAAATATTAGGGAAGAACTTTTAGATCATTGTTGTAACTTAAATAATGTATTTTCATCTTATAACTGGGTCAGCTGTTATCAAAATAGTCTCAAGGATAAGTTCATTATATTTTGTTGTGTCACTTATTTCCACAAGCCAGTAGGCCATCAACTCAAGTAGAAATTTTTTTGTTATTCAGATTTTTATTGTGGTATTTATATTTAAATAATTTCACCTTTATAGCAGTTTTCTTCTTGCAACCGAAATAAAATATTGCATGATTTTATGAATAAATCACTGGGCAGAGCAAAAAATATGGTTCAGACTTAATCCTATTTTGTGTTCTATTTTAGGTTTATATTTTATATAAAAGGTACCTCACATGGCAAAAAATTTAATTTTAGTAGTATAATAAAATTGTAAGGAGCAATCCACAAATGGGCAGAAGACCTAAATAGACATTTCTCCAAAGAAGATATACAGATTGCCAACAAACACATGAAAGAATGCTCAACACCACTAATCATTAGAGAAATGCAAATCAAAACTACAATGAGGTCTCACCTCACACCAGTTAGAATGGCCACCATCAAAAAATCTACAAACAATAAATGCTGGAGAGAGTGTGGAGAAAAGGGAACCCTCTTACATTGCACTGTTGGTGGGAGTGTGACAGCCACTATGGAGAAAAGTATGGAGGTTCCTTAAAAACTAAAAATAGAACTACTGTACAACCCAGCAATCCCACTACTGGGCATATACCCTGAGAAGACCATAATTCAAAAAGAGTCATGTACCATAATGTTCACTGCAGCTCCATTTAGCTCTGTTTACAAGAGCCAGGACATAGAAGCAACCTAAGTGTCCATCGACAGATGAACAGATAAAGAAGATGTGGCACATATATACAATGGAATATTACTCAGCCATAAGAGGAAATGAAATTGAGTTATTTGTAGTGAGGTGGATGGACCTAGAGTCTGTCATACAGAGTGAAGTAAGTCAGAAAGAGAAAGACAAATACCGTATGCTAAGACATATATATGGAATCTAAAAAAAAAAAAAAAAAAGATTATGAAGAACCTAGGGGCAGGACAGGAATAAAGACACAGATGTAGAGAATGGACTTGAGGATGCAGGGAGGGGGAAGGGTAAGCTGGGACAAAGTGAGAGAGTGGCATGGACTTATATATACTACCAAATGTAAAATAGATAGCTAGTGGGAAGCAACCACATAGCACAGGAAGATCAGCTCGGTGCTTTGTGACCACCTAGACGGGTGGGATAGGGAGGGTGGGAGGGAGACGCAAGAGGGAGGAGATATGGGAATATATGTATACGTATAGCTGATTCGCTTTGTTATAAAGCAGAAACTAACACACTGTTGTAAAGCATCTATACTCCAATAAAGAAGTTTAAAAAGAAAAAGAAAAAAATTGTAAGGAGCAACTTGACTCAGAATCAGTCAGTGGTTATTGATTGAACACTGAACACTGGTTCATTAGAGAGGGGATTGGCTGTGGAAAGGGAGTCTGGAGATGTATAAAGAATGGGTTCGTCTGTCAGGAAGCTTACACTGAAGTTGGGGAGATAATTTTGTATAAAAATAATTACCGTAGAATTCTTAGAGCTTGAAGACCCATTCAAACCTTGGAAATTAGTTGAATCAAAAATCCTAGGAGCTTGATGATTTGCCTGACATATTTGTCCACGGGCCTGAGACAAGGTTAGCTGCATCTCCTATGCCGGTAGTGGCATGGTTTCATGTCTGGGATTCTAAGCAAAGCACAGGTACACTGTTCTATTTGCTATTAGGGTTGAAACATGCCTAACAGTGGTTGGAGAACCAGGAAGTCAGGAACAGGTAGCAGGACTTAGGTACAGGATAGAAGTAGCAACAGATACAGACCAGGTCAGACAGACAGAGTCAGACATCAGGACACTACCTTGAGATCTACTAATTATGAGTCAAGTAGGCATAAGAGTCAAAACCAACTCTTCAGTGACTAATTAAGAGCAGACAGGAAGGAAAGAGGCAGTGTCTGGCTCAGCCCAACTTCCTTTAAGAATTTGCCCTCTCACTGATGGAATATTCTAAGTATTATATGAATGGGCTGCCGGGACACAGCCCACTTTTAAATTACTCAGTCTAGATTTTGTCCCATTTCTCCTGCTTTGTGATTCCTCTTTTCATTCTTAAGTTACCTTTTTCTTGCCCTCAGGAGTCTTGGCCACCACTTTGGCTCTAGCAGGTTATAGCTCTGCCTCTCTTTCTTGGCAGTGATTTTCCTCCCTGATTCCACAGGGGCCCAGGGCCCATCCCTGCTGATATTGTTTTCACCTGGCTCACATTGGCCTTGCTGACAGACCTGGGATAGCTGGGACACTCTGCCTTTGCTTTGGAAAAGCACATGTTGACCCTGTGGTACTTAAACGTGGCCTGTGTAGTGCTGATGATGGAGTCTGCTACTCTGGAGGTTGACTGTGGTACACTGCTCCCGCCAGCTGAGAAGCCAAAAATGGAATGCATCTATGGGCCCTTTCTTTTCAACACTTACAACTCAGCCACTTTGCACTTGTGCTCCTGGCATCCTCTGAAGCAAGGCCGGATAGCTTCTGCTTTGGTCAGCTTCTTAATAGAAGTATCCATGGAAGAAAGTGGTCCACCTTCTTTACCCATTCATAGCACCATACTCTTCATAACTGATGTCCTGATGTCTTCATAGCCTTATCTGTCCAAATATAAGACACACTTTTATCTCCCAGTCATTCCTCAGAAAAGAGGGAATTGCCTTTATTTGAGTTTTTGAGTTACCCTCAGATTATCAGGCATTATTCTGAATATAAAATACAAAGTATTGTTTGGAGAAGACATGTTGGCCTAAAATTACCCCAGTCAGTGTTAGTTTGGAATATTTTCCCTGTGTAAGGTTGACAAGAAAGAAATAAAAATAATTTAACAGAGATTTAGTAATTATTTTTTTAAATAAATTTATTTATTTATTTATGGCTGCATTGGGTCTTTGTTGCTGTGCGTGGGCTTTTTCTAGTTGCGGCGAGCGGGGGCTACTCTTTGTTGTGGTGCACAGGCTTCTCTTGTTGCGGAGCATGGGCTCTAGGTGCATGGGCTTCAGTAGTTGTGGCATGGGGGCGCAGTAGTTGTGGCTCACGGGCTTAGTTGCTCCGTGGCATGCGGGATCTTCCCGGACCAGGGCTCAAACCCATTTCCCCTGCATTGGCAGGCAAATTCTTAACCACTGTGCAACCAAGGAAGTCCCAGTAGTTATTTCTGATAGCATAAACTTCAAGTGTTGGTTGTCTTAATAAACAAAGAGAAAGAGCAGTAAAAAAAAAAAAAGCAATACCATAGGTTGTGCTGTTATAGCAATTACAAATGCATATTTATAGGACACATGAAAAAACAGCTGTTCTAATGTTATATGAATGGCTTTGGACAAAAGCTCAGTGGCTACATTATATCAATATTTGATTCCAGAAGTCCTGTATCTCAAACCCTTTAGAGGGGAATAAAGGTTATGTACTACTGTGTAAAAGAGGCATCTTGCACAAAGCCTCTGTTGGCAGACTCAGGTCTGAATGCTGCCCCTAATCTGTACCTCATCCCATCCTTCACAATTGCCCTGACCACTGGATTTTATTTTATTTTTTTACCCTCCCATTATGCTGTTTATGTCCCTCTTTAGATGTAATGCACATGTTTGATTTCCTGGCTACACTGCTGAATTCTCTGCTGCAGCACTGCCTCCTTATCCACAGGGCATCTCTGAACTACCTTGGTAACTCCACTTCTAGACTGATTCAGTCTGTTCTGCTGGGATCCTTTGAGTCTGGAGCCTGAGAGGGAGCCAAGCAGGTTTTACTAGAGGTGGGGTTACCTTGAGGCTAATGAAGCTTAAGTTCAGGGTTCCACACTGTCATGGGCTCCTAAGAGATGCTGGGAGTTGTAGAGTGTTCTCAGTGGAGAGAAGAAGCCGGTTGCAGTCAGGAAGCATTTCTATGTAAGCATTTCTGTTGTTCAAGAGACCTCAGAGAAAGGGACTTGAATCTCTAAGGCTCCAGCATTTTATGATGATTTCTTGTACATTCTAAATAAATATTTACTTTTGTACCAAATTTTGCATTCCTAACTGCATTCTAATTCTTAGAGAAGACCACCCAAATTGTATATGGTTCAGGCCACACAAAATCTGGATCGGTCGCTTGGTTTTACTAAATGAGATACCTGGGTGTTTTGCTAGTACTTATTTCTCTATATTTAGTAATAAATAATTTATATGCATAAACAAACACTGAGAAGAATTAGAGAATCCCTAAATCATTCTATAATCAATGCTTTGGGGATTATTTTGTAAGAGAACTGGAACTTCCTGGCAGCCAGTATATTTCAATATTAATATTAGTGAATGCTCTAAAACTGGAACTCAGATACTGACTTCAGTTCTGTTCAAGTCTGCAAGCCTTTGTGAAATGCCTACTATGTGAGATGAAGGTGTTGGTCCAGGTGTTTTTTTTTTTCCCCCAGAAAGTTTGAATTCAGTTTGAGTCATTTGAAATTAATTGTCTTAACAGCGATATATTTTTAGTTCCTTGGAACCATAATAGCAGTTCTCTTTAAAGAAATAAGAAATTGGAGCCAATGTGATAAATATGATTAAATGCCAAAGAACAACAATGATAAATTGTTGGCACCAGTCATTTGATGTCCTCTGAAACAAAGAGACTTGTCAGTCTGCCAGTGCTAGGAATTTCAGTGCAGAGGATATAAAATGAAAAGTATCCTTTGTCTTTTTTGTAAATAGTTTCATAGATGATGGTCATGGGTAACTTAGGGGTAACTATTTTTCAAACCAAGAAACCCTATATTGAAAACGAACTACTTCATGTTCATCATTTCATCATTCTCTTAAAATGTGTCATTAAATCAGTGTCAAGCACTTATGTTTGAGAAATATTATAGAATTCCTAAAAGACATGTCAGTATATCATGACATATACTGATAAATGTGTTGAAGAAGGACACATTCAGAGAAGGAAAGAGACTGATGGTTGGGGGAAGTGCTATTTTAGAAAGGCTGTACTGCCTTCCTAGCTATCCTTTGAATGCGCCAAGCATATCCGCATCTCAGGTCCTTTGCACTTGCTACTGCTTCTGCCTGGAATGCTTTCTGAGAATTGCATCAGTTATTTTTCTCACTTCACTCCAGGCTCTGACCACCCTGTCAAAAGTAGCATCTTCTACCACTCTATTCCTTTTCCCTCTTCTTCATGTGTTCCTCACCATCGGACCATGGGAACTGAAGAGACTCAAAGAAATTCTTTGATAAATCCTTAGCTGTCTGAACTCTTACTACTTGCCCTCTGAAATTCAGGAATTGAAGATTTTAAAACTATCTCTCTCTTTTTTTTCTAATTTTATTTCTTGGCCATGCTGTGTGGCATGTGAGATCTTAGTTCCCCCACCAGGGATCACACCTGTGCCCCCTGCACTGGAAGCACAGAGTCTTAACCACTGGACCACCAGGGAAGTCCCTAAAACTGTCTCTTGCTATTTGATCTGGATATATCCAAATCAGGAACCAAGTAATTTTGTGTAGTAAGGGGTACTTGTTTTCTTTGTAGCACTTGTCTTTGATTTGCTTGTCTTTCTGCCTGTTTATCTACCTGTCTTCGTCACTAAAACATTAGTTGCCTGGTGGCTGGGACTTTGTTTTTTTCACTGCTGTATCTTCATCACCTGGAACAGTGCCTGGCATCAATTCTCAGTAAATATGTGTTGAATAAATGTGTTAATACATGAATGAATCCATCTGACCCAATATCATCTAAATTTTAAAAATATGTGATTATATGGAAAAGGCTTATTTCACATTATTAAGTTTTAAGAAACAGGATATGGGATTATATACACAGTATGATTTACATTTAAAAATTTTTGAATCTTTGCATGTGTTTATTTATTTATTCATTTCTTGAAAGAAAACTTATTGAGCATCTCCTATGTATCCATTCTTTGTTACGTATTCTGTCATCTACAGTTTCATGAGGAGACAGATACTGAAATAACAGTAAATGAATGCCATCTTTCCCCCTGCACTGCTCTTCAGCTATGTTGATCTTTCGGTTTCTCTAACTTCTTTGCACAGGTTATATCATTATGTGCTTAATATCTGTCTCCCTCTGTATTGTAAATTCTGTGAGGCTAGGGACCGTGATACCATTTAATTATCAATACCTAGCTCAATGCCTAATATATAGTAGGTACTCAATAAACATTTGTTGGGTGAATGAATGAATGAATGAATGAACAAACAATTAGAAGAATTGTTCCTACATAGTAGGAACACCATATCTAAACTTTAATGGAAGTTATGGGAAGTAAATTTCAAGCTACGATCTAAAGAATGAGGAGGAATTAGCAAGTGAAGAAGACCAGGCAGAGGTTCTGAAGCTAAAACTTAGATTTTATCCTAAAAGCAATAGAAGAGTTTTAAGCAAAAAAGTGGCACTATCAAACCAATTTTCACTGGTGTTAGGAACACACTGTATGGGCAGTGCTAGACCAGAGAGATTGGTTGGGAGACTTTAGTGATAGATGCCTGTGGCCTATGTTTGGTTCTCGGCCATGCAGAAAGAGAGACATGGATACATTTGAGAGATTTTTAGAAGGCATAATCAGTAACTGGGGATAGCAAGGGAAAGGGAACAGTTAAGTATTATCCCAAGCCTTTGCCTTAGGTAACTAAGGGGATCCTAGGGCCTTTCACTGAAACTGGGGACTCAGAAGGAAGAACCACTTGAGGAGAAAAGAGCCTGAGGTACCCTTGAGCCCTATCTAATTGAGGCTGAGCATTAAGGGCTTGGTTAAACAGCTGAATTTTCTAGATATAGATACTTAGAAAAGTGCCTGAAAAGAAATAATCAAAATGTTAATTTGGAACTCTAGGTATATTTCTAAAATTCTCTTATTAAGTTTTGGTTTTCATTATTAGTGTGTTTTATGAAGGAAAAATAATAAACTTAAAACAATTATATTAAGATCTGCTATAGGAAACACTGTACTAAAAACCACAAAGGACAAAAAGCTAAGACCTCCTTAGGTAAAATACGGGCTATTTTCAGTGAAAATAAATGAGTGGTCCTGAATAGAAGTCCATTGTGCAAGGGGTTCGCCATTATGGTATGTGTGTGTTTTGTGGTGTCATTTGAAAATTTAACCTTATTGGTCAGAAAAGTTCTGCTAGAGGCAAAGATTGTTTCTTCTTCATCCATTTATCAGCCCTCAGCACAGACCCTGGCATTTACTAATGGTTCAAGTGAAAGCTATTATTTTAGCTTTGTTATTAATTCATTTATTTTTGTTTATATCACTATCCACCACATTTGTTTATACAGTGATGTTATTTGTGTCATCTTGGTTTTTAGGTAGATTGGGGTCAACTGGACTATTTAGTTGTTGACATGCCACCAGGAACTGGAGATGTGCAGTTATCAGTCTCACAGAATATTCCTATTTCAGGTAACTCTTTTTTTTTTTTTTTTTTGTAGTAAAATTGTTTCACAATGTTGTGTTAGTTTCTGCTGTACAATGAAATGAATCAGCTATATGCACACCCGTATCCCCTCCCTATTGGAACTCCCACCCCCCCATCCCACCCATCTAGGTCATCACAGACGACCAAACTGAGCTCCCTGTGCTATATAAGGTTTCCACTAGCTATCTATTTTACACATGGTAGTGTATTTATGTCAAACCTAATCTCCCAGTTCGTCCCACCCTCCCCTTACCCCCGTGTCCACATGTCCGTTCTCTACGTCTGCATCTCTATTCCTGCCCTACAAATAGATTCATCTGTACCATTTTTCTAGATTCCATGTATATGCATTCATATATGATATTTGTTTTTCTCTTTCTGGTTTACTTCACTCTGTATGACAGACTCTAGGTCCATCCACATCTCTACAAAAGATCCAATTTCATTCCTTTTTATGGCTGAGTAATATTCCATTGTATATATGTGCCACATCTTCCTTATCCATTCATCTGTCAATGGACACTTAGGTTGCTTCCATGTCCTGGCTATTGTAAATAGTGCTGCAGTGAACATTGTGGTACATGACTCTTTTTGATGTGGTTTTCTCAGGGTATATGCCCAGCAGGGGATTGCTGGGTCATATGGTAGTTCTATTTTTAGTTTTTTAAGAAACCTCCATATTGTTCTCCCTAGTGGCTGGATCAATTTACATTCCCACCAGCAGTGCAAGAGGGTTCCCTTTTCTCCACACCCTCTCCAGCATTTATTGTTTGTAGATTTTTTGATCATGGCCGTTCTGACTGGTGTGAGGTGATACCTCATTGTAGTTTTGATTTGCATTTGTCTAATAAATAGTGATGTTGAGCATCTTATTGGTGAAATTTAGGTCTTTGGCCCATTTTTTAACTGAGGTGTTTGTTTTTTTGATATTGAGCTCCATGAGCTGTTATATACTTTGGAGAGTAATCCTTTGTCCACTGATTCATTTGCAAATATTTTCTCCCAAACTGAGTGTTGTCTTTTCATCTTGTTTATGGATTCCTTTGCTGAGCAAAAGCTTTTAAGTTTCCTTAGGTCCCATATGTTTATTTTTGTTTTTATTTTCATTACTCTAGGAGGTGGGTAAAAAAGATCTTCCTGTAGTTTATGTCCAAGAGTGTTTTTCCTATGTTTTCCTCTAAGAGCTTTTTTTTTTTAACAACTTTATTGGAGTGTAATTGCTTTACAATGGTGTGTTAGTTTCTGCTTTATACCAAAGCGAATCAGCTATACATATACATATATCCCCACATCTCCTTCCTTTTGTGTCTCCCTCCTACCCTCCGTATCCCACCCCCTCTAGGTGGTCATAAAGCACTGAGCTCATTACCCTGTGCTATGCGGCTGCTTCCCACTAGCTATCCATTTTACTTGTGGTACTGTATATATGTCCATGCCACTCTCTCACTTCGTCCCAGCTTGCCCTTCCCGCTCCCCGTGTCCTCAAGTCCATTCTCTACGTCTGCATCTTTATTCCTGTCCTGCCCCTAGGTTCTTCAGAACCATTTTTTTTTTAGATTCCATATATATGTCTTAGCATACAGTATTTGTTTTTCTCTTTCTGACTTCACTCTGTATGACAGACTCTAGGTCCATCCACCTCACTACAAATAACTCAATTTCATTTCCTTTTATGGCTGAGTAATATTCCATTGTATATATGTGCCACATCTTCTTTATCCATTCATCTGTTGGTGGACACTTAGGTTGCTTCTATGTCCTGGCTCTTGTAAATAGAGCTTCAGTGAACATTGTGGTACATGGCTCTTTTTGAATTATAGTTTTCTCAGGGTATATGCCCAGTAGTGGGATTGCTGGGTCGTAGGGTAGTTCTATTTTTACTTTTTTAAGGAACCTCCATACTTTTCTCCATAGTGGCTCTGTCAATTTACATTCCCACCAACAGTGCAGTGTAAGAGGGTTCCCTTTTCTCCACACCCTCTCCAGCATTTATTTGTAGATTTTTTGATGATGGCCATTCTGACTGGTGTGAGGTGATACCTCATTGTAGTTTTGATTTGCATTTCTCTAATGATTAGTGATGTTGAGCATCCTTTCATGTGTTTTTTGGCAATCTGTATATCTTCTCTGCTGAAATGTCTGTTTAGGTCTTCTGCGCATTTTTCAATTGGGATGTTTGTTTTTTTGATACTGAGCTGCATGAGCTGCTTGTATATTTTGGAGATAATCCTTTGTCAGTTGCTTCATTAGCAAATATTTTTTCCCATTCCAGGGGTTGTCTTTTCATCTTATTTATGGTTTCCTTTGCTGTGCAAAAGCTTTTAAGTTTCATTAGGTCCCATTTGTTTATTTTTGTTTTTATTTCCATTTCTCTAGGAGGTGGTTCAAAAAGGACCTTGCAGTGATATATTTCATAGAGTGTTCTGCCTGTGTTTTCCTCCAAGAGTTTTATAGTGTCCAGTCTTATATTTGGGTATTTAATCCATTTTGAGTTTATTTTTGTGTATGGTGTTAGGGAGTGTTCTAATTTTATTCTTTTTCATGTAGCTGTCCAGTTTTCCCAGCACCACTTATTGAAGAGGCTGTCTTTTCTCCATTGTATGTTCTTGCCCCCTTTGTCATAAATTAGGTGACCATATGTGCGTGTGTTGATCTCCAAGCTTTCTATCCTGTTCCATTGATCTATATTTCTGTTTTTCTGCCAGTACCATACTACTTTGATTACTGTGGCTTTGTAGTATAATTTGAAGTCAGGGAGCCTGATTCCTCCAGCTCCGTTTATCTTTCTCAAGATTGCTTTGGCTTTTCGGGGTCTTTTGGGTTTCCATACAAATTGTAAAATTTTTTGTTCTAATTCTGTGAAGAATGCCATTGTTTGTTTGATAGGGATTGCACTGAATCTGTACATTGCTTTGGGTAGTATAGTCATTTTCACAATATTGATTCTTCGAATCCAAGAACATGGTATATTTCTCAGTGTGTTTATGTCATCTTTGATTTCTTTCATAAGTGTTTTATAGTTTTCTGATTACAAGTCTTTCACCTCCTTAGGTAGGTTTATTCCTAGGTATTTTATTCTTTTTGTTGCAGTGGTAAATGGAAGCATTTCCTTAATTTTTCTTTCTGATTTTTCATCATTAATGTATAGGAATGCCAGATTTCTATGCATTAATTTTGTATCCTGCAACCTTACGAAATTCAATGATTAGTTCTAGTAGTTTTCTAGTGGCATCTTTAGGATTATCTGTGTATAGTATCATGTCATCTGCCAACAGTGATAGTTTTACTTCTTCTTTTCCAATTTGTATTCCTTTTATTTCTTTTTCTTCTCTGATTGCCGTGGCTAGGACTTCCAAAACTGTGTTGAATAAGAGTGGTGAGAATGGACATCCTTGTCTTGTTCCTATCTTAGTGGAAATGCTTTCAGTTTTTCACCATTTAGTATGATGTTTGCTGTGTGTTTGTCATATATGGCTTTTATTATTTTTAGGTAGGTTCCCTCTGTGCCCATTTTCTGGAGATTTTTTATCATAAACCGGTGTTGAATTTTGTCAAATGGTTTTTCTGCATCTATTGAGATGATCATATGGTTTTTATTCCTTAATTTGTTAATATGGTATATCACGCCGATTGATTTGCATATACTGAAGAATCCTTGCATTCCTGGGATAAATCCACTTGATCATGCTGTGTGATCATTCTTATGTGTTGCTGGATTCTGTTTGGTAGTATTGAGGATTTTTGCTTCTATGTTCGTCAGTGATATTGGTCTGTAACTTTCTTTTTTTGTGATATCTTTGTCTGGTTTTAGTATCAGGGTGATGGTGGCTTCATAGAATGAATTTGGGGGTATTACTCCCTCTGCAGTTTTTTGGAAGAGTTTGAGAAGGATGGGTGTTAGCTCTTCTCTAAATGTTTGATAGAATTAGCTTGTGAAGCCATCTGGTCCTGGACCTTTGTTTGTTGGAAGATTTTTAATTACGGTTTCAATTTCATTACTTTGATAAGTCTGTTTATATTTTCTAATTCTTCTTGGCTCAGTCTTGGAAAATTGTATCTTTCCAAGAATTTGTCCCTTTCTTTGTGGTTGTTCATTTTATTGGCATATAGTTGTTTGTAGTAGTCTCTTATAATCTTTTGTATTTCTGCAGTGTCTGTTATGAATTCTTTTTCATTTCTAATTTTATTGATTTGCATCCTCTCCCTTTTTTTCTTGTTGAGTCTGGCTAAATGTTTATCAATTTTGTTTATCTTCTCAAAGAACCAGCTTTTAGTTTTATTGATCTATTCTATTGTTTCTTCATTTCTGTTTTATTTATTTCTGCTCTGATCTTTATGATTTCTTTCCTTCTACTGACTTTGGGTTTTCTTTGTTCCTATTTCTCTAGTTGCTTTAGGTGTAAGGTTAGATTGTTTATTTGACATGTTTCTTGTTTGTTGAAATGAGAATGAATTGCTATAAACTTCCCTCATTGAACTGCTTTTGCTGCGTCCCATACGTTTTGGGTTGTCATGGTCGTTCATTTCTTTTTTTTTTTTTTTTTTTGCGGTACGCGGGCCTCTCACTGTTGTGGCCTCTCCCGTTGCGGAGCGCAGGCTCAGCGGCTATGGCTCACGGGCCCAGCTGCTCCGCGGCATGTAGGATCTTCCCAGACCGGGGCACGAACCCGTGTCCCCTGCATCAGCAGGCGGACTCTCAACCACTGCACCACCAGGGAATTCCCCATTTCTATGTAATTTTTTATTTATTTGATTTCTTCAGTGATCTCTTGGTTATTTAGTAGCACACTGTTTAGTCTCCATGTATTTGTGTTTTTTACAGTTTTTTTTCTGTAATTAATTACCAGTCTCATAGCATTGTGTTCAGAAAAGATGCTTGATTCAATTTCAATTTTCTTAAATTTTCCAAGGCTTGATTTGTGAGCCCAGATTTGATCTATCCTGTAGAGTGTTCTGTGTGCACTTGAGAAGAAGTATATTCGGCCACTTTTGGGTGGACAGTCCTATAAATAACAGTTAAGTCCATCTTATTTAATGTATCATTTAAAGCTTGTTTCCTTATTTATTTTCATTTTGGATGATCTGTCCATTGGTAAAAGTGGGGTGTTAAAGTCCCCTACTATGATTCTGTTACTGTCGATTTCCCCTTTTATGGCTATTAGCATTTGCCTTATGTATTGAGGTGCTCCTATGTTGGGCACATATATATTTATAATTGTTATATATTCTTCTTGGATTTATCCCTTGATCATTATGTATTGTCCTTCCTTATCTCTTGTAACAGTCTTTATTTTAAAGTCTATTTTATCTGATAAGAGTATTGCTACTCCAGCTTTCTTTTGATTTCCATTTGCAAGGAATATCTTTTTCCATCCCTTCATTTTAAGTCTGTATGTGTCCCTAGGTCTGAAGTGGGTCTCTTGTTGACAGCACATATACAGGTCTTGTTTTTGTATCCATTCAGCCAGCCTGTGTCTTTTGTTTGGAGCAGTTAATCCATTTACATTCAAGGTTATTATCAATATGTGTGTTTTTATTACCATTTTTTAAATTGTTTTGGGTTTGTTTTCATGGGTCTTTTTCTTCTCTTGTGTTTCCCGCCTAGAGAAGTTCCTTTAGCATTTGTTGTTAACCTGGTTTGGTGGTGTTTAATTCTCTTAGCTTTTGCTTGTCTGTAAAGCTTTTGATTTCTCTGTGAATCTGAATGAGATCCTTGGTTGATAGAGTAATCTCGGTTGTAGGATTTTCTCTTTCATCACTTTAAGTACATCCTGCCACTCCCTTCTGGCCTGCAGAGTTTCTGCTGAAGAATCAGCTGATAACATCATGAGGATTTCTTTGTATGTTGTTTTTGCTTTTCCGTTGCTGCTTTTTTCTTTGAATTTAATTTTTGTTAGTTTGATTAATGTGTGTCTTGTTGTGTTCCTCCTAGGGTTTATCCTGTATGGGACTCTCTGCACTTCCTGGACTTGGGTGACTATTTCCTTTCCCATATTAGGGAAGTTTTCAACTATAATCTCTGCAAATATTTTCTCAGACCCTTTCTTTTTCTCTTCTTCTTTTGGAACCCCTATAATTTGAATGTTGGTGTGTTTAGTGTTTGCCCAGAGGTCTCTGAGATTGTCTTCAATTCTTTTCATTCTTTTCCCTTTATTCTGCTCCTTGGCAGTTATTTCCCCTGTTGTCTTCCAGCTCACTTATTCATTCTTCTGCCTCAGCTATTCTGTTATTAATTCCTTCTAGTGTATTTTTTATTTCAGTTATTTTGTTGTTCATCGCTGTTTGTTTGTTCTTTAGTTTTTCTAGATCTTTGATAAACATTTCGTGTATTTTCTCCATCCATGCCACCATTCTGTTTACGAGATTCTGGATCATCTTTACTATCATTACTCTGAATTATTTTTCAGATACGTCACCTATTTCCTCTTCATTTATTTGGTCCTGTAGGTTTTTACCGTGCTCCTTCATCTGTGACATATTTTTTTGTCACCCTCCCCCCCACTTCTTTTTGATGGGTGGGATAGTGTTCCGGTCTTACTGATTGTTTGGCCTGAGGCTTCCAGCAGTGGAATTTGTAGGCTGTTGGTTAGAGCTGGGTCTTGGTGCTGAGATGAGGACCTCTGGAAGACCTCACTCGAATTAATATTCCCTGGGATCTGAGATTGTCTGTTAATCCAGTGGTTTGGGCTCAGAGCTCCTACCGCAGGAGCTGTGGCCCAACCCTGGGCTCACAAACCAAGATCCCGCAAGCTGTGCAGGGCGGAAAAAAAGAAAAGGAGCAGAACAGTAACAAAGAGTAAAACATAAGATTAGAAAACTAACAGATATGTTAGAAAGAATAAAAAATAAAAATATAGTTGAAACAACAAGCAGAAGGTAAAAACAGAACCACAATAGTAAAAAAAGAGGGGAGAAAAAAAAAAGCCAGAAAAGACCTTGGCTGTGAGGGGCGGGGCTTAGGCAGGGGGTGGGGTTTAGGTAGTATGCGGAGCCTATGCTTAGGACCCATGGGGCTGGAAAAGACCCTGGGGGTGGGGTAAGGGGTGGGGCTTAGGCTCAATGCAGCAGGAGGGGCCCAGGAGTGCCTCTGGCCTTGGAGGTTGGAGAACCAGGTCCAGGACCCCAGCAGGTTCACTAGGCCCCAGTGGGCGAGGGAAACTCCAGGCGCGTTCCCCCCGATCCTCCGATCCCGAAGGACCCCTTCCCATTGGCGTTTCTTCTTCTCCACACGCTCCCCCATGCGTCTTGGAGCCACGTGGCCAGAGGAGGCCCCGGGAGGCAGAGGACCAGACCTGGACCCCCACAGCTGGAGGGGCCCTTACAGAATGAAGGACCAGGCCCAGGAGCCCAGCAGGCTTCCAGGGGCCTGAGTGGGCAGGGGAAACGCTAGACGCACTCCCCCCTAATCCTACAAGCTCCCCAGGTTCCCCAGGGGGTCCCGTGTGGGAACCCCTCCCCACTCCCAGCCACCCCTCAGGGGCGTGGGTCCTGTCTGGCCTTCACTTCTCCTCTTCCTTCACTCCCCCCACGTCCTACCTGGTCACTCAGTGGTTCCTCCCCATCTCCTTGGGCATCAAGGTCCCCACCAGCGTCCACAGGTGCCCTAGTTGTGGGGAGATGTGAGCTCCACATCTTCCCGTGCCGCCATCTTGACTCTGCCCCACTATTTCAGGTAACTCTTAAAGTTTAAATTAATTTATGCTATCTTTGATGTTTTGTTATTGCCATACAAAAAAACACACTCCATGACAGGCAAACATTTTTATCTCTTAAAAAACATTAAATTTTTTAAATTAAAAAACATATAAATTTACCTTTAGAGATCTGATTCATGAACTAAATTTTTCAAAGTATTTCCAGAATAAACATGTTTACAAAACATAGACACTTTGAAAAGGTGGTGATGTATGTCTGTGTTCTAGGAAAGAAGTAGTGCTTAAGTATTGTTTAGGTAAAACATGGCTATTTAGTGCATAGCTCTCCAGCACTTATAGCATAGTGCTTGATATGTGGCAGGCACTCAGTAATAATTTATTGAGTAAATGCTGAATAAGAATATATATTGGGAAAATTTGGCTTTTTGATAAATACAACCATGGGAAAATTTGATATCCTGCTAATTAGTTAATGTTAAAGTTGAGAGCTGTAAACATTAGTTTACATCAAATGCACAATACTTCAGTATGGTAGTGGATATGTTTTTTATGCTATGGATTTTAATGTTACTATTACCTTTTATGTTGAATCTGTTTCTAAGGATTTTCCTAGATCCCAATGGAGAAATAGTTGTAAA
The DNA here is from genome assembly GCF_951394435.1 of Stenella coeruleoalba. Classification (NCBI taxonomy): domain Eukaryota; kingdom Metazoa; phylum Chordata; class Mammalia; order Artiodactyla; family Delphinidae; genus Stenella; species Stenella coeruleoalba. The sequence goes on along the minus strand of NC_137147.1, from coordinate 65,995,260 downwards.
TCTCTCTTATATACATATGAGGACTTTGGGGAAAAGAATGGAAGTTTTAAATGTCTTTTTAAATCAGTTATTTATTGGTAATAAATAACCAAGAGATATCACTGACAATTATCAGAAGGTTTAGAAATTAAATATTTGATAATATATACACATTGTTTGGAAATATTGTCACTAATACTTATGTGTATTTTTGATGTTTTAGATAGATTTATAACCTTTCAGAAGTCTGAGGCTTTTTCTTTGTTGAGGCAAATTATAAAGTGTGAAATGGGCGTAAAGTGAAGTAACATAGGAAAATAATTCATCCTTTTTGTAGTAAGTGTTCTATATAGTCTGCTTCTTTTTTTTAAGTAGTTTTGGGACTTTTGTATTTTTAAATATTAAGAATGGTCACTAAGGTGGCTGGCAGCAAAGAGCCTGAGAGGGTGGCCTCCCCAGGGCCTCACCTGGCGCTCTTGTAGCCCAGGAGAAGGAGGAAGGAGAAAGGAGGTTCATGGATGTGGCAGCCCCTGCCCACGGTGGGGAGAGATACTTGAGACTACTGGTGGTGGCCGCGTGCAGCCCCTGGTGGCTGCTGACTTTGCTGCTAGAGTGCACCTGCTGGCCGGTGGGTCCTGAAGTCCAGGACACCTGGCGGCTACTGGACTGCCACACACTCTTCTTGTTCTTCCTGGTGGTGATGCAGGCAGGCTGCTCAAAGCCACCAAAAACCAGGTGCATGAGCAACGGCAGCTCGTCAAAGATGTTCTGCAAATTCTCCCCAGCAGGCAGGTACAGGTAGTTCTTGGAATACTGGGCTGAGGAGATCATGCCCAGTCTTAACTCCTCTGAGTGTCTCTTGAACTTGAACTTGCCGAAGCGGGTGTTGTTGATTCGCAGGAAGTTCTTCTTGGACTGAACAAGCTGCAGGTTCCGCTCCTGGAAGTTCTCTGGATCAGCCGTGTGGCTGACAAGGTCTTGGTGCTCTGGGCAGGTGTCAGGCCTGAGCCTCGGAGGTGCGAAACCTGAGTGCAGGACATTGGACCAGCAGAGACCTCCTGGCCCCAGATAACATCAGTCGGTGAGAGACTCTCCCAGAGATCTCCATCTCAACACTAAAACCCAGCTCCACTCAACGACCAGCAGGCTCCAGTGCTGTACGCCCCATGCCAAACAACTAGCAAGACAGGAACACAACCCCACCCATTAGCAGAGTCTGCCTAAAATCTTAACGAGTTCACAGACACCACAAAACACACCACCAGACATGGCCCTTCCCACCAGAAATACAAGATCCAGCCCCATTCACCAGAACACAGGCACCAGTCCCCTCCACCAGGAAGCCTACACAAGCCACTGAACCAACCTTACCCACTGGGGCAGGCACCAAAAACAATGGGAACTACAAACCTGCAGTCTGCGAAAAGGAGACCCCAAACACAGTAAGTTAAGCAAAATGAGAAGGCAGAGAATTACACAGCAGTTGAAGGAACAAGGTAAAAACACACATAACCAAACAAATGAAGAGGAAATAGGCAGTGTACCTGAAAAAGAATTCAGAGGAATGATAGTAAAAAGATGGTCCAAAATCTTGGAAATAGAATGGAGGAAGTAAAAGAAATATTTAACAAGGGCCTAGAAGAACTAAAGAGCAAACAAACAATGGTGAACAACACAATAAATGAAACTAAAAATTCTTTAGAAGGAATCAGTAGCAGTATAACTGAGGCAGAAAAACGGAGAAGTGACCTGGAAGATAAAATAGTGGAAATAACGACCGCAGAGCAGAATAAAGAAAAAAGAATGAAAAGAATTGAGGACAGTCTCAGAGACCACTGGGACAACATTAAACGCACCAACATTAGAATAATAGGGGTCCCAGAAGAAGAAGAGAAAAAGAAAGGATCTGAGAAAATATTTGAATAGATTATAGTTGAAAACTTCCCTAATATGGGAAAGGAAACAGTCAAGTCCAGGAAGCAGAGAGTCCCATACAGGATAAATCCAAGGAGAAACACGCAAAGACACAAACTATCAAAAATTAAATACAAAGAAAAAATATTAAAAGCAGCAAGGGAAAAGAACAAATAACATACAATGGAATCCCTATAAGGTTAACAGCTGATCTTTCAGCAAAAACTCTGCAAGGTAGAAGGAAGTGGCAGGACATATTTAAAATGATGAAATGGAAGAACCTACAACCAAGATTACTCTACCCAGCAAGGATCTCATTCAGATTCAACGGAGAAATTAAAACCTTTACAGACAAGCAAAAGCTAACAGAATTTAGTACTACCAAACCAGCTGTACAACAAATGCTAAAGAAATTTCTCTAGGCAGGAAACACAAGAGAAGAAAAAGGCCTACAATAACAAACCCAAAACAAGAAAATGGGAATAGGAACATACATATTGATAATTACCTTAAATGTAAATGGATTAAATGCTCCCACCAAAAGACATAGACTGGCTGAATGGATACAAAAAAAAGACCTGTATATATGCTGTATACAAGAAATACACTTCAGATCAAGGGACACATCCAGACTGAAAGTGAGGGGATGGAAAAGAGATTCCATACAAATGGAAATCAGAAGAAAGCTGGGGTAGCAATTCTCATATCAGACAAAATAGACGTTAAAATAAAGACTAGTACAAGAGACAAAGGAGGACACTACATAATGATCAAGGGATCAATACAAGAAGAAGATATAACAATTGTAAATATTTATGCACCAAAGGTAGGAGCACCTCAATACATAAGGTAAATGGTAATAGCCATAAAAGGGGAAATCAACAGTAAGACAATCATAGTAGGGGACTTTAACACCCCACTTTCACCAATGGACAGATCAACTGAAATGAAAATAAATGAGAAAACACAAGCTTTAAGTGGTACATTAAACAAAATGGACTTAATTGATATTTACAGGACTTTCCATCCAAAAACAACAGAATACACTTTCTTCTCAAGTGCTCTTGGAACATTCTCCAGAATAGATCATATCTTGGGTCACAAATAAGCCTTTGTTTAAGAAAATTGAATTCGTATCAAGTATCTTTTCCGACCACAATGCTATGAAACTAGATGTCAGTTACAGGAAAAAAGTGTAAAAAGTACAAACACATGGAGGCTAAACAATACACTACTAAATAAACAAGAGATCACTGAAGAAATCAAAAAGGAAATTAAAAAATACTTAGAAACAAGTAACAATGAACATATGACGACCCAAAACCTATGGGATGCAGTAAAAGCAGTTATAAGAGGGAAGATTATAGCAATACAATCCTACCTCAAGAACCAAGAAAAATCTCAAATAAACAACCTAACCTTACACCTAAAGCAATTAGAGAAAGAACCAAAAAAACTCCACAGTTAGCAGAAGGAAAGAAACCATAAATATCAGATGAGAAATAAGTGAAAAAGAAGTGAAAAAAATGATAGCAAAGATCAATAAAACTATAGCTGGTTTTTTGAGAAGATAAACAAAATTGATAAACCATCAGCAAGATTCATCAAGAAAAAAGGGAGAAGACTTAAATCAACAGAATTAGAAATGAAAAAGGAGAAGTAACAACTGACACTGCAGAAATACAAAGGATCATGAGATGTTACTACAAGCAACTATATGCCAATAAAATGACAACCTGTTAGAAATGGACAAATTCTTAGAAAAGCACAACCTTCCGAGACTGAACCAGGAAGAAATAGAAAATATAAACAGACCAATCACAAGCATGACATTGAGACTGTGATTAAAAATCTTCCAACAAACAAAAGTCCAGGACCAGATGGCTTCACAGGCAAATACTATCAAATATTTAGAGAAGAGCTAATACCTATCCTTCTCAAACTCTTCAACAATATAGCAGAGGGAGGAACACTCCCAATCTCATTCTACAAGGCCACCATCACCCTGATATGAAAACCAAACAAAGATGTCACAAAGAAAGAAAACTACAGGCCAATAACACTGATGAACATAGATGCAAAAATCCTCAATAAAATACTAGCAAACAGAATCCAGCAGCACATTAAAAGGATTGTACACTATGATCAAGTGGGGTTTATCCCAGGAATGCAAGGATTCTTCAATATACAGAAATCAATCAATGTGATTGATTAACAAATCGAAGGAGTAAAACCATATGATCATCTCAATAGATGCAGAAAAAGCTTTCAACACCCATGTATGATAAAAACCCTCCAGACGGTAGGCATAGAGGGAGCTTACCTCAACCTAATAAAGGCCATATATGAGAAACCCACAGCCCGCATCGTTCTCAATGGTGAAAAACTGAAACCATTTCCACTAAGATCAGGAACAACACAGGGATGCCCACTCTCACTACTGTTATTCAACATTGTTTTGGAAGTTTTAGCTACAGCAATCAGAGATGAAAAAGAAATAAGAGGAATCTAAATCAGAAAAGAAGAAGTAAAGCTGTCACTGTTTTCTGATGACATGATACTATACATAGAGAATCCTAAAGATGCTACCAGAAAACTACTAGAGCTAATCAATGAATTTGGTAGAGTAGCAGGACAGAAAATTAATGCACAGAAATCTCTTACATTCCTATACACTAATGATGAAATATCTGAAAGAGAAATTAAGGAAACACTCCCATTTCCAATGCAACAAAAAGAATAAAGTACCTAGGAGTAAACCTACCTAAGGAGACAAAAGACCTGCATGCAGAAAACTATAAGACACTGGTGAAAGAAATTAAAGATGGTACAAACAGATGGAGAGATATACCATGTTCTTGGATTGGAAGAATCAACATTGTGAAAATGACTCTACTGCTCAAAGCAATCTACAGATTCAATGCAATCCCTTATCAAAGTACCAGTGGCATCTTTCACAGAACTAGAACAAAAACTTTCACTATTTGTATGGAAACACAAGAGACCCCAAATAGCCAAACAGTCTTGAGAGAGAAAAACGGAGCTGGAGGAATCACACTCCCTAACTTCAGACTATACTACAGAGCTACAGTAATCAAGACAGTATGGTACTGACACACAAACAGAAATATAGATCAGTGGAACAGAATAGAAGGCCCAGAGAGAAACCCACACACTTATGGTCACCTTATCTTTGATACAGGATGCAAGAATATACAATGGAGAAAAGACATCCTTTTCAATAAGTGGTGCTGGGAAAACTGGACAGCTACATGTAAAAGAATGAAATTAGAACACTCCCTAACACCATATACAAAAATAAACTCAAAATGGGTTACAGACCTAAATGTATGGCCAGACACTATAAAACTCTTAGAGGAGAACGTAGGCAGAACCCTCTATGACATATATCACAGCAAGATCCTTTTTGACCCACCTCCTAGAGATATGGAAATAAAAGCAAAAATGAACAATTTTGAGCTAATGAAACTTAAAAGCTTTTGCACAGCAAAGGAAACCATGAACAAGATGAAAAGGCAACCCTTGGAATGCGAGAATATAATTGCAAATGAAGCAACTGACAAAGGGTTAATCTCCAAAATATACAAGCAGCTCATGCAGCTCAATATCAGGAAAACAAACAACCCATTTCAAAAATGGGCAGAAGACCTAAATAGACATTTCCCCAAAGATATACAGATTGCCAACAAACACATGAAAGGATGCTCACATCACTAATCATTAGAGAAATGCAAGTCAAAACTACAATGAGGTATCACCTCACTCCAGTCAGAATGGCCATCATTAAAAAATCTACAAACAATAAATGCTGGAGAGGGTGTGGAGAAAAGGGAACCCTCTTGCACTGTTGGTGGGAATGTAAATTGATACAGCCACTATGGAGACCAGTATGGAGGTTCCTTAAAAAACTAAAAATAGAACTACCATATGACCCAGCAGTCCCACTACTGGGGATATACCGTTGTGAAAACCACAATTGTAAAAGAGTCATGCACCACAGTGTTCATTGCAGCACTATTTACAAGAGCCAGGACATAGAAGCAACCTAAGTGTCCATTGACAGATGAATGGATAAAGAAGATGTGGCGAGGCTTCTCTGGTGGCGCAGTGGTTGAGAGTCCGCCTACCGATGCAGGGGACACGGGTTCGTGCCCCAGTCCGGGAAGATCCCACATGCCGCGGAGTGGCTGTGCCGGTGATCCATGGCCTCTGAGCCTGCGCATCTGGAGCCTGTGCTCTGCAACGGGAGAGGCCACAACAATGAGAGGCACGCGTACCGCAAAAAAAAAAAAAAAAAAAAAAAGATGTGGCATATATATACAATGGAATATTACTCAGCCATAAAAAGATACAAAATTGAGTTATTTGTAGTGAGGTGGATGGATCTAGAGTCTGTCATACAGAGTGAAGTGAGTCATAAAGAGAAAAAAATACCGTATGCTAACACATATATATGGAATCTTAAAAAAAAAAAAGAAAAAAAGGTTCTGAAGAACCTAGGGGCA